>NC_141298.1:8165000-8871250 GCF_037954325.1 Fistularia commersonii | reverse complement strand
ACCCCAGGGTTCGGGAGGCGCCCGGCCTCCGAGGGCTCAGTCCGGGTCGGTTTCCCTCCCAAACAGCACCGAGCCGGCGCTTCCCGAGCTATTTCCTCCTCTCTGCTGGCATTGCATCACTTCAGAACGCGTCTGATTCTGGAAAAAAAATAAATCAATACGTCGACACTGTTATCAGGAAACGTGTAGAAATGTGCCACTTTTTTTTTTTTTTTTTTACGTTTTAAATTCTTATTTTCATTTGACGTAAGGATCCGTGTCGCGCCATTTTGAGCATTATGATGTGGGAATAAAGTTTATGGTATCTCACTTAAAATACAGTCTCTCAATGAGCAATCGCTACGTGCTAACTGTTTCTGACATCTGGATGAGAGGGTGAGTGCTTGTCTGCCTCCTTATGAAAAATGGAGTCAGCGGTTGCATGTGATTGGCTGGTGACCAAGGTGAACCCTGCCTCTCAGCCAATGACAGCTGGGAAAAGGCTCCAGCACAATAAATGAATAAATGAATCTACAGCTCAATTCAGTCCAATTACAATCAGCTACATCCTGACTGGCCAATCATATCCGGTTATCTAACAAGGGGTGGACACACACACTCACACACACATGCAGGGATTACAAATATATAAAATATGTCGACTTTTGTTTCAGATCGTTATTATTTTATTCTCATCCTTTTAACTGCAGTGTTAATATATACCCAGTTCTCACGATTGCCCATTTATATACTGCTCAAAAAAATTAAGGGAACACTTGAACAACACAATGTAACTCCAAGCCAATCGCACTCCTGTGAAATCATAGTGTGCACTCAGGAAGCAACACAGATTCATTTTGACTTGTTTTAAGGACATTACATCAAAGTTGGATCAGCCTGGAGTTTGTTTTTACACTTTAATTTTGAGTGTGATTCTTATCCAGACCTCCATGGGTTGATACAATTGATTTCCATTGATCATTTTTGTGTGATTTTGTTGTCAGCACATTCAACTGTGTAAAGAGCAAAGTATTTCATAAGAATATTTCATTCATTTAGATCTAGGATGTGTTTTTTAAGCGTTCCCTTTATTTTTTTGAGCAGTGTATATTCATATATTAGAAATATCGCAACCTCACGCTCACAATATGTTATAAAAATATATAAAAACATTGGGTTTTTGAAATATACCGTGATTTTATTTCGACACTAAATGAACTTTATTCAGCAGTTTACTTCATATTGAATATTGAATTGTGATCTATTTTACCTTTTTGACACGCCGATGCGAATGATCACCGTTAAATCGTTTTTGGAGCGTCACGCCACGAGGGCGGGTGCCTCCGGTCTCGCTCCTCCTCCTCACCCGTCCTCTTCCTCCTCACTCCACACGCCGGTCAGCCCCACTTGACAGGCGCGTCCTGACACGCGCCGCATTTGAGACGCGGCGTGAATAATGATAACGGTGCGTCCGAGTGACGCTAACTTGTGCGAGCGGCAGAGCGGAGCCGGACGCCGAAATCTGCCTGGCGGTGAAAAGAATAGAACGGCACCGGCAGATTAACATAAACAGCCTTCCAGGCCACCGCCGCTGCGTTGATCCAAAAGGGGAATTTTTTTTCAGGAGGCCGATCTTGATCTTCACCGCTGTTTTTTTTTTTTTTATCGGTTGCCACTTGCCGCGCTTCTCCTCCTCCCTCACCTCTGTCTCTCAAAGTTATTCCACCATTGTGCCTCTTTCCCTCTGCTCCGCCAAGATAACAAGCAGCTGTACTCATCTGCTGACTCCTCTTCACCCAAAGCAACGCTTATCGTCCTTAAACACACCGCGCCGGGGAAACTAATTATTTTGCGGGCTTTCTGCTGCTCTGTCTCCACATCGGTAACATCCAGGGGGGGGAGAGAGAGAGAAAAAGAGAGAGGATTTTCCACCAGGCCAGTCCCTGGAGTCCCGTGGACATCTGAGTCCACGTGGACGTCCACTCCCTCTCTTTCTCTATTTCTTCTCACTGCTTGCATTAAAAGTTTCATCATTTCGGGGGTGGGGTGACTTTGCAATGGCCGCCCACGTTGCCAGGGGTGACGCCTTTCCCCGAATGGAATCCAGCCGTTCACCTTTCTTGCAATATCCCTGAGAGTGAAATGAAGTGTGTGATTGCATTCTTAACTCGAGTTATTCCCCGTTTTTTTTTTTTTTCCTCAAAGGTTGTCTCGTCCCGACCTTGCCCGCTGTTCATCCTGAGGGATGATGTTCCGGCGTGGCGGGGCCCCCGCCGTCAGCTTCCTGGACCGGGGACACACACTCCAGGAAAATGATAGTGAAGGGTCTCCGTCGGGAGCGACCGGGGGGGGGGGGTTCGGTGGTACATTGGGAATCAAACCGACAATTTTGCGATTGGAGGGGCGCCCTGCTCTGACGGCTGAGCCGCAGCTGCCATATCCGATTGATGTGTACCACAATTTTTGAACTATTGAGCGGATCCGATTATACGCCACATGCACTAAATTTTAAAAGACAATAAAAATTCTGCCCGTGCACTATTTTGCACGTAATTTATCATTCTGTAGTGTTTTTTTTTTTTTTTTTTTTTTTTAGGCAATTCTTGGAGACCCCGACATGACCCCTGTTGACAGACGAGGACCTCACTGAGATGAGCTTGCAGCTTGAACAAACACCGCAAATGATAATGATTTATTAAATATATAAAATTTGATTTTTTTCCATTAGTAATTTCTATTTACTTTACAGTTAATATGATTTTTAATTTACTCATTTACTGTAAATTTTGTAATGTATTTCAATTGTATGTTACAATTATCCAAAAGTGTTGAGTGTACTATATGAGAGTGTGGGAAGCGTAATACAGTTGATAGTGGGTTTATAGTTAAGGGTTAATATATCTGTAAATACCATTAAAATTATAACGTCTCCGCTTTGCAGAAATTCAGTTTTCGTGAGGGGTCTTGAGAGTACAAAAAGTACGAAAGTACGAAAAATTGATAGTACACTGTGTAGGCCTCACTTGTCCATAAGCTGCAAGTGTCCATTTGTGACATGAGATATTTTCACACAAAGATGTTATGCAAAAACATTTTTTGACTTTTTAATAAAATACGTACCGTAATTTATGTTTTTTTTTCTATTACATTGATTAATGTAATAGTTCACTTTACTGTTTACTGTAATTTAACTTTTTCACATGGTTTGAACACTGTGGCTTAAATAATGATGCGGCTAATTAATGGATTTTTTGGGGGGGCTAATGAGCTTCATGCCGCCAAAACATTTAGCCTCTTCACATCGGACCAATGAAATTACCGTGAAATTCAGAGGCTGTCCAATTCCAACACTGAAGAAGACGACTTAAATGGTTTTAGTGCGCAAGAAGGGACGAAGATAGCGATCAGCTGGAGTAGGACATGGATGGATGGTTGGATGGATGGATGGACTTTTTCTTATATTATTTATTATCAAACTTTTTCGTCACCATATGTATTTGTAGATGTTACCGGTATGCATTTAATTAAAAGTGAAAAAAAAAAAAAAAAAGTAAATATCTCATGTAACAACGTGGACACCTGCGGCTTATGGACAAGTGCAGCCTGAATATGTTAACATATGTTTTTCTTTTTACTCATATTCAGGCTTCCAGTATGTATTCAATTAAAAGTTAAAAAAAAATGTTTTCAACATCTTTCTTTGTGAATATTTCATGTTACAACGCAGACACCTGGGGCTTATAGATAAGTGCATCCTCTATATGTACAGATATATATTTTTTTTGTTTTTGGTGCATGCAATAGTCCAGAAATTATAGTAATTTGAACTTTTTTTTTTGTTAATTTCATGTCACCATGGGATTGTGATAAACGTCTTGATTCCTCTGTATGTCCAGTACATGTATAGAAATTGACTTGGCTGACTTAGATTTTATCTGTTGTTGTTAAATCGCCCACACCTGTCCTGTGTTTCCCTGATTCATTTCACCTGTTTGGCTCCCGCTAAAACAGGTGTGTCCAATACGTCGAACGCAAAGGTAGTGTGGGTGAATCGCATGGCATTAAAAGGTAGACGTCAAAACTCCTCACTATGAAATTTGTCACTTGGCTGACAGTCGGTCTGTCCAGACTGACCTTCTCTAACACAGGCGTCTCTACGCTTGTGCACATAACGGTGTGTTCTAGCAAGTTTTTGGGTTAGCTTCCAATTTATTTCTTCTAAACTTATGGATATAAAAATGAGTGGGGGAGCTGGACCAAGTAAAAAGACTGTAATGCATCACTTGCATACAGAATGGGAGGTGTTTTTTTTAATTCTGTAATTTTCAAAGTGCGTTTGCCTCATCTGCAGGTCTGCCATTGCCATACCAAAAAAGGGGAAATGTGGAGCGGCATTTTAAGACCGTTCATAAAAACCACAGCTCTGACTTCCCCTCAGAAAAGTGAGTTGAGAAGGAAAAAGGTGAAGGAACTAAAATCCCGGCTGTCAGGACAGCAGTCATTTTTCTCCCAGCTAACTTCTACTATGCTGCTGACTCCATTCAAGTCATCAGAATAAGGTATTTATCAAAAAAGTACTCTGTTGTAGTGTGCCATAAGGGTTCATGCAGTTGTGCGAGATCCACAAGGATTTATTGTGTTAAGTCTACTCAGCAGATATATATTTAGCATTTTCACATGGTCATTTAAAAAGTAGCTCACAAGGTGAAAAGTGTGGGCACCCCTGATCTAAAAGATCCCCTTCACAAAGTCTGGTTTTGTTGTTGACCGATCTCCTTTCACTCCCATGTTGTGTCTCCTCCTGGGCCTCCGTTGGCTCCTGGTGTTTTGGACCAACGGTCAGTGTTATTTGAAGTGTCAATGTACAATTCAACCCTCAATGCCCAAAGTGCTTTTTTTTTTTTTTTTTGATTTAAACAGTGAGACTGGAGCTGGTCTGATGGTCCTTAACAGGGGGAATGAGAGGGTGAACGGTTGTTTTGTCTGTTTATGATGTGAGAGGGTGAACGGTCTGAATCGTCCAGGGTGACGATTGGCCCGATGAGCGTTGGGATGGGGAAAGCGGTATAGATCAACGGTTCCCAAACATCTTTTCCTGCCATGGAACTGGTTTAATGCCAGACCTTCTTTTCATGGGCTGTCCTTTAAGGTACCGCGGATAAATACAACAAAATAAAATGATACAACCAACACAATAGCAAGTATTTTTTAATTATAATAAACATAAATCCACTGTGTACTTGAATGTAATTTTATTAGCGGCGTCCTCCTGGCATACGCCAACAACACAACAAGAGTAATATGCGCTTTAGTCCCCATGGTAATGCTTAAACATGCCTTCAAAACAAATAAAGCACATGAAAATACACCTCAATACGATGCTAAATCAATCAACAGTTTCACTAAAAGGATATGGTCCCACCAAAGGGTAATGGGAAACACCTGAAGTTTCTGTCCTTTGTACCGCTTTTCCTTTCAAAATACTTCACGTTTTTTTTTTTTTTTTAAATGCAGGGTGCTTGGTCTTCAGGTGGCGAAGCAGTTTGGCAGGCTTGGTGCGTGGGAATTACCTGAAAGAATCCGTATTTTACGTCTGTGTCCAGGTATTGTCTGTTAAATGCAGCTTTCTTTTTCTTAGTGGTCTTAGGCTCTTCTTCTGGCCTTTTCCCCTTTACAAAGAAACTTTCCAAAGACATCTGTTTTTTTTTTTTTTTTTTAATAATTTTGCTTGCTTGTGTGTTAAATATTAGCGTCAATCTATCACGTGACTGAGACAGGCGTCTTGACATGCACCAAGAGTGAGTCATAGACGGATGTAAGAATTTCGGTCATTTATCCACATAAAAGAGACTCCGATCATAAATAAAACTGAATTATCAATTACTCTTTCTTTGGTACCAAACCACACACGGACCGGAACCGTTCCGCAGCCAGCTGGTAAAGATATATTAATATCCAATATATGTATATGGAATTGACATACGAGCTGCCATGCAAGGCCACCCAGTCACAACCGCCCCTAACCAAATAAATAATTTGCAATCATTTCCATTCAATAATAATTACACATCAATGAATTAAACAATTGGTATATTTTTCAATCTTTAAATGATAAAAACCTATGTTCTCTGCAAATGATCTAAGAGTCTATTCAAAGCCTCCTGCCTTCAACTCGGGCGTCATTAAATCTATTTCACCTTTTCCAAAAGCGTTTTTAATTTGAAAACTTGAATTGAATATATATATATTCATTCCTTTGTGACAGTGGAGCGAGCACGTCTCAGTTCGCGCATCGAATTAAAGACCCGGGGGCAAAAGAATCTCGCTGCCATCATCAATCAATGCACCTCTTTATGCACCTTTTTGTGTCCAAACAAAATGCAAATAATAGAAACGCCCAGTGGCGCGTAACCTTTGTTGGAAAATTATTATTATTATTTTTTTTTTTAAACTACAAAGTTCTTGCAACGTCAATGAAACAACACAAAAGGAAAGACTACCTCCTGCTCTTTTCGCCGCACACCTGCATATTTTACTTCGAATGTAAAGCAAATGGAAAAAAAAAAAGAGTTGGCCGTTTCCTTTGAGTGCGAAGGAGCCGGCGGGGTGTTTATTCTCTTTGCCGACTGTATTTTCCAAGGAGGCTTCAGGAGGGGATACGAAGGGAGTGTTGTAATTTCCGGAAACATCGAGGCGAATAGTTTCGGTAACACGCGGCAGAACGCTGACTGTGGAGCGAATTCCTTTGACCCGCGGAGATTGATTTTATTTGTCCATCTGTCTGCACAGTTCAGATGAACTTCCCCTGTTTTGGGGGGGGGGGGGTTAGGTTCTCGCAGGATCACGCGAAACGACTCAATAGAGCAGTGTAACTTGACAGTGCGATTCTTAAAAACACCGGAATTAATGCGGTTGTATCGCAGGACGGCGATACAGAAACAACGCGCTGATAAGAAGATAGGGGTAAGTCTATTTGTCCTGAGTTTCTGCAGGAGCTCGAGTGTAAGAGCCGGTGATTCATCGGATCAGTCAGAGCCAGAGGGTCAGCAGACACGGTTTAATGGGACCGTGAATCAGAATCAGTATCTGAAACAGAATCAGCATCAGAATGAGTCAGAATCAGACTAAAAATCAGAATAAGAACATTCAACACAACATCTCTTTCTAGGCTAAACGGTAAAGACAAAAGGTTGCACGCATTGACTTTGGATTCGATTTCTGCCCATTTTTTTTTTCCCCTCGCCATGTGCAAATGGTTGTCTAGATATGGTGCCGTGATGACTAGCGACCGGTCCAAGGTGAACCCCGACTCTCGCCCAATGACAGCTGGGATAGGCTCCAGCCTCGCCGCAACAGCGAGCGCGCGATAAGCGTTGTAGATTAGGAATGAACGAATGAACAATTCCACAGTCTTCGCCGCTCGCGCGGAGAATCTTCAAGCGTCTGCTGCAACCTGCCAACGGAAATGCGGCGTGAAATGCCTCGCCGATCGACCAGACTCCGGCGCCCCAAACAAACAGATGGTTAGTTAGCATGGAAGTGGTAAACATAGACGCAAAGTCTGCCGCAGATGGATGATTCCAAGAATTACATTCCTGCCGGCTGATGTATTACTCTTCAGCATCGCAGCCTCGTGTCAGTCGGCATTTCATTTTCAGCACAAAGCAAATATTAAACTGTGTTTATTTTCCGGGTCCATGTTGCAAACGCCTGTATTATACTTGGTTATTTCCGTATTTGTTTCCGACGTTCACTGATCTACCTGCCGCTTGATCTGAAAAGTACCCGAGGTCTTGAAATAGTAATTTGGTTTCCTTTCACAATGTGAATATAGCAATGCTGAATTTCTTTCTGAAGAACCTGTGCTATTGATTTCACGCCGGAGGATTTGGAAACTGCAATAGACTGCCATGTTTAGTGATTCTGCTTTAATTAACATGTTATTAAATAGGCTTTTTGTGTGAATTGGATTTTTTTTTTTTGGTTTGTTTGTTTTCCACCTCTCATTTGCAGCTATTTGAGAGACAAAGAACTATTCACCATCTCATTCAGAATTCTTGGCAATTTGGGGTCTCCAGTGAACCTTCTTCATGTCTTTGGACAGGGAGCTGCATGACGCAGTTTGGATCCAAACATTCCTGGTTCAATTCCTGGCTCCTCCTTGCCTGTCCAAGTGTTTTTGAGCAAAACGCCGAACCGCTAACTGCTCTCCTGGTGCTGTTCCTGTGCTGCCTTCTGCTCATGGTTCATCCACAATGGGTGAAATGCACTGGTCAACTTTCACTGATGTTGTGCTCAGTTTATACCTGTATGTGACGATAAAGGTATTTCTTCTTCTTCTTGGACAGTGGGGGAGAAACCGGAGAACCCGAAGGGAACCGGCACAGGTTTACGTAGAACGTGGATACTCCACATGAGAAGACTCGCTAACGAAATTGAACCACTACCCTTTTTTAAAAATCTACTTAAAGCAGCGCAAGGTGAAAATCACACATCAGACTTGTTTGTGAGTGCTGCAGAAGTATATGTTGTTACAAAACACCCCTTTTGGTGAATATCCGCTCTCTTGCTTTGGCTTTGCTAGCTCCGACTCGCGTTGAAAATCGCCTTACGTCGTTCCGAAAGGAACGAATCTCCGACGCAACTCGAGGAACCTCAGTATTGATTTTTTTTTAACATTGTTATTAATTGATGATCCAAACAATTAGCAGGAGGTTTTGTTAGCAAGCATCTGCGGCGTGTACAAAAACCACAGATTCCAAGGGGCTCATTTCATTTGTGGCTGAGTCACCGGGAGTTTGCATGGCTCAGTGTTCCACCGACAGCAAGACACCTGATTAAAAACTGATGGATAATTTATGTTCCTGAGGTGAGCCTGTAATTTCCAGGGGAACAGCGTTCTGTGTGCTTGGCTGGCCACCATGAATGATTAATACGTAAACATTATTCAGAAGTTCCCCCTCATGAATTTTGCCCGCCGTTAACGTCCACCGGCCTGGCGGGTCGAGTAGAGGAGGAGGGGGGGCGGCTTTTTGGCAAAGGTGGGGAAGGGACCAAAAAGAAAAAAACGCGCAATGGTTATTTTGACCGTCCCCTTGTCCAATTGGGACTCTTTGTCCCTGCGTCATTTTGGGGGCCGCCGCAGAGGCTAAACATGCCGGTGACAGTTTCAGTCCAGCAGTTTTGGCTAATTAGCCGGCTAATGAGGCCGTGGTTGTGCTGTCCTCTGAGATCAAGCATCGCCGGCCAGGGGTTTGTAGAGGAGGGGCTGCTGATCCGACGTGAGAGCCATTTGACAGATTCGAGAGGACGAGGAGCACAAAGTCAGCCGTGTCCTCTCGGTGCAGCCTTCCAGACGTGGATTAGAGTTGATTCCTTTTCACACCTGGATTTCTATACGTTGCTACGCATTAGCTCCATGCTAACGTAGCTTATACGTAACCTACTCATTCGTTCATTCCCTCGTCTGTGGAGGTTCTCGGTCATCCAGGTCATGGTGAATTCTTGCTGAAATCTTCTTGTCGTGGCAACTGGACTTGAATTTCTTCACTTGGAGATGTTTCACCTCTCCGCCCAGAGGCTTCTTCAGTTCCATTGACCTGTGGGGAGTTTCCAAATATAAATGCCAGGGTTGTGGGTGGGTCTAGATTATGAATAAATTGAAGAGTTGATCAGCAGAAACTACTGTCATTTCTGGACTATAAGCCACTACTTTTTTTCACAAACTTTGAACACTGTGACGTAAGCAATGAAGTAGCCAATATATGGATTTTTTTTTTTTTGGCTGACGAGCTTCATGCCGCCAAAACATTTAGCCCCGTCACATCGGACCAATGATATTACCGTGAAATTCTGAGGCTGTTCAATTCCGACGCTGAAGAAGACAACTTTAAATGGTTTCAGTGAAAAGGAGGAAGACAAAGATAGCGATTAGCTGGAATAGGACAAAGCGGGGATTGGATTGTAAAAAGTTAAAGCTAAACAAAGGAGTGAAGCTTGTTGGATCACATGAACTGATACTCACGTGGAAGTTGTCGGGTTGGTTCTGGTGGTGGATCTTTCCTGCTTGTTTGGAGGGAGCGGATGGACCTGGTCCGTGTGTGTTTATCCGTCTTGGAATTCATCCCGGAAGGGCATTGTACATCTGGGAAAGGTTGTGTCTGCGGCCCCCTCCTCCGTTCAGAGACGGATTTACTGTTTTGAAATCCCTCATTCAAGCATCATATAGGGCCTCTTAATTTACATACATTAACCATCATTCAACGGTCAAAAGACCTGAACTCACTCTTCCGTTCATTCGTCATTTAGTTTGTGCATCCATACACTCACTCATTCGCACATTTTGGCAATTTAGGGTCTCCGTTGAACCTCCAGTGAAATCCTTTTTGGATTGCGGGAGGAAACCGAAAATCCACACCGATTGCCTGTTGCGTCACACATTCTGATCCCATGTGGACATCGATGTTGGTTCATTGCACGTATGCAGATTCTTGTTTCTCAGATTCCGATGTGAAGCGTCTTGTAAAAGCTCTAAATGTTAAAACCATAACATCGATTTCAATCTGTTTCTTTTTTTTTTTTCTGTGCCTCGCCGAAGCCCGACCTTTTCAGACGACCCGAGACAACCGTCAGTCGACCTTTATCACCGCCGCTTCTCGGAAGTCGATTCGGCGTCTTCGCCTTTTAGGAAGGCGGGGATGTTTCTCGCGCCGTTCGTGTGATAAATGTCACAACATGTATCATATTCAGAAAGAGACTTGCTCATCTTTAAAAACAACAGGGATCGTCGCGTATTTAAAACTGGACTGATCCAAACGGAGCCATTTCTGACGTTATGATAAAGTTTGCGATTGTTGGGTTTGTCAGTACCTGACGCACAAACACAAAAACACCCACTCCCCGTCGACCTGCCCTCCCACCTGACTTCTCAACGCAGGCGCCGGCGTTTCTCCTGCCAGAGAATCAATTCAGGTTCAGGCACTTAAATTGGATGAGCTATAATGAATCCAGTTCCAGGCAGAGCCCAGGACCGAGTTGGATCATGATGGATGGCAGAGGAGATGGCGTATTAAATAGCAAGGGTGATAGAAGTGCCTCAAATATCAACTCCCACAGGGGCCGTTGGGGGGGCTTTGTTTGTTTGCTTGGATCCCCATTAGCTACAGTATTTGCAAGAAATCGATACGCCTCCCCTGTCAATCTCTTTCGACAGTGTTTGGTTATGTCAGGGTTATTTTCCTTTTTAAATAAGCTGCAAAACAGAAGAAAAAAAAGGATGAATTTTTCAAAACAGAAAAAAAAAAAGTTATTACATTGGGCTTTTTATAATTAACAGAACCACCTCTTCTTAAAACGCAGAAAAAAAACAAAAAAAAAAAACAAAGTTAAAAGAAATGAACAACAATTGAGAGTAATAACCGAAAAAAATAAAATAAAATAAAATTGCTTTACTAATTAAAAAATTAAACCATTAAGTTTTAATTTATGAAAAAAAAAATATAAAAACAATGATTTCACGCATTTATTCAGTCATTATGTATACTTCTTTTCCTGGAGTTGAAGTTGTGGGCTTTTTGGAGCCGATCTCAGCTGTCATCGGGGGAGAGGTGGGCTTCTCTCACAGGGCCATTAAGACAATTATTTAATTGGAAACCCTTGATTACCTCGATTGATGTGTATATAAGAGATTGAATACTGTTTGTCTCTATATGATTCGTAAATGAATGAACAGTTGCATGTTTTTATGGCCCTGTGAGAGACTGGCGGCCATTGCAGGGAGAACCCCACCTCTCACATGATGACAGCTGGGATGATTGAATGAATGAATGAGTGAAATTATTTTTTCCCTCTCTCATTATTATATTTCCGTTTTTTTTTTTTTATAATTTCACATTTTAATGTGTAATTTTTGTAATTAATCAATCCCGCTGCATGCTTTTTGGGCGGAAATCAGAAAACTCGAAGACACCACACAGAACAAAATCTAACCCGGGACCTTTCCTGCTGTGAGATGGAAGCGTCACAAAACACTTCGTTTCAGTCATGTTGCATGTACTGTATCTTCGGGAGCTTCCAAAGCCTTTGCTTGTTCGCGCGCTTTTCTCATCCGTCGCCGTTGAATCCGACCCGGTGCGGAATCGGCTGAGCGGGAACGAGATCTGATGCGGTGGGGTCGACGGCTTGGCGGGTTGGAGGTGGGGGGGGGGGATCGAGCCCCCGCTCATCCCCCTCATTTGAAGTCGTCAAAGTTTTCCTTGAGCAGCATTGATTGACTTTTAACTGACTTTGCACCAGGCTTGTTATCAGCCCGTTAAAAAGTGCTGACTCGCGCTCAGATTGGCTCATGTAACGACTCTCGGCGTCTGCATTAGCACTTTAAAGCACATCTGTCGGCCGCCGGACCAATTACCGTCACAGATACGATGATTTCGCGTGAAAACCTCCCCCCTCCTCTCCTGCCCGTGACGCTCCCCCCTTCTACAATCACGGTCTTGGAAAATGAGGCTGGAATTATAAAACGGAGGGAACTAATGATGGAGCCGGGAGGAAATCCAGTCCAGGTTTTTTTTTTTTTTTGCAGAGTGAGGAAAGGGTGGATCTTTCGGGGGCGCCGCTTCGAACAAACCCGATTGGCCCACATTTCCTGCCTGGGAGGACTTGGCGTTGGTTTTTCGGGGTCGCGTTGCTCCGTCTGGCCATCTCAAACGAGGGCTTTTCCAAACAAACCCATATGCTCTCTGTCCACACACACACACACACACACACATGCATGTTCTGTTTTGGCCTCTTTTTAATTTTTAATTGAAAACGTGCCATTTATTTTAGCAATTCTTAGACCTGAAATGACAAGACTCAGCTTCCTCTGATTGTAAAGTGAACCTCCTGGATGCCATGGGCAAATATTAGGATATCTTCGTTGCTCCATTTGTCAGTCTGTTTTGTTGCTGGATCCCATGCTGGACGATTGGTCCGGTTCCTGGGAAGGTTCTCGGTACTGCAAAACGTTCCTGCAGTATGAAATTGGCAAAGGACAGATGAGCAGCCAATCAGAATAAGAATAAGAACAACTTTATTTATCCCGAAGGTAATTGTTGTGCCAGAGTTTCAAGTAAAACATAACAATAATAAATAATTGTAGGACATTGTATAAACAGTAGAAAAAAAAAAAAAGGGGGCGGAGGGTAATAAAAAATACAAATAAAACTATAAAGTGTCAAAGTCAAGGCTATAAAGTGTTTTAAGGTCTTAAGTGCAAGGATTTGAAGATTCCCTGCAGCAAAAGGAAGAGGATGTTTGGATGTATGTAAGTCTGTAGATATATATCAATCTAGCCGGCTAGCCAGATAGGTAGCTAACTATTTTTTTTTTTAATCAAAATGTATGGTAATGGCAAAAAATTGTTCGAATTGTAAAATAAAATGAAAAAAAAAAGTTCCAAACAACATCAATAATAATAATAATAATAATAATAATAATAATAATAATAATAATATCCATGCTTGTACTTGTAAAATTACATGATTTCATTTTCTGTGCTCATGTTCCTGAGCACAGACCCGGGACAGAGAAGTTAAGTCGTTTGCTCTTCAACGTGACAATGATCTTCACCTCCTCGCCGTGCTACGAGCGAGGAGGTGTGTGCGTGTGTGTGCGTGTGTGTGTGTGTGTGTGAGAGGGACGGTAACGGCTTTGCTCATAAATCCAGCCGTCCTCCCAAGTCGCGGGGAAAAGAGACAGCTGCCAGTTGAAAGAGGCCTGGCCTCTCGTCTGTGATGGATGAGCCTCCTCCGTCTCCTCCTCTTCGTCCTCCTCCTCTTGTTTCTTTCCTTCCCTCTGTAATTCAGGCTTCACTTGTTGCCCGTTTAAACGATGACCCGCAGTCAAAAGGCTGCCGAACCGCGTCGGCGTGATAGGGATTCGTCATTCCTCGCCGACGGTTGGGTCGATCCCAGCGGGCCCTCGGCTGATTTACCTCGCATTGCGCTCACACTGATATTTAGATGCCTCTTCCTTCCCCTTGCGAGTTATGGCAACCATTCCACTAAAAAATAAGTACTCTATTTATAATCACTACGTACATAAAGCGATTCCATAAACTTTGATTGACGTAAAGATGATGCATGTCACAGACTCGCTCTGTAAATCTTTCGATCTATCCCATTATCATGATAAAGTTTCGTACCACCCCAACCGATCGCTTACATTTGTTTCAAGCCGGCGAAATTACATCGGATTAATTAAGACTCTAACGAGTCGTTGGAAACTACGCCCAGATCCAGTAAGAAGATCATTGGAGTGCAGCTATCGGCGTTGGTTTGCTCCCCAAAATAAAAATGAGGAAATAACCTCCTTCGGCTGATCGTGACCAACCTGCTGCGCCGCTGCGTTATGATCTAACAGCTTTTAAATTGAACTTTAATAATCATTTATTCAAACAAGAAAAAAAACCAGCCTCCGTCTAATCAGTGAAATGGTTTCCGGCAGCACGCCGCAAATTCGTCTGCGTTTTTTTTTTTCGGGAGATGTCGGCCTGATCTTTGCCGGACGTCCATCGGCTCGGGCCAATGGATCTGCAGAGATTTGCCAAAGCGTTAGATAATCCTCATTAATGGAGCTGATGAGTGATAATGGCCGCTCTTCTGTGGGGAGCGCGGGAGCGAGTGAACTCGCCAGATCATAAATCATACCAAATCTAAGAGCCGCTCAGATCTCCCTGCCAAAACGCTGATCATATTCCGGGTTGCCGCCGCCGCCACTTTCACTGAATATGTTAATTGGAGTGGAGCTTGAAGGCTCAAAGTATCTCCGCTCTAGTCAAACGCACCGGGCCCCGATGGCTGGGCCACTTAATATTTAATATAAAACACAGTCCGCTGATCTGCGAAAACAAACTGTAATATATATGAGCAAACACAGAAGGCTCGCCGGAGCAGGGGACGGACAGGGGTGGCGGTGTTGGGGGTCCCGGATAAAAATTACAAGAGCCACTTGACACAGCCGCTCCGTATCTGCTCGCCTTCGTCGGGAGGATGACTGAGCGCGTGCGGAAGGGCGTGTTGAAGCGTTGCGGACGTTTACCTTGGGTACATCGGGCGCCCTTGAAGCAGGGGGATGAGGCGCTATATAGAAATGATGAGATGTCAGGCTAACCGGTCACAAATTACAGTGAGAACTTTCTATAAGTCACTAAATTATTATATTATATTATATTATATTGCATTATATTAATTATATTGCATTAGATTACATTATATTATATCAAATTATATTAAAGTTGCCTCATTCGAAATTCAAGGACATCGTACAGACATATCCATATACACAAAATACTGATTTAAAAGAAGCAACAAAATTAAAATCAGTTCAAGTAAAATTTACCAGCTTGTAGCAACGGCAAGTTGCATTGTCCACTTGCTGGCAAGTACCATTCATGTGGAAATGTGGAGATTCCTATAATATATTATTTCTAATAATTTAAATGATTGTGCCGGTGGGGTGCAGCCACGTTTGAGTCATCATATTAATACAACACCGCCAATGTCATTAATTTACTTTTCCTACCACAATTGTCTGAACAGACTGAAGTTAATTAATCGACCTGCCGTCACAATCCCATTAAATATGAATCAACTCATCTTCAAATAACCCTTTTTTTATTTGTTTAAAACAAAAACATTGACTGGTTTTCCAAAGTGCTTGAATCCCTCGCAGTGCAATTCACGTCCTTTGTTTTATTTGTTATGGCAACAATGACAATTAAGTTTGTTATATTCCTTTTCATTACCGGTGGCATGTTCATTTTTAGCTCACGATTGTAGACTGGTGGGTTTTATTATAATTAGGTACAATATTTGTCTGATATGAGTGAATTTTTTTGTGTTATTGTGTTTGATTTCTTGGAAGCGTATATTTTTCCTTTTTTTTTTTTTCAAGTGAGGGTCCAAAAAGTCAAAGACACGGGCTGCTCATTCATTTTTAAATCTGAGCTGTTTGTTTAGGTCTCGGAGAGCCAAGAATTGTTTTCACCCCAACAAGAAGTGAATAATATATAGATACAGAGACCGCTGGTCGGCTTTGCAAAATCAATGACACTCAGCGGTAAGTACATTGTACCGACTCTGTTGTAGTAAGTGTGTAAAGTGAGCATGCATCATGCTGTAGTTGACAGTAAGAAGGTAAATGCTGCATTTAGGCTTCTAATAAAGCTGCCCATAAATGCTGCAGTCCATTTTCACAAGCCATCCTTTGCGCCACTGCCTCTGGAGGCTCCCCGTGTCCCCGCGTAGCTGACGGAGCGCTGTGAATAATACAGACTAAAACAGCCCCGCTGCAATAAACAATGAACGGAACTCAGCGCTCCAACTGTTGCAGCGGTAAAGTGATAGATGCTGCTTTTTTTTCCAGTTTGCAAACTTCCTATGCAGCATTTTGGAGCGTTGGATTGTGTAGTTGATGACTTCTGATGGAAGTGTGAACACCACGTTGTACTAGCATGTACATTTCAGTACCTTGCAGTTTCTCTGCAGGGTTCATCACTTAGAGGTAAATCTGTAAATATTAATCGGTTACATATTAATGTAACCGATTAATTCAAGCCTTTTCTACTGTGTTCATCCTGTTGATAGTGGTGGGTTTGGGCAGGTGAGTCAAATCCCAGTTGCCATCAATGCAAATTGAATGACTATCAATAATGCTAAATATAATGCTAACGCTAATGCCAATGATGCTAATAGTAATCAGCATTCTTTCATTATATAGCGATAATAATAAATATAAAAATGAAAAAAGTAATAATTATACTATGACTACTACTACAAAAAATAATAACAACAACAACAATAATAATAGTAATCATGATAATAATGATAATAGTAATAATAATAATCAAAAGAAGAAGAATATTCTAATAAGCATCATAATGATGATGATACTGATAATGATGCTTATAATGAAGAAAGGGTTGCAGTGGGACTGGAATCAAATCCCAGCTGCTGTTGGATGAGAGGCAGGGCTTTTCGATTTAAGCTACAAAGAATAAAAAATAAAAATAAAAATCACGTGCAAAAATCAGCAAAATTAAGCCCAGAATAATGCACCAGATTTTGCCGAGAAATTTCTGTCACCAAGACAGAAAAGGAATCGAGAGACAAGTTAATCTCCGTCACAGTAAATGAAGTGATGCACAATTTGTCGACTCATTGTGAGCATTTTATTGGTTCTCTTACGACCGAGCAGCTGCGACTGAGTTTCGATGAAAATATTCAGAAGCTTGCAGGTCGTTTTACGCTCATTTTTTAAATTCGCCAATTTAGCAGATTTTCAAATATGAACCAATCACAAACAAACAAATGTACGAATTAACTTGGATAAATATTTTTCACACACGCGCAAACACAAACCTGACAAGTCAAACGGTCGCTGAATGCTGGACGACACACAAACACCCGCGCGCACAAAGGGCTATTGTGTTGGCGACATTGTGGGCAGCTCGCCGCCGTGGTGCTCCTTGGGCTGGTGACTGTTGTCGAGCAGGATCAAAGCTTCCACCGCTGCAGCGAGATTTCGGCGCAGCTCAGCGAGGGATTAGGCCTCGATTTTAAAGGGGCGGGGGGGTAGGGGTTTGAATTTTAGCCTTCGGGGGGGCGGCATGTTTCTATTTATGGCAGGAGCTGCATAAACTGCAGGCAACAACCGGAGCCTTGGAAAGAAATGCTGCGAAATGATAAAAAAAATGTTTCATCGGGATAACCAAACATGTGTCGCCGGCTTGGGACAGTTGTCGGGGGGGAGGAAGGGTGCAGAGGGGGTACTCAAAAATGAATTTAAAACCACAAACGAAACACAAATTAAAAAAAAAAAAAAGTCAGTCATGATATATAATATAACAATACATATTGCGCGGGTTTGTTTTGAATTGCATTTGTCACCTCCTAGTGGTTGTTTGGTGAATGTTATTTTGAAAACCTCAGAAACAGGAAGTGAGGTCATTTTCTTTTTTTTTTTTTATGATTATACTTTAAATATCCCTTGCGGGAACTTTCTCTCTGCATTTTATCTATCTTGGATGGACCTTGAGCAGTTGGCAATCGAACCGGTAATGTTTGGTTACAAAGACGATCACTCTAACTCCCTTTGACCAACCCGTCTGTCTGAACCCTTGTGCTTGCAGGATCTGTGTATTTAAGTTAACCAATGCCGTTTGAAAGTTATTAATGGCATCATCTGTAAGTTATATTGTTTATTTTAATCGAGGTTCCCGGTGGACGGCCTCACCCGTCAAAGGGAGAGAGGGGGGTCTCAAACATGATTTTAGAACCATAAATTAAACTTTTTTTTTTTTTTAAAGTCAGTATTTTTTTTCCTAATATAATTATACATATTCCGCGGGAATCAGGTTTGTTTTGAATAACACGTGTCACCCCCCCAGTGGCCATTGGTGTTAATTTTTATTTTGTAAACCTCCGTTAATTTTCCGTCTGAACTCTCTTTCCCAAAGGTAAGCTGCAAATCTGTGCTCACTGACCGCCAGACATGATGCTCTCTGAAAGTTACTAATGGCAAGTTATATTGTTTAGTTTCATCAGAGACTCGTTGTTAAACCGCCCACAACTGTCCCGAGTTCCCTGATTTCACCTGTTTGGCTCCCTTTTAAAAGAAACCCTTTGAGCATTCTTTTGTCATCTGGTTTTGTTGACGATGGGACTTCCGTGTCGTGGTGTTTCCGGGGGATTTTGGACCCACCGTCAGTGTTGTTTAAAGTCACAAACTAAAAGTTTGATGCTTAATTCTCGAGGATCTGTTTTGGTTGAATCTCTCATAAATGTCTCAACAAGACGTCTCTCACAATTTCATGGTGACATGAAATTAACAAAAGAATAACAGAGCGCAAATGAAACATTAAACTATGAGGTATAAAGTGAATACAGATACAAACTGCTGGTACAATGAAAATATGACAGAAATTTGATGGCATGGAGACTAAAATGTATGAATATATGGAATCCCAATATAGAGAGTAGCAGCATTTAATTTTCTTTTTGTACTGTTTAGTGCAAAAGGTCAGTAATAATATCATCATGGCATATAGTACAATAGCAGCATTATGTTTTTTTCTTTGACAGTGCAAAATAGCTTAGCACATAAAATTAACAAAATAATGAGTGCAAATTAACAGTAAAGTGCACTATTACATCAAACAGTTAACAT
Organism: Fistularia commersonii; assembly: GCF_037954325.1. Classification (NCBI taxonomy): domain Eukaryota; kingdom Metazoa; phylum Chordata; class Actinopteri; order Syngnathiformes; family Fistulariidae; genus Fistularia; species Fistularia commersonii. The sequence goes on along the minus strand of NC_141298.1, from coordinate 8,852,065 downwards.
CAAACTATAAGCTATAAAGTATATGCATGCAGATACAAAATGCTGGTAAGGTGACAACATTCACTCTGTCATCCAAGCCAGAGACATCAAACCGTTCACTCATTCATTCACACATCAACATCTGGAATGTGGGAGGAACCAGGAGGAAACCCATGAAGAAATTAAAATTCTGTCGAAATTGAACCAAGAACCTTCTGGCTGCGAAAGCGTTAACATCTGTGCTGACGTGTCGCCTAAAACGAGACGTAGTCGATTATTCAGACCCAATTTGCATCTTTATCTCTCTCGTAAGATATTCACCAAGCTTCCTTATAATTGGGTTATTATATATGTGTATATATAACACATTTCAAAAAGTTTTTACGTCCATTATAGATTTTGTTGGCGCTGATCCGAAGTTTTAATAAACATTGGGCGGGGAGGCCCTTCCTCTGCCTCTGGTTGCCCGGAAAAACCGGTTCCTGTCATGAAACATTCATGCGGTCGCCTCAGCTGCTCAATAAATAAGCACTTAATAAAATGCTGATTAATATTTAATTGTATCATTTTGAATTATTTAAGCCGTAATGAGTCAGTTAGGGTTTCTCCATCGATCCCCTTAATTAGCCGTGTTGATTTAGACCCTGTTCTCTTAATGTGCTTTAACCTGTGGGATCCAGGGGAGGAGGAGGAGGAGGAAGAATCAGTGAAGATTAATTCGATTAATTCACAAAGCTACTGATTGATTTTACCATTTTTGCCTTTTTTTTTTTTTTTTTTTAAATTGTGTTCATCAAGAATTTCTTTTACAAACCATGGAGATTTTCTACAAAATTTTCTCATTCTCAGGTCCGTCGTAATCAATCGACGGGTGATTTATCGGTGTGTTTATTCACAGGACCACCGAAATGGACCAGCCGGATTAGAGGGTGGAGGGTTTTTGTGTTTTTGTTCTGTTATTGTACATTTAACAGAAGTGTTTTTAGTTCCGTCGTACCTAATTTTTGCATTATTGAGCGCACCTGAATATTAGTAAAAAGAAAAAAATATGTTTCCATATACAGGCTGCAGTTGTCACTAAGCAGCAGGTGTCCACGTTGTAACATGAGATATTCACTTTTTTTTTTTTTTTACTTTTAATTAAATGCATACCGGTAACATCCACAAACACGTACTGGAAATGCTTTTTTTTTCCAAACAGTGCCTGTAATACGGCTGATGAAAAAGATTAATAATAAATAATATAAGAAAAAGTCCATCTATCCATCTATTTTCTATCCCCGCTTTGTCCTGCTGCAGCTGAGCGCTATCTTTGTCTTCCTCCTGCACACTAAAGTTGTTTTTTTTTTTCAGTGTTGGAATTGAACAGCCTCAGAATTTCACTGCAATTTCATTGGTCCGATATGACGAGGCTAAATTTTTGGGGGGCATGAAGCTCATTATCCTCCCCCCGAAAAAATAAATTAGCCGCATCATTCTCTAAAAAGTAGCGTCTTATAGTCCAGAAATTATGATCTATATACACCACATTGGTGAATGTCGCTATATGATGACGAATGAGAATGAATGGTTCTATGTCTGTATGATGTGTAAATAAGGAGGTGAATAGTCGTGGATGTCTATGTGCAGTCCGACTGATTGAGTGAATGTTGTATTTTTCTATATGACGTATAAATGACGGGGTGAACCTCACCTCTCGCCCAATGAGAGTTGAGAAAGGTGTTGTCACACCTGGACCCAGACGGCATTGATAATGAATGAATGTATATGATAATGGGAAAGAACTGCACTCAAAAGTTTTTCATGCACATATTGCAAGTTCGATGGCCTCCCCCCGACCCGAGAGGCGACCCTGACTGCAGATGGTTTCGTCGATGTAAATGTAAAAGACCAATTGCGTCCGCGTTTTCCCTGCCAGCTTGTGTCGCTGACATGGCTGACGCTCCGCATCTACCTCATTCCGTCGCCCTGACGACCGGCCTCGGCCATGCAGCAGGCAATTTAGTGACAGGAAAGGCAGAGAAATAATTTAGAGCGGATGGACGTGTTCAAATTCTCTGCTTGAACGTTAAATAATTCAGTTTTTTTTTTCCACCAACCAAAACTCGATCCCTTCTTTTCGATGCATACGTATAAATGTTTGGTTGTACTTTTCCTGTCCCGTTTGTTGCGTATATACCTCAGAATGAGATTTGTTACTCAATCTAAATTGATGGATTTTCAAAATTAAAACTGTGATAGGGGTAAATAAATGAAAAATATAAAGAAAGGCCCACTCGATCAGTGTTCACGGAGTCCTAAATCAAATCAGAACGACGACATCACAAACAAAGACGGATATTCTGGATGAAAGGGGCCGCAGACGAAGGCAGAAGCCTCTTGATTCGGCCCCTTCGTGTCCAATCAGAAAGCAAAAAAAAAAAAAAAAGAAATCACATTTCAGTGTCTGAGCGGCTCAGATTGGAAAGGTGTTTGAAAAGCCTCCAGAGAGGAAGATGGAAGATTACGATGCCAGAAGTTTAAAGTAGATAACTGATGTGTTTACCACTTTAAGTCTGGTTTCCCGCTTGACACGGCTAAAAAAAAAAAAAAAAAAAACAACTTCTTGAATATCTTATCTCTTTAATTCAGAGCCGGTATCTACTGTACATTGCAACGTGTAAGCAAAAAAATAAATCAAGCTAGATCTTATTTATTAAGCACCAATAGCACTTTCCATGTAGAGCAGGTCTGGACCATCACATCAGTTTTTAAGATGATCTACAGGCGCCCAACATTCCCCTCAGTTGTAAATGCCTTCCCTGCAGAAAACGTGGATGGATCCCAGTTCAATGCGAGCGGCCTTCTGCCTTGACCGGGTTGGTTTGAATGAACGAGAGGGAAGAGACAACAGTAATCCCCCCTACAGTGCTACATCCTGAATAGGTGTTAAGATTTTTATTCCTGACTCAATGCTTCCTCCTCTGGCAGGAGGGGTTGGATTTACAGCGAACATGGACGGTGAGTTAGCAAGTGTTTAGGCTACCCTGTTTACCAACATGATTATCAGAGACACATGGGACATGGGCGGTTTTTCAACAAAGCTTGAAGCACCTCAGATTCCCTACATTTTCAATTTGGTTTTCAATGCATATTTAGATTTTATACTTTATTAATCCCTTGTGGAGCACTTCGACACACTATAAGGAACCAGGAATCAAACCGGGAATGTTTGGTCCCAAAGACGATTCCACTACCTCCTACGCCACATCCCATAACAGGTCAGCAGCAAGGGAATCAGGATGCGATGGTTTGGAATATTTTGAAGTTGGCAAATATTTTAATGTTTGTATGTCTCCGTATGAAGTTTGAAAGGTTGTATGTCTGAGTTTCTGTGGACCTACGAGCGACCAGTAGATCGCGGGGTGAACCCCGACTTTCAGCTGGGATGGCGATGAAGGACAAGCAGTATAGATAATGAATAAGTTGCAGCTTATTGCCAATTTAATGGAAATCCCACACAATCCAATGACATCCATTTTCTACCATGCTTTTTAGGGGGTGGGGTTATCCATGCCCCTACTTTTAATGCTTCATTTTAGCAACTGGTCCTTTTTCCGGTCTCCCGTTGTCACATGATTCAAAGTCTTCAGATGTAAATCGTCGCTGATTTGGTATTTATGGGTCAGACTCTCAAACACAATGACTCACTGGGGGGGGGGGGGTGTTCGCTGCTGATAACCAGGGGATTCACCGTGGCAGCCCACCTCTCTGCCCATCATGCAGCACAGGGAGAAGCTTAGATGCGGAGCGAAAAGGCTGAGGTTCACGGCTTTGGATTAGTTCCTCTAAAACCTTCTGCGGTGGCGACTGCGGCAGAGCTGCATTTTGTTATTCATTCACCAACCTCACATTCACGTCTCCGGCTGCCGCAGGAGGATGGAGAGTCCTCCTCGCATAAAGCTGGGGAGGATCTCGGCGGTTGACCGCTCAATTCCCGCAAAATCTGGCTTCATTCGCACCTTTGTTTTTTTTTTTTTTTTTTGTGAGCAATCAGTGCTTGCATGGGGCAACATCTGAATCAAGCAAATTTGAACCGCATTAGCAGTTGTTCATTCTGAGTTAATTTCCTGCAGAATTTTGGAGAAAAAAAAAGCAAACCAGTGTGATATTATTTATTTTTTGATTTATTTTTGGTTCATGATCATTTGCACGTTGTTGTTGGTAACCATCTTCAAGGATTTTTTTTCCAGGTATTCTGGATTTTTAGATCATTCATATAAACTGCATGTGATTCCTTGCAGTTTTCTTTTTAGTTTTCATTTATTTCTATCTCCGTTATCTATTTTCTGAATCAATAAATTTTTGTTTGTGTATTTGTTTATCCGATCTAGCTAATTATCTGATTTCAATAGTTCACATGATTTCAATAGTTCACATGATTTTATGTATAATTTTTTTTTTTTTTAATATTTTGATTTGGTCATTGATTAAAATTGAAAGATTATTTTTCATTTTCTTACTCCTTTATTGTGACAATATCGCAATGCTTTTCCCTAATACCATTTTTCTGCTGCTTTTCCCGGAGAGGGGACCCTTTAAGAGCACCTCACGGAGCTACACCCCAAATCAAAACCCGATTAATCAGACGCATGGGTATCCATGGCAACCGTATTAAAGCGCATTTGACTGGATTCAAATGTTTCACTTTTTAAACTTGTTTCCGTTTACCTCCCATTAACCACCTGAGCCGGGGTGGAGGGATGTGACTCCCGAGCATCCCCCCCGGCTTGTTGTCATGGCGCTGTCATCAGACCGAAGGTAGCCGGAATGAAGTCACCAGGATCAAAGTGGAGATAGAAACAAGGGTGCGGGGTAGGAGGGGGTTTGGGGAGGGGGGGTGTTGATAAGAGAGAGATGCTAAAAGCTTTGTGTCTTTTAGAGCAATTATTCTATGAAGGCTGCTCCGCTGTCTGACCGGGGTTTTCATCTCGGTGACGGTTCTCCACGACAAGCGGGGTTTTCTTCTGGCGGAGGAAATGGGAGTTTATGACTGGAGCACTGCGTCAAAGTCTTTCAAAGCGGTAGAGGTTTATAATGAAATGTCAGAAGTCACTCAGGAACCTACGCACTTGCACACTTCTTTGACGAAAACGATGAAAACACCACATCTAGGTGTGTATATACAGAAATCTTCAGCTTTTCCCTTGCGAAGTTGCCACAGCGAATCAACCTTCTCCATCCAACCCTATTCTCTGTATCCTCCTCTCTCACACCAACTACCTTCATATCCTCTCACACTACTTTCATAAATGTTTGCCTTGGTCGTCCTAGAGACCTCCTGCCTGGCAGCTCCAATTCCAGCAACCGCCTACCAATATATTCACTATCCCTCCTCTGTACATGACCCAACCATCTCAGTCTGCCTTCTCTGACCCTCTCTCCAAAACATCTAACATGTTCTGTCCTTCTGATAGACTCATTCTTGATCCTATCCATTCTTATCACTCCCGAAGAGAACCTTAACATCTTCATCTCCGTGACCTCCAGCTCTGCCTCCTGTCTTTTGGCCATTGTAACTATTTCTTGACCATACAGCATCACTGGTCTCACCACTGTCTTGTACATCTTCCCTTTCATTCTGGCTGATAGTCTTCTATCGCATAGTATCCCTGACACTTTTCTCCATCCATTCCAACCTGCTTGAACCCGTCTCTTCAGCTCTTTTCCAACACTCGGCTGCTCTGGACTGTTGACCACAAATACCTGAAATCCTCCAATGTCTTGATCTCAGCTCCCTGTAGCCTCACCGTTTCACCCGGGTTCCTCTTATTCACACACATATACTCTGTCTTGCTGCAACTAATCTTCATTCCTCTCCTTTCCAGCCCATACTTTCACCTCTCTTGACTTTCCTCAACCTGTTCTATACTCTCGCTACAGATCACATTGTCATCTGCAAACAAAATGGTCCATGGAGAGTCCTGTCTCACCGCCAGCCTGTCCATCACCACTGCAAACAAGAAGGGTCTCAGAGCTGATCCCTGATGGAGTCCCATCTCCACCTTGAACTTCTCTGCTACCCCTACAGCACATCGCACCACTGTCTCACAGCTAGCATACATGTCCTGCACCAGTCTAACATACTTCTCTGCCACTCCAGATTTCCATCTTGACACTTCCATACCTCCACAGGTATATCATCAGGACCAACTACCTTTCCACTCTTCATCCTCTCCAATGCCTTCTTCACTTCACTTTTACTAATCTCTGATACTTTGAGGTCTACAATAATCACCTCTTCTACCCTTCCCTCTCTTCCATTTTCCACATTCATCAGCCCTTCAAAATATTCTTTCCATCTTCCCATCACTCTTTAGCATCGGTCAATAGTTTCCCCTTCAATCCTTAATCACTCGGACCCTTTTGTACATCCTTCCCATCATTATCTCTCTGTTTTGCCAACCTGTATGGATCATTCTCTCCCTCCTTACTGTCCAACTGAGCATACAAGTCATCGTACGACCTTTGTTTTGCGTTTGCTACCTCTATCTTTACCTTATGCTGTACCCTTCTGTACTCTTGTATGTTCTTAAGTCCCCTCAGTGTTCCACTTCTTTACTAACCACTTTCTCTGTATATACTCCTGCACTTACTCATTCCACCACCAAGTCTCCTTATCTACTTTCCTTCCAGATGACACACCAAGTCCTCTCCTACCTGTCTCCCTGATAACATTATGTGTAGTTGTCCAGCTCTCCCTGACCATCCACTGCCTTTCTCAACTCCTCCCTGAAAACCATACAACACTCTTCCCTTTTCAGCTTTCACCACACTGTCCTCTACTCTGCCTTTGTCCTCTTGATCTTCAATTTCCAGTTTCAGACTCATGAGTCTATCTGACATTCTTTCCACCTCCAGAACATTCCAAACAACCTTCAAGATAACTCCTACTCTATTTTGCTTCCTGTCTGTACCAAGATAGCAAGACTTAGTCTGCTCCTAAGCGTCTAGCCTTACTAACTTTCCACCTGGTCTCCTGGACACACAGTATATCCACCTTCCTTCTCTGCATCATGTCGACAAACTCTCTATCTTTTCCTGTCATAGTCTTGATATTCAAAGTCCCTACTCTCAGTCTCAGACTCTTGCCTTCCCTCTTCTCTCTCTCTCTCTCTCTCTCCTTCTTCGACCCACTATGTCTATCTTCGTTTTCCTCCTGCGCACTAAAACCATTAAAGTCGTCTTCTTCAGTGTTGGAATTGAACAGCCTCAGAATTTCACGGTAATTTAATTGGTTCGATGTGACGAGGCCAAATATTTTGGCAGCATGAAGCTTGTTGGCCTAAAAAAAAATCCATAAATTAGCCGCCTCATTGTTCAACTTGCAGTGTTCAAAGCGTGTGAAAAAAGTAATGGGTTATAGTCCAGAAAGTACGGTAAGCTACTTGTTAACCCATTTTTAAAATATTCTTCCTTTGCCTTTGACAATATTTTTAAAGTCATGAATTTGTTTGCATTGGACTGGAATCCCTGTGGATTGCGATGTTTGCAGATGACAGTGTGATCTGCTGCGAGAGCAGGGAGCGGTCGGTGGAACATCTTGAGAGGTGCAGGTACGATCTGGAAAGGAGGGAAACGAACGTTACGCGCAGGAAGATGGAATACAGTATACCCTTATTTTTCGCGGGGATTTCGTTCCAAAAAGAGCCCGTGATAGGCAAAATCCGTGAAGTAGAAACCTTTGTTTTTTTTTCCAATAATATTATACAATTTAACACTCTATTATACATTGCTGCTGTCGTCCTTATGCTTTTTTCTTCCTTCTTTGTGGAACGAATGGAAGATTCATTAATTCCGTAATGCCGACCTACAGCCGCATAGCTTTTACCTTCCCTTAGCATGTCCAGAAGTTTAACTTTATCTGCGATAGATAGCATCTTCCGCTGCCTTTTGGGCCCTGCCGCAGGTGCTTTTGTTGGTCCAGAGCGTTTTGTCAACATTATGGGTTTTAGAGAAACTCGAAATTGCAAGAGAATTTGCATGTGCGTAATGTAAATTTGGCAAGCTGTTTTACGTACGTCTACATATTAAACTGCAACGTTATTGATGCACAGTTAGAGAAGAAGTGGAGTAACTTTTTAGCCAATCAGAATGCAGAACACGATGCAAATCCGTGAAGTAGCAAAACTGTGAAAAGTAAACCGCGTTATAGTGAGGGATCACTGTACACGTGAATGTATCAGATGAAGAAGGTGGAGGGTCTGGAGCCACGATGAGGGTGAAAAAAGGTATCAGGAAGAATGAAAGATGTAGAAGATTGCGGTGAGACTTCTGGACATGCTAGAAGAAGACGAAGAAGACGAAGAAGTTTTTTTTGAGGGAAAAAAGAAACGAAATTGCCCATTCGGTCTTTATTGTCACCAGTTGAAATCCTATAGAAATGCCGGTCAAATGGAGTGGAAGCCATCAGTCTTGATCAATAATCACTTTGAGTATCATCACAATAGCTTTCGTTCCGGAGGGGCGTCCGGTGGATACACACCACGCGTCAATATCCACACACACTTTTACAAAGTATCAGCTGGCTGTGTCGCCTGTGGATGTTCAAAGTGTCCTTCAACCTTCTGCTAGAGTGCGTTCAATCCATCGGTTCTTTATTTATTATTTTTACTTGTTTGCTTTCGAATAAATTCTGAGGAGGCTAAAGAGACAAAAAAATAAAAAATAAATTGAACAGGAAATAATGGGGGCTACATGCTCCTGGGTGTAGTTGGGGAGTAGAGGCTGCAGCAGGGGTGGAGATAGGGTGGCCTTAGAGGTTGGGATGCTGGGCACATCAAATGTATTTCGGCGCAGCTAATGTTTTGTGTTAGAGGAACTGTGTGTGTGTGTGTGTGTGTGTGTGTGTGTGTGTGTGTGTGTGTGTGTGTGTGTGTGTGTGTGTGTGTGTGTTCATAATAAAACACCAGGACTGTTTCATACTTACAACACAGAGTAATCCAGCCCGGAGCAGCAACCGAGATTACAAATAACACACCGTTGTGCAGTGGCATTCATATGCTACCATCTCTCTCTCACACACACACACACACACACATACACACATGCACAAATAAAAGATGTATACAGCATCCTGAGGGTACGAGAGGGTTGCAATGTGTTCCACTTGGCCTGCACGGTGAGAGAAGGCTGGCGGCTGCAGAAAGCGTCACATCCACACTGAGGGAGAACAAACGGCCGTGCAGCTTCTGTACTTCAGCCACACTAAGTCTTTGTGTTGGGGCTTTTCACGCTGTAATCATTTCTTTTACAATGTTTTTTTCTTACATAACAGTTCTCAGATGATTTTTGGATCAATTGTTGCCAATCAATTTATTAATTTGTCTATTTATTCATTTATTTATTCATGTTTTTGTTTTATTTCCTGCTTTTTCAGTTTATATCAATGTAAAATAATTTCTTGAAATGTATTTATTTAGTAAATGTATACATTTACTTTGCAGGGACTTTTTTTGTATAATTTCCCTCCAGATGAGAGGAAATTTCTTAATTAATTATTGCAATTTTTTTTGCACTACCAATTTCATTTCTCATTATTTTCCTATCAAGAATAAATTTTTCCATGTATTATTCCTAGATAAATACTGGTTTATTCATGCAAAGCATTGCCTTTGAAAAACAAAAACAGAGAAAATGTAAATTGAAAAAATTAAATCTTAAATTAAATCTTATATAATTTGAATTACAAGAATTTAAAGAGTAACAAATAACAAATATGTTGAAAAAATAGAAAGTAAAAACCAATGGTGGATTTTCCTTCACACTTTTTAACCGATTGCTGAATTTGTCATCGTTTTGAAACAGACTGGGTCTCGGAGTCGTCCTGGGACCCCCTGCCAGGCACCTACATCTCTATTTTTTATTTTTATCTTTTCTCCCAAGTGCACTAATTGATATTGGTTTTGCCGGCCGCCCGAAGCAGAAAACAGGTTCGGTGTCTGGGGTTCAGCGAGCCCGTGGCCAAACCGAGGCTCAGATCGATAACGGAGTTATGATCTACGTGAATAACTCTGCGAATCTTTTATCCGGATTTCTTTTTTTTCGCATGCTATGGAAGAAAAGATGGGAGAACTTTCGAAAAAAAAAAAAAAACATAACAAACAAACAAGCAAAAAAAAAAAAAAAAAGCAGCAACCGCAAAGCTGAAATTCCCTAAAAGTCCTGCAGTTATGGACTTCTGCAGTTTCTGACATTCGTTGTTTTTTAGGCCTTTAGGTTTTTTTTAATGTTTTTTAACATTGCACTCAGCTTAATTAAACAAAGATCTTAGCTTAGCATCTCTGAACAGATAGGGGGCCTCAGACACAATCTTACACAGATGCATAAAGCCATACTAGGATAATACTAAGATAAGCACACAGGGACCAGACCCGTTAGCACCCTCTAAAAAAAACGGGATGGTTTCTCCACCAGAACCAGCCTCAGGTAACTTCTATATGTGATCCAACAGGTTTCACTCCTTTGTCTGGCTTTAACTTTTCACATTCCAGTCTAGGTAATCCCCAAAAGTTGCTCCTTTGTCCCCAATGTGCGACAACACCCATTAGCATAAAAGTTTCTGCTGATCAACTCGTCCGTTTACACAGCAAGCCACCAAATCCTAGACCCGCCCAAAATCCGGGCTGTTATATTTGGAAACTCCCCCACAGTTCATTAGAATTGAAGAAGCCTCTCAGATGAGGGGGGAAACATCTTTCAAGTCCGAAACAAAATTCGAGTCCAGTTGCCACAACAAGATTTCTACCAGAATTTGCCATGATCTGGATGACTGGGAACCTCCACAGACACAGATCTCAGCGCTCAATGCTTTTTTTTGTCCAAAAAAAAAAAAAAAATTAATTCATTCTTTATCCATACTGCTTATCCCGCAGTCAGGGCCATACAATAGCTGGAGCCAATCCTGGCGCTCTTTGCTGGAGAGGCGGGGTTTCACCCTGGACCGGTCAACAGTGTATCACACACACACGGAGTGAAATACCAACATTCACTCTTTCATTCGCACGTCATATTGAGACTGAATAAGGGAGTGAGATTATTTATGACTCTATGTGATTTATGTGAAAGAGTGTATGTTTGTCATGATGTGGCCTGGTGATCAACTGGCGACCGCCTCTCTTGTGTGTGTTAACACAGATAACTACAGCTCACAAGCATGATTTATATTTTGCTATTGGCAATATTTATTGCAATATATATATATATATAAACATACACATAGGGTTGGCATGATTGTGCAGTGGCCTCACAGCACAAAGGACCCTGTTTTGATTCCAACACGGGGACCTTTCTCTGTGGAGTTTGCATGTTCTCCCAGTATCTGCATGGTTTTTCTCTGGGCCCTCCAGTTTCCTCCCACAGCCCAAAAACATGCAGAAGGTTACTTGGGAAAAATTGGGAAAATTGCCCTGAATGAGTAAGTAAATGTTGTCTGTCTTTGTATGTAGCCCTGAGACTGACTGGTGACCAGTCCAGGGTGTTCCATGCCTTTCGCCCAATGACAGTTGGGATAGACTCCAGCATCCCTGTCAGCCTGACTGCACGATAAGCGCTAGAAGATGGATGGATGGATGGATGGATATATATATATGTATCAGTGATGTGCAGTCAGTAGAGGCGGGGGGGGGGGGGAGGCTCACCTGTCATGATGGAAAAGAAAAAAATGTCAAATGAAAAAATAAATTAAATGGTGATATGTATTCAGTGATTTGTACTATAAAGTTATTTTCCACTTAACTTCACCTTTTTTATTCTATTATTTTCAAAATCGCTGAAAAAAAAATTCACATTTACCGCTCAAATATGAGGAAGAGACATGCAGTGACACGACAACCAGCTGCGCCAACTATGGATCGCATGATGATTATGCTAACTGTGCTGGGATGCTATGCACTGAGACAGTGTTGCTGTCTCTTTTTATGTCACTTTTAAAATTTTCAAACACTTTTATGATCTAAATTTCCATAGTTTAGCTGATGTATATAATGTTTTTCGTCAACAACTGTACCCATGTCACTGATATTTATGTATATATATATATATATATGTGTGTATATATTGTCACTGCTAAGTGTCAAACTTTTATTTTTAATTTGACAACGGTACAATCGGATCATACCATAAGTTTTTGCTTACACTTTTACACTTTTCTCCAATATTTCTTTCATACAAAAACATTTCTTTAGTGATTGGATTCATTCCTTTATTTTTAGACAAGCCTCTTTTCCCAGCGTTCCCTGCAAGGGATACAAAAACCTAGACAGTTAAATAAAATCCCGGTCCTCATATGTATATGTATTTATTATTTTATTCAAATTTACCCGCACGTGTTGGAAAAACATCCGGATGATTTCTAGCATCCGCGACACCGACTGCTTTGAATCCTGGGGCCGAGCAGATGAGGGAGGAGCCGGCGACCGTCTGCGGAAGTAGATGATCCTCTGCGGTGTCGGCCCCCGCCTCATCGAGCCGCTCTCCCGGAACGCCGCCGGGCCTCGCGTCCCCTCTGTCTATTCCTGTCTCTTTTCATTCCCGTCATTTTCTCCGGGCCGCTTCCCCCCACCCCCTGCCTCCGACCCCTCTCACCATCTTGCTCCCACTGTCTCAGACCGGCGGAGTCAAACCACTCAACGTCCTTAACTCAGTTCATCCGTCTCTCCCCGGCCGTTTACCCGCTCCGGCCCGTGGAAATCGATAGCTCTCCCCCTCCCTGGGCCGAAGCCATTTAATTTGACATTTGATCCAGTCGCGGGGGTTATTTATGTGGAAGAGATACAAATGAGTTCTTTCTCGCTCTTTCGTTCCCCGTCCGCCGCCGCCCGCCCTCCCCCTGGCTCGGCTTCTCCTCCCTCCGCCTTTCCCCCCCGCCGCATCTTCGCTCTGGAGGTGGAGGGTGGGTTATGCGAAAAGCTCAGGGGCGACCGGCCACGGCGATTTGGACACACTTTTTCGGTACTCGCTCAGAGGCAGTACCGAGTACACATTAGGTAAATTCTACAAAATGGCGTTGCTGATGGAGACTACAGGAACATGCTTCTGACCAATATCAGTATATTTGTAATTTGACCCGAGCATTTCTTTATTTTCACAATTCTCTCATCGGCTTGTAGCGTTCGTCCGCTGTCCGACCTTTCCTACCCCGACGTTGTTTTTGTGCCCGGTGTCACGCAGGGTTTTTAATTTCGCCCGCTTGCTCTGCCGCCGTACATTATGTATGTCCCGCACACCGTATTCATTTATTTAGTTTCACGGTTTGCTGAACTTCTTGTCTGAGCCCTCACAACTTTTTCTTCTTTCAATCACCAAACTCATTTGTATTTTAGATGATTTTTTTTTTTTTTTTTGTTTCAGTATTTATTTCTCTCTGCCATTTACTGGATTCCTTTTGGTGCTTCTATGCACGCCTAAATCTAAAACACCCAGACAAGAGCAACAATATCTACGTCTCAAGGTTTTTTATGCCACAGAGCTGCTGATTTATTTGATTTTTTTTGTGGGGGGAGGGGATTTAATGGCGGTTAAATGTCTGCTGCCTTGTCTTAGATATAATGGAACTGTAAAAGCTCTTTTTTTGTGGGAATGAGTTGATTTGCCATTCCATTTCACGACCAATCCTCATTATGATTCGAGAAGACGAACTGATTTGGGGGAAACATGTTTGGATTTATGGATTTATCAGAGCTTTGGTGCTTCATTGTTGTCATGGCAACTGGAGTATGTTTTGAGTTTGTAGTTTGATGTATATAACTACTGAGGTTGGGTTTTGGGCGTTGGTCTTAGTGTTATGGGTTTGTTACATTAATAGGTGAGTTGTTCAGTTGCAGCTAGGTTGAATAGGGTTGTTATGCGAATGTTCGAGTCATTTAAGGGAGAAGTCCTGGACCATTGGGCCATGGACCCAATTTGGCACCAGGCCGCAAAAAGAAAGAATAAAGTTGTGTTTTCATTGGTCTTCCGGGTATTTTATTTTGAAAAATTGCCACTTCTGCCTGGGTCTCACTCCCCCACTTGATTCAGTTAAAGGGTTTTTCGGCAAGTAAGTCGGCAAGCTAACCCTCGCTAAAATGGCCCATAAACAAATGTCACCAGGGAGCTTGTTAGAAAAAGAGATAAAGAACTAGATATGAGACAGCAGAAGGGAGTGCTGGCAAAAACAGCTGCATTTAAAAGAAAATACCAAGAGTCCTGCGTAAAGACGATTTGCCCAACCACTGCTTACCCTCTTGGAGAAAGTTGTCACCTGCATCGGAATCATACATTCATAATATTTACCGGTTCATAATCTTCACCGAGTATCCTGGCCTGAGCATAACCAGTACTCTGAACCCTATCCTAGCTGTCATGGGGGCAGGAGGTGGACCAATCATCGGTTGCTAGTGGGGTTACATATCGAGGCATACAACCATTCAGACTCTCACTCACAGGATTGGGCAATTCAGGGTCTCCAATGAACATATTGCAACCTTTTGGACCGTAAGAACCCTTGGTGGAATCAAACCGGGGAGCTTGTCGCTGTTAGGCAGAAGCACTAACCATTACCACCAAGCCGCCCCTGAGTTGGAATCTTTGGACAAAATTGTTTCGATTGTCTGAAACAACACTGATTGATTACTTGAGCAGAGATCCAGGCGGTAGAAGTCACAGTGTGCTTTGGGTTATTGCTTCATCCTGGTGGTCTTGCAGGTTGCGGACAGATCTGGTATGTGTGTGTGCTGATCTGACCATGGGATGAATCTCAGTGCGGTTCGTAGCCCGATGTTGGGTTGAAGAACCAAACCTCTGTCCCATGACGGTCACTCCAACTTGAAAAAGACGGCAACTTCGACCCCTCTCTCAGATCACCTATCATCTCTGGCCAGGATGCGGACATTGCTTTCTCAAAAGGTGGTCCAGGACCATGAGGAGGTCTTGCAGAGGTGGCTCTCCTGTGAAGGAACATTCTTTAAGCTGCTTGTTTCCTTCTCTTTGGCTATTTTGTGTTTAAGTGATGTTTCTGCGCTTAAGAGTCATTCAAAGGGTTTTAATCCACTAAACTGACCTCATTCAGCCGGCTATTTAACTAACCAATGGGAAATCCGAACAGCTCTTGAACTGATCGTTGGTAAACAGGAAATCTTTGCCTAGAACAAACCTTTACTGAGCACTCCGAGTGAGCTGTCAAAGGGAAAACAGCATTAGAATTTATGTAGGTTCGCAGCAGAGCAGTGAAGGAATGTACAACCCCCCCCCCCCCCCCCAAAATATCACGCATAGATTTTGCCAGTGACTAATATTGTTTGAGCGGATGCAGAAGCAGCCAGTGATGAAAATGGATGCGTGGAAGAGGTGGCGCCCAGTCGTGGAACCCCGCGGTGAAACCCACCGCCTTTGGAAGGATTTGATCTTCAGATTTCCGGGACGCAAGGACACAAATGCAACAGGTCACGGTCGGCGCGGCACATCTGCCGCCGAGCTCCCACACTTCTCTGCTCTACCCGCTCGGCCATCAAAAGGAAGTAAGGCGGCGTAATTACACGGCTTTGCCCGACAGGCCTTTAGCTTTTCCAACAGAACTCCCTTTGACAGATGGTGAAAACTGAGGAGGTTTACTCTTTACAGGAACAACTTCATTTGGAGCGGCACTCAAGCAGTCCACGGTGGATTTGTACAATTGTTTGAATAATCGACCCGAACAAGCCCGAGATGTATATTGTGTATTATTCCGCAGAGCCGGGCTTTTGACGATATCAAGGTTTGCTACAGAGGCATTAAGAAATGTGTCAACGGAGCTCATTCATTATTTTTAACCGATTTTTCTGCACAAAGGGGCACCGGAGTCGGTACAAACTGTCATCAGGTGGAGGGCGAGGTATGATTTAGACGGTTCACCTGTCAATCACATGGCAACCATCCGCTCCCATGAGCTATTTAGAGTCCTCGGCTGAACCGACCAACTGTTTTTTGAGAGAATTCGAGCAGGCAAGGGGAGGACATGGAAAAATATTTGGAGCCTGCAGCGATTGCTGAATTTGAATGAAATGAACATGAATAGCTATTCATGTTCAGCATGACGGGAATAATAACCGTGGACTCTCAGGTGGATTGAAGCGTTTTCGCCGTGTGAAAAACCTCTACTGTTTGCTAATTCCGGATTTATTTGGACAAAAATGACAAACTATGAGCAAAAATTACGAGGTACGAGCCCTAAAAGTCCGTCTGTGGTTTGGACCCTTTTTGGTCCAATTCTCACGGCATCTTTCCATTTAGTCTCAAGAAGTGGCGGCGGTAGTTTTTTTAAAAATGGCGCTCCGCAGTTCGCAAGACGTATCTGGAAATGTGCGTGGAAATGTGAGTTCCACTGAGCACCTACGTTACATGGGTTCATTTGGAACTGAAAAAAAGACCCTGCCTTGGAGCGGGAGATAATTCACTCATTCACACAACACAGGACGTCATGTCCTAATTCCGTTACTTATTTTTATCCTTAGTTGTCCTAGTTATCCTAGTTGTCACTCCATTCTCACCCTGTTTATTCAATTTTTCCCTTGGTTTTTTTTTTACATTCTGTTTTATATGTTCATCCTTGCTGTTATTGTTGTCACTTGTTTCTTCTGTTTATATGTCTCTTCTATTTTATATTTATATTCATTGATATGGTTATTGTTGCACTGCTGTGACAATCAATTTCACAGCAGCACGTGCCTAAAGCCGGTAAAACAGCCTAGTTCCTGAAAGGGTGCTGGGAACTGGAAAAAGTTCCTACAATGCGAAAGGAGCGATGTTTATTTTTGTCTGAGTACCTACTCTAGCATTTACTAACTTTGGACAGTTGCGGATGAAGAACTATGAAAGTGTTGGTCATTATTTGTTGTTTTGATCGGCCCTTCGAGTTTGTTATCTGGGAGGAGGAAAAAAAAAGGCACGTGGGCCGACGAATCTCAACATTGTTTTTCGGGATTCTCGCCCAAAATGGAAAAAATCCAGGTATGCTGCGCGCATGTGGAATTTCATTTGAAAGTGTCTGCGAGTTAAAAGAGGAGGCAGATACAGTGACAGCATCCAGCAGCTCCTTTTCACTTCAGGCGGAGTTTTTAATGATGCTGCCCGGCATCGGGCCAAAAAAGAGAAAGACCCTGGCATGGAGCCATCAAACACAGCTCTGATCTCTCTTCAAACTCTTGATAATACCAATAAAAACTAGAAATAGAGAAATAAACAGGATCTGCTGACACTCTCCCGGCCGTTATCGCCGTATGATGTAAAACTGCTTCGTTCCCATTCCTCGTGTTTTGCCGTCTGCTTAAGCCTAATAAAGTGGTGGATAGAAAGAGAGAGGGAGTGAGAAGTGAATCGTGGCTGGAATGAGAAAAATCTGACTCTAGGAACAACTGGCTGCTCCAAGCGAGAAGACAAGAATTGACACTGCCCACCAGGCCTCAAAGGAAAGATGGGATTTTTTTTTTTTTTTTAAAAAGTCAGAACCTGTGATATGATCACATCGATGATGATATTGTTGTTACTGCTGTTCGAGCTTATATAAAGGGCCGGGCTAGACCCTAATTAATGTTACTCTGCTGATGATATCCCATGATCTTCCCGCTCTTCCCATCCTGTTTGCACTCGTTTTCCGTGTACGATATTAACCTCCTGTCTTCATCTGAGTCCTTTCCTGGGTTCCCGGTGAATGTGGCTTGATACGCCGCAGAGTACTCGCCAGGCATCCGCCATTGTTATTGCGCAACCGTCAGCTCTGGAGGGTCCCGATGTGATAGATGGGTTGGTGCCCCTGGTTCTCCCAGCTCTCACGCCCCACTGTGTCTCTATCAAATTCTTGTTTTCTGTTGACGGTCGAGACAGAAGGCCGTCCGTGTAGAGCTGGGATCTGCACGGGGAAAAGGTAGGGTTTCCTTGTCGCTGTGCACACTCAAGGAGGAATGTCAAGTTTCTGTAAATTGTTTAAAGTGTGTCTCAGATCTGCTATGTATATATACTGCTCAAAATAATAAAGGGAACACTTGAACAACACAATGTAACTCCAAGTCAATCACACTTCTGTGAAATCATAGTGTCCACTCAGGAAGCAACACAGATTCATTTTGACTTGTTTTAAGGACATTACATCAAAGTTGGATCAGCCTGAAGTTTGTTTTTACACTTTAATTTTGAGTGTGATTCCTAATCCAGACCTCCATGGGTTGATACAATTGATTTCCATTGATCATTTTTAATAATAATAATAATAATAATAATACATACGATTTGTATAGCGCTTTTCACGGTACACAAAGACGCTTTTTGTATGGTTTTGTTGTCAGCACATTCAACTGTGTAAAGAGCAAAGTATTTCATAAGAATATTTCATTCATTTAGATCTAGGATGTGTTTTTTAAGTGTTCCCTTTATTTTTTTGAGCAGTGTATAATGCCATGAGTCCACTGTTTTGCTATTTGCCATTGAAATAACAATGGATGTCCTTTATCTTGATGTGAAGATAAACAAAGAAAATTGAACTTTTCATGTCTTTATAGACACAACCAAAATAATTCCCATGCAGATTTGGATTTGTAGATTTTAATGAGAAATGAGATATGATGGATAAGGTTTGATTAACTAAAAAAAATGAACACACACACACACACACACACACACACACATACTCACTTATGCACAAACTCACACGTGCACAACCATGCTGCTTGTATGGGATTCCCTTAAAGCGTTGAAACGGCTCTTGATGGCTCCTGATGTGAGCAGGGAAAACCTACTGCAGGCCTTCCATCTGTTCAGGTCCACAGTCAAAGCAACAGCTCATCACACACACACACACACACACACATACACACACACACACACACACACACACATACACATAATTACATATCTCATTCACAAAGTGGGTCAGATTCATTCCATCATCCTCTATCAGCTGAGTTGAAGACACATCATCTGACCCAATTTGCAATCTTGTATGATTTAATCAAATATCCAACATGGGTGTGTGTGTCATACGACCCAAAACAGACTTACGGATAAAATATTCATAAATTCGTGTCTTCACAGATCGAGATGTTTTTTTTTTTTTTTTTAAAAAAAAGGTGCTTCCCTTTGATTTCATTTTGAGATCATCTGTAATTTCTTGCTGATTTTAGGTAAACTGACTCCCAACTTCAACAGACTAGATCTTCGCCTGAGCGTAAAGAGAATCGTTTCAGCGATTTTTCGCTTCCTTTGTATCAACATGAAAACCACTGACATCCCCACTTTCTGGATCCGCGCCTTCCTCTTGCCGCATGCAAAGACAGAGACATGAAAAACACTCCGGCTAACTCATTTGCACTTGAAAGACGCCTTGTTGCGGGGAAGCGCAAGAAAATTCCAACATTTAACACGACGCAACGTTGCCTCAAGGCCCTTTTTACATTTAGTATCGTTTCCCTGTGATGGAGGGTTGGTCACTCAGCAGTTTGTGTTTATTGGGTTTGGAAGACGTCTGAGTGATGGGTTCATCTAAATGCGTTTTAAATGTCGCAGGGTGTGGAAGATTGCGTGTTGACAAACCGGGATCATGAACAGGGGAGCAACATTTGGGTTGGATTCACTGAAAGAACAATGGCTAAATCATCAGAGAAGCTGAAATGTGACTTTTTATCTTATATTCACATCTTTTTTTCCTTATTTGCGACTTGAGGGGATTTTTTTGCTCCCGGTGATTTCCGTCTGATTTGCTGTTCATTATTGGTCAAATTCTATGTCAGATTCCATAGAACTTGCTTGGAAAGGTTCCTGGTAGTAATTTGAAATTATACAAAAATTGGAGCTGCCAGGTGGAATTGGAACTGCCAAGCAGGAGGTCTAGAGGAAGACCAAAGAGAAGATTAATGGACATAGAGAGAGGATATGAAGGCAATTGGTGTGAGAGAGAAGGATACATGGTGACCTCTCAAGGGAAAAGCCGAAAAGAGAAGTTAAAGATTATAAGATTACATGAACTTATCTAACGCAAAGTGCCATGTATTGGTCAGGCATCAGATGAATAAAACACTGAGAAAATAAATAAATGTTTCATCCCTCTCTGAGCCTTCTGCTGAGGGGTACGAGGTTCCACAGGGCTCTGTTCTGGGTCCACTGCTGTTTTTAGTTACATGGTACCATTGGTGCCGCCGGGCCAGATTCTGCAGATTTGGATTGGAAACCTTGATGATCAGCGGGTTTTTTGCTTCTGAACTCAACCAACAATCATTGGACATGTGAGGCTGTGTCATTTGCACAACAATCTCACTCTGCCCTTGGCTGACGGTGTTATTCAGTAGAGTGACACAGCAAGGGACCTTGGAGTGTTCCAAAGAGGTCACCAGAGTTCCCATCTTAGAAACAATATTTGGGTTGTTGAATTCTTCTTGTTGAAGCATCTGGACATGAATTTCTTCCCATGAAAATGTTTCACCCCTCATCCGAGAGGCTTTTTCAGTTCTAGTGACCTATGGGGAGTTTCTGAATATATTTTGAAAACTCCTCACAGGTTCTAATGACCTAATGACACTCCCTTGTCTGGCTTTAACTTTTCACATTCCAGTCCAGGTAATCCCCAAAAGTTGCTCCTTTGTCCCCAATGTGTGACAACACCCATTAGCATAAAAGTTTCTGCTGATCAACTCGTCCATTTACACAGCAAGCCACCATATCCTAGACCCGCCCAAAACCCTGGCAGTTATATTTGGAAACTCCCCACAGTTCATTAGAATTGAAGAAGCCTCTTGGACGAGGGGTGAACCGTCTTCAAGGGAAGAAATTCAAGTCCGGTTGCCACAACTTGAAGATTTTGACAAGAATTTACCATTACCCCGATGACAAAGAACCTCCACAGACATTATTCAGATTGAATTCTTGTTGAAATCTTCTTGTCGTATCACCTGGACTCGAATATCTTCCAAATCTGTTGAAGAAATTCAAGTCCGGTTGCCATGACAAGAGGATTTTGACAAGAATTCACCATGACCTGGATGACTGGGAACCTTCACAGACATTATCTGGGTTGCCTAATAAGAGCGTCCAAGGCCTGCAAAATGTTCAGAATGTGTCTTCTCCACCAGCTTCCTGTTCCAGGCCGAAGCAGACTTACAATTGTTGCTCCTCACCCATAGAATAGTCAATGGTATCACTCCATCTTATCTATCTGTCTCGGTAAGGTCATATTGTGCCATGTGAAAGGTTTTAGTCTTTTGTGTGTCTCAAAGGTCCGGAAAAAGGCTGTTGGCGAAAGGACCTTTTCACGCGCCATCATTGTGGAACGGTCTGTGCCTGCTCTGTGGATGTCTTGTTTTCCGCTTCATACAAGTCCTGGGCTGTGTTCGTTGAGTCTTTATTATGTGACACGTCTGCAGCATGCAGCACAATGGTTAGCGCTTCCACCTCACAGCAAGAAGGCTCCTTGTTCGCTCGCGGCAGGGGAACCTCGTCCTCCTCATGTTTATTTGTTTTTCCTTCGGGTTCCCCGCTTTCCTCCCACGGTCCAAAATCATGCAACGGGTTCACTGGAAGCCTGAACCCTATTGTGTCCCCGTCACTACAAGATAGGCCAGGCATGGGCAATCTACAGATCATGGGACATATAATATTGGGCTTTTTGATTTAATTTAAAATTTCATGATAATTAAACCTCATTTATTTACCTTTTCCCTGAAATACCTGCATTCCCCAATAGATGGCGCACTCCTCATGCACATTGACCTTTGTTGGAGCGCGGCCTTTTACTCTTTACATCTCTTTTTCACTCTGCCTTTTGAACCCTGTTGTCAAAATGAGTGGATCACAGAAAAGTGGACAGTGAGTACCGAGTGTTTGATAAGGAGTGGACAACAACATTTTTTTTTCACTGAAGTCCGTTCAACGGCTGTGTTCCTGATATGCCAAGAAACTGTCACAGTTTTCAAAGGCTACACTATCGGCCGTCACTTTTCCACAAAGCATGCTAACTATGGGGCAGGGTACAAACCCGATTGCCTTCACACCGACAGAGAAAGAGTTTGTAGACTTTACTGAGGCACTGGCAGCGCGTGAACAGTTCGCAATAGAGCACCGGGGAATCGGAGACAGGCAAAGTTGGTACTGGGAGATCTCTCATGGCAAACAAGGCAACCTTTCCACTGGGAAGGGAAAGAACCCAACCTGGCCACTAGTGGGACTGAAAGCATAGCTTTTCAGTCCGCACTGATTGCCAACCACCAGCAGAAGCTGTGTGTCCAGGTGGACCAAATCAGCTGACGAGGTGGAACCACCAGAAATAGCACTGAGAACCACGACAACCAAGGCAAGCTTCATTGTGGCATTGAAATTAGCGATTAGCAATGTTTCCAAACCTCTGGAGCAAGTCATGTAAGATGCTGACGTTGTTTGGCTCGACCCACATATGTGAACAGACGTTCAGTGTCTTGAACGTCAACGAAGCCCATTACGGATCCAAGTTAACTGATCGTCGCCGTTAGATCCATCCTGAGAAGTGCCCCAACAAAATAAACTCAAGACATCGTTGTGCTGACGTAAAGGGAGATCAACAGCGCTGTTTCCACAGAAATTGAGCGTGAGTTTCTCATATTGTGTAATGAAATCAATGCATTTGAAAAACAATTTGTGCAATGAGTACTGCATATTCATCAAAGCTTTATATTAGCCCCTCTGTCAGATTTTAGAGCCCATTGTAGCCCTTGAGTCAAAAAAGTAGCCCATTCCTGGGATAGGCGGACTAAATGAGGTGAATGTGTGACACTTAATTTATCTTTATCCTACTCTTAATTATAAAGCACTGTGATGGAAGGTGCTCTATAATTATATTTATTATTTCTCAAGAATAAGCACAAAGTAACTTTGTGGATCATTGTAGTAATATAATAGTGTTTTTTTACACCAGGTCAAGGAGGAGGGGGACCTGAGAGTGTGTTCGTAGTGATGCCTTATTGTTGAAAATGTCCCAGATTTGTGGTTGCCCGGGGTCCGACCTGCCTGGAAAAGAGTATTATTCCTTTTTTGGATGAGAGCTGAGATGAGATTCAGCTTGAAAAACACATCTCCTTAAACGCAAAAAAAAAATATATGTAAAATTCATCCTGTGATGCTGAGAGAAAACCTATCACATTAAGAAACACAGATATCTGATTTTAGAGGAACCCACAGGAAAATGTCAGGCGGGTTTAAAGTGTGAAGCAGCCGTACCACTCGACTGTCTGCCATGATTCTGTGATCTGTACGTCTTCTTTTTTTATTTATTTTTTAACATTTACTTCACAGATGCTTTTTACTGTACGTGTCAGGAACTACGCGTAAATCGGTTGTTTAAAATTAGGTTAGCGCACACAAACACGGTCAGGAGGGAAAGGGAGGCGAATGCATGGAGATGCAGGCGCTCAAACACACATTCATCTTGCTCTTAAAGCTATTGTAATTTTGATATTATTATCCATCCTTTATTGAACCTGGACTGGTCAATTATTATAATTATTCAAGTGAATAAATACATATATTTAAATGAATGTTCTATAATTGTATTCATTAGTTTTTCATTTGACTAAGCACATTGTACATGTATTTAAACAAATGTGTACTTTTTATTAATAAAATAAATTGAACACTTTGACATTAAATCAATATATGAATTGATTCCTATTAAGCCCTGTTTGTGCTACCTCTTGAACCCAAGTAAAATGGTTTCATCATGTATTCAAGTAACTTCACAGTAACAAGTGGGGAAAAAATAAATCAATGACTAGTTACAAATATTTATTTTTCTGAATCTCATCTCTTAAATGTAAAACTAAGTCAAAATGTTACGTAAAATGGGAGAATATCTGATTCGATCTCATTATCAGGATGATTAATTTAATTTCATATATTTAATAAATATAGACCATTCATATTTAGACGTATAAAATGGTCTGATGAGTAGGTGTCTTTCTCCGTGTGTTCGCGTTCCACAAAAACCTTCCTCTGTCCCCTTCACTGTCAGCCTGCTTAAGACTGGAACGTTTTTACCCTCTGTCGAGAAACCGCCTTCTTCATTTCTTCCCTATTATGACTTTTCTACAGCGGAGTGCGATTCCAGCTCCGATCAATAAAGATTCATATTATTTATGAGCTCCCCTGGCATGTCCAATCAGTTTGCCGATAACAATAATCAGGTCTAATAATGTAATGCACATATTTTTGCGCAGATGAAGAGAGTTTTTCACCGCATTGATCTGGATTTTTGAAAGAAAGTGTCTCTGTCACCGTGACCGGGGCCGACTCACTGCTTTGTTGCGGTTCTCTGCGTTTGAATCAAACGTGCATTTTATTTTGAAAAATATATGCTTTGATGATGAAAAGCAGGAAGTGAAAAAAGTGGCATGTAGAATTGGTTTGGTCCAATAGAAAAAAAAAAGGGTATATATACAGTGTGTATATGTATGTGGACATACTGTATATACCCATATATATTCACCAATAAACTGATTTATGGCGAATGAGCTGCCAGGAGGTTCTGTGTCTGACCCAGAACATGGTGGAGGGATGGAATGAGATGTCTGGGCCACATTAATCAGCCTGGTGCCATCGGTACCGGACTTGGGAAATAGATGGAATTGGAAGGACGGGTGGATGCTTTCTTTATTTTTCATCTATATAATATCCAAAATATCTTAAACGATGATGTTGCTCAATCAATAGATGAACTCATGCATTATACTACCACTACCACGGTAGTATAATGTCTTCTTAGTCTTCCATTAGCAGGTTGTTTGAAAATTTACTGTTGAATTTCATTTTCTTGTTAAAAGGTACTTTCTGAGTGATATCTGGAATTTTCTCCTGTTTTTTTTTTCTTTAAAACAAACAAGGGGATTCATTCGCAGATCGAAATGCATCATTATCCCAAAAAATTGCAAAAAATCACAAATGACGAAATAACCCATGCCAAGAAAAGTTATTTTTAAGTCGGTCATTCGATAGATGACTTAGTGTCAAGGTGAGTCGTGGATTTTATTACATGGCAAGATCAAGATAATTTTTGGGAACTATTTTTGGGAGCCTCTTCAGATGTGGAACTCAAAAAATATGCATCTTTTATAGGATTTGTGAAGAGATGTAAATTTTTGCGGGACAAAAAACAGTTTATTTTTTTTCTTTTTAAATTCCATTTCTCTGGAAGAAATCGGTCAAACAGAAAAGACAGGGAGGAAACTGCACCTGCACCTCCGGGTTTTAACTCCTCAGTGGAGCCACCCAGTGGGTGCATATTGTAGTGTAGCTTATTTGGGCTCCTTTCAATCATCGAATGCTGATCATTAATTGACACTGGATTTTTGAAGGCGATGCAAATGATGCAAATGTGTGTTGTGTGTGTATGTGTTATTGGTCTGTCATATGTCTCATTCTTTATTCTCCTACTTTTATCCCAAAGTGTTACTGTCTCGAATTGCGCAACACGATCATTTCTACAAACGAAAATGCAAAAGACACGGGTAACACAGTTGCATATTCAAACTTAAAGGAAATATGTAATAGGAATATATTGTCTATTTGAAATGGGTGATTGGTTATTCATAGCAAATTACTTTTTGTATTGTAAAAGAAAAAGAGAAAATGCTGTTAAGGTTTACAGACCTTTCTTCATAAAAATGTTTCTGTGTCATTCTTGGAATGGAATAATCCATCAAAAGGAGGAGACAACTGTAAAATTCAGGGACCTCGGGACGTCTAGGAACCGCATCTGGTTTACAAGTCCGGGCAATAAAGCAATAAATCAGCCGGCTAAATTATTTATTCAGTAGTGGCTCCATGAACCCTGTGACACAAGCAGCCTTTTCATTTATTCCTTCTTCTGCATGTAACAGTCCGGAAATCATTTCTTTCAGTTTCTTCATCCTCCTTTTATAAATGTGATTCGACCGCAAGATGTAAAACCAGATATTTCAGGCTTTCCCTTTATAATGCAGACCAGTGAATCTTGAGGTCAAAAACCGTCTTAAATTTCCCATTTAAATTTTTATTATTGACGAAAAATTGTGTTGAATTTAAAGTAATTTCCAACCCAAATTTGAGGTAACTTTAATCCAAGTCAATTCCAAATTTCAGGCAATGTCTTTACATTTAATATATGGAAAAAATTGCATGTGATTTTTTTAAAAAAAAAATTTATTTTCCAGTTCTGGGTTTTTATTTAATATACTCAATATAACAGATAAAAATTGAGCACTTTCCTCTGATGTGCTGTGCACATGAGAAGAGATCAAGTTATTATATGGAGGAATATTTGTGGGCCAGTTTGAACCGGCTCTTATAAAACCTTCAGGGTATAAATGATTTGACTTGATCTCTTTTAAAAAATGTACATATTTAATACACAAGGGTTTTTGCCAATGAATTAGTACCAAAAAGACCCAAGTTTGAATGAGTTCCCTCATTAGGAAAATACACAATTGAGCGCATAACTAGCCAAAAGTTAGCTTGTTAGCTTGCGACCTTGCGATGTCCTCGACATGTACAGTAATTGAGTTTCAGTATTTTCTTTAAAGAATAAATAACATAAGCGCAGATTTTAGGTATCTGAGTACCAGGAATTTTGTTAAAGGACCTTATATTCACCTGCCGCCAGTCAAATTCAAGGGAGCCTCGTGTATTCGCTCATTATCATTAGCCTGAATTAACATCAGTAAGTTAACATTAACTTTATTTTTGATGGCCTTCGTATTGCAATTACTGGTGGTTTTCTGTATCCAGCTGCCATGTGCGTGTGTGTATGTGGATGGATGGACAAAAGCGCTACCTTGGAGAACATTTTGGCAATATTCATGAAAATAAAATAGAGAATTGTGATAATATTGGCCATATATGCCTTCTACATTGACCTTGATAAGATTGGTCGTGTAAAGTCACATGCGAACACTGGCTTTGTACTGTTACTGGTTGTTAATCTTCTATATTGACTTTTCTTTTTTTTTCTTTCTTTTTTTCTATTTCTGACCTAGACAGTAATGCAATGATTATAATAATACAATATATAATTCAAAAGTCCAACACAGGCTGTCATTGGCTAATGTTAGCCCACTAAATCTTTGCGCTAACATTAGGCTCTGGTGTCTTTCAGGTGTTGGTGGTGGTTTTTGGGTGGAGCTGGGTAGAAACAACAGTATCCCGTTAACATCCAGAAATTGTCAATCAGAAAATGTAATAAAAAATAGAAACAAGTTGCAGTTGCAAAGAAAAACTTGTCAACATCACTCTTGAATAACAAGGCTTATGGAGCTTCTCGCTAATGCTAGCCTCATGAATTTTCTCCAGCTGGCTTTTACTGTGTGAAGGATCACAAACAACAGACAGCGAAGAACAAAAATCAGGAAAATTTGACTTTTTGGCATGTAAATTGTAGATATACTAGATTTTCTAGACCCGCCCCCTCTTTTTTTTTGGTCCGATTCAAAAATCAATTCGACATTTAAAATCCTGCAAAAAACAGGACAAAACAAAAAATACCAGCAAAGAAGTTCGCCTGTCTGCTTATCCTAATTCAATAATCGGACACATTAAGAAAAAAGCAATTAAGAAAATTAAAACGCAAAAAAAAAAAAAAAAAAAAAAAAAAATCTGTGATAAAAATTTTAAATCTCACGTATATTTCCTCTTTTTTTTCTTTTATTCATTTTTATTATTTTATTTGAATTTTAAGGAAAGATACATGCGCTTTCTGGCGGTGCAGATTTGAACCGCATCCAGGCGCACCGGCCGCCGCTGGCTGATGTCCCCCCTCCCCCTTTCCTCTCCTCTCCCCCCCGGCTCTACCTCCCTCCCTCCATCCCTCCCTCCTTCCCCGTTTCGGTGGTGGCGGCAGCAGCGGCGGCGGCGGCGGCGGTTGTGCGCAAATCTCCAGCGCCGGACGGACGGACGCAGTTTGACGGTACAAACGAGCGGCACTGCGGGGGGGGGACTGATCCGGAAAAAAAAAAAAATAAAGAAAAAAAATATCACGGGACCTTCAAAAGAAAAGAAAGGAAAAGAAAAAAAAATGGATTTTTAACGCGCTTGATTTTCTTTGTTTTTTTTTTTTCTTCTTCTTCTTCTTCTTCTTCTGGCTCCTCTTCGCCCCGCGATGTTGCCGCTGCCCCGGAGATTTTAAAGAAAAGAAAAAAAAAACAATAAACAAAAACCTGCTCAATGTCTCTCATCAGTTTATAACCTAAACAAAATGAGGATTTCTTCCGGCGGCTGGTTTGTGTTGATATTCCCGGGCTTGTTGGGACTAGCGATGGGTGCTTTTCCGAGCAGCGTCCAGATCGGTAAGTCACAACACCTTTCCTTCTTCATCTATCCAAAAATTAAAATAAAAATTAGAATTAAAAAAAAAAAAAATCAGTGAAAACGGATCATGCCAGCGTCCTCAGTCCAGTCCCCCCTGCAGCCGCGAAACACCATCGTTTTTCCTTTAACATATATCGTTTTTTAATTTTTTATTTTATTTTTTTAAATTTATTTCTTTGTACGACCACCATAAACGACACCCCGGCGTTGTTCCGGCACCGACGTGCGTGTTTAACACACCTAATGCGCTTCGTATCTGCAGGCGAGTGTGTACCAGCGCGCTCCGCCACTGCAGCAGATCACAGCAGCAAAGTGTGTGCGTGCATGCGTGCGTGAGTGAGTGTGTGTGTGAAACCCCCCATGCAGGCTGCCTATGCATTGAATGCTGTTAACCCCCCCCCCCCCCCCCCCAACACACACACACACACACTACCAACCCTGACCAGGCAATTAAAGTCCAGCTCCCTCCTAAAATAAAGAAATGAATGAATAAAATAAATTTTAAAAAACCCATGGCAACTTAATGCCGACGAATAAAAAGTGATGGATTCACGGCATGCTGTTCCGCTTGATTTAAAGGCAGGCGGTGTTTGAAAAAAAAAATGAAAAGGGGGGGGGGCAAACTGTGACCTCCAGTTGTTGATCATTGCGACCCTCCTGCAAAAATCAATGTCCAGAGAGGCAACCAGGCAGTGGGTTGCCTTCCCGAGTGCAGAACTACCCTTTTTTTTTTTCCTTTTTAGCCCCTTTTTCGGAAGATTGGCACAGCTTTCCGTCTCCGCGCTGTAGTCGGAGCGGAGGGCGCGTCAGGATCAGCCGGGCTGATGCGAAATGACAAGCTGTACAGATGATTCTGCTTGTACTTTTTTTTGTGATACTGGCAATATCAGCGGCTTCTCCGCAGAGGTCAGAGGTCAGTGGCAACACTCCCCCCCCCCCACACACACACACACCCCCATGTCCGGAGGGGGAGATTTGAGTGGGTGGGGGGCAGGGTGCTGCCCTGTCTCTTCAATATATATGTTTTATTTTGCAAAAGTTGCAGCACGATTTCATCGCAGTTTGGTTTCAAACATGGCATTTATCAAAAAACTTTTCATTTTTGACGCGTTTATCCGAGCAGAACAATGACTACTGAGGTCAATGTTTTCTTCCCCCGCCACAGCTTTATCTGTTTTACTTTTTACACAGAAAATCAGTATCACACAGAATAAAAGCATTTTTTCCCTTTGATGCGATGTGGTATTCATGTTTTTAGAATACAAGCACCGAACTGTCACTTTTTTTGCAGGAGAGGCTAGCGGTTGGCTATCCATTTGAGTCGAGGAAATAGCGTCGGCTTGTGTTTTGTTTTCGTAATCGACGGGACTGGATGTGTATCGAGGCCAGATATTGATGGATGCAGGGTGACCCGGCGTTATATACGTCGGGGTTGTTTCTACGTGTCGGCACTTTTGACTATATCAGTTCTTCGGATATTCAAACATGAAGTCTTTCAGGTTAGCGTTTGAATTTGTTTGTTATTTATTCACATTAGCAATTTGCGGGTCGGACATCTTGAGGACTTGCACTTTTCGCGCAAACTTCCAAAAAATTGCTAATGTTTCAGAGCCAGGTTACTTCAGATCTTTTTTTTCATTCAAATTTAAAGTCGGGAAGTCTGGACTAATTGAGTTTAGCCCTGCAGACATCGTGCCACCTTAACAGCGGCAGCCAGATTTGCAAACATGGTGATCGTGTTTCACCAGCCTGGAGGGGGAGACGGAATAGCTCTGCAGAAAATTACATTCAGGGAAGACTGTTAGTCCTGACAATAACAGTCTGCGATCATTTTGTATGAAGGAGTGGATAGTTGTTCAATAGTTGTTGGTCTAAATGTGTGGATCCGGGGTGAACCCCGCCTCTCGCCCAGTGACTGCCGGTATCGGCTCGACCCCCCCGCCTCCCCCTGCAGGCGTGAGTGCAGGATAAGCGGTGTAGAAGATGAAAGAATGAATGTCGTTTATGTTGCTGTCTTTTGGTTTTGGAGAACAAATTTCATTTGAAAAGATCTGGGGAAAAACAAAACCACAACTCATACCTTCAACCATATGCATTTTCTCTGTAGTTGCAAGCGATTTTAGTCAGATATCAACTTCCTGTATGGCGTCCGTGTCGATATTTGTCAAATGAGGTTTATTCCTGCGAGCATCGGTGCCATTAGTGAAGGTGTGTGTTCATTCAGTGTTGGCAGGGGTAGATATCCCACCTCCGGAATGCCATGGTAACAGTCACTGACCTGTTGATTTGTCTGTTTTGTTTTTTCCTGTCCTGCTTTTATTTTACAAAGCACTTGAAAAGCTGCAAAAACACTGGCTTTTGGCATTTCAATAAAGGGCTGAGTAGAAGTCAGTCATAACTTTTGAGAGAAAAAAAAAAGACGCAGCGCTCAAGATTAAGTTTAAGAGACTATTTTAATTAGATCCTCAGTGGATCAAAAAAAGTTTCCAGTTCTTCAGTTTAACATTTAGCCACTAGGTGGCACTGATATCAGTTTGGGTGCAATTAAAACGTAGGACTTTGCTAATGATCTGTTTTAAGTAAAACACCAACTGTTACTGTTTCAAATGCTTTTTGTGTTTTTTCTGGATTTTTCTGTGGGAGGTTATTACCCTGTCACTTTATCCACATGTTTTATCTTTTATTTATTTATTTTGTTTTCTTTCTATAGTGGAGGTGTGGAAGGGATAGCAAGGAGCAGTCTTTATCATTATTGTTAATGTTATTATCATTATTATCAATATAATTATTGATAGTTTTAGGATACAAAAATGTTTTTTCTTTGGAAACAACATTTCAATCAGACTCTGCACTTTTGGCTATTTTAACGGGGACGATAAAACACTACACTGATATTCGTTTGTCAGCATCCTAATGAGCATAGCTAGTATTACAATATAAATCGTGTAAAGTTAACTTTACTGTTTTTCCACTTGACGTCATTTCCAGCAACTATGTCATGTTAAAAAAGTGGACACATTCGGTCGTATGTTTTCTTTGGATTAATGATTTAATGTAACATGTATTGCTGCTCCAGACAAGAATTTATTCCACTTTATTGAGAAGGAATAATGGTTTTGCCAAGCTTTGCAAAGCGCTAACAGCTGGTGTATCATGGATGCGCATAGATGTATTTGAGTCCGAAACTGGGCTCAGCTATGCAGTAGAAATCGGGGTGCCTTGCTCAAGGGCACAGTGGCACCATTTTTAGAGAGCGTTAGGAATTATATGGCCCGTCACATCCCTGTCCTCGCAGCGACAGCCCAGCTGACCCGGATTCAAGGCAGATATTCAGGCCTCCGCATATCAGCAGGGCATATTTCAAAAAGGGAGATGCTGATCTTCAAGTTTTTGACTGGGAAAAAAGAAAAAGAAAAAGGGAGTTTTGTTCACTCCTCGGCACTTTAACACCACTTTCATGAAAAGAGCCACTTATTGGATACAAGACTGAGAAAATGGCAGAATTTGAGCGGAGCCGCATGGAAACGAGCCCGGATGTTTTAGAAACGAGTGCTTGATGGCGTCAGAGGGGGTGTGCGAGGCAGAACCACAACCGGGTCGCTTGTTACTTTAGCTCGGATCAGTCAACTCAATAGCCCATCAGTGAGTGCGTAGTAAAAGGGATTCATGAAAACGTAGTATTATGCGAGCCAATTTATTCATTCATCACCCACACCATTTATTCTGTACCCTGGGTTGTTGGAGCCTATCTCAGCCGTCATTGGGCAAGAGGCGGGGCTCACCCTGGACCGGTTGCCAGGCGATGGCAGAGCTCCATATCGAGACATTCAACCTTTCACCTTTCATTCACACGTCATAGAGAAATCATCTGTTTACTCATTTTGAGATCATCTGAAGATATAAAACATTCCCACTTTCGTTCACGTCATATAGAGACATACAACCACTCGCCCTGTTATTCACACGTGATAGACAAATACATCCATTCACGTATTTTGAGATCATATGGAGATCTACTAACATGGACTCTCTCATTCATGCATCATATAGATACATTCCGCCTTTTACTCAACACATAGGCAGAAAATAATTCACCCTTTAATTTACACCTCAGGAATTCACCCTGCCATTCATATGTCATGCAGAGACATCAACCATTCAGCCTCTCACTCACATGTCATAGAGAAAAACATCCATTCACTCATACTGAAACTATATGGAGATATAAACTATTCACCCTCCCATTCATGCATCATATAGATACACTCAGCCTTTTACTGTTTGCATGGTGACAGAAAATAATTCACCCTTTCATTCACACATCATATAAAGACACAGCCATTCACTCTCTCACTCATATGTCATATAGAGACACAGCTATTCACTCACAATCTCCTTTTCATGTACGTTGAATGGTTGGGGGTTTATTGTACAACCCATATTTGATATATCGTCACCTTTTGCAGCTTAATCTACGTTTCGTCTCAGTTTCAAAGCTGAAGCTTTGACCCCTTTGCATGTTAGCACACTGGAGAGGGACAAGAGAGTGCACGGAGAGCAACCAGTCCATTTAAGAAGGCATCTCAGACACGTTTTCAAAATACTCCCGGTTCGGTCGCCAGCTTTACTAGGGCTGCTCGTTCACGTGCGCGGATGGCTCCTTTTAGGCGTACGAATGAAAGACCATTGTGGTTGTGAAAACGCTTGCATCAAATTTTTATCTCTGTCTGCGTCATAGCATCATGTTGTACCTGTGATCCATGTTGTCTGTCGCACTTTTGTCTCAAATCATGCGCACACAATGTATATATGCATGTGTGCGTGTATGTATATATTTATATAAAACAGCAAAAAGATTATCTTCACAAGGGGTCAGTACCCTCTTTGTATACCCTGGAGTTGTAGATTCTCCAGGCTGTATCCAGCATTCTGCAACTAGGCGCCCCATTGGACATTAAACCCTGGGGAAACTTGGAAACCTGACAACAGAGTTGAACTGATTTGTTGTAAGGCGGCTGGATTTCCTGTCACCAAAAAAAAAAAAAAAGGAAAAAGGAAAAAAAATGCTCTTTGTTCAATCATTAATGAGCAAATATCTTTCTCTCAGCTCTAGAAATGGGCGGAATTCAGGTCAGGATTGTGAATTAGCAAATCCTTTCCTGGATTGTCCTTATTATGAAGTTTTGGGATGATTTATTTTTCATTCGTGGCCCTGATGATCACAGAGAGAATGCAAATTTCATTTTAATGGTGATAAGTTGTCTACTTTTTGGTTTCTTAAGTGTGAACAAACATCAGGATTTGTTTATTCATTAAGAATTATTCATAATTTTAATTGCTACTCGGGTTACCGTTTGGATTTGGAATATTGCTTCTGCAATAGCGAACAATATTTGGGAAAAAAAAAAAACAACAACAAATCATATCAATTACAAAAGCAAATTAATTTAAGTCCGACACCCAAAGATTTATCCCAATACCAATTACAAATTAAGATGGACTCTCAAAGTGACCAATTCCGCCCTCATTCTATTAATTGGTTGATTTATTGTGTCGTTTTAGTCATACCAAAGGCCAGACGAGCCTTCATGTCCTAGGGATTGAGGGACGCACATGACAGGAAGTCCGTCCATCATTTCTGAAAAGAGACCGAGGCTTTCCAAGAATATTCATAAGAAATGACCTCAGCGAGATGGAATATAGATTCAGTGATTAAAATCCACCCTCAAAGTCAACAGAGCTTTGACGATCAATATCTTAAGTAACGTTCTTGGAAAGGATTTACAGATTTGCTCTTTGAATGTCACTTCTGTTCCGGTGGTCTGAATTCCGAAAGCATCTCATCACGTCCCGGTGATGTCATCGGACAAGGAGGGTTGCAGGATTAGCTTGACTGTTAGCTCAAGCGTTAGCATGCAAGCTGCGTGTGAGCGCGGCTCAAACGCATGTCCTTCGCAGCTTGTTGTCGACGCATCGGATGCTAGTAAGGCACATAAACACACACATATGGTTAGGAATTCTTGGAAAGACGATCCCCGGACATTGTGCGCAGAGGAGAGCGTCTGTCACAACAGATGGCGATACCTCTGCCACAAAGTTACGAAGGACAAACAATGCGCACGGATGGAGGAAAACAGCCGGAGGAAATTCATCCAGTCATCATTTACCTCTTTGCGGCGGCTGGAAGCTTACATTAAACACAGTGAAACTGCGATCTAACTTTGCAATTGCCGTTTCGCTGTTGCTACATTGTTGATTCCTCCAATGCTTAGCTAAGCGCGTAACTTTTGCATGACTTTCAACGTCACTGCCAAAACGAAATTGATATTTTTCCCGCTACCTCAGGAAAATGAGCAAATTTGTGCAGCTTTTTGAATTTTATCAAGACTTGAATTTTCAACTTAAAAATGTGTAAATCAATGTAGCAAAAACGTCGCTTTTAGTTCCACCCTTGTGGGATAGCTTTTACCGAAACATTAAATTACTGTCTTTTCAATTTCTTCAAAAAAAAAAAAAGGATGCTTATTTTTTACTGAGCTAACTGCAGCTCAACACAAATCTGATGCTGTGTAGTTTTAAGCGAAAGAATGTCACATGACACGACCTGACTTCTTTAACGTTGGTTCTACTGACCAGTAACTGGATATGCTGTTGTTCTGACAGATATATTCTGATATTAATTTATGACCGTTTGAATCGCACATTTACAATTCACATTTGACTTATTCGAGGGGACAATGGAATTTACCCATTGCATTTTATGTCTGAACGCAGCATGGGTGCCAGCGAATTCAGTTGGCTCGGTAACGATGCCCCAGAAAAACGTTTTATATATATATGTATATGTGTATATATATGTTCACGTTATATTAAAAATCAATTTATATTAAAACCTTTAGGGCAGTGATTGATGTGCTTCATGACACTAAAAAAGTAGGAAACGCAAAACTTTCGAGTATTTAGGGTTTTCATTTTCATTTTAGGGTTTCTTTTGTCTGTGCCTTAACAATTGTATCTCAGCAACATGTTTCTCGAATTGTTAAAAAAAAAAAAAGAAGTTAAAATAGGTTGCACCTCGTAGTCACAACCGTCTTGATTTTCTTTTTTTTTTCCTTTTCGGAAAACATATGCTCTTCATGAAACTTTAAAGTCCGGAGGCTTGTCGACGCAGCGCCAAATCCCATGTTGACTTAACATCAAACGGCGGTGAAAGTCAAAGCTGAATAAATGGGATTCGGGCCAAAGTCTGCCGCTGTCCTCTTTTTCATCAGTGGGGAAGATGTTATTTCAAATCCCGCGTGTGCTAATGGCTCGTCTGCTGCCTGGAGTGAGAGTTTTATAATGTTCACATCATTTTTTTTTTTTTTCCCTTCTTCTTCCCCATGAATCAGGAATTAACACCTCGCATTCAGCAGTTCACCCTTAAAGAGGTCGGGCCATAAAAAGAACAGGCTGACATTTTGCGTTAAAGGACATTCGTACGCTCTTGTCCGGAGGAAAAATCTCCCCCAGTTAGATTCAGAAATGTGAAACAAAACCTGCTTCTAACCTAAAATACCTCTGACATTTGCACAGTCATGAGCAGCTTAATACAAACAGGCTTATGTTACAAAAGAGAGAGAGAAACAAAAGCAGGAGCGGAGGAGCTGAGTCGAGGGATCTCGACACTGAATATGTGATTTTCTCTAAACTGTCTGATTCATAATCTCTGCGTGTAATGTCGCTTCGTTTTGTTTTAACGTCTTAAACTAAACTCCATGATGTCTGCAAGATATAATGCCACCGCTTTGAGCCAGAACTGTCAACAATAGGATATTGGCAAAGTGATTTACCAGGACAATATTGGCCTTTTATTGCATTTCGCGTCTTGCCCAGTCAATTATGTCCGCCTCTAATACGATAAAGGCTCCTCCCAAGCCCCAGCTACCGAAACACAACCGCCATAAATGTCGGCTGACAGCTTTTTTTTTAAAGGTCCAAAAAAAAAAAACCCTTTTTTTCTGCAACTTTACCTGGCTGAGATGCCTCCTCGCCGCTGGCAGTCGTGAATCGTCCCTGTTCATTCTGTCAAAAACCCGGAAGCAGCCCGCAGCTGTTGTACCTCTGCGAGGAGTCTCGAGGAGGCGGATTGGACAGAAAGGTCAGCGAAGTGTGTGACTCACGAGACCTGTCCCCCCCCCCCGGGTTTACGGCTCAAGTAAACATCGACACGATGCTATATGAAAATGAGGCCATTATTTTAAATATTTGCTTGGTCTTTTTAAGTCTTGGGGTTGCAGGTTGTGCATGATTTAAACTAAAACTTAAAAGAAAATTAAATATACAAACCCTATCCATCTGTCAACAATTGATATGTAAGTGTGCTAGCTTCCTTGTGTGGTGGCACAGCAGCGCAGTGGTGAGCGCTTCTGCCTCAGGAAAGTCCCTTGTTGGATTCCAGCAGGCGCGTCTCTCTACTTGGGGTCCCCACCTTCTCCTTGTGTCTGCGTGGTTCTCAAAATCACACAGCGGGTTAACTGGTCACCCTTCATTATAGATAGTAAACGAATGAATGAACGAACACCAAAGCAGCTCAGTATGCTTCACCATCGCTTTTGCTGCTACCTGTCATGTAGCTTTGTGTCTGGTGTGCCTGTGGTCAAAGAATCCATGTAATAATTGATGGGTTGTGCATTTTGGAAGGGGTTAGATATGCGTTATGTCATATTCGACTTGCTGGGATATCAATTGTGATGCAAGGTTACATCATGTAAAATTTGCACAATGTGACCGAAGAAGTCATCTCTAGCTAAATGAGTAGATAATCTACTTTTTTTTTTTTTTCTGAGGATTTACCAGAACAGAATGGGAGGAGTCTTTTCATTTTTTTCTTGATTAAAATGGTGGCGCAAGTTTCAGCACTTCTGGCTCACTACTACAAGGTCCTGGTTCGATTCCGACATGGAGCCTTTCTGTGTGGAGTTTACATGTTCTATTTGGGTTTCCTTTGGATTCCTCGCTCAGTAGGTCATTGGAAGACTCTAAATTCCCTCTGAATGAGAGAGTGGATGTTTGCATGTCTATATGACTTGAATGAGAGTCTTATCTATAAATTTGACTATGATCGATCGGCGATGGGAACCCAGCCTCCCACCTAGCGACCGATGTGACCCTGACTACAGGACAAGTGCTATAGTTAATGAATAAAATAAATGATTACGATTCATAACCTGAAAAAAAAACCTTATGAATACATTCAGAAAAAAATTAATGGTTAAATATGACTTGTGAAAATAGGCAGTGGTGTTCTTTGTTGTCAAGTTGTAATTAGTACTTGAGAGCACTTACTTAATTACTAATCATTGTAATCTCAAGCCATTAAGGTTGAGAGTCACAGAGTAGAAAAACAGGAGCCTAAAATTCGGCTAAGACATGAGTTGTGTAATGAGTGAGCATTTAAAACAATTTGAACGCACAAAGAGCACATGTAGCAGAAAGGTTACCAGATCAATTCAATCAATTACAATTTCAAGCAAGGCAGTTCAGGAGTTGTGTTTGGAATTGTCCGGTAGATACGAGTTCTAGCCTCGGGATCTGCGGGGGATTATATCTGCGGTGGTGGTGGGGGGGGATAACTTACCCATTTGTGAAAAATGAAAAATAACACCTGAAGTGTGAGCCAGCCATTAAAAAATGTGTATGACAAGTAATGACATCCCGGCCCAGCAAGCATGTAATGTGGAATGGCAGTTTTCCCAAGAGGCGGTTTGTAGGTAAACAGATATTATATTTTAATGCATCTTTCAAAACGTGCCTTGTTGTATGAGAGGCAATCACGGGTTTGACAACCGTCATCTGGAGTGAATGTAAAGGCTAAGCGATATATAGAATCCAGCAGCTGCAGTTTGGAGACACACAAGAATGCGCATAACATATTTAAACATTAATTCCTTGTCGTTTGGTGCCAATGTGTTTCTGGTCTATTTATCAATGATCATTCATAGTAGATAGTATTGAGTGTGAAGGCAGTTTTAATGTCATTAAAGAAAAGCTGATGGCTCTTCAAGGATGCTTTTAAGGAGTCGGCAGTATTGTACGATCACGAAAACAAGAGAAAAACATCAAGAGAATAGGCAACAATGTAGATCGTAAAAAGGGCCAGAACTAACATTGATCCTTGAAGGACACCTTGAAAATTTTGCAAAATATTTGTAACTTGCTTTTTTTCTTGTGTATCAAAAAATCAGTCATATAAATCAGTCAAAATCAGTCGTAATTTCATACTGATCACAAACTTCTGCATCACAATCAGTGCTGTGTGGATGGATCGGCCATATTAATCAGCTGTTTTACGTGACACTCCAAAATCAGTTAGCGTTTCTTTTGCGGCCTCGAAGACCCCCGTTACAATCAGCCTACCGTTTTGATTTAAAACGAATAAAATCCCACGGTTCCAGAAAAACAGCTATAAAGTCAATAGCAATCATGCGATTCAAGAAAAAGAACGGTCGGCTATGACAAAATCTTTTCACTGAGCAGAAACGAAAGTGATCAAATCTTCAATACTGATATTTTGGGAAATATCAAGCTGGGTAATGAATTAAGAATAAAACTGTGGGCCAACTGGCTTTTGACATCTTTCAAACAGAAGGTTACGGGCACTTTTGCTTTCACTTTATCAGTCTGTTCCGTTCACCGTCGCCGGCGGTGAAGTCAGCCATGCTTGCAACTGGCCTTGCACCAATTCATTTTTATGCTAGCTAGCATGTCTGAGGTTAGCATTCAGACATTAAGTCGAACCGTCACCACACAGGCTGTAATACCTCCGCAAATAGAGGTTCGAACTCCAATGACTGATCTCCAGGGTTTTCCACTGGCATCGCCGGTCGCCTGAGTGAAATATCTTGACGTCTAGCAGATGGATCGGCATATTTGGTGAAGACATCCATCGCTCCCTGTTAATGTGTTCTCCTACGAGTTAAGCTATCTCTGATTTTCTTCTCCGGTGCAGCCAGCAGCTTGACATTTATGGTCTAGAGTGAATTGCCTGCACAATATTGGATGGATCGCTGTGACATCTGGCACAGATGTTTATGTCCCCCCCGGGATGGATCGTAATAACTTGGGCGATCCCTTGACTTTACATCTCGGGCGTCATCATGGTTCTGAAAATGACTTAATGACCAAAAGCCCGAGAAACTAATGATATTCCCATCAGCGCCGGCTCCACCGCAAGTTAAGTGCTATTAAGCAAATGTTTGCGTGCGACTAGCAAGAGGTTGGAGACAATAAATATTTTTTTGAATGATCTTCATCATGGCGGCATGCAGAAGCAAATAGATTGGCCCTGTGGCGCTAAACGCACTAAGATTCCTCACATCGCAATAAATACCACATTTCAGCCAACTGACGCCAAACAGGACGTTTCAGCCGACAAAGAAAAGGGAACATTAAGGATGAAAATCTTTTCACAAACATTTAGCCCAGCGTTCACGGTGGGTTGAATGGTGGTTGCTGCATCATTACTAGAATTTTTGATACAGTCATTAGATATAGATACTGACAGTAGCTGGCGCTGACGTGATGAATTAGCATCATTAAATTTTATTTATAACAATTTATCTAACAAGGCGGAGTTTTCATTTCACAAAAACTCGGGATTGCAAAGCTCATTGCAATTACATCAAATCAAAATAAATTTGACATTGTTACGTTGAGGACGCGTAGCGGTTAACGCCTGTGCAACCGTTGCCACGACAAGCCGGTTCGATGCTGGTTCGATTCCACAAATTGGCCTTTCCGTGTCGAAGCTCTATGTTCTCTGTGCAGAAACTGTGCAGGGAGCCTAAATTAAAAGTGTAAACGGTTTTACGCCTCTATAGTTGTGTGAATAAGAGTGGAATAAGAATGGTTGCATGTCTCTTTATGATCCGTGAATGACAGAGTGAGTGGCTGTTCGTCCATTCGTGGTCCTGTGATCAACATGGCGACTGATCCGGGACTCTAGGATAAACCCTGCTTTTTTTCCTGAATGATACATTCTTCATAGATATTGAGTAAATGAATCACAACTGAATAAATTGTTAATTTCATAGATTTCAGTCATTTATTGGCTCATTATATCAAAATGACTGCCGTAGATCAGAATGGACTGGAATTATCCTTATTGCATGAAATTTGTGTCCCCCCAGATTTATGTTACTTCCTGTTTTGTCGCTTTTTCGGTATATATTAATAATATGTATTATATTTTTATTTATTGTGTTTTTTTTTTTCCCCTCCCACGTCCAGGCGGGCTGTTCATCCGAAACACGGATCAGGAGTACACCGCCTTTCGCCTAGCCATCTTTCTGCACAACACCAGCCCCAACGCCTCGGAAGCACCCTTCAACCTGGTGCCCCACGTGGACAACATCGAGACGGCAAACAGCTTCGCCGTCACCAACGCCTGTAAGTCCGACTGTGACGTGGTGTTTTTATGCATCAGCCTTTTTTTTTTTTGTTTTGTAATCCCACAGAGCAGACAAGTCTGCCACTTCCTGTCGCCTCCAGGGGCTTTATTACTGTATCATTAACATGCTTAATATTAATCACTAAGGGATATTTTACATTGACAAGGTGTTATATTTTTTTATTTTCTCCTTCTGTCAGTCTGAAATGGATGCTAAAAGCTGACCCTGAGTTTGATGTCGGCTTGTGCAAAAGTGAATTAATGTCTTTCTGAATGTGCTGTAAGTGTCACCAAAATTGCTTTGGATGTGACATCCATCATCCCGCCGGAGAGGAAGTAACAGGGACAGTGAGTCAATCAGGCCACTCGATGTAATTGCGATGTTAAATTGACAAGGTGGAGAGTCCGGTATCCATCATAGAAACTTTTATTTATTTTTTTTTCCCCATCTGATATTTGAGATACAAATCTCACAATAGGATTTCATCAGAATATATTGTGATAGACTGCAATATAAATCAATGGTTGTTGATGTTTTCTATCACTAGTACAGTATGTTGGTTGTTTCCTCAATGAGATGCATCATCACAAAGTTTGCAATTTTTTTATGTAAAGAATCACGTCCTGGTATCTTTTTATCCAATATTTTAACTCCAGAACACCAGCACAGTTTTACCCAACAGCGCTGCTCAACTGTTAGCATGTCTGCTTCACATCCTCTT
Source organism: Fistularia commersonii (assembly GCF_037954325.1). Classification (NCBI taxonomy): domain Eukaryota; kingdom Metazoa; phylum Chordata; class Actinopteri; order Syngnathiformes; family Fistulariidae; genus Fistularia; species Fistularia commersonii. The sequence continues at coordinate 8,810,596 of NC_141298.1, read as the reverse complement.
TCTCACTGGAAATCTGAGCGCCAAGAGGGTGGATCAAGGGCTGCAGCCATTGGTTATTTCAGCAATTGAGCGATCTATCGATTAATTGGTTAGTTATGATTGGATAAAAATAATTAGGACGTTCTGTGGTTTTGCAGATGCTCCTGTACTTTTTGACGGTTCTGTCGCCGTTTCTCGTCACTTTCGTCTCTAATATTGTATTTAAGAGGCAGATAATTTGCCTTGAGTAATTTTAGTATCAATGGAGCAGGGAAAAAAAAAAAAAACATCATGTCCTGCAAAAAGTACAGCACTAGTTCAAATTGTTTATTTTCTTATAAAATCCCTTATTAGATTTCCTTTCATTGTCTAGACAATAGGTCAGGGTTTGTAGTGGCATAATTAAATGGCACCCAAAAAGTTTTCTACCGTTCATGATTTTGAACTATGCGCCCAAATCTGATCACCTGCATTTTAGTTTCATTCAATCCTCTCAGGTTGCGCTAGTGTCTCCTCGGCAACTTGCGACCAACGTTTTACCACTCGCCCAAGAACTGTTTGTCGAGTATTTAGGTGTCTGACTTCCTGTAAGGTCACTGATACCCGTGGAGACCATGTGACTCCAAACCGTGCATTGGGATGAAACCAGCCATTAGCACCTTGAATGGGAAGCGGGTCAGGGAAAAGGGGGCCCAAGGGGTTCAAGGGTGAATGGGTGAGCGTTGACCTCAGGGGGGCCGATCTCAGGGCTGAATCCTACGGGGCTAATGGATCGTGCCGAAGACCAGCCCGCCTCTGCTAAGCAACGGTTGCTCTGGCCCGACCCCCTTCCCCGAAACCATCCGTCTTCATTAGCTGAGACGGAGACGCCGCTGTCGTAGCAGTAATGTCCCCCTGGTCTTTAAGGGGGAGATGGACTGCTGAGTCCTGACCCAAGTTAGCTGGCGGCTTCCCGTCTGTCTCCACGATAGCTAACGGGCCCGTACGCTCCTCATTCCGGTGTGAACCAGATTTTCAAGCTTTGTATCTGGAAGTTGCGGTCCCATTTGCGGCAGAGCCTTCTGCCTTCAGCTGCTTCCAAGGTAGTTTTTCCCAACATGTTCTCAGTTTACAATATTGCTCCATTGTTTGTGTCCATTTAAGGACCTCCTTTGTTTTTTTTTTTGTTTTTTTTTTTGATCAAGGCCCAATCGGCTTCACCGTAGGTTTTACAGGTTTGATCAGTTTTTGTTCCTCCTTCTTCCCCCTCTGCACACTGCTCCAGAGCCAGCCGGTGTGCGTATTGATTTGTGTGTGAGTTTCCCATACTTACCAAAACTGCCCTGTTCTTTGACGTACACGCCGCGATCCCTTGGACGCTCATTAGTGCCCATGACATCCTCAAAGTGTGAACCGGATGTTTTCATCTTGACCTAAATGTTATCGATGTGTCTTAATTAGCGGGATGGGTGTCCTGTCCCTGAAGGGGGAGGCAGCGCTACGCCATCTATGATTCGTCAATGCAGAGGATTGGCTTTGAACGAGCGGCCATCTTGAATGCCTTTTTTTTTTTAAATGTGTGAAAATTATGAAAAAGACAAAAAAAATGGGGGATTATCGCAAGGGGAAATTGATGCACGGATTTAGGGATGTGTGTGTGTGTGTGTGTGTGTGTGTGTGTGTGTGTGTGTATACATAGGTATGTGTATTATCTGTGCGGCCATACTGTGGCCGAGAGTCTGCTGGTTCACATCTGATCACACATATACATTGAGGAGGGGTTGCGGCAGCTGTATGCACACTCTGTCTCTCATGCATGTACATGGGCGTGCATGTACACACACACACACACACACACACACACACACACACACACACACGCGCGCACACACATACAGGCCACCATGATTAGATCTACCAACAGAAGAAGGCAGTGATTTTAGTGGTGTTCTCTGGGGAAACATTGTCTTCTTTTCTCTCTGCTGTGTGTGTGTGCGTGTGTGTGTGTGCGTGTGTGTGTGTGTGTGTGTGTGTGTGTGTGTGTGTGTGTGTGTGTGTGTGTGTGTGTGTGTGTGTGTGTGTGTGTGTGTGTCTGTGTGTGTGTGTGTGTCCTGCAGAGGCCATAAAGCACTGCGGGCCGATGTCTTCTGCTATCTGTGGTGTGATCTGTTGTTGAAAAATCAATGGCTAAATTAGGCAGAGAATGAAGTGCCGTTGTGTTTGTTCGGCAATCGAGGAGCTTCTGTTTGAATTTGTTGGGACGTATTTAAATAAAAGATTTTATAAAAATCTGATATTAAGCCGAATAAATATTTCAAATAGTCTTTATTTGACACTAGGGACCTCACATTTCTGTCACTTCCTCCTGGACACTGTAATAACCCTGCTGGCGCTTATATTTGATATTCTGCTGAGACGCTGCGAAGGAGGACACGGAGTACCTTGCCCCTCCCACATCCACCTTCAATACACACACACGCACATGCACATGCACACACACACACACACACACACAAACAGGAAAAACATTTTGTTTTATTGCAGCAGCTGAACTCGGGAACACTAAGTTTAATTGCATTTTTGCCGCGATAGTTTTGTCATTGCTTAAAAACACGGCGCGTCCAGCCGCCCCGGGGGCCGGGCGCAGACGCCGTCGGTATGGTAACCAGCACGACCATCGATGTGTTGTTTGACATATTACATTAAATGCCGCAAACAGAACTCAGCAAATTGCTACAGCTATTTCCACCGCCATTACATACAGCCCCAGTGCATTAATATAATCATTTTACATGGCATTAAATGACTTGCGTGCTGTTTATACATATATATATATATGTCAGTGACGTGCGATGAGGTTCATGGCTGGTGAGGCACTGATGTCATCACCGCACGGTAAATGTGAATTTTTTTTAGCAATTTAAAAAACAAAAAACACTAAAAATGGTGAAGCTACGTGGAAAATAACTTTATAGTACAAATCAATGAATAAATATAACCATTTAATTTATTTTTTCATTTGCATTTTTTTCTTTCCGTGATGACAAGTGAGGCCCGGCCTCCCCTGCCTCTACTGTCTGCACGTCACTGATATAAAATAAATATATATGATTAAGAATTAAAAATGACTCTTAACAGATCGAGGTACCGTTGTCGATGTATCGACAAAACATCCGTCAACGAAGTGGCGCCGAGTAAACTAACCAACTCGGTTGTTGAGACACTGCAGCCCCGTGGAGGGTGCCGCAGATTAGCTGTCCCGAGGCCTTCACCCAGTCGGTTGCCCCGGGTGACCGGGGTCGCGCTGATACCCTCAACAACATTTTTCGGTCGGCCCGAGACGCGTTTTTCCCTCCCGCAAAAATCCCCAGACCGCCAGCTGATTCGCCTCGACCGGCAACTGCCTATTCCTGTCTTATCTCCTCCCGCTGCAAATTGTGTTTTCATTATATATTTAAACAAATCACACCCTATTAATGCAATTTACTCAGATCACAGTTTTTTAAGTTCTTTTTTTTTTATCTCGCATGGAGTTTTTTTTCTTTTTTATACATTTCAATTTTCTATTTTTATTTATTTTTTTTTATCTATGAAAATGTCATAGAGTACAAGGCAAACGGGATCCGGTCCAATACATGCACTGCGTGGATTTCTTGGGTGACTAACATTTTTTTGAAACCAAATCTGAATCTTTCAAATTGTCTGATCTGATTGACGAGCAATGCGATTAGTCAATTCTAATAGTGACTCAGACATAAGATCTTAGACATATACTTTTATGTATACATATGACAAAAATGGATTCCTTGTATATAGCGATGAGGGCAGAATTCTTTTTGAGGGATGTAAAAACCACTAATAATCATACATGCTCATATTTTTTACTTTTTCTTCTCAAGGTTGCACCATCCTTGCGTGCAGCCAGTCGATAGCTGAGACAGGAAACGTCTCCTCTGAATGACAAGAAAGGGGATAATTGTCCCACTGCGGCGAGAAAGACACCGCGGTGGGTGCAATCTGTATGTTTTTCCAGGAACGAAAGGGGAAAATTTTTTTTTTCTTTTTTTTTTTTTTTTTCACCTCTGCTCTAATGGCTACACAGCCGCAGGAAGCGAGTCTGCAGCCCATTGATTGGCCAAGCCAAATCAGAGCAGAATTACATGAGCCAATCAATGGCTCTGATAGCTCTGGGGCTCTGGCTGGGAGGATTTTCGGATCGAACCACGACCGCTTGTTTGCAACCCCGTGATTTTATTTCAGTTTTTCTTTTACACTTTTCACTATCTTTTTGCGCCCTCCCCTCCCCTTTTTTTTTCCCAGCTCCCCGCCATTATCCGAAACTCCCGAGATAATGTGATGAATAGCTGGCGTTTCCCATTTTAAGGACACAGAATACATCTGGGACGAGAGACGGCGCTCATTTTTGAAGAGAGATTAGGCCATTCAGCGGCTCAGCGCGCTGCTGTCAGGAAGGCCGATGGGGATAATTGGTGGGAGGACGGGGACAAATGTTGTTGTATGTTCTCTTTGTCATAGATAATCATTCTGCGGACCCGGACGTCATTATGAAACCTGCTACATTTGTTTGATTAACAACGATGTCTCCTTATTATTCACAGCGGGGTTAACCGGGGAAGCTAATGGTTATATCTCAACTTTCAACGTAGCCGGGAATACATTCAATCAATGCGGATAATTGTGACACTTCAGCATAATTAGCGCCGACGGGACAGGGCTGGATTTGGGAGAATGGGGGCCCCATTTCCCGCCTTAATTAAAGAGAATATATGATTGTGTAAAAATAAAAAGTACACGCCTCGGCATCGGATTGTCAGCCCTCGTTGAAATGTTGAGTGGCTCCAAGTGAACCCAGATGTCTCTGGAAGAAAGAGATTTGCTGACCTTGCTGTACCGTGAATAAATATTGGTTTTATTAGAGGGCTTGTACCTTTTCATACAAGCAAAAGCACTTTTGTTTTGTTAATAGATTAAGAATAGAAAATCTACAAATGTCTGACAGATAATTACCTCATAAAGTTTTGTATGTGAAAAAAACTTGACAAAACTTGAATAGAAAAAATTATAAAAAAAAATTGTGAAACATTTTTCAGGCACTTTTTAGGGGATTCATTGCTTCTGTTTGAAACAAATGACTTTGCAATCAAAATAAAATGAAATAAAATAAATTAAGATAAAGCATGAAAAAAAACTATAAAAGAAGTTATTTAGTTTGGAAAAGGTGGAAAGTAGCAAAAAATGCATTATTTTTTAATTTAATTGCCAAAAGCGAGAAAGCGCTTTTGGCAAGAAAGTTAAAAAAATCTCATGTTTTAGAAAATATCTTTATTTTGGTAATCAGACAAGTTTGTGTCAATCACCTTAACATCACAGATATTTTAAGGCTATGATTATGGATCATTTCCTATGTAAATAAAAACATTTGTTCTCCAGACCTGGTTTGAAAATGAAACAGACTTCTGTTAGATTGGGAGTCACAGCTGGGTTTTATTCTTCCTGTTTCTCCTCGAGGCTGAGACTTTATTTATGGTGTTTTGCTCTGGAGGGCTGCTAACAACACAATACAGTGTATTATCTATATATATATGTATATATATATATATATATATATATATATATATATATATATATATATATATATATATATATATATATATATATATATATATATATATATATTTTTTTTTTATATATATTTATTTAACGAAGAGAAACGCTTTGGATCTAAAAAGTAAATGTGTGCATTAGTTGAATACTTTATTTGGAGCACGATGTTTTGCTTGTTCCCGTTTCATCGTTTCGATGAGGGTGATTTAAATTCTCATTCTTCGCGAGTCCGACGTCCCCTTATTTTCCCAGCAGCGGATAACAAGGGCACAAACTTGGGGAAACTTCCGGCAAAATTGGTGAGAACTTCTACGCCCTGGATCCGTATATTAATGAGCGGGTCCTAGTTTTCGCGGCAAATTTGCAGATTTGCAGATTTGGAGGTTTGCGATGAACGCGGGCGAATATCAGGGATGAACAAAAGAAAAAAAAAAACTAGCAAGTCATTGCAAACATTCCGTGTCAGCTTTGTATTGTTCAACCGATTTATTTCATTCATCTTAATTACTTTTTCTTGGTAACTGTTAAGATGAAAAAGTGATTTTCTTCCTTCCCTGTTCTGCAAATCTGCATCCAACTAATGGCCCTCATCTATTTAACTAGTCAGAAGAAGAAGAAGAAGAAGAAGAAGAAGAAGAAGAAGAAGAAGAAGAAGAAGAAGAAGAAGAAGAAGAAGAAGAAGAAGAAGAAGAAGAAGAAGAAGAAGAAGAAGAAGAAGAAGAAGAAGAAGAAGAAGAAGAAGAAGAAGAAGAAGAAGAAGAAGAAGAAGAAGAAGAAGAAGAAGAAGAAGAAGAAGAAGAAGAAGAAGAAGAAGAAGAATAATTCACACACCATATGGAGACTATGGCATGAAGCCATACTGCTGTTCACAAATGCTCGGACTTCTGCTCTCAGTCTAGTTTCCACTTCTCTTTCCCATAACTTCATTGTATGGCTCATCAACTTTATCCCTCCATAGTTGCCGTAATTCTGCACATCCCCTGTATTCTTAAAAATGGGCACTAACACACTTTGTCTCATTTCTTCAGGCATCTTCTCATTCTCTAAGATCCTGTTGAATAATTTAGTCAGAAACTCTACCACTGCCTCACCTAGACACTTCAACACCTTCACGGGTATATCATCAAGACCAACTGCCTTTACACTCTTCATCCTCTGCAATGCTTTCCTCACTTCACTTTTATTAATCTCTGCTACTTCGTGGTCCAAAATACTCACCTCTTCTACCCTTGCCTCTCTTTCATTTTCCACATTCATCAGCTCAAAGTATTCTTTCCCATAGATCATTCTCTCCCTCTTTACTTTCCAACTGAGCATACAAGTCATCGTATGCCCTTTATTTTGCCCTTGCTACCTCTATCTTTACCTTACACTGTATCTCCCCTGTACTGCTGTCTGTTCTCTTCAGTCCCTTCAGTGTCCCACTTCTTTGTTAAGCGCTTTCTCTGTATGTAGTTCCTGCACTTCCTCATTCCACCACCTTATCACCTTATCTACTTTCCTTCCAGATGATACACCAGGTACTCTCCTACCTGACTCCCTGATAACATTATGTGTATTTGTCCAATCATGTGGAAGCTCACCACCCAGAGCCTTTTTCAACTCCTCCCTGAAAACCATACAACACCCCTTCCTTTTCAGCTTCCATCCTTTTGTCCTCTGCCCTGCTGTTGTCCAGTTGATCTTCCTTGTCCCCCGAGTCATCCTACAAACCACCATCCTATGGTGTCTGGCTACACTCTCAACTGCAACTACTTTGCAGTCACTGATCTTTCAGGTTACCTTGTCTATACAAGATGTAGTTGATCTGGGTGCTCCTACCTCCACTCTTATAAGTAACCCTATGTTCCTGCCTTTTCTGGAAAAATGTGTTCACTACAGGAATTTCCTTCCGTTTTGCAAAGTCTACCACCATCTGTCCCTCTGCGTTCCTATCCTGTATACCAAAACCGCCCATCACTTCTTCATCCCCTCTACTGCCTGAACCAACATGTCCATTGAAGTCTGCACCAATTACTACTCTCTCATCTCTTGGGGATATTCTGCATCACTTCATCTAGTTCATTCCAGAACTTCTCCTTCTCTTCAAACTCACCTCCCCACTGCGGGGCATAGCCACTAACAACATTGAGCATCACACCTTCAGTTTCTAGTTCCAGACTCATAAGTGTATCTGACCTTCTTTCAACCTCAAGAACATTCCTAACAAACTCCTCCTTCAAGATAACTCCTACTCTATTTCTCTTCCTGTCACTGCCATGATAGTACGACTTAAAGCCTGCTCCTAAGCGTCTAGCCTTACTAACTTTCCACCTGCTCTCCTGGACACACATTATATCCACTTGCCTTCCCTGCATCATGTTGACCAACTCTACCTTTTCCTGTCATAGTCCCGATATTAAAAGTCCCTACTCTCAGTCCCAGACTCTTGCCTTTCCCCTTCTCTCTCTCTGCTTCCAAAAACACCTTCCTCCTCTCCTTCTTTGACTCACAGTTGCTCAGTTTCCATTGGTTCCCTGTAGGTCATCGGTACCAATGGGGGTCGTTAACCCGGGCCTCAACCGATCTGGTATTATCTGGTTATTGGTTTGATTTGCATATTTGGTTTTGGTTTTACGCCGGATGCCCTTCCTGATGCAACCCTCTGCATTTATCTGGGCTTGGGACCAGCTCGGGGAGACACTAGCCCATGCCCCCCCGAGGCTGGCTCGGGGAGACACCGGCATGTGCCACCCTGAGGCTGCATGGATTTCCCACAATTTATGCCGATCATGTTACCCGCAAAGTGACAGCAAACGCCACCATTAGATTGCAGCGTATCCATATCAATGCCATGTTCAACAAGTGGAATTGAGAAATACAAATGATGCGTAAATGTCCAGGAAGAAAAAGATTTATGCAGAAGGAAGGCTGTTTCAAGAAATATGGGAAGGCGAGTACATGTTTGTGCTTCAAGGAGGAAAAAACGGTATGTCTTTTGTGTTATGAGGTTGTTAAAGAGTACAATCTACATCTGCATTTTTACACCAAGCACAGAGCTAAGTATGCCAAAGTTAGCCTTCCAGAAAAACAATGATGAACAATGAACTATGATGGCAGCAGAATGTGTTTAAGAAAGCCACATCCAAAAACACTGCAGCAATGAAAGCTAGCTTTGTAGCAGAGCTACTAGTAAACAATTTTTTACATCTTTGCAAACACATATGTAACATTTTGCATTTGAATGACAAGTACATCCAGGGTTATTTAACATTAAGGAGTAGTTACAATTATTTTACATTACATTTGGTTATATTTAGTTACATTAATACTGTTACCGTTACATGTGGCCCTTTGAGGCCAAAATAAGGTTGACACCCCTGCTGTAGAAAACACAGAGAAACGCCGCAAAACTGGATATTTTTCAAAAGTCAGATCAAAACATTTAAAACGAAGGGGATGTTTTGACCCTTTTGACTCTCCGTAGATGCAACCCGTGTGTTTCCAATGAATTTCTGTGATTTCGGTCAGGGATTTGAGGTCAATAGATCAAAGCAGCGACATGGTTGTTACGTACGTATGGACCGGCTTTCCATTTTTTACCGACTCAAATGGCTTTGCGCATCAGCGCCCACGTTCCCTTTGTGATTTATGTAAGATAAGTAAACGTGTGTGTATGTGTGTGTACACGGAGGCCAAACCAACAGCCTGGTCGGTCGGTCATGAAGCGCTGAGCCAGCACGGCGATCATTACAATGGATCCGTCTGACGCCGCAGCAGCTCTTGCTGTGTTTCCAGGATGGTGGAAGTGACGCTTTTAGAACTAGAGTCCTTGAACTTCAAGGGATCCTCCCTATGGAAGGAGGATTTTTACTTATTTATTAATTATTTTTTTTATTTATTTACCTTCCCGCCGGGGGAATTCAGATTGAGAGTTGACCAGCACATTCAGGTATTTCTTGACAGCAGCTGGCGAACAAGGCGGCGGGGATGTAAATCACTTAAATAAGAAATAAGCAGAAAATAGCCGGGAAATCACAGTTCTGTGACCATCACTGACACAGAGTACCCTCTTCTTCCTCCTCCTCCTCCTCCCCCGTTTTTTTTTTTTTTTCTTCTTTTTTTTTTTTTTTTTTGTGCAGTTCTGCTTAAATAGCTCCCGAGGAGCTTCTGAGTTCTGATAATTCTCAAATCCGCTGTTCTTCACATCAAAGTGGAATGAATTGAGGAAATTAGAATTTTGCCTAAAGAAAACAAAACCCACCCACCATCACAGACATCATGCGGCTTCTTTTTTTTTTTTCATACAGTTGATGCAAATTATAAGTTAAATCATAATGTTTTTTATTATTATTTTAATAATAATAATGATTCTAATAATTAATAATAATGTTTGTTAATTCATTTTAAATAGTTATGGCAATCTATTCATTATTATAATAATAATTATTATTATTTAATTTTTTCCTTTTTTTCATGTTTCTTGGGAGTCCTTTTTGGTCTGTTTGGACTTCTTTAGCCAGCGCTCCCTCACACTGTATTTACAAACTGACTATTATAGCGTTGTGTGGCTTCATGTTGGAGGGTATTTTCCATATTTGTAGTCCTCCAGCTCTACTACAAATTGAATAAAGTGTAACCAGATTCATGGATTACAGGGATTGAAAAAAAGACAAAGAAAATAGGAAAAAAGCTAATTTCCTGAGTCCTAATATAAAGGTACGAAAAACTTGACCTCAAATATCTCTGGCTCATTTGAGGCAATATCTCGCTTTTTTATTGTCCTATAAATATGGAAGTCACAGAGCAGAAATTGTCATCATGGTTTAAAGCAAGAGGATTGCTGGTTCGATTCCTTTTTGTGTTGGTTCCCTCATGGCTCTCCTTTCTGGTTTCACTCCAGGTTTTTCTGCTGGGTTTCTCCTCATGATCTTCTGATTTCAGTTCTCTCAATGCTTTCCCTCTTGGATTCCCTCCATGTTCTCCTGCCTTGGTTCTCTCCATGTTCTCCTGCCTGGATTTCCTCCATGTTCTCCTGCTTGGGTTCTCCAAAAACAGTTAGCGGGGCCACTGAAAACTCTAAATTCTTCATTATGGTGAATGACAATGTCATTCTATGGTCCTGTAATTGACACGTCCATGTAAAGGCCGCCTTTTCGCCTGAGGCCTGCAGCAATAGGCTGAAGAACTCTGAGAAAAGCATGACAGAAAATGAAAGTTTTTCTTTTTTTTTCCCTGCTAATATTCATGAATGGATACTGATTTTATTTCAAGATTGTAAACATTTCTCTCCCACTTTTCTCCCGGCTTTCATGTATTATTTTGGAAAAAAAAAAAATCAACTAACAAGCAAACTAACAAAAAGTCACCTGCGTTTGATGAATGAATGAATCGGCAACACAGAAAAACTAATTTAAAAAAATTACATTTTTAAGGTCAGTCTTTGGATGGCTGCTTTTTTCCCCTTTTTTTTTCAAATACTTATTCATATTCTCAAATCGAACCATGTATATGGGAATAATGTTGTGGACACACGGTGGGCAAAGCGCTTTCAGAGTTGCGCACGTATGTGTGTGTATGTCGGGGGGGGGGTGATAGGGGGTTAATTCGACCTCCCACGCGCCGCTCCTGCCTTCGCCCTTTTACCGAAAACACAGAGGTCTTAATCTGCATTGAGTCATTTATATTCAGCGTGTGGTTCTGACTCAGTCCACGACCAGACCGCCAGCAGCCGGGGCTCCTACGCTCACATTCCCCCCCCCCACCCTCCCTCCCCCTCCTTCCACCCCATCCTTGAGTGTGAAAACACTCGGCCATTTGTGTAGCACATCCAGGCGGCCTTGTGTTGAGTGCGCGCACGCCCCGTGCACACTCACTGCAAGGCGGATAATACGTGTGTGAGTCCTATTTAAGTCTATTATCTCCAGGCTCTTCTGCTCTGTAGCGCTGCCCTTTAAATGGCTGCCTCGGCCGCTCATTCGTCGGAGGAGGATCCTTCTGATGGAGACACCGGGGCCTTTCGGCAACTGGCTTGCTAATGGCTGGTGTTATAGGATGGAGGGGAGAAAATTGGGGGAGGGGGACATTAATGAGAGATTAATGTTGCAGAGCCAGGAGGAAGGGTGAAATGTACAAGGTGGATTTTATTCTGCTCTAGAACCGGGTACAATGGATAGCATTTCTTTTTATTATTTTACTATATTTTTGAATAACATTTATCAGTGTCATTTTTTTTTTCTTTTCTCTTCTCCACCGGATAATTCCTCAACTTGTTATTTTTACAAATCATAATAATTTTCTTCTTGAGCTTTCCAGTCACTCATAACAGCGTAAAATGGATTTTGGGCTTATTTATAATCAATGAATATATTTAAAATATAGTGATAAAAAAAATAAAATAATAGTTGTTGGCCATATTTTGTCATTCTAAGTGATTTCATCCTTATTTTTTGGGTGCTCTTTTCCGAAACGTCATTATCCTAATTTCTATTTTTCCATTTCATACACCCGAAAGTGAATGCTAATCGTGGGCTGCTGAAAAGCTGACAGCATTGGAATGGAAGCGGGACGTTTTATTCTCTTACATCTTTTACTTCCAGCTGTAATAGGATCTAGCACCTGCGTCTGAAAGGTCTGACGTGGCATTAGTCATCACTAATTTGTACTAAATATAGTCGAGACCTCGCTTTGCGTGAACATGAACTCCCCCGTCGTGCTGAAAGAAAAAGATAACCTGAAAATCAACATAAAAACACACAAGAACATAATAGCGCAATATAAATAGCGTATCAGCCTGGGTTTTTGGGTGCTTTGGTTGCTTGGGTCCTCTGAGGAACAATGTGATGATCGTTAATTGGCATAACATTCACTGAGAAATCAATTAGGTTTCAGCAAAAGTATTTCAGTTGAAAACTTGGCTTCAATTCAGCTCAGTTAAACTTTTACCATCGGCATGGCGACAGTAAACCACAGCGATTTCCGTTGTTCAAACACCTTGTCTTTTTTTCCCCGTCATAAAATACCCGTAACGTGTCGGTGTACCTCACATGAGGACGTCTCAGTTCCCTGGACAATTTACTCACATTATCGAGATCAACCGTCGGAGGTTTAGAAGTTGATGGGGGGGAAGATCTCTCGATATGCAGATGACACTATGTTCGCATCAGAATCGGCAGAGAACCTTCACAGACTCCTCCATGGAGTGGTTGCAGAGAGCGAGAAGAAGGGAATATCAATAAACAATAAACGATAGAATGGAAGGTTATTTCAAAGAGGTAAGAAGCCCCAACCTAGGAGTGAAATATCGGATTGTCAAACTTGTGTCTTCTTTCATTTACCTTGATATCTCTGTCACGGAAGATGCTACATGTGGGAAAAAGATTGGTGCTCGCCAAATCCGCTTTCTTGAAACTGGAGAACGGTCTCAGGAATGGGACTCTAGGTATGAGGACCAGGATGTTTGGACTGAGCTGCCGTGTCAATGTTCTTGTGCTGATGTGTGGAAGTAAATCTTGGAGAAACCTGGAGCTGACAGGAAAATTTGAATGGAAAAGGAGGATGGAGGGAAACAGACGTTGTGGCTAAATGAGCGGTCAAGTGCCAGGAAATCGATCACCTTTTGGAATATGGCACCCAGCAAGAGAAACAGCGCTCGTTCTTATATCCAGTATATTGTTGTTGGTATCAAAAATAAATCATACATTTCAGTGAAATGATATATGAGGACAAGGAGTAATAAAAATAGTTGTTTGGTGGATATTTATGCTAGTAAAATGAGCAAATGAGCTCTACTATCCCATTTATACCTCTCTTTGAAAGGTAGAACAAGGCCCTGAGAACAGACCGATGCTTAATACATTTTTCAATGACAGTCTAGCTTGTGGTTGAGTATCGGTTGTTGCCATGGAAACAGTTAACAACGGCTAACTCGTCTTGTTTGGCATTAAGTGCCACAAAACCAGAATTTAATTAAGAGGGAGGAACTTGAAATCATTTACATAAACAGTGTAAATGGACAAATAGCATGATGTCATACTATTGATTTTGTGTACGGAGTTTTCGCCGGGATCAGAACCGGTTCTCTCCGGGATCAGAAGCAACCAAACTTCACGTCTGTAACCCATGAATGTTGAAAAACATCAGTGTAACATCGATTTGAACGCTGTCTCCTCCCCCTTTACTCTCTTTCCACCCCCCCACCCTCATTTCTGAGCTTGTTATGTAAGTGGCCCCCCCTGGGTGTGTGTGAGTGCGTGTGTGTGTGTATGCTTGTGTGTGTGTGTGTGTGCGTGCAAGCGTGTGTGTGCGTTTGGAGGTCATGCAGGTTGAGAGGAACTCTGGGGACACGAGTTCAGATGGCGTCTGATGAACATCGCCGCTGGTTTTGGTTGTTTTGTGATCGGGACGAGGACGAACAGCAGAGGGTGTTTATGCGAGAAAATAATATTTATTTCATCTGATAGCCAATTGTTTATCGCTACACAAGGTTCTTCTATGGTTCTGCTGCTTTCTCACCTGATAACCAGCATCCGTTTGTGACTGGGTTTATTGTTTGGACCTCTGTTAAAATAATCTCATACTCCAGTTTCAAGTTCATTCCTGTTTAGTGACATCTTTATGTCAATGAATTAAAAAAGATGTCAAAAACAAACTATTTGGCAGATTCACAGTGAGGTCCTTGGTTAGAATCCGAAGGGAATCTCCATGTTCCTTCCATTTCAGCCACAGTCCAAAAACGTGCAGCAGGTTGTAAAGAGACCCTAAATTGCTCAGAGGTATAAAGAAGAGTGAGTAGTGCTTTCTCTCTATATGGTGCATGAGTGATGTGCGCTGAGGTTCATGGCTGGTGAGGCACCGACGTCATCACAATCAAATTTACAAACATATGAACCCTAAAGAGTGGCTTATTCACCATTTTATTGGCAGCAGTTGATGGGTTTTGTTTAAAATCTCATATCAGCTTTCTTTACACATACAAACTGTAGCACACCAAAAAAACACGTTTAATGTAAAAAAAAAAAAAAAAAAGTTAGTTTGTCATCCTTCCATTAAAAATACCTCAAAGTGCAAATCACTGATTAATATGATTTCATTTTTTTTTTAATTTTACATTTTTTTGCTTTCCAAGGTTGGCAGGTGAGGCACAGTCTCTCCTGCCTCACCTGACTGCACATCACTGTGGTGCATGAATGAGAAAGTGAATTTTGTACATTTCTGTATGAGACATAAATGAGTGATTGAATGTCTCTGTGTTCTATGTGATGTGTGAATGGTTGCATGTCTCTTTGTGTGGCCTTGCGATCCATCCAGGGTGAACACAACCTCTCTGTCAGTGACAGCTGGAATAAACTCCAGTCCTATCTCCATCCCATCTGTAGCGAATGAAGGAGTGAATTATGTTTCGGGGCATTTTTCAGTCTGAAGGGAATCTGGGAAGCGTTATTTGACCATGCTAAGGGTTTTTTTAACGCTTTTACCGAAAAAAAAACGAAAGTTGGAAGGAATTTTTCTGGAGTATCAAACGAGTTGCGGCTCACTCCTGTCATCTCGGCTGTTAAGTATAAGAAGGTTGTCTGATAAGTCTTCCCCTAGTCTTGTGCTCACGACAATACCAAACATGTCTGATATTATCACGAGTCTTTCTGTGTTTACGGTCATGTAACACAATCAACAACCAATAGATGAGCTCTAAGAAAATCAGAAACATGAAAGCTGGTTGACAAACAATCAGCAGAGCAGTGTTGGCGACAGAGACGGTATTTGCCGTCAGTACGGATGAACGGGAACGGCGAAGGACGTCCCAATCAGTATGGAGCGGTGGAGCTGTTGGCAGAACAGCCCTGCTTGGAGAATGCCAAGTCTTCGACACATCATGACCAAGTGGAGAAAGAAACTTCCGAACTCAACTGAAATAGCAGAGGTCCTACAAATACCCAGTGAAAACATTGCAGGGTGGGAAAAATTGCGGAAAGATGTATTTGTAGTCTTGTAAATAGTGCAAGACTCACGGCCTTCCGAAAATCTCAATCTGAGATAAGGCTAAGACTAAAAAGCCCAAAAACTCGTTTTCAGATGTGAGCAGGTGTGAGATAATAGTTTTCCACCAGTCTTTTCCAAATCTTTTCAAAGTCCTCTGATGCATGGATAACTTGAGAATGAGAAATCAGAAATGATTCAGTGAATGCGGAATTACCAAAAATCCTCACACTGGATTTACATTCACCCATTTACAGCTACCATGCAAGGTGCTAACCAGGCTATTGGTAGCAATCTGGGGTTCAGTATCTTGCCAAAGGACACTTGTGGAAAAGGGGGGCTGGGAATCAATCGGTGGGACGCCACCTCTGCAAACTGATAGATTTTGGATTTATGTTTGCATGTGTATACATATATATAGCTTAAAATGGAACAGGTATCATCTGAAAGATGTCTAATTGTTACACATGGATGGTGAAACCTGAGCCGCTGCTTCCGGTTTTGGTCGCCATAATGACCTGGAGTATTTAAATCCAGCTGCCTTGTCGCTTTCCTCCGCCGCCTGTTGCGAATCTATTTCGGGACAGGGCGATGCCGCAATGGATTTTCTACAAACTGGGACAGGAAGTCGCTCCATCATCCGGAGATTCCTGCTCGAATTCCATCCTCCGATCTGGAATGTTTTATTGTCTCACGTTACTTTGTTCAAGAAACACAGCCGAAAAAAAAAAAAAAAACAGGCAGATAAAAATGGCTGTTAGTAGACAATAGCTTGAAGACACCTTAGTGTTCTTTGGTGTTAGTAGATCTTTATTTTTGTTTTTTGTTTGTTTCTTTCTGGAGAAAGGGAACCATGGGTGTTGATTTGACTGAGACTATTTTATAGCAACCAACCATCATTGGAAATAGAGCAATAAATCAACCAAAAAAACGCAAAAAGGAAAAATTGGCGGATAATTGCATGGGAGCCGGCGATGAATTAGTGCGGCTTTCAAGGAGAAACGGTTGACAAAAATCAGGAACTTACTTGAAATCAGCTGAAATAAGTGGCCAGAAATTGCCTACATTCTCCACATGTGCAAGGAGTTATTGTTCCATCAGGCATGAAGTCTGATTGAAAAAAATCACCTCCTCTCCCGAAAAATATCATCTGTAAAGGCAGTTTCATTCATTCACTCACTATTTATAAGACTTGTTGTACATTTGGTGTTGTGGGAGGTGCTGGCACCAATCCCAGGTGTCATTGGTTCACCCTGGATTGGTCGCTGTTCCATCGCATCCACCAGTGGAGACACGCAACAATTCATTATCTAATTTTAATAAAATACAAATAAAAAATTTAAATTAAAAAATTTTAAAAAGAGAACCATTTCTCAAAATCCCACGGTGACTTGAAACTAACAAAACAATATTGATAGAGTGCTAATTAAACAGTAAATTGCATTAAACAGTAAACATTAAATGATAAGGTATGACGTGCACGCAGATAGAAATTGATGGAAAGGTAAAAAGATGACTGACATTTGATGGCATTAAGACTGAAATGTATAAATATATTGAATTTGAATATAGAGTAGTAGCAGAGTTTTTTTGTTTCTTTGTTGTTTTGTTTTTTGTACAAAACTTACTGACCTTGTGCAAAAGGTCAGTAAGTAATACCATAATGATTGTTACAACAGTAGCATGATGGTTTTTTTTTTTGTTTGTTTTTAAATTACATAGTCATTATACAGTCATTTGCACTTTATTTCGAAACGTACAACTATTCACCCTCTCATTCACATGTCATATAATCACACAAATTCAGATAGAGACATACAACATTCACTCTGTCTTTCACACGTCATAATTTCTTTTCCTTACGGCTTTTCCCTTCAAGGGTCGCCACAGCGAACCCACCTTCTCCATCTAACCCTATTCTCTGTATCCTCCTCTCTCACACCAACGACCCTCATATCCTCTCTCACTACGTCTATAAATCTTCTCTTTGGTCTTCCTCGAGACCTCCTGCCTGGGAACTCGGATTCCAGCATCCGTCTATCAATATATTCACTATCCCTCCTTTGTACATGACCCAACCATCTCAGTCTGGCTTCTCTGATCTTCTCTCCAAAACATGTGCTGCCCTTCTGATGGTTTTCATTCCTGATCACTCCCAAAGAGAACCTCAACATGTTCATCTCTGCGACCTCCAGCTTTGCCTTCTGTCTTGTCGCTGTTTCTAGACCAAACAGCATCGCTAGTCACACCACTGACTTTTCCTTTCATTGTGGCTGATAGTCTTCCATCACATTGTACCCCTGACACTTTTCTCCACCAACTACAACCAGCTTGAACCCATTTTTTTTTACCTCTTTTCCACACTGGTTCGCATGTTTGGTTTTGACACAAGTTTTCGCCAGATGACCTTCCTGACTCAAGCCTCTGCATTTATCTGGACTCGGGATCAGCGAGACACTGACAGACGCCGCCCTTAGGCTGCATTTCCTTGGCATGTCATATAATGATGTAAAATCATTCACTTTCCTTGTTACGTGTAACATTGAGATATTCAATCATTCATGCTCTCATTTACAAGTCACACAGACAAACAGCAGTTCAAAGAAAGAGAGGAGGAAGGCGTTTTCAGAAGCAGAGAGAGAGAAGGGGAAAGGCAAGAGTCTGGGACTGAGAGTAGGGACTTTTAATATCGGGACTATGACGGGAAAAGGTAGAGTTAGTCAACATGATGCAGGGAAGGAAAGTGGATATAATGTGCGTCCAGGAGAGCAGGTGGAAAGGTAGTAAGGCTAGACACTTAGGAGCAGGCTTTAAGTCGTACCATCATGGCAGTGACAGGAAGAGAAATTGTTATCTTGAAGGAGGAGTTTGTCAGGAATTTTCTTGAGGTGGAAAGAATGTCAGATACACTTATGAGTCTGAAACTGGAAATTGAAGGTGTGATGCTCAATGTTGTTAGTGGCTATGCCCCCCCAGTCGGGAGGTGAGTTTGAAGAGAAGGAGAAGTTCTGGAATGAACTAGATGAAGTGATGGTAAATATCCCCCAGAGATGAGAGAGTAGTAATTGGGGGAGACTTCAATGGACATGTTGGTTCAAGCAATAGAAGGGATGAAGAAGTGATGGGCAGATTTGGTATACAGGATAGGAACACAGAGGGACAGATGGTGGTAGATTTGCAAAAAGGATGGAAATTGCTGTAGAGAACACTTTTTTCCAGAAAAGACAGGAACATAGGGTAACTCATAAGAGTGGAGGTCGGAGCACGCAGGTAGACTATATCTTGTATAGACGAGGTAACCTGAAAGAGATCAATGACTGGAAAGTAGTTGTAGGTGAGAGTGTAGCCAGACAGCATAGGATGGTGGTTTGTAGTATGATTCCGGTGACAAGGAAGATCAAGAGGACAAAGGCAGAAAGTGTTGGAAGCTGAAAAGGGAGGAGTGTTGTATGGTTTTCAGGGAGGAGATAGAAAAGGCTCTGTGTGGTCAGGGAGAGCTTCCACATGACTGGACAACTACACATAATGTTATCAGGGAGACAGGTAGGAGAGCACTTGGTGTATCATCTGGGATGAAAGTAGGTAAGGAGACTTGGTGGGGGAATGAGGAAGTGCAGGAATATATACAGAGAAAGTGGTTAGCGAAGAAGAAGAAGTGTGACTGACAGGACTGAAGAGAACAGACAGGAGTACAGGGAGATACAACATAAGGTAAAGATAGAGGTAGCAAAGGCAAAACAAAGGGTGTACGATGACTTGTATGCTCAGTTGGAAAGTAAGGAGGGAGAGAATGATCTATACAGTTTGGAGAAACAGAGAGGTGAAGATGGAAAGGATGTACAGCAGGTCCAGGTGATTAAAGATAGAGAGGGAAATGTATTGACAGTTGCTAGAAGAGTGATGTGAAGATGGAAAAAGTACTCTGAAGAGCTGATGAATGCGGAAAATGAAAGAGGCGAGGCTAGAAGAGGTGACTATTGTAGACCCACACAGACATGGGACAAACACAGAAAGGAATCCGACCAGGGGCCTACTTGCCTTGAAGCGGAAGCTTTTTTTCAATTTTCCCACAAGTAAAGAACAAATATGGAGTTTATTTGCAATAATGTTAGATGTAAAAGTGATGCGGGAGCTTCTTGGCCGTCAGCCTTCGAGCAGCAGAATCATATAATCATTATCAACTTCTTCTCAGCAGAGAAGACACCTGTTTATTCATGATTTTTTAGTTTCTTTTATTTTAGGGGGGGTTATCTTGACGGGTTTTGTGTGGGGTTGCGAGTGGAGGACGGGGGGAGAAGAAGCAGGATGTCTCTGCACGGGGATCATCGCGGTGAATCAGCGTGAAATCACACGCAGGCCTTTTTAGCAGGAACAAAGTGGGGAGTTCTTCTCACATCACTAAGAGGCTGTAAGAATTCACACACAGATACACACACACACACACGCACATAGATGCATTGCACTCATGAGCCGGTCATCATGTCTTTAAATGACAGAAACCAAGTGTGAAGTCTCCGGCCTCTGAGCGAAAAGGTTTGTGAGGGAAGGAATAAGAGGTATTATAATTAATGCAAAGAAAGTTTTGTTCCTTCATTTGTTCTTTCTCCGTGCTGGGTGTCCCTCAGGAGCAACAGCCTCTTGACCTTTGACCTCCTGCTACTCGCCCAACTCCCCCAGCCCCTTGAAAACAACACCAGAGGGCAACCATCCAGCAATAGATGGATTTGTCACGATCAGCCGGTCAAAGCAATGAAGAAGAATCTTCTGACAGTCGCATCTTTCTCTCTCACACACACACACACACACACACACATACAATGGAATTGGCCGTCACACATTCCTGACCCATCCGGTCACCTTCATAAACAATTACTGGACTCATATAAATTAACTTTAATCAACCAAAGGTGTTAAAGGCGCTTTATTAAAGATTTATTTTAAATATATTTAATTGCAATTATTTTTCTTTTCATGTTAAGGTGCCGTGTATTTAGGACTTTGAATGCAATGTCATACAGTGTTGATCAAATATAATAATGCTAATGTAATAAATCAATCTTACAAATAATACCATTATATTATATATTATACTTAATAGCATTACATCTAAGATATGATATGAGATGATATATTACATTATATTTCAGAGGCATTAGCTAGAATTATATGTGGTCAGTGTGTGTGTTTAGCTCGCCCTAGCAGAGACAAAGCCGGAAAGTAAACACGGAAACACACACACACACACACACACACACACAACCACACAACACTGTAACCTTTCACCCCTCTCTACTACAACCCCATGTAATGAGACTATTATTAGACAAGATCATTACTAGTTATCAGTTCAGCCATTTGGTCCACGTGTATGTGCGTGTGTGTGTGTATATTTGAGAGTGTGTGTGTGTGTGTGTGTGTGTGTGTTTTTATCTTGTCGAAGCAGTTGTTGGCTCCCCTCTCCTCTGTCAACTCTGTCCAGCTGCTGGAGCGGAGATGAGCCCTGATTGCAACTTGATTGGCCAATTATCGGACTTTTATTGCACGCCAGATAAAAAGGGGGTTATTGGAGGCGGGGCGGGGCCGGGGGCCGATTGGGGAGAAGTTGGCCGAGTTAATATCTGAACACCGCAACATCAGAGAAGAAGAACCAAAAACGAGTGAAGTTCACGTGAAAAGTCCAGACACATTGTTTCTTTTCCACTTCCAGCTAGAAAATATATCAGATTGATTATGTTCATCTGATCATATCTATGTAATTAGATTTTTTTTTTCAGTCTAGGTCTTTTTATAGGTTGGATTCCAGATACGGATGATCAATGCAGGGGTCCGGGATATAAGTCAGGTGCAGAATGTATAATCACTGGTTTGAGGACAACATCACAATGCCGATATCATGTAAAATTGTTGATCGCTGTTCAATGATTGTGGACAGTTTTGCCTTCAGCTGGGCACATGAAAGAGGGAAGTTCTACAAAATTGCAAAAAATAACAAATAAAGGAATAGAATAACTAGATAAAATGTATACACACATATATTTCATATATGCACACATATATTTCATATATGTGTGTATGTGTATAAACACTCAGCAGCTCAAAAACAACATTAATCCAAAAATAAATGTATAAACACACACACACAAACACACACATATACACATAAATGTAGTAGTTTTTCTTTAAAAAAATGCATTTGTTATATATACATGTACATATAAACACATATGTATACGTATACGACAACTTAGACATGAATTCAAAGATAACCAAAAATCATATATATATAGAAAAAAATATATGTATATAATTATACATATATATTTTTTTGCATTTCTCTATCTAAATTCTCCTTAAAATCTGATTGTTTCGTTGGAACGACGTAACCATACATAATGACACAATCCAAGAACACAAAGTTGGAGCAGAAAAGGGGCGGGGCTTGTGGGCGAGCATTTAATTTATCACAGTTTCAGCCGTGCAAGAAGTGGATGACGGCAGAGGAAATGATAGGATGAGGAGGGTTTGAAAGGAAAAGTGACCTGCTTCATCACCGAGGAGCGGCGTGGTATTGTTGTCGTTGTCGATGTCGTTGTTGCTTGGCAACAGTGATGTAACGCCGGCTCTTTTTTTGGCGCTTTTTTTTTTTCCCAACAGTGGTGACATATGGCGCCCCTTGAAATCAACCAACTCTGCGTTCAGAAAGTTACCCTTTGGTCTGATTCCAAATTACAAAAAAGGGGAAAAGGCAAAGGGAAGGATTCTCAGAAATGGCGTGTTATTGCAGGGAGCTGGAATGTCGGGCGAATTCGAATTCGATCCCGCCACGTGGCTCGAAACACGATTGGCCCACACAGGTCGAACCCCTCGCCCCCCCGGAAAAGACGCCATCAAGCGCTCTGATGTTTCCACACACATTTTTTTGCGAAATTGATGCTACGCTTTCGAATACCGATGTTTACAGAAATGTCCTCATCCCCTCTGAAGTTCCCCCCGGATCAACCCGTCCCTCCCCACTGTGAGATAACCGCCTGGTATTCTTTAACTCCGCGGAAATAGCGATGAATGGAGAAAGAGGACAAGCGGATCTGTGGCAAAAAGGGATGATTTGGCCGGTTGCTGGGCAACCGCCCCATTCAATACGAGAGTCCCAAATTGTCCGCAAGGCCCAGAATATTCAGATCATGTCTTCCTGGCGGACAAAAGGGAGCGCAAGGCTCGGAGAATTGAAAACGTGCTACTGATAAATGATCCCCGGGACATTGATTGATCACAATCGCTTATTCGATCAAGGGTGGGTTGGTTGGGGGGGGGGGGGGGGGGGGTTTAGGGGTCCCATGTTTTGCCCCCTCCCCCCCCTGGCAGTGGCGCAGTGAGTCGATCCTTTCAAAAGAGACGATTATAATTCTCCAAACCAACACATCGTGCCTGTCATCCCGATGACCCCCCCGCCCCCCCGCACACACACACGGTGTTATTTCCTGTCTCCATGGGGACCTGGGGTTGTGGGGCGGAGGGAGTTTAATGAGGCAAACAGGCCAGATGATGCTCCTCCCAACATCCCAGCTTCCCGAAAGAACCCACGTGGGGTTAAAACGCGGGAACTCGGACGCAGCCCTCAAGCAATGAATCATCGGAAATATTTTCTTCGTTTCTTGATCGATAAACCGTCCCCCTACCACAACAGGAATGTTTGGATTTCCCCCCCCCCCCAATACAGACGGGAAGGAGAGAAAGCTCCTTCGCCAGCCGCGGCGGGAATGACAGCTTCCAGCGGAGATCACGCTCCTTGCGAGATGTGGGATTTACGGCGGGGTTTTAACGGCCTCTGTTCCGCCGTCCGAGGCGCGTGATTTATTTTTATGCTCACCTTTGCAGTTTAGCATCTTAGCAAACGGTTACTTATAATCGATACAGAGTACCGAGGTGCAGCCGAAGCGGACAACTGTTTGATATTCTGGAGCTTTTGTCTGATAATAGATTCAATTGGTGAAATAAAAAGAAATAGGTAAGAAATCAAATATTCGCTAAAAAATGCAACCAAACACTAAAGTACAAAAACAGGTACTTGTTTTTGAGACATGATCATTGTTATTATTTTTAGTATTATGGTGGGACAATAATAATAATAATAATAATAATAATAAAAATTCATCAATTTAATATTATTTCTATATTAGTTGTTATTATTCATTATTATTATTAATAATAATACATATTAACAACCATTACTATAATATTATATTATACAATAATATTCATAACAACAACAATAACAATAATGTTAATAATAATTATAATAATTAGTATTGGTCATGTTACCATTATTATATATCTTTTTATATGTTTTTATATTATATATATTTTTATAATCATTTTAATTCTACTATAATTATATTGTATAGTTGTATGAATAAGAGTGAATGGTTGCATGTCTCTGGAAGCGGCCCTGGGAATTGTCCAGGGTTCACATCTCACCCAGTGACAGCTGGGATAGGCTCCAGCACCCCCAGTATCCTGCTTTCAGGGTCAGATAATGCATGAATGAATGAATATATAGATAATGCATGAATGAATTATTGATCATTAACATTTTCTGAGAGGCTATAATTTAATTGATCCTCACAACTATTTGAACAATAACAGGAGAAAATGATTTTTTTTTTGTTTCTAATCTTTCTGTGTGTCTACATGAATTTAGATGTCGGTGATTAATGAACCTGCGTCAGGTCGTATTGATTGATCACCGAGGTGGACGTGGAATATTGTGTCCTTGTTTAAGTGATAGATGAAATAAACCCAAAGTGGTTAGACTCGTGCAGCTCGTAAGACTTGGCCTTTTGCTAATTTTAAATTTATATATAATCCAAATTAATTGCAATGAAACCTGTAACTTCTAATGTCTGGATCCATTAACCTGCACCAAGTCAGTGGTGTTCATAGATCACAAACACACACACACACACACACACACACACACACTCACACACACACACACACGTGGATATAAAGTATATGTTTCATACTGGCTGATCACCTATGCTTATATCCTATTTACAGGACATTATTGATCATTTTCACAAAGATTGTGTTCAGAACGTGTCTAGACACACCGCTTTGCTCGATCAAACCACAACCTAACTTTTCGAGCCTCTTTCCTTTCCGACGCCCCCGGTTACCGTAGCAAAAGGTACATCACATCACATGACACCAAGTCAACCTAACTGAAAAAGAAACTTGCAAAACAAGGGCTGATGCTTGTCTTCTTGCTGAACATGCTTTCACAATATAATGTCAACAACACACTCAAATTGACCATAATTCTTAAGTTAATAAATGAATATTTTTTCTTTACATAAAAATAGCATAAATTTATATTTGATTCTGCGGAAGGGATATGATGCAGACATCTGGATGACCCTTAGCTTTAACAGTTTGTTTCCTGACGACGGAAACAGCGATCTTAGTTGTCAGCATCCCCACTCCCCCCCTCTGAGACTGTCTGTTTGCAGATGTGTCACGTGTTTGAAAGGGAAACGACACCTGAACGCGCGACTTTCTGTCGCGCATGCAAATGCAAAGTGATCGCCGTGTGAGATTTACGTCTTGTTTCATAGCGTTACTTCTCCATCATGGAATTCTGCTCCCGCTTATTTTGATCACACAAAACGCTAGATTATCAAATATGTGATAATTCATTTTTAAACATTTTAAAAAAGTAAGGAATAATGTGAAAAACTGTCTCGTACCTCCAACTAAGCAAAATGGATAAAAAGATGGAAAAATTGCATAATTAGCTAGCTATATCTAATGCAATATCTAATATATGATATATAATATATATTTATCTAGGTAGCAAATTGGCAACCCAGATAGATAGATAGATAGATAGATAGATAGATAGATAGATAGATAGATAGATAGATAGATAGATAGATAGATAACAAATTATAAAAATCAGGATTAAGGATTTACTTAGAATTCAGAGAAAAAAATAATCTCTATGTATCTCTTCAAATACACTGGAGAGATCACAGGAGATCCAGTTTGTCTTCAAAGTTCATCGTGCTTTTGATTTTGACTGAAAAGAAATATTTCCGCCCAGAGAGAAATTTTCTCATACACAAAAAAAAGGAAAAAAAATCCTCACATCTCTTGATAAAACTCAGGCTTCACCTTCTTCATCTTCATCTTCCAGAGAAAGACTGGGTGTGCTTCACCTCTCCCAGAAATTTGATGAAATTAAATTTATATATATATATATATATATATATATATATATATATATAAATTTATATTTATTTATTTATATTTATATATTTATATATATATGTATATATACGTGTGTGTATATATATGGATATATATGTATGTGTGTATATATATGTGTGTGTGTGTGTGTGTATATATATATATAATGTGTATATATATGTATATATATACATATATATATTCAATCTTTGTAGTTACTGCTAACAGTTAAGACAATTCATATTTCATTATATTTCTTATTCTTCCTCCTTTCTACTATTATCTATTACTGTTATGTTTTTTACTTGAAACTCTGGCACAACAATTTCCTTCAGGATTAGTAAAGTTTTTCTCATCGCATTCTCATCTCATATATATATATATATATTTTTTTTTTTTCAGAAAAACATAAATATATTATATATATATATATATTTCAGGAAAATGGAGAAAAAGGAAGTGATGACCTGCCAAATGCCCATGAAAATAAGAGGCAGTAACAACTAAATGACTTATTGGTCATTAAATACATTGCAAATAGAAATGATTGAATTTATATAATCAATACTTCTTAATGATCCACTCGGTCAATTTGTTATGTCGGGTATTGCTGAAAATTCCCCGGTGGGAAACACATTTCAGAATATCAGACCCGGGAAAGGAAACTGGTGTGAAATATATAATGTGTTTCTGTATCCGACACCAAATTTTCCCGTTCCCGCTCGTAAATCTTGATATAAATCTGTTTTTCGCGTGGCGGAGAGGCTGTGGCTAACACTTCGCCCGCCCGCTCGCTCGGCTTCCCTCGGCCTGCAGTTGAGCAGGGGGCCGTCTGCGGCTGGGGGAGATAAATCCTGGGCGCGATGGTGTTGATAAGTCTGGTTATGGTCTGTAATGAGGTCAGAGTTGCTGCCGTCTGACCAGGAGATGGAGATTTACTCAGAGGAGGCAAAGTCCAGCCCCCTCCCACCGCCCTGGCCAATAAACAAGCTCCAAGCGTGACGGAGGACAGATGTTTAGGGGGGGGACAGAAAAAAAATATACGGGGTCGGTCATCCCTATACTTCGGGTCATTTTTCTGTCATTTTTCTGGCCATTTATTCGAAAGTATCTCCAGTAATTTATAGACCCCTTTTTTCTTCTTGCCAAATTTCCAAGTAATTTCTTGCAAATTTTCTTGTCTGGCGACACCTTTCACAATCTTAACGCTGTTTATAATTTTTATATATCTGGAAATATTATGATCCTCTCTTTGAGAGCTCTAATTGATTTCTGGATTGCTTTTACTTTACATTAAAAAATACTATAAAATGAGAAATACAATGGAAAACCGTTTTTGGATCTGAATTAGAGTTACTGTAAATCTCAAAATCCCTACATGCAGTTCCAAGTACAAGCCACTAGAGGCACAAACTGCAGCTGATTACTTG
Organism: Fistularia commersonii; assembly: GCF_037954325.1. NCBI lineage: Eukaryota > Metazoa > Chordata > Actinopteri > Syngnathiformes > Fistulariidae > Fistularia > Fistularia commersonii. Next base: position 8,783,381 of record NC_141298.1, on the reverse strand, counting down.
CCCGTCATGGATATTTTTTGTTATGTCTGTCATGTTGGACAAACAGTCGAACAAAGGCATCCGTGCTGTAGCTTTTCAAACACATTAGGAACAATTTTTTCCTGAACTTTAGACTTTTTCCTTGTAAATAACTCTACTGCTAACTTTCTTTTCACATTTTCCAAAAAGATAGAAAATTGCTACAAACGTATTTCAATAGAAAGAAAAATATATGTGATTATGATAATAGATGATGAGATGTGATTTTGTACAAAAATGCACAAACAATGATTGAGTAATCAAATAAAAATATAAAATTTAAAATGAATGCTCCAAAGTTTTGCAATGCCAGTCTGCAGGTGCTCGCAATGACGGATGCTCTCTTAAATTGATGGTCCTTTTTTTTCCCGTGGTCATTAGTCACACGATCACATGATCGAGGTCAAAGGGCGAACTGGCCGTCTTGACCTGTCGTACCAGTGTGGCAACCTGTTGAAGTCAAATCTTCCAGAAGCATCATTTATGTGAGAGTTTGTATTAGGATAGGATAATACGTTATTGATCCCAATGGGGAAATTCTTTTGTCACAGCAGTGTTACAATGACAATATCAATAGATATGAGTATCAATACAAATAAAAGAGACAATTAAAAGATAGCAAAATACATCCACAATAAATAGACAACAAAATGAACAACAAATTATGTTATATTATATTTGCAGGAAAATGGAATTGTTGACTATTTTGGCTTCTTATTTATGAATGTGTTTTTTCAGGCTAATGCTAAAAAGCTTATTTTGCCTTACATAATGTATGTTGTTCTTTCAGCCAGTTGCTACCATTATCAAACCTTGTTGCGTACATATATTAAGGGTATTATCCCTCTTCATTTTCAGTTTTACAAGTGTTACCAGCACAGGAAGACCTGACATTTACAATAAAAGGTGGTAATTTCTCGCAAGCGTGATGAGACACTTTTGGTTCTGTTTTGTGTGAATGAATAATTCATCGTGTTTGACCTCACGTCAACAGGGTGTTTTCACAGCAATGGCAGCGCATGTGGGAAGAGGTGTAACCAGTCTGACCTCTGACCTCTGCCTTCCGACCTGAGCTGCTTTTTCCTTTTTTTTTTTAATCAACCGCATTTTAATAATGTTTCATTCCACTTAGATCTAAATCAGTCACTCAGACTGTCTGTACCACAAAAATGAATTTTAGAAATTCAAATAAAAAATCATCTCATATTAAAAGATATAATGGCATTTTTGTGCTTTTCTCTCACTGTCTCATCAAAACTGGAAAATTGTATGAGAATGACAAACATCCCTTTGAGGTAATTTATTCCCATTTTTTTTTTATCATCACGACTTTTTTAAAAAAAAAATGCTTTGTAGAATTTCCTGGTAATTTTTCTTACAAAACCTCTCTCAATTTGTGGCATTTTTTTGAAATATATTATTAATTTGTTTTTATACTTTTTCCAAAAGCTTCAGGGTAAGCACTGGATAATTTTAAGTTGTTTTTTTTTTTTTCCAAAAGATTTTTTATTCTTGAAATTTCCATACTTTTTTTTTTTTGCAATATTTGAATTTGAATATATTTCTAAAAATTTCTTCCTGATTTATTTCTCACTTTCTTTCCTCGTAATTCTGGGACAAGGATGTTTCAGTTTCTTTCAGCATTGCAAGTTTTTGTCAGACTTTTTAATGGTTCATTTTGTGCACATTTCTGTGTCATGTCTTAACCTCTGGTAGAATATCTTGTGACTGTGTGTATGTTTGTGTTTGTGTGTACACGCGTGTGTGTGTGTGTGTACACGCGCGTGCATGTATTTGTGCGAGAGCGAATCTTCACTTCCCCGAGCATCCAGATGGTGTTTGCCAGTGACGCAGTTTTTGTGCTTCAGACTTCAAATCCTCCGTCACACACTGTAAAGTGCCTGCACACACACACACACACTCACACGTGCACTCACATGCAGAGTCTCTGGATGCTTCCTGTCGGGGCTACCCGACACTGAGGTGTCGTGTTCAGGCATGACTCTCTCCTCATTAACCCTCCCATCTTGCTGTGAGTTGCGATGGCGGCATTTAAATGGATACATGCCTCCTGCATGCTGTCGCTCAATCGCTGCGTGCGCACACACACACACACACACACACATACATACACACACACACACCCTCTCACCTTCATAGCACTACTTGCTTCAACTTGTAGGGGTCGGAGATGGGCCGTGCATCACCTGTTTCCGGGAATGTGTTTTAAATGCATGGCTCGTTTTGAAATCAGCATATGTGTCGGTGAAAAAATGCAGAAGTGTCCAGTTCGTTTAGGAACAAGCGTCTCATCCCGTTTATTTTTAGCAAAAGTCACCCCCTTTTTTTTTCCCCCGGTTTAAAAAGTGGGCTTTAAATATTTTCTGCTTCCCTCCATCTCTTTCTTTATGTGCTTAAGCTCCATATCTCTCTCTCACACACTTGTAAAGAATGTGTGTGTGAGTGTGTTCTCGCGATGAAGGTCACTGCAGCTCCGTCTTCTTGGTCCACAGCTCGACGTTTTCTCCTCGTCTAACCGGTAAATGACTGTTTTTTCGCCCAGTTTCCTGCTGACGGTTGGAAAAAAAAGTCTGTCATTTATTTTACTGACATGATTTGTTAAAACACACGCACACACACACAAAGACACACTGTCTCACAAAGCACCTTTGATGAAATATGAACAGCCAATCACTTCCTTCCGCGAGAGCCCATCCAAAAATAGAATCTTGGATAAGAAAGAATTTCATCCTGTCATCAAATATATATTTACTTACTAAGAGAAAAAAAAGGTATCAAATTTACACCCATAACATGAACTGTTTGAGCATTTGTCTTAACGTTGCTAGGAAACACAAATAGGTTTGTATCAGTAAAGCAAGGACTATTTTAATTTGCTTTTGATTTAAATGGATCTCAATAAAATTGCTTTTTATTAAGATACACTTGACTCAAAACATTTTTTGTTTTGCAATTAATAGAATGATATTTATTCATTAAGTCTCAATGCCGCTTATCTTGCGGCCAGGGGGGCGAGGTTGCTGGAGCCTATCCCGGCTGTCGTTGGACAAGAGGCGGGGTTCAACCTGGACCAATCACAGGGCCACATACAGAGACACATAACTATTCAACCTCCCGTTCATACATTATAAAGGGACGTACAATCATTCCCTCCCTGATTCACATAGATATGTGAAACCAGTAACACACTCATCCATACATGCTTATATAGGGTCTCCAATGAACCTCCTGCATGTGTTTAGACTGTTGGGGGAGAAGATGGAGACCCGCATTTGTGAATCAAACCCAAGACCTTTTTTCTTCAAATTTGCTATGAGGAAGTGCAAACTACTGTGCCTCCCTGGAAAAGATAATAAGATAAGACTTTAAGGATTCCAGTAGGGGAGATTCCTTTGTCACAGTAGCTTAACAAATATATTGTCAAAAATAAAAAAGTGAAAGTGATATAAATATAAATAGAGAAACAGAAGACACAAAATAGCAAGACATCCACAAATACAGAGACAGCAGCAAAACAACAACAACATCAGGGATAATAATGGACAACACAAACGAATAGTTAGGGTGAAAAATATGCAACCAGAGCTAAACGACAATATAAATAGAGTGACAATAGCAATGCCAAGAATAAAATACATTAACAAAAATAGGCAGGATGTGTGCAGGCTGGGACCAGCAAGGATTAGACAGACAGCAGAGTTAGGGCATGACGTGAATCGGTGAGGTAGTGAATGGGGTGAGGTAGTGAGATTGTGGCAGTGGCGCAGATGCACCTCAGGCCGGTCAGAGTTGTGTGCCGTCCAGACTGCTGTAATACAGTCTGATGGCTGTGGGCACAAAGGAGTGTCTGAAGCGGTCAGTCCTGCACTGGTGTGGGATGAACTGGCTGAAGGAGCTGCCCATCGGCCACAGCTTGTCATACAGGGGGTGGGAAGGATTGTCCAGGATAGCTCCCAGTTGTCCTTCACCCTCCCCACTGCCACTGATTGAAGGTGATCAAGGTTTAGTCCCACCACTGAGCAGGTTTTCCTCACTATCTTGTTAAACCGATTGACTTCACCAGTCCTTGCTGCCGCACCAGCACCCTATACTGAAGAAGAGTGCGCTGGCTACCATCGTCTTGTAGAAGGTCTTGAGGAGCCTGCTACAGACGCAAAACAACCTCAGTCTCCTCAGGAAGAACATCCTGCTCTTCCTGGAGAGTGCATCAGTGTTGTGTGTTCAGTCCACTTTATTGTTAATGTGGACCCCGAGGTACTTGTAGAAGTCCACTATCTCCACCTCTTCACCCTGGATGGTGATTGGTACCTGTCTCCTCTGATTCTTCCGGAAATCCACAAACCACTTCCTTGGTCTTGGTGATACTGAGTAGGAGGTGGTCCGGGTTGCTCAACTCAACAAAACTCACAATCCGACCTCTTGACTCCTCCTCGTTGTCATTGTTGATGTATCCAACAATGGAAGAGTAATCTGAGAACTTCTGGAGGTTGCAGGAACCGGAAGTCAGAGGTGAAGAGGAATGGAGACAGAACAGTACCTTAGGGCACTCCTGTGCTGCACGCCACAGTCTCGGAAACACAGCCATCCACCCTGACATACTGTGGCCGTCCTGTGAGGTAGTCCAAGATTCAGGCAGTGATATCAGGGTGAAGTTGCGTACTAAGCAGCTTGTCCTTGAGAAGGGTGTGTTGGCGGCTGTTGAAGGCACTGGAGAAGAAAAAGAAGGTGACTCTCAAAGTGCTTCCTATACCCTTAAGGTGAGTGAGGAAGATGATTGCATCCTCCACACCCATGTGCGGCCTCTACGGAACTGCAGAGGGTCCAGGGAAGCAGATAGCCGGTCTTTCAGGTGCTGGAGTACAAGCCTCTCGAACGACTTCATGCCATGTGGCATTAGTGCCACGGGCTTGTAGTCATTGAGAGTACTTGGGTACTCTGGGACAATGCATCAGGTTTTCCAAAGGTAAGGCACCTTTGGTATCCCCTCACATCAGGTGATGTGGAAGGATACCAACCGAGGGCTGATGGGCGGGTTAGAGGAGGAGTAGCGGTTGTGTGTTTGTTAATGTTCTCATGGATTTAGAAGGGGGCTGGGGGGTTCTGTTGAAGCTTCCAGTGGGCAGCGGGATGGGGGACAGGTGGTGACCATGTCTGTGTTTGGGGGGATGGGATGGTGTGGTGGAAGGGGCGGGAGGGGGAATTGTCCGTGGTTGTGTTTTTGTCTGAGTTTGAGGAAATTGGGTGGCAGGGTGAGGAAGGGCTGTCCGTAGAAGCTGGTGCTGTTCTGCGGGGGCGGCTGTGTGTGTGTGGAAGTTCCTGGTTGGCGGGGGGACCAGACTAGTAGTGACCATGTCTGTGCTCCGGGGGACGGGATGGTGTGAAGGAGGAGGGCGGTGTCCGTTGCAGCTGTAGATGGGCAGGGGAAGGGGGGGCAGGTAGTGTTGTATCCAGGTTTGAGGAGATGGTGAGGCAGGGTGAGCAGGGGCTGTCCTTAGAAGCTGCTGCTGCTGGGCAGGAGGAGGAGGATGGCGGGGAGGCAAGGTGTTGATGAGGGGAGGTCAGAGCATACAGCAGGGGTGCGAGGGGGTTAGGAGGAGGGGTATCCGAGCCCAGAGCTCATTGGGGTGTCAAATCTATTGAAGAAAAGGTTTATCTCCGCGGTAAAATCAAGGCCACCCTTGGCTCCAGGGGTGGTTTTCCCACAGCCTGTCATCTTCCTCACCTCCCTCCAAACCTCCTCTGTTTTACTCTGCTCCATCCCGGACTTAACTTTATCCTTTCCGTTGAGTTTTGCCTCCTTCAGTTTCCTCCTCAGCTCCTTCTGGACGGCCCTGAAGGTCTGTTGGTCCTTAGCCATGAAGACTCTCTTCTTCTTGTTAAGAAGGCCGTCGATGTCCTTGTTGATCCATGGCTTGTTGTTGTTGAAACAACGGACCTTTTTTGATGGGGCTGTGTTGTCCTCACAGAATATGACGTAGTCTGTTATGCAACGGGAGAGGTCCTCGATGTCATCACCGAAATCCTTTTCAAAAACACCAGGTCATGGTCCGAGTTACCCAGAAGGGGGAGAAGGGGAGGAGTTGTATGCATCCCTCACATTGGCATACAGGACGTCCAGGGTTTTATTCCCTCTCATTGCACAAAATATATAATAATAATATGCATCAAAATGACATGATTTCAGAAGATTGACTTTTTTTTTCTTTTTTATCAAATTCTATTTTCAATTTTATCTCAGTTCCAACAAAGAATCCTGAATGCGTTAGCATTGATTTAAGGTTTGTGATCAATGGTTGCCTCAAAGTTGGTGGTCCGGCCCTTAATGATAAAGCCCTCATTATATTATAATATATAGTTTTCTTCTCCTGTGTAGAGCATAGAGCTGCTCGTGTGAATCAATGTGGATACTTTTCCTCATGTCATTAAATAGCTTTTTATGTCATGTTTGTATTCTGGCAGAATTTTTTTAGGCAATGTTTTCCTTTATTTCCTTTTTTATTATTATTAGTTAGATTTTTCATAGAATTCCTTGTAAATTCTGTTCCTTTTGTCTTTTGTCACTTTATTTTCCAAATAATGAATCGGGTCACAGAAGTGTCCCCCTGCAGTGACAGGGGCTTCCGTTGTCTGTTCCTGAAATCGACATTCTCGGGTAAATCTTTCCCAACTTGGCCACCGCGTTCATCCTTTTTTTTTCGCTGCTTGCAAACTTTCTATTTTTTTTTAGGAAGAACATTTGTTCTTCCTAACAAATGTTTTGAAAAGTAAGTCAATTTGGGATATTTGGGTGTCTAAGCTGGCGGCAGGAAATTCTGAAACATCGAAGGGCCTCGATCAAGTGCCTCTGAGTGTCCGTCCAAGTCAAATCTAAGTTGTAGGTGATTTCTTCTGGGTTCTCAAAGTCATTAGATGATGATTTTATTTTTCTAAAAATGTTTTATTTTCTACAGAGCCCCTTAAGGGACTTGGAGGGAAACATTTTTGGGGGGGTTCGCGTAAGTGTTTACCTCAACAGCATTGCATTAGGGTTGCTGAACTGGCATAACTTAACATGAGAGGCTTTATGGTTGGATCATAATGAGATTAGCTTACCTTAAACATTTCTCCTTATGTAAACAGTTTTGCAAAATGTCGCAAAAGTTCATCGTTTTTTTTCTCCACACCAATACAAAATGTATTAAAACTTTCGAAACAAATGAATCTTTTTTTTTATATTTCCCCCTATATTCCTTAAGAGACGCCATCATTTTCTACTGGTAGTGCTTGTTGCAATTATTCACTTTTTATCCCACTGTTTTTTAGAAATCTTACACTTTGTAGACCTTTTTGGAAGGTCTTTTGAAGTAAAAAAGGATTTTTTTTTAAATTATTATTTTTCACATTTTGATTTTGTTTTATTTCTTGCTAATTTCTTTCCTCTTTTTCGTTTTTTTTACTTTTGTTTGAAAAAGTCAGCGACCAGTTTTCATCACTGACTTAGAAAATTTTCATCACATCATTTCCTTTGTGTTCTCACACATTTCAAGGTCATTTTCAGTGACAATGGTATATTTCAGGAATTCCAAGGGTAATTTTACTTCCAAACTTGCAAATGTTTGCCATGATTTGTTGCCCATTTCGTAGCTGATGTCTTCTTGGTTTTGTTCGTGTAACATCTAAGCGCTTTTTACATCGCGCCCGGCTGATTCTCGAAGGTTAGCATTTGCCCGTGACATTTTCCCGTAGCTCTGAAAAGAGCATCTGCCGCGGTTAAGAAGAAATCTGGCAGCTCAGCGAGAAAAGAGCGGCCGAGAACAGAGAACAATTATTTCCCAGCCTCGGTTTGTCGTGGGGGATGGGTATGGGGTGAAATAGAGCGCAGCGTCGATGCGGGGTGTCACAAGTGTAACTCTACCCCCCCCAAAATCCCTCCCACTTTTCCATCCTCAACCTCCCGGTTGTCTCTAAACTCACATCGCTGACCCTCCAGATGTGATTTGCCTTCCCCTGGACCCCCCGGCCCCCCATCCAAAATCATGAATATACAGTTTTCTGTTCTCAGTGTTCACCTCACTGCTCCTAACAGAGCTTGAGGATGCATGTGTGTGTGTGTGTGTGTGTCTGTGTCTGCGTGTGCATGAACACGCATGTGGGTGTCTGAGGTTCAGAGGATCTGACAGAATCAGCCGAAAATGAACCGTTGTCCTCAAACTCACAGTTTCCCGGCTCTCTTTTTGTGTATTGTGTGTACTTGTGCATGTGTGTGTTTTGTGTGACGTATAAAGTCAGTAGGCAGACTTTCCTTCTCGTTGTGATACTGCGATGACGTGTGTGTGTGTGTGTGTGTGTGTGTGTGTGTGTGTGTGTGTGTGTGTGTGTGTGTGTGTGTGTGTGTGTGTGTGTGTGTGTGTGTGTGTGTGTGTGTGTGTGTGTGTGTTTCCAAGAGATCCCATCAGTGATAATATTCCTATATTGGGAGGCAGCCTGTGCCCCACAGTGCAGCTCTGAGCTGGGCCCCACTGTGTGGTTCTTGAATGAGCCCTGTAGTGCAGCTCTGAGCTGGGCCCCACAGTGCAGCTCTGAGCTGGGCCCCACTGTGTGGTTCTTGAATGAGCCCTGCAGTGCAGCTCTGAGCTGGGCACCACAGTGCAGTTCTGTGATGAGTCCCATGGTGCAGCTCTCAGCTGGACCCCATGTCTCACATGGAAGTCTCTTACCATGAATTAAATATTAGCCCTACATGCTAATCCAACATATCCTCCACGATGGCTTGATCAATAACATCAAATATTCAGCCTATTTGCTTTAAATCTTAAAGACTTCTCATTCGTATGACCAAAAAGAATTTCTTAAAGATTTTGACTCCTGAAAAGAAATTGCACTAAAGGAAAGCTTTCAAATCAGGGAAAATAGTTGCAAGAAAATGAGCTGGAAATCTGCAAGAATGTACAATATATATTTCTTCCATTTTAAGGAACCATTGAAAGAACTAGTTAGTAATTCCACTTTTTCTTTATTTCTTGCTCGAGTTTGAATATATACATGTTTAATGTTTAATATTCAAATTAATGTCATGCTAATGATTTTGCAGTTCTTTTTCTGACTAGATATTTTCATCTTGAGGTCCGAGCAATCGGATGACTTTAGAAATTAAACGTCACAATTTCTAGTTGTTTTTTTTTTTTTTAACAAGCTCACAATGGAAACATTCATCAGTAACTACATCCAAATATATTTCTAAACTTAAAATTTTAATTAAATCTGAAGGAGGAGACCAGTCAGCCCTTATCGTTGACCAAGAGGCATTAAAGTTTACAGTAATGAACCCATTGTGCTGTAACGCATAATGACAGATTAACACTCCCACGCAGTTATAATAAACACACACACACACACACACACACCACTATCACTCATACCTACTTACACCTGGTTGTGTGTTGCTGACGCTGCTGCTCAGCTGCTCCTGATGTGCAACACAAGTGATGCTGCACTGACGCAGTGCCCCTGTGTTGCAGTATACACACTCACACACACTCACACGCGCATCTGTGTCTTTCCCTGGCGCCGTGTGATGTCAGGCTATGGAGCGCGCTCGCTGCCGGCCGAGTCTGCAGGTCAAACCGGTGAGGTGATGCTTCCTGACACGGGGAGGTCACATGATCAAAAGTCATGACTGCATGATATGTGAGGAAATAACCATTTTTCATTTCCAGAATTTGAGAGAGTATGTACATATATTTTTGATTTATTTTTCTTATTTTATGTATTTTATATTTATTTCTTTTTATTGGTGTTTCTAGGGCCGTTGAAAATAATTAATTTGAGCCTGAGCGGGATGCATCAGCCAATGATTGGCTGTTATCCATTCTCTCTCTCTCTCTTTCTCTTTATGTCTCTCGTCCCATGGTAGCCTCATGTTTTATGGATGCCAAGCGATGAAGGATTTAAAAGGAGTTTAGTTTCACGTGTCCCCCGTCGCACCACGTTAAGGCATTCATTTTGGAGCCTTTTGTGTCGGCGTTCTCCTCTGAGTCTCGACCGCATCATTAGTGCTTACTTTAAATGTGTTGTAATGTTTTTTTTTTTTTTTAATCTTCCTGATGCAGGAGTCTAATGTGCCCCTCCTCCCCCCCTTTAAAATGCATTACCGATCTGAACTTCACATAGAATATCTTTATTGCCACATTCATTCCCATGTCCGAGACAATTTCAAAATCAATTTTAGCATATTTTTAGAATTCCTTCGCTAGTTTTTCTACCAAATTGCATTTGTTTTTCTTATCTGTTTAATTGTTTATTTAGTTTACATCTATTCTTTCATTCGTTTTTTGTGTGAAAAGAGTGGACTTGTGAATTTTATGGTGATTCTTGAGGCGGTAAAAAAAATTGAGCCTATTTTCTTTCATTCTTGCTTTTTTTCTTCAAAGTCAATGCTTCACCTTGTTCAGGATAACTGATCTTGTTGAAATTCTACACCAACTTTCAGGGGAAATGTTTGCTGCAGTTTATTTAATTTCTTGTGAGGATGAGGTCATTTATTTTAGCTAATTTATTAATTTATTTGTCCCTAAATGGATTTCTCTATTTTGTTGTTTTACTTTTTGCTCTTCAGATTGAGCTGATTTACTTCCCCCCTGCTGGTTTGCAGGCAATTCATTCATCAGACCCCCAGGGTTTGAAAGAATTAATGCTTTTAATATTATGCTAGTTTTGAGAACATTCATGGGCTTTTCAAAAGTTTATTTTCGAGGCATTTTTCCGCAGCTGTCTGCTAAATTTTTTTGAACTCATACTATATATATATATGTGTGTGTGTGTGTGTGTATGTTTGTGTATACACTTACAGAATATATATATATGTGTATATATGTGTATATATATATATATATATATACGTAGGTGTGTGTAATTTCTGCTTTTTAGTACATGTACACTAGCTGTAATAAAGAGGTGCGGTGTGCTATAGGGGTAACAGAGAGGTTCAAGGTGGAGTTGGGACTCCATCTGGGATCATCTATGAGCCCCTTCTTGTTTGTAGTGGTGATGGACAGGCTGACTGATGAGGTTAGACAGGAATCTCCATGGACCATGATGTTTGCGGATGACAATGTGATCTATAGTGAGAGCAGTGAACAGGATGAGGAAAATCTAGGGAGGTGGTGGTATGAGCTGGAAAGGAGAAGAATCTATGTGAATGAGAGGAACCCGGGTGGAACGGTGAGGCTACAGGGAGTGGAGATCAAGAAGTTGGAGGATTTCAGGTACTTGTAGTCAACAGTCCAGAGCTGCCAGGAGTGTTGGAAAAGAGGTTTAAGAGACGGTTTCAACCAGGTTGTAATGGGTGGAGAAAAGTGTCAGGGGTACTATGTAATAGAAGACTATCAGCCACAATGAAAGGAAAGATGTACAAGACAGTGGTGTGACCTGCGATGCGGTATGGACTAGAAATTGTTACAATGACGAAAAGACAGGAGGCAGAACAAGAGGTTGCAGAGATGAAGATGTTGAGGTTCTCTTTGGGAGTGAGCAGGATGGATAGGATCAGGAATGAGTCTATCAGAGGAACAGCACATGTTAGATGTTTTGGAGAGAAGGTCAGAGAAGCCAGACTGAGATGGTTCAGTCATGTACAGAGGAGGGATAGTGAATATATTCTAGAGGAAGACCAAGGAGAAGATTTATGGACATAGTGAGAGAAGATATGAAGGTAGTTGGTGTGAGAGAGGAGGATACAGTGAGTAGGGTTAGCTGGAGAAGGTTGATTCACTGTGGCGACCCCTGAAGGGAAAAGGAGAACGGGGAAGAAGATATGTAATTTCTGCTCATTGTGGGTAACTAGTACATGAAATCACACATCACATGTCAAAACACAAATGTTTTTTTTTTTCTATGACACCTGTGTATCTTCCAGTAAACATTTCACATGTAAAGAATGACAGGCCTTTCAAGGCGTTCGTAGCACATTGACCGTGGTGTGTGTTTGTGTGTGTGTGTGTGTGTGTGTGTGTGTGTGTGTGTGTGTGTGTGTGTGTGTGCGGAGGGAGGCGGGGGGGCAGCAGTCATTGACTGACAGTATTTTACCCCTTTGTCATTTTGCCCACAGGGCCGCCTGCACTTAGTGTGATTGTGTGGCTCCGGTTCGGGTTGTGAGTGGGTGGATTTTCTGCGAGCGCACACAGACACACGCACACACGCTCACACAAACACATTCTTCCAATATTTTATACGTCCAATGTGACGGAGGCAGTTTGTCTGATTACTTTTTTTACGGCAGGGACGTAATGTCTCAGACTTTATTATGGAGATTTGGCAGGTTGTTTTAATCCACTTCACATCTGGGCATTTTTCTAATTAGATCAAGCAAATTAAAAAGATGAATATCCATAAAACTCTGGAAATTGAGCAGGTGACGCTCTTTTCTTCACAAATATGTGGGTGAGGAGCTTCTTTTGCTGTTTCTTTTCCCAAATTCTTCGATGCGGGACATTGTGGGGGTAAAAAAAGTCACTTGCATGAATTTCAAGAAAGAGCTGAATAAATAAATTGTATGGATTAAAGAAATCCTAAAAACCACCATAGTGTTTTCAAAATTAAAAACAAATTACTGCTGACGAGTTCCTGGCAGATTCTACTGGCAATAAATGTCCCAAGAATTGGATTCAAAACTATCTTTCAATAAACCCCATGAAATGTGATGAGGGGATTGGTAAGAAGTGTCAGTTAAAACTAAAACACAGACATATGAATATATGTGTGTTTTATATTTAATTTTAGCTTTATTTTATATATTTATCATAAATATATATATATATATATATATATATATATATATATATAATATTATACACATATGTATTTATTTTGTGTACATATTCAAATAATATGATAGGTATCTGTGTTTTGTTTTATTTTTGCTGCCATTTCTCATGTATGTACTTACTTTTACTTATGTATATGTACACACACACACATGCACATACATGTATATATGTGTGTATGTATATATATATGCCTGTTTGTGTGTGTGTATACACACACACACACACACATATATATATACATATATATATGTACACATATTACACACATATCAGAGAAGTATGTTAAACTGGTGCAGGACATGTATGCTCACTGTGAGACAGCAATGCTGTATGGCCTATAAACTGGGACAATGACGAAAAGACAGGAGGCAGAACTAGAGGTTGCAGAGATGAAGAGGTTAAGGTTCAGGAATTAGTCTATCAGAGGAACAGCGCCTATTAGATGTTTTGGAGAGAAGGTCAGAGAAGCCAGACTGAGATGGTTCGGTTATGTACAGAGGAGGGATAGAGAATACATTGGTAGACGGATGCTGGAATTGGAGCTGCCAGGCAAGAGGTCTCGAGGAAGACCAAAGAGAAGATTTATGGACGTAGTGAGAGAGGATATGAAGGTAGTTGATGTGAGAGAGGAGGATACAGAGAATAGGGTTAGATGGAGAAAGTTGATTCGTTGTAGCACCCTGAAGGGAAAAGCCGAAAGAAGAAGAAGATATTACACAAATATCTCTCTATATAAATATATAGTTTCCACAAATGCTTGGGAGAGTGACAAATTGGTTCAAACTTCTGTGAGAAATTTCCCCAAAACTCTCCAAGGAAGGAACAAAGAGACACAGAAAAAAAAAAAAAATCAATTAATGTAGCCAATCATGGAGGGCATTGATCGACCACAGGGGCCCAATATAGAGATGTACAACCATTCACCCTCTCATTCTCTAAAACACGGCGAGACACATTTCTGCTTCCACCCTTCTGCCCCCTGGTTGTCTCAGGGCTTTCTGGGAAAAAGAAAGAAAGAAAGAAAGAGAAAGAAAGAAAGAAAGAAGACAAAGAAGCAGAAGAGCCCCCCCCCCACCACCACCAGCACATGCATGTGTGCAGCTGCATTGTGCACGTGCACGCCCGTGTGCACACGTACGTCTGTCAGCGGCAGTCATGCATTATGTGCGTGTCTTTGTCCGCGACGCCCAGGGAAAATCATGTGCACAAATGCAAACACACATGCAACATGCACTTGAATGCACAGAAGAACCCGGCGCGGGTCCTTTCATTCCAGCCAATGCACGCACAAACACACACACACATGCACGCGTGCACACACATACTAATGGAAGGAGGTAGCAGAATGGTGAAGGTGTCGGGACACAGATGTGTGAATGTTGGTGAATGACACTCAATGGTTGTATGTGTCCATATAACATATGAATGAGAGGGTGAATGGTTGTAGGTGTCTATAATGGCGTGAATGAGAAGTTGAATTGTTGTTTGTCTCTATATAATACATGAATGAGAGGGTAAATGGTTGTATGTCTCAAAAATAGCGTGGATGAGAGGGTGAATGGTCGAACATCTCCATATGACATGTGAATGACAGTAAATGGCTGTATGTGTTTGTTGTGTGTTTGAATGAGAAGGTAAATTGGTTTTCGTCTCTATATGACGTGTGAATGACTGTGAATGGTTGTGTCTGTTTCACGTCTGAACAAGGCAGGAATGGTTGTTTGTCTCTATATGATGAATGAATGAGAGGGTGAATGATTTTATGTCTCAAAAATGATCTGAATGAGAGAATGAATTATCAACACCTCCATATGATGTGCAAATGACAATAAATGGTTATATGTGTCTATATAACATATGAATGAGAGGGTGAATGGTTGTTTGTGTCCGTATTACAGGTGAATGACAGAGTGAATGGCTGTAAACCTCTGACATTTGAATGTGAGAGGGAATCGTATGTGTCCATCTTTGTGAATGGCAGTGAATAGTTTTATGTTTCTATCCGGTCCTTGTGTTCGACCCTGTCTTATCTGTGGATAATGACTGAGTGAATGAATGAGTCTACACATGTCATTTAATCACTGAACTACGCGCATGTCGACGCACTGAAGAAATCTCTCCAGAATCCAGCATTTGGCAAACATGTTAAATCTGACTCAAAATAACCCGGATCTTCTTCTATTCCTTCCGGCCGCTCCCTCCGGGGGTCGCCACAGCCAATCATCTTCCTCCGTCTGACCTCATTATCTGGATCCTCTTCTCTCGCACCAACCAACTTCATGTCCTCGTTCCCTCCATCCATGAATCTCCTCTCTGGTCTTCCTCTCAACCTCAGACCTCAGCATCCTTCTAACCAGATCTCCACCATCCCTTCAATGTCCATGTCCGAACCTTTATCGTCAGAACATCTGACATGCGCTGTCCCTCTGATGGATCAAAATTATCTCAGATATCTGGATTTAGAAAATAAAATCGAATTACAAACCTGAATTAACACTGAGAATGAGATTGACAAGAACTCACTTTATCCCCTAAAGGCATCCTGATCATCAGAGACGCTGAGATCTAGTTATTGGGAAGTTATCAGTTATTGGGAAGATATTTGAAAACGGGTGAATAATCACTATTTTTCTTTTTTTACCCAGACATGAATCACTTCATTAAAATGCTGACTGGTTCACAATACATAGTCAGCAAAAATGTTCTCAAAAATAATGGTGATGAAATTCTGAAATACTCCATTAATTTATTTAAAATTACACCCAAAAAATGATAGGTCTACTTGCATTATCAATAGGTTAAATTGCAAAATAAATCTAAATAAATAATAAACAGATAAATATTCCATAAATTAAATTACAAAATTTTTGAAAAAAAAAAAAAAAAAAAAAACTGAAACATTTTCAGACTTGTCTTCTTAAGTATCCAGAAAAACTTGCCAAATGTACCAAATAATGTTTTTTGGGGAAAAAAAGGGATTTGTATGGATTCTTTCCCCGTTATTTTTTTTTTCCATAAACGGGGGAAGAAAACGACATTTCTGCTCATATGATGAGTTAAAAAAAAAAGAAAAAGAGAAGGACATTCTCTCGGCCCCAGTCCTGTCGATTTTCCACTTCTAGCCTCCAACTGATGGGGTGAGAGCAGCGGAATAATGTTGTGGTGGCGTGCCGGAGGGTCGATATTCAACATGGCCGCCTGAAGCCCGAGTAGCTTCTTTTCAGATGGCACAGTGGGATTGATTTTCTTTTTTAATGCCATTGAAACCATTAGAAACACCATGGAGCGACTCGCGGTTCCTCCCTTTTGTGTCTGTGAACGAGCTGAAGAGTAAGATCCGCCTCTGGCATCAGAGCTGCTGCTCCTCAAACCTCCATACATGAAGATACCGTGTCTGCACAGTGTCTTCAAATGCTCCATGAACTCTGACCAAGGAGCTTGTTACCGGAGTGTCTCTTCTTCAAAATCTAATTTAAGTTTTGGTAAGTTTTGCTTTTTTTTTTTTTTTCCCACTTCCCATTTTCCATCCACTAAAATTGTGTTAATTCATTGTTCCTCAAAGCATTTTTTTCTGTTATCTTCCATCTTGCCACAGCAACTTTTATTCAAATGTCTTATTTCTGCCTTTTTTAAAGTTAAAATACTACTTAGTAGACTGAGCTTTCATCAAATTAAAAGGTTAGTGGTTCAATCCCCGAAGTATCTTTGGGCAAAACAATGAACCCGCCTAACTGCAACTCTCTGCAACTTCCCATTCTTGTGTGTGTGTGTGTTTTTTTTTTTTTGTTTGTTTGTTTTGTTTTTGTTTTTGGCTCCAATCTTAAGGATAAACAAGCTTTTCTTCAGTTCTTGCATTTAACCATGGAATTTTTTGTTGTCAGGATTTCAGAATCTGGATTATGTGTAATTGGTTTTAAATTTCTTAAAACTGTACAAGAAGTTTTTCTAAAATGACAAGGAATTTACCAAAAAATGACCAAATATCTATTCAAAAATAAGATTTAGACCCCGGAAAATAAAAAATATAAATGAAAATTTCAGTATATTCACACAGAAGAGTGGGAAGATCAAGATAGTTCTGCATCATATCACTCCAAAGCTAGCAAGTAGTTAGCTAACAAATTGAGGAAATTTGTGGAATATTGTAAGGAAATTGCGATAAAATCCATGAAAATTGTAATAATGCTGTTATTTTGACAATGTTCCAAATGAAGACATCAGAGTAACGTCTCCTCCAACTATTTCAACAGATGGAATAAATATTGCTCTGGATTTAAGTACTTAAAGGCAGGATTTTTCATGTTCCTCAGTTTAACAACGACTGTTGTTTATTCCGACACAGTCATCATCCTGCCGCTGAAGCCGCCGCCGCCGCCGCTGCAAACAAAGCCCATTATTAATCTGGACACAGAAAAGTCACCAAAAAATCATCTATTTATTCCCAGTCATAGCATTTGTTCGAAACTGCAGTGGCAGCTGTGAACCTCGTTCAGAAAATGAAACTTTTCTATTTGCCACCTCAAGTCAAGAACAAATGTGTCGTTACAGAGAAATAAATGATCCGCATGTTATGCAACGTTAGCAAGACCCTGATCTGGAGCCGGGCTAATGTGGCTTTAACGTTACAGTTGACCAATCAATTGACTAGCAATGAATCAGTGGACAATTGGTTTTAACAGGAAGGGAAAAACTAACTAGAAATTGGAAGAAAAAAGAAAGATTCCTAAAAAAAAGGAGCAGCAATCTTAAAAATATCTATTATTCACAGTAGCAAAATTATTACTTGTTGTTGTAGTAGATTTGTAAATTGGCTTTAATAATCAGGCTGAGAGTTGACGCGCGAACGAGGAAGCGAGAGAAAAAGCTAGCCTCAGCTATTTAAAAGCACTCAATGTATGACCTTTTTTTTACAATTTTCATTTTGTTTTATTGGTTTATTACCTCCAAGGCATTTTCTCTGGTGGTCATCATGTCAAGCTATCATACTGTTAGCAAAGAGCAACCGCTGGAGATGCTTACTCAGCTAATATCCAGTCGTCCGAACCAGACTAGCCGCTAGCGTTAGCGTTTGCATGGTTAACATCAATGTCTTTGGTGCGTGCCGTCGTTGCGTTTGTCAACACAGACCACAGAAACAATATTTAAAGTTTTATTAAAAAAAAAAAATGAAACCGAGCGCAATAAACGGATATCATCTCGCTAAAGGGTGCAGACATTCGTGCGTTCTCCCTCTCCCTTTCTGTGTGTGTAGGAAGGGACTTGGCTTTGTGCAGAGGGGGATCCATATATTGACGGGTCAGGGGTTGAGGGCCACCATCATCAGGCTGCCCTGCATGATGAGTGGGGTGCGTGGGAGGGTCCTGACACCGTGGAGACCGAGGGCTGGAAAGTGTGTCACAGGCAACACAGCCACCGATCTACTCTAAGCCTTGATGATGAAGCAGTTTCGCCACCGGGGCCGGCACAAGCAGCTACTTAATTCAGATTAACGTAGATTAGCTGTTCTTTATAACTGATGATTCATCTGGCTCACAAAACAAACCGAAAAAAAAAAAAAAAAAGCTTTATTTTTTTTTTTTTTTATTCATTTATGTTTTTTTTTTTTTAAATGAATTATTTCAGAAATGTCGCCACTTTTTCTCCGTTAGTGTGTCACGTGCGCAAAGTCTGGCTCATTGATTGTGATTGTGAGTGTGTGAGTGTGTGTGTGTGTGTGTGCGTGCGCTGACCTCTTTGTGAAGTGGTGATTGTGAGTGTGTGAGTGTGTGTGTGTGTGCGCGCGCTGACCTCTTTGTGAAGTGGAGTGTAAGTCCAGCGGATGCAGTTTCAGGGTCAGTGCTGGTGGGGTGGAGGGAGCGGTGGTGGGGTAAAATGGACCAGTCCAGGGGGGCGAGCCATCACTAGTGGCCGCCCCCGCACTATCAGGACATGGGCTCCTCACACCGGCACCGGGTTACACGCCGCCGAAGGAACGCCGCCATCAGTGTGGCGCCTCTCGCGTTGTGTAATGGCATCCCAAACGCATGTGGCAAACAGATGTGATTTGAATGAACAGGAAATATTGCTAAGGTAGGCTGATTACAAAGTTGCATTTGGACAGAGAACTCTCCACTCTGGTTATACTGACACTAGGTTATATTCTTCTTTTCTGTTCGTTTTGCCAGTTGCACTTGAGTATTCTATGCAACACTGACCCCCTAGAATTTTGGTGGTACTGCGCCGTTTGCTGCTTTCAGCTCAGCCCCCCTGAAGATGTACAGAAGGCTCCGTCCGCATGCGTATTTGAGGTTGACCATATATTAGCCCTTAGCTGTTTATAAGCTTTGTACAGTATAATAGCTTGTTCCGGTTTTAGCTGTGTGTTAGTATGTTGCTGTTTAGTCACCCATTTTTACACACGAGTTCGAGGAAAGAATAGAATGTAAACTGGATACTACTACAGATGACAGGAATTATGATATATTGTGAACATATGTCATATTTATGGTCAACACAGCGGTCTTTCTTGTGCTTACTTTAAGTAAATTTCACTTTCAAAAGTAATTCAGCCGTTATGCATTTGATCAACAACGTGATCAAAATGGCATTCCATGGCTCATTCTCGACAATCTCGGGTAAAAATGTTTTCTTGTCTTCTGTCCGAAAAACAGAAATTTGAAGTTGGTGTGGTTAATCCTGAAAAGCAGAAATTTAGGTTGAACAGTGATGATTCGGTTTTGAAGATCCTCTGGCCGAGGCAATGAGGATGTAAATCTACCTAACACATCTAGTAAAGCGCATAAACACATGCAAATGGCCTGATTCTTGGAAAAAGGTGCTTGAGTGTTGTTAGTCCCAAAAGATGCCGATACTTATGTAACCTATGTAAAAAGGCCAAATGGTGTGTACAGATGAAGAAGAGCAATGGGAGGAGGTCGATTCTTGCTCCTAACAATAAAACACTTTGACTCTCTGCCATTGTCGCTGTGCTATCCTCAATAATTAGCACATATGATTTGTGCTATAGTGGGTGGGGCCTATATTATCTTCCCCTGGAGTTCTGTACCCTGACTTCAATGGCCAAAACAAACTTTTTTCTCTTCAATTTTATCGCTTCTAATTGAGTATGTAGAGGTCCTTAATTATCACATGATTTCTCCTATTCTTCATGCCTCCATTGTGCAAAACGCATTATTTTTGTGTAACTCTGCATGACCAACTAAGAAGCAGGAAGCAATTGACTAAATTGAGGGAATATTGGTGGACAGAAATTTTTGAGGGCAGCATGGCGGCGCATCGCTTCAACCTCAAAGCAAGAAGGGCCCTGGTTGGGATTCCACAAGCAGGCCTTTCTCCATGTTTTTCCCATGTCAGCGTGGGTTTCCTTCAGGTTCTGCGTTTTCCTTCCATGTCCAAAAACATGTCGGAGCTTCATTGGAGACTTTGAATTGTCTAGATTAGCGGTTGTGTATCTCCATATATGGTCTTGTGACAGACTGTCCTGGGTGAATGGTTGGTCATGACATGTAAAGCGCTTTAGATAACGGATGAATGAATGAAAATGGTCTGATGTATTTGGTCCCTAAACAGAACCCATATGACGATGATGATGATATAACCGCTTGGCTTGTGATCCGATCTGTACATTTGAAAAGTTTCAAACAGTGATGTTCACATCAGACAGTTCCTCTGAGGGCAGACATGCCCATGGGGTCAAATGATATTTAGCCACAGACGGTCACCGTTCACTCAATGAACTCACAGGCATGGCTCAGGGGGTTGGATTGTGTCTCTTCTTTAATAAAATAGCCAAATATATCAAGCAAATCAAATTTCAACCAGCCTTTTTACAAGTTATATCACTTTTGCTTTTGTCCCAACCAAAAACCCATACTTCCATTTAGTCCACTTGACTTTTGTCTCATTACATTTATGCGTAATTTAAACCCATCATATTAATTAGATTGTTTTTGCATCTATGTTTATATGTAGGAATTATCCTTGTTAAATTCTTCAGTCATTCATTCATTCAGAAAATAGTAATGCTGTCTAGTCATCTTACTAACAGCCACCAGACATAATATTGTTTTGTTTTTTCCTGCACGTTGCACAGAAATGCATTTTCTGGATCAGTTAAGTTTGAGCCATATTATCCGGTATGCCAGCTACAGTAGCATGGTGTCTTTCCTGGATATTCTTTTATGACTTTTGTTTTTCTCATAGTGCCCCCATCAGGCCTCCACCACAACAGGGTTCTCTGGGGTTTCTACATTTAAAACGCTATCTAAGATTCAGTCTAGCTACTGAGAGCGCAAAAAACGGTTCCTCCAAGGTCACATCTTGTCACACTCAGATGAGCTGGTGAGATTGTCCTGCCCACAGAAGCTCGGGGTGGCAAATCCATTCAGGATATTCAGCCCCAGAGCCAAAAACAGAATACATTTAAAAAAAAAAAAAAAACTAGACTTTGGTTGCTGCCAAGTGACAGATGATGACAGTTAGCCATTTTATTAAAATGGATCAGTCAGAGGCGTGTGAAAGTAACAGGCCTGGATTTGACCAAAATGACCAACATAAGGCCATCTTTACTCTGTCACTCTCTTATTTGTTGTTTTTAAATCAATGTAAAACACATTCATTATCACTTTGTAGCGTCAAAGCAATTTCTGGTGTTGCTTCTCTTTTTTTGTTTTGTTTTTCTTTTGATTTTTTGTTGTATTATTTTTGTTTTCGGTTTCACAACAGTGAATGTAATTAACAATACACTTCTTTTGGACTTGAAATTATTTTTGTAACCGCCAGGGGGCGCTGCTGGCTGATTCAAATGTCCACGCATGAGGACGAAAAGGCCTGAGGGCAGACTGATGTAAATTGTCCTGTTTTTGTTCAGCATGAAAGCGATTTTTCATTTTGAGGAAGTGTTATTTTTGTGGATGTGTGTTACAAAATTATTTTATTTATTTGTGTATGAATGACTTATACGATCAGATACAAGATTTTATTTATTTGTTGATTACATTGTTTTAAATACATCCACAAAACCCTGCCAGTCACAACCAGTCACAACCTGGATAGGATCCAGCCCTCCTGTGACTCTTATGATAGATAATGAATGAATGATTATGATATTAGTAGTTATAGTACAAGTAGTAGTAGTAATAGTAGTAGTAGTACAAGTAGTAAACAATGCAGCGGATAGCCTCACAGCAAATAGGTTCCTTGTTTGATTCCATGGGTGTCCGTGTGGAGTCTCCATGTTCTCCCAATGCAGGTACATTTATCTGTGGCCCTGTGATTGACCAATCAAAGGTGAGCTCCACCCCTTGACCAATGCAGATGGGACAGTGCAAGATAAGCAATATAGATAATGAATGAATGAATGAATGAATGAAATCTTAGGATGGCACAAGGTTAGATAATATGGATATCTGGCAAAAAGAGAGAGTTGCATGCAACATTTATTACCATTTAACATTCTGAAGGCCAACCTTACTACACAAATATAGAGCTTCACTGCAGAGACTCAATTGCTTTTAGAGCATGGAGCCTATCGCTTCAATACAAATCACTGCTTTCCCTGTTTTTTGTGATGTCATAGCGTGATTGGATTTAATTGCGAGCAGCGTTGTAATGATTAGCTTTTACTGGCGACACTTACCGTCTCCTTCCCCCCGGCGTCAGATACGGATCCGTCCAGGAATTTAACAGCCCTATATCGCTTACTCTATAAAAAAAAGGTGGTTGCCGTGAGTTTTTACTGGTATTTGGCGGGTGCCGACATCTTCCTGTTAAATGCTTATGATCTCATAATGGCATGTTAGTCACGTTATTTTTAGTGTATAGTGACTCACGTCGTTCACCCTGCTTTCATTAAGAGTTTGATAGCCTGGTTGTTTAGCAACAGATTTGGGAGTTCAAGGGTTCCCGGTTGTGTTTCAGCACATTTTTGGATGTTTTTACCTGGAACCTGCTGGACTTTCAGTGTACAGTTGAGCAGGTTTGGACCACAACTCTTTCAGATGGTTGACAGAAATCCAAGCCAAATCAAGGCAACTTCTTGGACAGATCCCAGCTCATTGTGGGCAGCCTTCTGTCTCGACCAGTCGGGGTAGAAAGAGAGAAAGCAAAAGGAGAGGGACAAGCAAGAATACTATTCGTCTACGGACAGATATCGGCGTCATGGTTAATTCTTGTCGAAATCTTTTTGGGGCAACCGGACTTGAATTTCTTCCCTTCACCATCTTTCCCATTCGAGAAGCCTCTTCAGTTTGAATAAACAGTAGCGAGTTTTCCATAGATATCGTTATAGAGCTGGTTTAGGCTGCAATGGCTTCCCATGCTAATGAGCGAGTTCTTTTGTGGAAACTAGGTTGAATTGGGTTGCTATGTTACCCAACCACTCCAAACCAAATCTAGCAAGTTACTCTCCTTTGACTCATAAAATCAGAATTTTGTCCATACCTATTCAAAATCCAACTTGGGTAAGTTCTGTAAGTTGCACCTTTTTTCCCCCCTAAGGACACCCTCATGAACACAACAGCCCTACAACAACTCTCATTAGCATAACAAGCCATAGCAACTTCGAGCAGCCCCCAACTCCGGCAGTTATTTACAGACAGCTCCTAGCAGTCCATTTCAACTGAAGACGCTTTTCGGATGAGAGGTGAAACATCTTCAAGGGAAGAAAGATTTGGACAAGCAGGAACCCTCACTTGCTGATCCCGCTGGAGCTGACCGTTACTTGGATCTCGCCAACATGCTACAATAACAGCCTTAATATTCATTAAAAAAATAACAGTGGCGGATGCCTGGCAAGATGCTGAAGTTAATCAAGCCAGGAGAGAACCCAGGGACTCGGAAGAAGACACGAGATTACCACCGTGCAAGGGACGTGAGTGCAGCACAGTAAGCCCATGGCAGCATAACTCGCTGGTAGGCTAACCCTAACAGTAAGCTTTCTCCGAGGAAGTGTCCTTCAAACTGACCTTGGCTCTTTCTGCTGTGCTCACTGCAGATGTTCCTGCGCACGGTGATTGACACCCGGAGTCCAGTGTATGCTATCCCCGCCCGCATCTCACACTCTGCCGTTATGTACCGCACTGTCTTGGGGCTCTTGTGTTAAGTGCCTGTTCTTCTGCTTCCACGATCAGCGATTTCGTGCTGTCCTTCAGCCCGGCTCTTTCCGGCCACTTGGCGGATTTCTCTATCAGCCACTTCAGTGTTTTTCAGTGGTGTGCGCTTGGCCGGGGCTCGTCCCTCCGCGGTGGCTCATCATCCTCGTGTGCATCATTAGATTCCTCCTGCTTTTGGTACTCACTCATCAAATTATCTTAGGGGGGCCGTCCTCGTCCTACTGATCTATTCCTGGATCCGGCTTGTTTACGGGGGAAAGCCGCTCTTCCCCTCGACCTTCCTCAGCCTCCTCCTTGTTAGTGTGCAGTCTCAGGGTGATGGATGTAGGATGAAACCCTTTATATAGTACGCCATGCTTCCTGATACACGTGACTCCTGCCTCCGCCTTTGGCCAAATCACGACAAAGAGGTATCCGGTGAATGGTGGGATGCACGAGTCGATCACGCGGGCCTTCTTCATTCGGGCATTTGCACGACTTCCTTGCCGCCTCTTCACGGTTCCCGTTTTCCCCACAGGATCCAAAGACATGCGTGCCTTTCCCGGCATGTCGGAGATTACAATTTCTTTGCATTTGCAGGGATGTGCTTGATACGCATATTTAACATCTTAACAAATACACAGTTAGAACGGGGTGGCACGGTGGCGCAGTGGGGAGCCTGGATCGACTGCCAAAGAGGGCCTTCGGATGTATGTTCTCCGCACGTCTGCATCGTGGGCTTTCACCGGTTTTCTCCCAGAGTCCAAAAAACATGCAGGAGGTTCACTGGAGACCCTAAATTGCCCAGAGATGTGAATGAGTGAGTGAATGGTCGTATGTCTCCATATGATGCACTAATGACAGAGTGAATTGGGGGTTTTTCCCCTGATATGATGTGTGAACGGGCAAGTTTGTGATTTTATGTCTCAGTATGACGTGTGAATGGGTGAATGGTTTTTATATGTTATGCCCTTGAGAGCCCGAATTGTTGTATGTCTCTCAATGATTTATGAAATCTGTATGTCTCAAAGTAATGTGGAAATGACAGAATGTTTTTTTTTTCTTTATGTGACACATGAATGAGGGGGTGAATGGTTGAAGGTCCCTGTAATGTCTGAATGGCTGCATATCTCTTTATGATGCATGAATGACTGAGTGATGGTTGTTTGTCAGTAAACAACGTGTGAATGAGAGTCAATGGCTGTTTGTCTCTAGATGACGTGAATAAATGGGTGAATGGTTTAAGTCACTTATGTGCGAATGAATGATTGACTTGTCATTTGTCTTCCCATGACAATGAATGAGACAGTGAGGATTTTCACCTTACTAGCAATTTGTATGCGTGCACTTTATGTCTCATAGTTTAATATAAACATTGTATGTCTCTATGACATATGAATGACCATGTGAATGTTTTTTTTATCTCAATATAATGTGAATGAAAGAGTGAATGGTCATGTGTCTCTATATGATGTGTGAATAAATAAGTGAACAGTTGTATATTATAATGTGTGAATGACAGCATGTTGATATAATAATAAAATAAAAAAAACCATGCTTCTATTGTAAAAAAAAAAAAATTAATGTATCATGATGCTGCTATTGCAACACATACCGTTATGTTATTACTTACTGATCTTTTGCACTAAACTGTACAAAAAAAATCCCTCTCCTGCTACTCTATATTCAAATTACATATATTTATACATTTCAGTCTTCAAGACGTCAAATGATCATCATCTTTTCACCGTCCCGACAGTTTGTATCTGCGCGCACTTCGTACCTCGTAGTTTAATGTTTACTGTAATAAAGCACTTTACTGTTGCATTCGCACTCTATAATTTTATTATGTTAATTCCCCTTGGGATTTTGAGAAATGTCTACTAGATTCCTCTGTATGTCTAGTCCATGTTGAGATATTGACAATAAAACTGACTTTGACGTTTGACTTTGAATGGTTGAAGGTCTTTATGAAACATGTGAATGCTTGTATGTCTCTGAATGTCTGAATGCTTGTTTATCACTAAGTTACATGTGCAGTTAATGGCTATATGTCTAAATATGACGCGTGATTCAGAGGGTTGATGGTTGTTCATCTCCATACGACGTCTGAGTGAGTGAACAGTTGTCACTAAATTATGTGCAAATGAATGAGTGAATTTTTGTTTGTCTGTATTTGCTACGTGAATGTGGGGATTGCTCTCCTTGTCTCTGCTTGCCCACTCCCACCCCCCACAGTCCAGGAGATTCATTGGAGACCCTAATAGCCACTCTCTTGTCCTTGTATGTCTTGCTACTGCTGCTCAACAATTTCCCAATTATGGGATATAAAAGTACATCTCATCTTAACATCTCTCATGGCTGCTAGGATGGGCTCCCCGATATGCGGCACAAATAATGAGTGGATGAATATACCTTCACAATCCGTCATACTTGAGATCATACGCATCAAAAGCTAATTCAAGGCGCCTCGTGTAAAGCAACACATACGAGGCGGACGATTTACAAAAATAAACAAGAGGTAATTAGAGAAAAGTGTTGATGCAAATGCTTTCGTCTTACTAACAGCCGCGAGACATGATATTGTTTTGTTTTTTTTTCCTGCACATTGCATAGAAATGCATTTTCTTGATCAGTTAGAGCCATATTATCCAGTATGCTAGCTACAGTAGCATGGTGCGTTTCTCTGTTATTCTCTTATGACTTTTGTGTTTCTCATAGTGGCCTCCACCACAACAGACCTCTGGGGCTTCTGTATTCAAAACATCGTTTAAGCATTTTGGTCCAGCTCCTGAGCGGGTGTGGCACTGTAATAGATCCAGCTTAACGCTCTCGCCCAATGACAGCTTGGATAGGCTCCATGATAAACGGTATACATAATGAATGGCAGAAACATACGGACACAATCCGTCATACTTGAGATCATACACAACAAAAAACAAATTATCGGCACTCGTGTTAAGCGACACACGCGAGATGGACGATTTACCAAAAATAAACAAGAGGTAATTAGAGTGGGACCCGGCGGGGGCGCTGACAAATCCAGAGCTCTGCTGTCAATTTTTGATGTGAAACCAGCAGGTTTCCAAACATTCATACCGCTGTTGCTGCTGAGGCTGTTATTTCCACATGACGTGGTCAGTCATGGTGGGCTGACGCATAGAGATCCAGCGCATGTCTGTGTGTGTGTGTGAGTGTGTGTGGTGTGTGTGTGTGTGTGTGTGTGTGTGTGTGCGTGCCCATCCCCAGGCCTTCGGGGGACATCAGTGGGTTTGTGCGGATTTTCCAACCTCTGGACTCCTTTCTTGGTTGAGTGGATTCAGCGGCTCCCGGGGGGCCTTCGTCCCTCAATATGGGTGCACACACACACACACACACACACACACACACCCTCCACACACACACACACACAAACACATATATACACATACAGTTAGGCCCAGACACACCCCCCCCACACACATACACATATATACACATACAGTTAGGCCCAGAAATGTCTGGACAATGAAGGAAGTTTTGTTAATTTAACTGTTTACGAAAACATATTCAGGATACAATTATCAGTATGGGCTTAAAGTGCAGACTCTCAGCTGTAATTAGAGAGTATTCATACCCAAATTGGAGCAAGGGTTTATGAATTACAGCTCTTTAATACGTAGCCGCCTCTTTTTCAAGGGACCAAAAGTAATTGGGCAATTGACTCAGAAGGCTACCAAAAAAATAACCGCCGCATGGTGTCTTGCCTCGCTAACCTGTCATCAATTAAAAAGTCGTGGCGTTTGCATTTGGAAGCTGTTGCTGTGAAAACATGTGGTCAAAGGAGCTCTCTGTGGAGTAGAAACAGACCATCTTGAGGCTGAAAAAAAAAAAAAACATCCATCAGAGAGATAGCAGAAATGTTAGGAGTAGCCAAATCAACAGTTTGATACATTCTGAGAAAAAAAAAAAAGAGCGCACTGGTGAGCTTGGGATTTCGAAAAGGCCCTGGACGTCCACGGAAGACGCAGAATCACAGAAGCCTTTCTATGGTGAAGAAAAACCCCTTTACAACATCCACTCATGTGAAAAACACTCTCCAGGCAGATGGGCAATGATCCAATACATACTGCGAAAGAAACCCAGGACTTTTTTTTAAAGAAGTGGAATATTCTGCTATGGCCGAGTCAATCACTAGATCTCAACCCGATCGAGCATGAATTCACTTGCTCAAGACAAAACTTAAGGCAGAGACCCACAAACAAGCCACAACTAAAGACGGCTGCAGTAAAGGCCTGGCAAATTATCACAAAGGAGGAAACCCTGTGTTTGGTGACATCCATGGGTTCCAGACTTCAGGCAGCCATTGCCTGCAAAGGATCCTCAACTAAATATTGAAAAGTAACCTTTTATTTCGGCTTATGTTTATTTGTCCATTTACTTTTGTGGCCCTGAAATGAGGAGCTTTTTTTACAAAAATAGCTACAATTCCTACATGTTAATCATATATTTGTTCAACCCGTAGAAACAAACCTTAAAGTCTGCACTTCAATTCCGTTGTAGTTGTTTCATTTCAAATCCAATGCGGTGCCGTGCAGAGCCCAAATCATGAAGTTTGTGTCACTGTTCAAATATTTCTAGGCCTAACTGTATATACACTTACTGAAAGTGTGAACCTCTGCACAATCTTCAGGAAGCAGGTGCGACCCTGTGTGCAAATAACACACCTATGTGGCGGTTTGACTGTTTCATCAGTGAAATCTTAATTCAATCTTTTTATTTATAGATTTGCAGCGAGACAACTATATTGAATATTTCTACAGGCTGTGAGTGTCTCTGCAGAAAGCAAAATGTTTTTTTTTTTCTTTTAAAGAAAATTGCTTTTTAAGTAAAATATTTTGAAAAATCTTCCATCCAGGGGAAATGGGAATGTTGCCGAGGAGCATTTGTGCCGCACCCCACTGTGGTGATTTAATAAGAGGAGATTTTGAAAGGAAAGAAAATAAAATGTAAAATAAAATACAAGCAAAAAAAATGCATTCATTTATCAGCTTGATTTGTATTTTTTTATTTTTCTATTCTTTTTTTTTTGTGAGGCTATTCATTGGTAACAATTATGATTTTATTGCAAAATAGAAAACACATGGGAATTTCAAAGGGCGAACTTTGTTTGCAAAGAATCAGATAGAAATGCAGAAGGACTCAGGAAATGGAGCTTTCAAATGATCTCTTCAGTCGAGGGGGGGAAATCCAGGAATGCCGGCACTTCACATGATCGTGCACGCTGCAGGGACGGCTCTGACAAATGAGTGACACACATGCGCTTCCGTGTCCGCGGGACCCCTTAGCTGCCTCAGCGTGCAGCGTGTGACCTTTTCTGCTGCCAATTAATCCACTAAGATAAAAATAGATTAAAAAAATGTATATTATTTTTGTTTTGTTTGTTTGCTTTATTATATTTCATTGGGTTGAAAAAAAAAAAAAAGATTAATGAATTAATAGATGAATTGAACGGCACAGAAGTTAGCACTTCTGCCTCACAGCAAGAAAGTCCCTGGTTCGAGAAGGTTAATTGGAAACCCCAGACTGCTCGGATGTCTAAGAGCTTATGCTTGTAAGTCTTTATATGTCGGGCGAATAAGAAAGCGAACAGTTGTATTTCTCTATGATATTGATATTAAGATACAGGGGGCAAAAGCCGGCATACGATTTTACAAGAAATCTTTACCGTGGCGTGTCGGCACCGTGGGCCCCCCACCTTCGCCCGCTTTAATGGAGAACACAACAACTTCCCTTCTCGCTACGTCTCCGTCTTGTTTGTCTGGCGGAGGGAGAAGCTGCAGACGTTCCTCCTGCCTGGGAAAATCCACACACACACCATTTCTCCTCTAACAAACAGAACCATCTTGAACTCTTCCTTCAGCTCAACACGCGCCATGATTCTCCTCGAAAACTGGCAGAGGAGGCTCATTATCTTTCCATTCTGCCGCTGTTCACTTTGTACGTGTGTGTCAGTGTGTGTTTAAGGAAGAAAAAAAAAAAAAAAGTGGGCAATTACAGCGCGGTTTGTGCAGACGCCAAATCTCTCCATAATGAGGAGATATCCTCGAGCTGTATTTGTTTGTGAGTTTGTTCGTTTGTTTGCATTTAAAGGTTTCGTGTTTAATTCGACCGATAAGGCACAACAGGTCCGCATTGCTCTGATGTGGAGAAGATGGACGTGATGTGTTTTGTTTACGAGGGGTGTGTGTGTGTGGGGGGGGCAACTTCCTCGAGAAAGGAAATTGAGAAAAGAAGAATAAGCTTCAGAGATTAAATGGCGCAGTTTGTTTTTTTGATTTGTGCTTGTGTGTTTGCCGCCGCTCCTGAAAGGATTTAAAGTGTTAATCAGCAGGATAACAATGTGCTAGTGTGTGTGTGTGTGTGTGTGTGTGTGTGTGTGTTTTTCTCAAACTCTGTTTTATGATCGCTTTTCCGAAAACAAAAAAAAAGGCCTCGACTGAATGTGTTTTAACATCTTTTCACAGAAAGATGCGACGATATCGTGCTCGAGGCGCAGCATGTTTTGGAACGCAGGGATTTTAGGAAAGATTGGGATTTCGAATTAAAAAACAAATAAAAAAACCCTAAAGAATGGCAAAGTTATGTTGAACTACATTGTGTGCACAATTATTAGGCAAGTGATTATTTTGACCAGATCACCATTTTATCTATAATGTCCAACTCCAAGTTGTATAAACTTTAATACTTATTGGATTTAATGCATATCAGCTGATGTGTATTTACGTAATGAAGGAAGATGTGGCCTAAGGAGAGCAACACCTTATGTCAAAGTGTGCACAATTATTAAGCAGATTCTTCTCTTCAGGTAAAATGGGCCAAAAAATGTGATTTAACTGACTTTGAAAAGCCAAAAATTGTAAAAAAAACCTTTCAGAGGGATGCAGAACTCTTGAAATATCAGAGATATTGGGGTGCGATCACAGACCCATCAAATGTTTTGTTGCAAATAGTCAACAGGGGTTGCAAGAAACATGTCAAGAAGAAAAGACACGTATTAACCACAAAAAATTTAAGAAGATTCAAACCTGAAGCTACCAGGAACCCATTATCCTCCAGTGCTGCCATATTCCACAACTTTTAACCTACCTGGAGTGTCAAGAAGTACAAGGTGTTCAGTTCAGACATGGCCAAGGTAAGAAAGGATAAAACCTGACCACCTCTGAACAAGACACATAAGTTGAAATGTCAAGAATGGGCCAAGAATTATCTGAAGACAGATTTTTCAAAGGTTTTGTGGACTGATGAGATGAGAGTGAGTCATGACGGAGCAGATGGAAGGGCCCGTGGTTGGATCAGCTCCACCAGCCAGGTGGAGGTGGGGTATCGGTATGGGCAGGTATTATTAAAGATAAGCTAGTTGGACCTTTTCAGGTTGAAAATGGACTCAAAATCAACTCTCAGACCTACTGCCATGTTTTAGAAGACTCTTACTTCAAGCCGTGGTACAGGAAAAAGTCTGGGTCTTTCAAGAAGACATTGATTTTTACGCAAGACAACGCTCCATCCTGGCCAGTAAAGGCCTTCAAGATGAAAAACTAATGACATGCCCCCCCCTTCACCTGACTTAAACCCTATTCAGAACTTTTGGGCCCTTCTTTAGCAGGAACTTTACAGTGAAGGTTAACCGTAAAACTCTCTGAACTCTGTCTGGGAGGCTGTGGTTGCAGCTGCACAAAAAGTTGATTCTGACCAGGTCAAGAAACTGACGGACTCAGTGAATGGAAGGCTTATGACTGTTTATCGAAAAGAAGGGTGGCTATATTGGTCACTGAAGGGTGTGGGCTTTTTCTTTTTTCATTTATTTTTTTTCATTTCATAAGTGTTTTTTTTTTTTTTTTTTTGGAAATTAGTTTATTTTGCGATCTGGACACCATATCTGTTTTTTTAGTTAAAATAAAAGCCACGTGTATACATACAATATTTATTACATATTCATGGCTTTCTGGCATGAATAATGATCTTTTTTCCTGTTAAAAATGAAACACAGCAGATAATAATCAATGGTTATGGATCGTGAGTAATCTCAATTTTGGAAAGGCGTCCGCACATGAGAATATAGTATTTATATAAATTAAATTTTTTGTTTGAAAGTGCCTTTCTTGACACTCAAAGACACCAAACAGAAAATTGAAATCTTGTCAAGAAGATTTCAACAAGAATTCACCATGACCTCAGTGACTGAGCACCACCACAGAAAAGCTAATTGTTATGTTAAAAAATGGCAGTATTTCTGGAAGTGCAACATTTTAAAAGAAATGTCCTTTGGAAAATAAATACCATATATATATATATATATATATATATATA
This sequence comes from Fistularia commersonii, assembly GCF_037954325.1. Classification (NCBI taxonomy): domain Eukaryota; kingdom Metazoa; phylum Chordata; class Actinopteri; order Syngnathiformes; family Fistulariidae; genus Fistularia; species Fistularia commersonii. The sequence goes on along the minus strand of NC_141298.1, from coordinate 8,751,100 downwards.
TACATATATACAAACACAATCACAATGACAAAACACAGAGCAGCATTTTAGAAAAAAAAGTTTCCTCAGTTCCCTGAATTCTATAATATTCAAGTTCAGGGTTTTGTAAAAATTTGCCAGGTATATAGTTTATCCTGAATAATGAATCACCATTCTTCTTCTTTTTTTTAAAATATACCGTCTCTGGATTGCTATGCACGTGCAATTACACAATATTTTTTTCCCCCCTCCAGTCTGTTCCCAGTACTCCCGGGGCGTCTTCGCCATCTTCGGCCTGTACGACAAGCGCTCGGTCCACACGCTGACGTCATTCTGCAGCGCCCTGCACATTTCCCTCATCACCCCCAGCTTCCCCACCGAGGGGGAGAGCCAGTTCACCTTGCAGCTGCGGCCCTCCATCCGTGGAGCCCTGCTTTCCCTGCTGGACCACTACGACTGGAACAAGTTCGTCTTCCTGTACGACACTGACCGAGGTGGGTCAGATTTATGCGTGAGTGTGTTTGTGTGTGTTTTTAATTCATCATTTATGTATGTATGTATATACAGTATATATACTGCTCAAAAAAATAAAGGGAACACTTGAACAACACAATGTAACTCCAAGTCAATCACACTTCTGTGCAATCATAGTGTCCACTCAGGAAGCAACACAGATTCATTTTGACTTGTTTTAAGGACATTACATCAAAGTTGGATCAGCCTGGAGTTTGTTTTTACACTTTAATTTTGAGTGTGATTCCTAATCCAGACCTCCATGGGTTGATACAATTGATTTCCATTGATCATTTTTGTGTGATTTTGTTGTCAGCACATTCAACTGTGTAAAGAGCAAAGTATTTCATAAGAATATTTCATTCATTTAGATCTAGGATGTGTTTTGTAAGTGTTCCCTTTATTTTTTTGAGCAGTGCATAGACACTATATACATATACATATATATATATATATATACCCACATACAGTAAATACAATATATATATAGTACATATTCATCAGGATTTTTTTTTTCATTCAAAAGGTTGGGTTGGCTTTGCAGTTTTTAAGGCTAATGATGTTTATATCTAAGAACTGACAAGGCTGTAAGTTGCATGCCGGCGCAGTGGTTAGCGTCTCTGCCTCACAGCACGAAGGTCACTGTTTTTTTCCTCAATATGATGTGTGAACAAGTGAGTGAATGATTGCATGATTGTCTCTATATGACGTGTAAATGGTTGTATTTCTCTATGATGTGAATGACAGCATGTAATATGTGTCTTTATATGATGCGTGAATGAGTGAGTTAGTGATCTTATGTCTCTGTATGATGTGTTAATGAGAGGGTGAATGGTTGTATTTTTCATATGACATGTCAGTGAGAGCCCGCATTGTGTCTCTTCATGTTGTATGTTTGTCTTAACATGTACGTTTGTCTTAACATGAAGTGTGAATAAGAGGGGGAAGATTTTTTTTTCCTCAATAAGATGCGAATCAGAGAGTGAATGGTTATGTGTCTCTATATGATGTCTGAATGAATGGTTGTATATGTGGATATGATTTGTATGAAAGACTATGTCTATATAATATAACAAAAAAAAAATCATGCCGCAATCGTACCATATACCATTATTGTATTACTGGCTTTTGGCACTAAACTGTACAAAAGGAACCCACCTCTGCTGCTATTCTCCATATTCAAATTCCATATATCTATATATTTCAGTCTTCATGCCATCAAATGTCTGTCATTTTTTCACCGTACCAGCAGTTTGCATCTGCGTGCACCTCATACCTTATAGTTTTATAGTTTATAGCTGTTTGATGTAATAGTGCACTTCACTGTTGAATTTGCACTCTATTATTATTATTATTTTGTTAATTTCATATCACGGTGGGATTGTGAGAAACATCTTCCCTATCTTCTTTATGTCTAGCACATGTGGAGAAATTAACAATTAAGCTGACTTTTGGTGATTGGTTGCACGTCTCTGTCTGATGTGTGAATGAGAACCTAAATTTTTGTGTGTCTCTTCGTGACGTATGAATGATTGCGTGATGGATTTTAAGTCATGATGTGTGGATGAGAGGATGAATGGTTGTTTCTTTATAACGCGAATGAGAGGCTGAAAGGTTTTGTGTGTTTACATGTGATTAATATCTCGCCCAATGACAGACAAAATAGGCTCCACCCACAACCGCGACCGTGAACACAGAACAAGCATTGTAAATAATGAACAAATGAATTAATGTTACTCTACAAGTTCATTAATCTCTTCTAGCTTGACACACCTGAAAAATAAAGGCTATTCTTCTTCTTCTTCCCCTTCTTTATCCAACAAGCTGTCTGTTTGGCGGTCTGAGAAGCCCAAATCCATCCCTTCTCTCTTTGCTGCCGCAAAACCTCAGACGCTTTACATTTCCATCAGAACATGCTGTGGATACGAGCTGCCGCTCGGATCACATCTCACATCACCTCATATATTTTCCAGATGGGAGTCAGGGGTTTGATTCCCTCCGCAGACAAGCGGCGGCCATCTCGATAGCTCCCCCCACACGCTCACACACACACACACACACCCTCCTCATATCTCAGGGAGACGACTCGCTCCAGTGGCTGAAAAGCAGCTCCGCCTCATATCTGATGGCTTTTTTTTTCCTCTCTAGAACCAACAAAAGGACTTGAGCTACAAACGGACACACAAAGACACAAAGTGTGTGTGCATGTGCGTGCATGTGGGTGCATGTGTGTGTGTGTGTGTGTGTGTCCTAACAGCAGAGCATCTTTCCATGTCCCACACCAAAGCTGGGACCTTGACAGACACACCAGAAATGATATCCTATTGCACGATAATGAAAATATAGAATAACCTAGTTTTGTTTTAACGCTAGTGGCGGGGTGAGGCAGAGGTTAGTTCTTCTCCCTCAGAGAGAGAAGGTCCCTGGTTCAATTCTGACTCGTGAATGAGGTCATGAATGGTTTTTATATGACTGGTGAATGAGAGGGTGTATGATTGTATGTTTATGTTGTATGACTCGTGTGAGAGAATGAATGGTTGTAAAATAACCTCGGTTTATGAACACTCCTAATCAAAAAAAAAAATCAAGCTATGAACAATTTTCAGTAACATTTTGAATCCACCTGTGAACAAGCCTCCGTGTACAAACACAAACAAACTCACGCGCTTTCCACATTGGGGCGTTGATGCGTATCGGCAGTTGTGCATGCTACTCTGCGTTGCTTACATCATTCAACGTTGTGTTCTCCTGTTATAACGCATATTTGTGCTTTGTTAGCACTTATTGTGGCTCCCAAAAAGTGCTAGTGGTGTTAAGAGAAAGGTTCAGAATTACAGTCAATCTAAAAAAGGAAATAATAGCTAAACGTGAGAGCGGTGTTTGTGATACAGATCTCGCCGAGCGCTACGACATGGCTTGGTCAACCGTCTTTATAATCCTGAAGAATGAAGATGCGCTAAAGACGGCTGATGTGGCTAAAGGGGCGACTACGTTAACAGAGAAACGGTCTCAAGTCCAAGAAGAAATAGAAAAGTTATTGTCAGTTTGAATTAATGAAAGACAGTTGGAGACGCCGTTAGCGTTAGTGTTACCTTAAGCATTAGCGAGGGTCTCATGTGCCAGTGGAAACACTGAGTACAAATGCTAACAGGTAGAGAAAGAACACCAGAAACACAGCAATAATAAAAGGTTATCTTTCATCCCTTTCAGCATTTTTGTCACAAATAAACCCACAGAAAAGTTTTAAAAGAGTCCAGAATGTTTATTGGTTCTGGAGAACGGCTCAATGGGAAACATTGATTTGGTTCTTGAACAGAGGCAAAGAACTAATTAAATTTGTAGTCATAGCGAACCCCCCGTCTTGCCTAATGAAAACAGCGATTGAATGAAGGATAGGCAGTCTGGGTGACAGTCAGCGCACAGCACCACTGTCTCACAGCTAGCATACATGTCTTGCACCAGTCTAACATACTTCTCTGCTACTCAAGACTTCCTCATACAATACTAGAGTTCCTCTCTTGGCACCCTGTCATATACTTTTCCAGGTCCACAAAAACACAGTACCACTCCCTCTGGCCTTCTCTGTACTTCTCTGTAATTAGCATTCTCAAAACAAATACTTCATCTGTAGTACTCTTTCTAGGCCATACTGCTGTTCCAAAATGCTGACGTCTGCTCTCAGTCTAGTTTCTACTCCTCTTTCCCATTACTTCATTGAATGGTTCATCAACTGTATCCCTCTATAGTTGTCGGACCTGTAGTACATCCTTTCCATCCTTATCTCTCTGTTTCGCCAACCTATATAGATCATTCTCTCCCTCCTTACTGTCCAACTGAGCATACAAGTCATCGTATGCCCTTTGTTTTGCCTTTGCAACCTCTATCTTTACCTCACACTGTATTTCCCTGTACTCCTGTCTGTTCTCTTCAGTCCTCTCAGTGCTCAGTGTTCCACTTCTTCTTTGCCAACCGCTTTCTCTGTATATACCCCTATATTTCCTCATTCCACCACCAAGTCTCCTTATCTACTTCCCCTCCAGGTGAAACACCAAGTACTCTCCTACCTGTCTCCCTGATCACATTAGCTGAAGTTGTCCAATCATCTGAAAGCTCTCCCTGACTACCCAGAGCCTTTTGCAACTCCTCCCTGAAAACCATACAACACTCCTCCCTTTTTAACTTCCACCACTTTGTCCTCTGCTCTGCCTTTGTCTGCTTCATCTTCCTTGTCACCAGAGTCATCCTATAAACCACCTTCCTATGCTGTCTGGCTACACTCTCACCTATGACTACATTGCAGTCACTGATCTCTTTCTGGTTACCTCATCTATACAAGATATAGCCTACCTACGTGCTCATACGGCTACTTTTATAAGTTACCCTATGTTCCTGTCTTTTCTGGAAAAAAGTGTTCACTCCAGCCATTTCCATCCTTTCTGCAAAGTCAACCACCATCTATCCCTCTGTCTTCCTATCCTGTATTCCAAATCTGCCCATTACTTCTTCATCCCCTCTATTCCCTGCACCAAAATGCCCATTGAAGTCTGCACTGATTACCACTCTCTCATCTCTGGGGATATTAGCTTATATATATATATATATATCAATCAAAAAATAAAGGGAACACTTTGTAACTGCAGGTGTACCCTTTATTTTATTTTTTATTCATTGCTCTGTATCTATACACATTATTTTGAGATTATAGGTTCAGCTGCTGCCTGCTGTGAAGAGTGGATGGGTTGAGACAGCTTGTTTTGTTGACGTCGTCCGTCGAAAAGGCTGTAAATAAAGTTTAACAATCCGACCTGACACTCGCAATCTGTCAGCTTTGACTTGTATCGATATTTTTGAGGGAAAGAAAGAGTTTCTGCCCGTCAGGCCGACGGCTAGTGATTGATGGACAACAAAGCTGACTGCTGTGGGAAGAACTTTTAAAAGTCAGTCTCTTCACTGTGTAGAAGTCAAAATCAACTGTGAATATGAACAAATTACCCTAAAAGGACAAGAGGAAATCTTTTATATATATTTTTTTTATTAATTCAAGCTTGACTGGAGGAACAAGAGCCCACATTAAGATACTATTTTTTTCATCAAAAAACTGTTTTGTAAATTAGCAATAACATTAAAGTAAAAACAATGCAAAAATGATGTGAAAATTAAAACAAAATTGGCAGAAATGTTTTTTTTTTTTACATTTTTCTTAATTATTTCAGGCTTGACTGGAGGAATAAGACCCCAAATTAAAATCCCTTGTTTAATATATATAAAAGGCTGTTTTGTAAATTAGCAATAAAATCAAAGTCAAAACAATACAAAAATTATGGGAAAATAAAAACAAAATTTGCAGAAACATTTTTTTTTAAATTTAATGAACGGTTTGAAATACATTTAAGTATTCAGTAATTTTGAAGTTGCACACATTGGGTGGTTTCAGGATTCCTTCACATGGTTGAAATGAACTACAAAGACAACAAATGGAGGTCAAAGGTCAAGGACAAATGGCCTCACATGAAAGATGCCGATCTTAAACAAAAACAGGAAAGGATGACCGCTCAGATTTCAGCATTTACAGTTGTGCACGTGTGTGCGCACGTGTTTGTGTGCGTGTTTTTGTGTTTGTGTGACACAGCGAGAGAGAGAAAAACTCTAAAACAAAAGTCACATGATAACAGAAAAAGCAAGTAAAGTCAATCAATGTCTGGGGCAGAAAGATGGAGAGCAGATGGAGCGAGCGGAGCGGAGAGGAAACGGGATAGCGGCAGGAAATGAGAAAGTGAAAAATGAGGACTGGGCAGAAAAGAAACGAGGAGATGGGGGGAAAGAGGGGACAGAAAAAAGGAAGACGTGAGGGGACGAAAGGAAAGGAGGAGAGGGGAACCTCTCTCGTAAAGGACCTATCCCGACCCAAAGAAATTGATTAAAAAAAAACTTTTCCCAGTTCTAATTAAGTTTTTTAATATATTTTTCAAGTGATAAAGGGACACCTTTGCAGTAAAAACAGAATAAATAAGGGTTGTTGTACATGATGTTTTTATGTGGTCCAGATTTAGTTTCAGATCTAAATTAATGTGTAAAATTTTTTTGTCAGTTTACAGACCAATTAATACACATTTATTGCTGATATGTAGGAATTTAGATTTCACGCATTTTGATTTATTCTGGTAACTTGCCAGGACATGAATATATAAGACCGTGAATGACTTTATCTCTCCGTGACATGGGAATGGGAAATTGAACGTTGTGTCTATATGTGGATTAGAGGATGAATGGTTGTTTGTCTCTATGTGACGTGCGAATGAATGACTGAATGTCTCTATATTTGGTTTTGATTGACAAGCAACCAGTAAGTGGCGAACCCTTCCTCTCGCCTAATTTATAGTCGGGATAGGCTCCAGCACCCCCATGACCCTGAGTGCAGGACAAGAATGAATGAATGTAGAATGAATGAATTCATTCATTAGTGACATTTTCCTCTGGGATTAAAATGCTAAAAAATGGGAAGTGTTAAAAATACTGCACTATGAATTTAGAAAACACTGCAGGAAAAAGAAAAAGGCCGCTCGCTTCAGCGAACAGAAAGAAAATGAAATATGGACGATGCACATCTTAGGGAGGAAAGTTTTTCTTTTCTTTTTTTTTTTTTTTTAAATCATGCATCACCGGCTGCACCGAACAGTTGTATCTCCGCACCGTCGTGGCAACGTGACAATTAACACCCCGACACAAACACAAACCCTCTCCCCTGCCGCCGAAGCGGCTTATCTCGCCGCAGTCGACGCCAGGAAAAATGAGGCGCGGCCGCTGCAGAGGCTCACAGCCCTCCGTTCCTCTCTACTTTAGATCATGCTTATTTGTCAGGTGGCGGCAGATCGACTAACCTGAGCATCAAGCTGCCGTTGGACCATTATCCCTTTCTACTTCTAGGCAGTGGCGACAGAAAAAAAACAAAAAAAAAGCCACAAACTGAATAACAAGGTCAGCCTCGCTGTGCTTCCGCCTGGATATCTTTGAATTTCTCAAAGGGAGAGGAGAAACTCTTTGTGCTTTTCCCCGCTAATGAGGGGAATCAGATGGAGCCGGCGTCCCCGTGCACCCGCGAAAAAAAAAAAAAAAAAAAAACAGTGAGAAGGTTGAATGCACGGCATCGATGCGCCGTGCCTTTCGGTCCTTTCCAGCGCTGGTGAATCCACCTTTGGTCCGCGACAGCAGCCTGTTCTGATCAGTCCGACCAAATGTTAGTAAAAGTATCAGCGCAAGAAGTGTTTTGTGCTATTTCATCTTTCGCTCGAGGTTACAAACGCAGAAAACCTTATCAATAGAGGACGAAAATATCCAACAGAGCTTTAATTGATCTTTGTAAAATGTAATTTCACACCTAATACGGGAAGAGTATCTTTCTGTATTCACGACTTAAAAGCATTTGATTAACCTTGACTAGCCAAGAAATTTGGGACTCATCCAGGTTCTTCAGCTCCCGGAGAAAAAAAACATGAATAAAAGACAAATATTGCTCTGGGTTTTTATCGGTGTACTTTGTGGCAAGAGATTTTAGTAGAATTATATTTCAGTTTACGTCTTGTAGTTGCCTTATAATTAGCACATCGTTTTTAGCACTGATAGAGCTAAGCGTAAACTGACGCGCAACAAGGGCCTTGACGCCAAAACACATGCCTTAAAAAAATGGAAAAAAATATATTGTCCACACAACATTCTAACATAAATGCAGGTCTTTGTGTAAAAGTCTTTTTTTCTTTTGTTTTTTTTTAAACCCTTGCTAGTATTATAGTCATAAAAAATGCATTAACAGCAAGCTATGTAGGCGTCTCACTTTCTTATTTTGTTTCTTATACATTGCTATGCAGCCCATGCTAGCAATTGCTAGCATAGACTGCCAAAAATGGGACACAAACATAAGTTTTAAACAATAATTTTATACGATCGATTGCGTTAATAGTATTTGGGGTCATGACTCAGCTTGATATGAACCATATTCCCTTCCAAACTTCTTAAAACCCAAAATATCAATATATTGTCTGAGGTGAGGAAAATTAAATTTTTATAATTCTTTTTTTAAGCCCTAAAAGGTACAGTACCTTTATATCTCTTCAGATATATTGTCAAGGGATATTTTCTAAAGCACCCCCTCATGCTGCTCATGCTGCTCACAAAGCTTTTTTTTTAATGCGTATTGCAGAAGTTTCTATTTTCCATCACTGCACCCGGGAATTATAAAATCCTCCTCATTCACAAGATTCTAAATGCCTTTTTTCGCTTTTTATAGAAGCAACTCTAAACTACTTTGAATGGCCTTTTAATTAATGCAGCCATTCACATTTTTTTGAATTATTGTCATCCATTTATTAATTCTGTTTTTCAACATTTAGTTAACTCTCCTACAGAAGATATTAGTTTATAGTGAAATTTCAAAACAAGCCCCTGTTTCCCCCTTGCTCTTTAAATGCTCTTTGTAACTTAATTCTTTTTTACATGTAGCTAAAAATGAAGTTCAAACAGGGCCTGGATATTTTCCGGGTTGCCATAGTAGCGTCCCGACAAGATTTCCGGATGCTGTCGGTTTGCCACGCAGAGCGGCTGCCTCGTCTTAGGTGATGAATTGTGTTATTATGGCTCTGATATAAATTATAGATAATAAGTTATTAACTGGGCTTAAGCGGAACACTGTGTCATGACAAACTAATTATTCAAACTAATTATTTTGTCTTGTTGTAATTGAGGAAATGAACAGCACTTGTGGAGTCGCAGCCAAAATGTCACAAATTAGTTCCCCGGGGATATTTTTTGATTATACACACATGTGCGAGTGTGTCCCACACACACACACACACACACTTTGGCACCGGCATCTCTCTAATGGGGGCTGGAGTCGGGGATCGAGGAGGTGCAGAGGGAGGCCCAGTTGCCAGAGCGCAGGTTAATCCACTAATTGGGAGCAAAGGGAGATGGGTTGCCAGATTGCGATGGCCACCAGGAGGGGCCGTTTAAGGCGGACATCTGTTCCTGCCGGAGAACAGCCGCCCTCGCAGCTCCCCGGTTTCCACTCCGACACTCCTCCTCTTTATTCACACACCGGACAGCAACAACTCGCGGTGCCCGTTCCCCCCCCCCCCTCCCGACCGGATTGAAATACCGATCTACGGCTGGAAGACGATAAAAAGCTTCGAGACGTTTTCCCTCAGATCGAGAAGCCTCCGGTCTTGCCAGGGATATCGAGTCAACGCAAGCCAGTTGGCTGTTAAAACAACCGGCGATATGTTTAGCATTCAACGTGACCCAAAATACCTCGTTTGGCTACATAGTCATTTTTTTTTATTTTTTATTTTAACTTTACAACCGAATGAATGAACGCGCGGTAATTCATTCCTTTCTCGTACCGTTACAGCCAGTGTGTGAGCGGCGGCCCCGGGAGGAGCGCGACGGTGACATATTCGATTAGACTACAAAATGCGTTACGGAAAGTAAAAGGGAGAAAAAAAAAAAAAAAGCAGAAAACAAGTGAACACGGGATTTAATTCAAAGTCACATTTTTATTGGGTTGTGTTAACATCTCAGCTCTGTCTGGTTCTACCGGCTGCTGCAGCTGCCGTTGTCGAAAGGTGAGAAATGAAAGATAAGCTAAAGGGAAGGATGTAGTAGGAAAGCCTGAATAAACTAACGTAAAGAATCATTGGGTGCGATGTGATAAAACAGGAATCGAGATAAGATAAGGTCGGGTTGGGCGATGTAAGGTGGCCGAAGTTAAGTTAAGATTAGATAATGGCTCAGTGGGCAGAGTTATCGTCCCTCTGATGGGAAGGTTGCCGGTTCAGCTCCCATTTTCTCCTGCCAGCGTGCCAAAGTGTCCTCGAGAAAGATGCTGAACCCCCAAGTTGCTCCGTATGGCCGGGTCAGAACGGGTGAATGCAATCCAGTATACAATAATACCTTGATGCGAAAGTTTAATCAGTTCTGTGACCGACCTCGTAACTTGTGCTTATATCAATTTCCGCATTGAAATGAATTGAAAGGCTGTTAAACAGCTCCAGTCCCGCATTTTTGTTACGTTTTTCAATAAGAAAAATGCACTTTATATATAATAAGAAGCCAGAGAAAAGAGAAAAAAAAAACACCTACATCCGCTGCCCAGTTAGGGATGGGTGCTGGATCAAAAATGTTGACTGAATAAAGATTTGAAAAAACTCTGCACACCAAGAGTCCTCCGAAAATAAAGATAATTTATTTTATATCAAGTACAGAAAATTTATTCTGGCATTATGTTTCGAGCAAACGTACCTCTACCCCCAACCTACCAAAAGCACGTGTGTACATACAGGTATTTTTGCTTCTGAGGAAGAGTGTATGTTTGTTCAAAATGTCACGGTAGAATGAATTTTCTGTACTCTGTAAAGTAAATCATCTTAATTTTTGGAGCACTCTTGATGTGCAGATTTTTTTTCCAAACCTTTGTGCATAATAAAAAATCATTTATCAAAAATTAATAAATAATGAAAGGGAATATGAAGAAACTGTTTTTTATTTATAACATTGGACAAAGAGGCCAATGGTAGTGGAGGATTTTGGGGGAATTTTTCCAATTGGTTCTCTATCACTTAACTTACTCGCCACACACTTAATGATACAATGTATTGCTAAATGTAACTTGCACACTTTGCTACACTTTATTGCTAAAGTTAATTTAGCGATGGAGTGAATGCAGGTTCTCCTTTTAAAATGATCAAACCGTCCCTGAGTGGCTCGCAATGACTTTTCTGATTCCTCATCCGTTGACGTTCCCGCCCTCTGCGGCACCAAATCCCCGTAAATGTTTCTCTCACAATTGATGCTCTCGGTCTGGTGTCTCACCAACAACAATGTCACCATCTCTTCGTGCACAAAGCGTACACAGCCACTATTTAAAAAAAAAAAATCCATAAATTGATAAGTCAAATATCCATTGTATTTTGAAAGTGTAGATCGTTTACCATTAGATAATTTAATCATCTACTGATGTTGTATTGAAAAAGAATTCACACGAATAAGAGAAATGACTTTCCACTGTACGTGTTCAATTAACAGTTATTTGTTATCTAGAAGTCCTGCTGTTTTATTTTTGAGTATGCAGATTATTTTTTTCAAAAATTGCATTAATCAGATTAGCCTCTGAATAAATCACCGTCTGGGCGTAAAGCTCGGTGGCTTTTTCAAAAGAAGTGTCTGCAGATCTGATGAAAGCTCGAATCAGACAAAGGATGAAACTTCTGCCACTAAAGCAGGGGTCTCAGACTCGCCGCCCTCAGAACAATATTTCATTGCCCCCTGCCTGAAATCAAATCTTTGTGTTAGTGCGGCCCAGTTTTACACTGTGGGTTTAAAAAAAAAAAAAACGTCAAGGAAAAACTAAAAAGTAACTTTGCAATGTATTTTTTTGGTTAAAAATTTGAAAACAAAATTATTTTTTGATGAAAAAACAACTCTAGAAACGTTGTTAAAACGAGCTTTTCTTTTCTTATTTCTATAAAAACCCCAAAAACGATAGCAAAAAAAAAAGGTACAGCAAAATTAAAAAGATTGATTTAATAACCAGAATAGCCACTATTAGCCTTGTAAACATTATACCTCCTCCTACACATGCTACCAATACATGCTACCAATCAATTTTCTGATAAAGTCGAGTTGTTAAAACGAGCTTTTCTTTTCTTATTTCTATAAAAACCCCAAAAACGATAGCAAAAAAAAAAGGTACAGCAAAATTAAAAAGATTGATTTAATAACCACAATAGCCACTATTGGCCTTGTAAACATTATACCTCCTCCTATACATGCTACCAATACATGCAACCAATCAATTTTCTGATAAAGTCGAGTGGCAAATTTTCCCACAGTGACAAGATTTTCTCTTTTAACGCAACAATATTTTTAGGGTGTAATTTCATCAATTCTTTTTAATGTTAATTGTTTATGTTAATTCATCATGTATTTTTTGGAGGAAAAGTTCATTACATTTAAAGATCTTGATAATATACCTGTTTACCTCCTTTACACTAAAACAAAGGAGAAATTTGGACTTAACTGTTACTTCTAGGTAATGATTTTACATGTTCGGCCCCTGGATCAAAATTATTTTGACACCCCTGCACCAAAATGTCCCTGAAGCAGAGTCCGTCGCATCGGGCTTGGATTCCGACGCTAACCTCTCTCCTCCGATGTCATTCAGGATACGCCATCCTGCAGGCCATCATGGAGAAGGCCGGCCAGAACAACTGGCAGGTCAGCGCCATCTGTGTGGAAAACTTCAACGACGCCAGCTACCGGAGACTACTGGAGGACCTGGACCGACGGCAGGAGAAAAAATTCGTCATCGACTTGGAGGCGGAGAGACTGCAGAACATGCTGGAACAGGTGCTGTCAGCCATGTTTTTATGTTTTATACATCTGATACCCTTCCCCGCCCCCACCTGCCTGCTGTTTGACTTCATCAAGCATTGCAAAAAAAAAAAAAAAAAAGAAAAATTCTCACAAGCTATTGAAGTCAAACCCTCCTCTTCTATTGATGTTGATTTCCTGCTGCGGGAAGCTTCAAAGATTACAGTAAGCGTGTCATGTGACTGCTGTGAGTTGAATAGCAAATCGCTGATCCGTCGATTTCAGGGAGGGGGTGAGGGGACTCATTAGTTTGCTTTCATGCTCAATAAGCCGAGCACCCATTGGCTGTTAATATCTCGCCGTTGCCCGACGCGGGGAGGTGTCACGTCGTGAAACGATCCCCTCCAGATGGTCTTCGCTATTTACTGATTCAAGCGAGAGTCTTAAAAGTCCAGTGAGGCTGGGAAAGAGAAAAAAAGATTGTTTCAGTCAGATTTTATTTCAAGGAAAGACACTTTTTATTCCCCCGAGTCGTGTTATTGTCATCAGAGAAGTTTTCTGGGTTCTAGGAATATCCTTCCACGACTTAAATGATCTGGGGGGGGGGGGGGGATGACAGTTTCTACCTGCCTTTTAGCAAACCGAGTGATTTTGTTGATTTTATGTTCCTAGCCTAAAACTTCCCGAACACTTTCGGTATCTAAAACCTCACAAAACTGGTTAGCTTTTAGAAAACCCAGCCAAAGAGTTTTTTTGCCTCGCGCTAACTATGCAGTTTCTTGAATAAACACAACAAGAAGACATCCTGGCTCAAACTGAACTATATCTGTGTTGTTTGAACGTTATTAAGACTTCCAATTTGCTCAGAGTCAAGTCAATTCCAGAGCAGGTCTGGGCCGCACTATTTGAAACGATTTCCAGAAACCCAATTTTTGGCAAACGTGGTGAGGAAATACTGCCTTTTCACCCCTCAGGAACTTTGAACAGATCCAATGTGGGCAGCCCTCTGCCTCGACCGGTCGGGATAGAGAGAAGGAAAGAGTGATAGAGTGCAACAAATACTCTTACCGCTAATAACAGTAGAGCTGACGGTTACATGGTAATAGGGGACATCCTGGTGAGACTCTGTAGTAGATCAAGCAGTCGCCCTGCGACCCTGCGGAATCAGAGAGCCCAAGGACGCAGGAGAGGACATGAGGTTATCAAATTCATCGATGAAGGGACATAAGCACAGACAGGATAGGAAAGGTGCAAAGAATGAGAGGTGCATCATGGGATGTCCCTCAGCAGACTATGGCCAACTAACTAGGGTCTAGCCTAGCGCTAGCTTTAAGCCCCCTCCCCCCCCCAAAAAAAAAAAAACTAAGAGAGGGTGTCCATCCCCCTGATTTGTGGAGATTGGAAGATGGCTCCACTTGAAGAGGAGCCTGGGAACTGAACGCTTTTGCACCAGTTCTGCTCTCAGAGACTCACAAGTTACTTTGCATCCTGATAGCAAAGATCTGACCGGGTGTCACAAATCCAAAAGATCTTTGAGATGCGATGGCCTTTTAAGGCCTTATTGGTGGGGGGGGGGGAGGATTTGGTCACGTCGGTGGTTCTTTCACAATGTTAAATGTTAAAAGGATCAAGCCGCAACGAGGTGAACGGTGTTGGGCTAAACTTCCTCCCGCTGCTCTTCTTCATCTGTACGCGCTGTTTGGCCTTTTGCTAATTTGTTGCGCAAGTATGGCCATCTTTTGCAAAAGATGCTCCCCTCTGTGTGCAGTCCTCGGGCACAATACAACCTTCCACCCCAGCACACAAGCAGGAATAACAAAAGTGCTGCTTTGTTCCCATTATTCGAGGCCACTTCAAATTTCAGACCAGTCACGCAATAGCTCTTCTGACAAACCGAACGCCTTGAAAAATCAGTGCATTCTATTAGCGGGTACATTTTACCCTGTTGTTGGTTTAAGGTATACAATAAAACCCCAGGGGTTCCAGTCTCTCAATCTACCCAACTTGTTTGGCTGTAACTAAGTCGTTTAAATCGACTTAAAAGGTCAACAAGCTAAAAATAAGCACGTTTTGTGTTGCTTAAGTGCTACCTAGTAGCATTTCGTCCGCAGCATGGGATGTAATGTTTGGGATGTAAGATGTGGAAAGCTGCTGGGATGTCAGATATAAATCAGTTTTATTCTGAATGTTGATGGGGAGGTATGTTTCAGACGCACTCACAAAGAAAGAATTTGATAGAGGACGTCGTTCAAGGTTATTTGTGTCCTTTTTTTTTAATCCATTTAATTTTAAATCAAATTGTATACCTTATGCTTTCAATCCCAAGACCATTGTTGTCATCATAAGATCAGCAAAGTCAAATTTCTTCTCTGTCTTTCTGCTACTTTTTATTTTTTTATTTTTATATAATGATTGTTTTCTATTGGGACATCCTTTTCAGAATTTGATACACGCCTCCATCTTTCCCGCTTGTCTTCAACCCCTCCGCCCGCCCCCTCCAACCCCCTGGGCAACTGGTGTCTGTAATTGTTCAATTATTCAGGAAATCTCCACTCTGACATCTGTCATATCTGAAACCGTGTTTTTCTTCACAGACATGTTTGTGCGTTGTCTCCTTTGCCCCTCAGAGGAGCAGATTCTCTACGTCTCACGAGTCGACAAGATGGACTTTGTCATATCTAGAGCTTGTAATAAAACTGAAGTGTACGCAGCGGTCAGAGATAGAGCCAAAAGGAGCTTCATATATATATCTATATATATATATATATATATACACTGCTCAAAAAAATAAAGGGAACACTTAAAAAACACATCCTAGATCTAAACGAATGAAATATTCTTATGAAATACTTTGCTCTTTACACAGTTGAATGTGCCGACAACAAAATCACACAAAAATGATCAATGGAAATCAATTGTATCAACCCATGGAGGTCTGATTAGGAATCACACTCAAAATTAAAGTGTAAAAACAAACTCCAGGCTGATCCAACTTTGATGTAATGTCCTTAAAACAAGTCAAAATGAATCTGTGTTGCTTCCTGAATGGACATGATTTCACAGAAGTGCGATTGCCTTGGAGTTACATTGTGTTGTTCAAGTGTTCCCTTTATTTTTTTGAGCAGTATACATATATATATATATATAAAAGATAAGATTTTTTTATATATACATATATATAAAAAAGAGCTAAGACTGCTGTACTGTTGGTGTTAACTTCTTGATTTGAATGCGGCATCATGCCCCTTTTGCGGCTTAATAGAACAGTTGTTACGTATGAGGGTTTATAAGCAGCCAGATGTTATCTGTGAATGTCAGAGCAGGAAGTTGCCAAATGAAATCCGGCTTAATTCACTTTTTTTTTTTTCTTTTTTTTGCATTCAGTTTCTTTGAAGACTCCATACAAAATGTGTCATAGCTAAGAAGCAAATACAGGATTTTTTTTTTTTTTTTTGATGTTAGGCTGTAATTAAAAACTTGGCCAAAAGTCACAAACTTCAGTTCATAAACATGCACTTTGTCAGTAGATTAATAGTGATGAACTTTAATCAGTGAACCTGCAAGACAAGAGCTTAAATGTAGTTTTCTGCCTTCCTGATTGCCTCCTGTCAACTTTCTGCGTGAATCAAAGATACACCTTGAAGCGTGAGGACAAATATTAGCTTGTTAAGAACCATCCAGCTTCAATTAAGTTCCAGGAACTACCCTCCTCCTTCCCCGGGGTAACTTTTAAAATTTACATCCTCACAGGCGGTAAGTGACCGCAGGAGGGACTTGTGTCACATGTCCATGGGTGACGTGCACTATAAGACATGAGCTATTTTGGCTCTGTAGGAACTTTTTGCAATTCCGAGAACCTTTCAGGATCAAGGCGATTTCTTCATGCATTCGGACGGTAGAGAAACTGGGAACTGTGATGTCACTACTTAGGATCGTCTTAGCTCTTACTTCCTGCAGATACATTTTAAGGTAGGAAGTCATACGGCGTAGCTGCTTGCTGATTGGTGGAATTCATAAGTCGCAGCCATTACCAGATATTTATGGAGTTAGCTAACTGAAGGGTTTATCATGCAGTGAAGCTGTGCAGGGACAAATAAAAACACTTGAACCCATCTGATAGTCTATGGTTATTTTTTTCCCGCCATGCAGAACATGAATAAAATAACCACGGACTATCAGATGGGTTTAGGTGTTGTCGTTGTTTACAAAGTCAAAGTCAGCTTTATGATCAATTTACCGCATGTACTGGACATACAGGACTGTCTCAGAAAATTAGAATATTGTGATAAAGTTCTTTATCTTCTGTAATGCAATTAAAAAAACAAAAATTACTTCTTTTTTTTTTATTCTAATATTTTAACCCTCTCAGGCTCAAATTAAGTTGTAGTTGCAGGAAAAATCTGATATTTGGCTGTCGCAAATCTGCAACATCTGCCTGGAGAAGGTTAAGATGGGATTTTTGAGTTTCCTTAAGATGTAAGCCATAATCAGCAACATTAAAATAAAAAAAGGCTTGCAATATTTTAGTTGATTTGTAATGAATCCAGAATTTATGACATTTTTGTTTTTGAAATTGCATTACAGAAGATAAAGAACTTTATCACAATATTCGAATTTTCTGAGACAGTCCTGTACAGAGGAATCAAGATGTTTCTCAAACTCCTACAGTGATATGAAATTAAAAAAATAAGAATAATAATAGAATGAAAATTAGCAATGACTAATGACTTTCTCCCTGTAATTTTATCACCATGTGAAGAAACCTGCTGTTTATTAACGTCAGACTATTAGTATTTCCTTGGCCAAAATGTTGATGTTCCACCACGAGCCATGGAAACCCCTCTTTGGCGTAGCAGCCCAGAGGAGCGCTTGCTGATTCTGTCTCAAGTTGCAAGAAAACAGCTGACCAATGACCACAACGGTTTTTAGTCCGCAATTCCACCAATCACAAAACATCTACCTCATACGAGGTCCTATGGGACCGTAAAAAATGCTGCTTTAGAGTTGGTGCTAAAATGGTTCTAGGAACTGAGGCCCATGGTACCTGGCTCCCAGAGGATGCAGAATCGACCTAGAAAAGGTTTGGGAACTACAAAAAGTTCAGACAGTGCGAAAACAGCTGCAAAGCACAGAGGTCTGTTTGCACACGCAAACATACAACATAGAATGCATAATATACTGAAATTTCCAGACTATTGAGCGCTCCTGCATATAAGCTGAACCGGCTAAAAGTAACTAAACAAATTTATGTGGACATATATAGGCTGCACTTGTCTATAAGGTGCTATAAGATGACACAGAAACTTTTCTGTAACTTTTAATTCAATTCAGGTAACATCCACAAATACATACTAGAAATGCTTTTTTTTCCAAACAATGCGTGTAACCCGGCTGATGAAAAAGAAAATTTAATAAGTAACACAAGAAAAAATCCATCAACCTTTAGTCGTCTTTGAAGAGTCCCAAAATTTCACAGTAATTTCATTGGTCCGACGAGACTTAATGTTTGGCGGCATGAAGCTTGTCAGCCCAACAAATTCCATAAATCAGCCGCATTATTGTATAAGCCGCAGTGTTCAAAGCATGTGGAAAAAGTAGCAGCTTATAGTCCAGAAATTACTGTAATCATAATTATCATCATTAAAGGCAAAATAATAATTTTCATCATCATAAGGTAGAAAACATTCTCTCTCAAGTTCTTATTTGCATTTTTCTCCGTCGCTCTGAGTGGATGCAAATCCCTCCATGTTGTTTTGATATTTTTGGACACATTTTACCAGATATGGATCTGACAAACAGTGCCTTTTCTTTCTTTCCTTTTTTTTTTTTTTTTTCATAACCCACCCGCTGCCGCTGCGTGCACACGTGGAAAAGCCACCAGGAGACTTTCATCAATCTGCCGTCGTCACACAGATTTCAATGATATCCGCGCCTTTATTAACCGCTTGTCCTCTGGGATTTTCTCAGCAGACGTCAGCTTTCAAAATCACTTTTTATCAACAGGATACAGTCTTGTGTGTGTGCATGTGTATGTGCACTCACACGTGCGCACGCTGTCATGTCTCTCAAAGCGTGAATTACTTACTTCCGTCGGACGCGGCGGTGACATGGCCGCTCATGTGCTTTGACGTCCAAACACACATCTGTCGTTCGCATCCGTTCGAGTAATTAACACGGGATCGGCTCCGATTAACGTCCCGCTCTGCTTTCGCCCCGCAGATCGTCAGCGTGGGGAAACACGTGAAGGGCTACCACTACATCATGGCCAATCTGGTGAGGAAAGCGTCGCCATTTCCACTTAAATTCCATGTTGCATCGCTTCACGATTGTCCGTTCTTATAACTTCATTAAAAATATTTGTTGTAATGCCATTTTTAAAAGAAAAAAAACTCAGATAATGTTAAATTGCCTTCCGGTAAGCTCTTTGATTGTCATGGTTACATCATCAGGGGTCATATTACATCCCCCTTCCGGTTATTTCCTCGGCGCAGCTGACATGGGGGCGACGTGGTGCAGGAGGTAGAGCAATCGTCTTTTTGAAATCGAACATTCTCGGTTCGATTCCCGCCTCATTCTAGTGTGTCGAAGTGTTCTCGAGCAAGATGGTTCTGGTTGACGGCAGCCTACTGCTCACCGCGCATCTATGATGGGTTAATCGCAGAGAACGAATTTCCCCTTGGGGATTAATAAAGGATATATTATTATTACAAGACAGTGAATGGATCGCCATCCTTGTCTGGCTTTCTTGGCCGATATGTATGTTTGTCCCAAAGCATTTACCGCTCGTGACCGGCTTCTCTGCTTACCCCCTCCCGCCGACCCGAAGGGTTTCAAAGACATCAATCTGGAGCGCTTCATGCACGGCGGCGCTAACGTGACGGGCTTCCAGCTAGTCGACTTCAGCAATCCCATGGTCATCAAGCTGATGCAGCGCTGGAACAAGCTGGATCAGAGGGAGTATCCCGGCTCGGACGCCCCGCCCAAGGTAAGAAATGTTGAATCTGTTGGGATCTACATGTTTTTTAGCACGTTTGAAGTCGAGGCGACATCCAAAACGTTCACATCTTGACTCTCAATAAGCGGTGGACTGTCATTTGAAGAGATTTCGCTCAGCGGGAGACCGGAAATTTAGGGACACCTGATTCTTGAGGTTCATTTCGCAAACATTTATTCACAGGACTTTCCATTCGTGGCGATCTGAGGCTCTCAGGGCCCCCTGGTGGTCGCAATCAGAACTGCACCCAAGTTTTATTACAGGACAAATTAATCCCTGCAATGTCTCACTGTACATTAATTGTTTGTTTTGGGGATATTTTTTTCTGAGTGATTTATTATTGTAAGCGATCTGGTAAATCATACCAGTTTTGCAAAAGTCTGCAGTTTTTATCTTCTAATTCCCAGATTATTCTTTGAAAGCAACTGTGTAATTACTTGGCCAAGTTCCCGCTGATGCCGAATAATTTTGATTTTACTTATTTACTTATTTTACTTATTTTTGCCTAAATCATTTTACTTCTTACAGTAAGCAAAAAAATAAATAAAGTTCAATCTCACACGAAAATGTACATGCAATGGAATTTAAATTAACGGCGTCATGAAGCTCATGCCTGAAATTGAATGGAAGAATGCAAAAATTATAAAATGTGTAAAAATAGATAAACAAAAAATGTACCAAAACTTGTCACATATTTTTTGATAAAAAATAATGTATACTTGTCATTATTACAGCTACTTTTTATTTTCTCATAATGTTGATGATGATGGTTATTATTATCATTATTATTATTAATGTTATCATCAGTGACTGAGTAAAACCTGCAGGATCCCGATGTGTTGACGGTGATGTAAGGACGGGTTTAGATCTAACGAAAGATATTCGGATTCACATCGTCATATTTGCAAGCCTCTACTTTGGCAGCTGGAAAGCAAAAATATAGACTTTTGTGTCCCAACGAAGAACTGGCGTCACCGTCACCAGCAATCTGCTCGGCATCGCTCGCCGCTGTCACACCCGGCGACAGACTGACACACATTTTTCATCCCCTTGCCCAGATTGCAAACGGCAGCGGGGCAGGGAGGTGTCACGCCACAACACGGTCAGCAAAACTCCCGCCCCGAGCATATCTGCATGTCCGACAAAGGCTCCCGTTTGAAAAGAAAAAAAAAAAATAGCAGAGGCAGTGGAGTGGAAATTGTGTGAGTCCGGCAGGAATGTGTGTTTCCGATGAATCAAATTAAAAAGTTTACACCATGGGGCTGCATCGTGTATGTGAGTGTGTCCGCGTGCGCGTTTGTGTGTGTTATCTGCGCGTGTTTATCCTCACTCAATTTCTTGATAAATTACTCTCTCTCCTGGAAATCCACTCAGACTAAATGACTCTGCTCCCCGCTAAGTTTGTCCTCTGCGCCGCTAAGAGTCGCCCCCCCCCCCTCATCTGTTAACTCAGCTCCAGAGAGGGGAAAAAAACGTTTACTCATTTCCCAACCGACATATGTAAGATTAATTGTCCCTAAAATATCAGTGCGTTTGTTCTTTTGTTTTTTTTAAGAGCAAACTTTATTCAACTGTGGGGAAAAGTTAGGGCCACGTAGCCACCAGATCGGCAATGAGGATCCACAGAAACCCCAGCTCCGGCCCTTGTGTGACGCTTTGCTTGGAAAAAGCACAGATCTGTTGTTCGAGCATGTTTGATGGCCCCAGCGATGATTTTAGAGTACTTGATACAGAGGATAATCGCAGCTTTCGGTGAGCTTTAATTTCGTTCCAGGAAGTAGCCTCCTCTGGGGGGAACCCTTTAGTTTTTCATTCCCACGAGCAGTAAGGGACCACGGGAAGGGCCTGGATTAATAACCATGGTCTATCAGATGGGTTGAAGTGTTTTTATTTTCTTCCAGCGCTGCTTCGCCATGTAAAAAAGTCGTTAGCTAACTCTGTACTTATTTTGGCTAAAATGCCTGCGCTCCACTGAGAGGGCTGGAGGAGGTCAGACATCTTCGTTGGCCCATTTCTCACTGGTTCTGTCCATTTTGTCCTAAAAAAAATCACCTGAGTCGTGACAGCAATCGCTTTTAAAACTGTCCCTCCGCAGTCAACAAGTAGTATCAGGTTATGGCCGTGGCTTATGATATCGACCAATCACAAAGCACGTACCTCATATGAGTTCCAATTGAATCATGAAAAGACCCTGCCCTAGAGGAGGAGCTAAGAAAAGCCTTCTTCCTGAACAGGTTCCAGGTACGTCAAAAAGTTGGAGTGCGAAAGGAGCTATTGTTTGGTATCGATACAAACATTTGTAGTTTCTGAGACATGGACCCAAAATGTTATTCCTCCCCTGGACTCCTGCCGAGAAAGGATGCAAAATGATCACTTTGTTTAAGTCCCCGATTTTCCATTGTTTGTTTTGACTCATAACGTTAGCGCTGAGACTCCTTGCCTCTTTTGTTCGAACAACATGGCAGACCAAACATGGACGTCTGCTTATTTTTGCCATCGCACGATGCTGAGCAAGGGAAATGAATAGAGGTCTCGCTTATGTTGACGTGTCACGGGCACGTGCGTGTGAATCTGCAATCACTTGTGCCCAAAATGCCTCTGTAGACCAAGCCGGTTGTCTGTCGGACACAACGTCAGGCTACCGTTGCGGCCGTAACCCACGGCAACACACACACACACACGGCGCCTCCGTTGTAGCACATCCTGACCACCTCAGCCCCGTCACGCTGAGCAAACATCCCCGAAGGATCATCTTCGGTTTCCTCCCACAGTCCATGAACTACTGCGTCAGATACAGACGCGTCAGAAAACCCATTTCTCCTCGTGTTTCGACGAATCAGGAGAAGCGTCCATTTTCGTGTGCAGCGTCAAAAGTGAAAGTCATTTTTATTGTCAATTTCTCTGAATGTACTGGACATACAGACAAATCAAGAAGATGTTTCTCACAATCCCACGGTGGCATGAAATTAACAAAATAATAATATTGGAGTGCATATTAAACAGTAGTATTGTTATTTTGTTAATAATGTGTCAGTGGCGGAAAGCGATTTCTTGTTTCTAATACAACTGAATGTCCTTTATTGTCTTTACAATGATTGTACGACAATGTTGGAGAAAAGAAAGATAATTCTGACTCTGCCTTTTAGATATAGATACAGATGTCGATTGACTCGACGCTCCGGGTTTGTCGAAAAAAGCTGAGAAAGGAGTTCTAATGCGTCAATATCTGACGCTAAGGATACCTTCCCCATTGGTCAGGCCGCTGACGCATTGGGAGTGAGTTTGTCTCCGAATTAGACAATGAAAGTTTACACTTTTGTATAAAGTGTGGATTACAGAGTGTAAGGTTGTATGTCTCTCTATAATGTTTCAATGAAAAAGTGAATGTTTGTGTGTTGTACGTCCCCATATGACACATGAATGATGGATGGATGGATGGATGGATGGATGGATGGATGGATGGATGGATGGATGGATGCATCAGATTGGAGTCTTTAAGAGAGTCACTTTTGCTTACCTTTCTGTCTGTAAGCAGCAACTTGGTCACAGAAGAAATGCACCCTTTTTTGTCATTTTCACCAATTCCGTTTCATTGGGTGGTTGTTGGGGGAGGGGGGCAGGCCTGTGTCTGACGCTTGAGCTAGCTAGCTAGCTGTTTGGTGTGGTTTGATGTTTACGTGCTGAGAAACACACATCAGGAGAAGGTATGATAAACGCTGATTTAGCTGGCGGTGAACAAAACCCGCTGAGCTCTGTCTGACGGACGCATCTCTAAAACAATCTGTGGGCTCTTCGCCTCTGAGAACACGGCCTGGCTTAGGCAGCAGTTTTCATGTCCTCATTACTTCCTGTAAAATGCAAAGGAAGTGAGGGATAGAAGCCACAAGAGCCCACGGCACATTTCCCCTAATCTGTCTCTGACCCGAAGACTCGCCGCGGCTTCTGATTATTTGCTCCACACAAAAAAAATCCCCCGTCTGTCTTGTCGGTCGTGCGTTTCCCCCTAAAACTCTCGTCCGGCGCCATGAAAAACTAATTGAGCAGATGAGAAGGAGACGCATAGACGGAGGGATAGCGAGGAAGGAACGGAACAGGAAGATGGTAGAGTGTTTTGTCCGGCCGGACAGCCGTCTGGCATTAATTATCCCGGCTAGCAGGAGTTCATTAACTTTGCCTGCGGCCAGGGGTGAATCCTATTCATTAGCCCGCTGCTCACTGTGCCATTAGGGCTCTCCACGGAGCTGCTGCTCTCAATCCCCCCGTTACTGTTTGAATAAAGCTGCCCGGAGTAACACAGATAAACACTGTGGAGGAAGCAGAGGACAAACTTTTAACAGGAAAAACAAGGAAATCTGAGCCGGGAGATCGGAGGGTTAGGCAAAGCTAATTTCATCCACTGGACGGGAGAACCCTGAAGCTGATGCTCAACCAAGTTAATGTTTGAATGACTGGTGGGAGGGAAAGATCAGATATGACAACAAATCTAAATGATGTAACCTTGACAAGTGCCAGTGGTTCCCTGATACTAATATTCATTCATTCATTCATTGCCAACACCGATCATCCTGCACTCAGGGTCGAGGTCCGGTTGTAGCCTATCCAGTGTTTGTGGAGGTTCTCAGTCATCCAGGTCATGGTGAGCGAGCGCACTGCTTCAGTTGACGTGAGGTTATTATATATTCTAAATCTAAAATAAATTTCCTTAAGTCTGTCTTTCAGTTTCTGAGGATCAGTCAAGAGTAGTACCTCTTCCTTGCTGGCTCGGAGCTGTAAACTCTTATTATCTTAATGACAGAGTGAATAACTGAATGTCTATGTGACGTGCAGTTGGATAGTGAATAGTTGTATGATTCTATGTGATTTGTGAATGACTGAGTGAATGGTTGTATCTCTCAAAATGGGATGTTGATGAACGAGTGAATAGTTGTATATCTCAATCTGACACGTGAAAGAGTGTGTGAATGGTTGCACGTCTTTATATGACTTGTGAATGACAGAATGAATGATCATATGTGTCTCCATGACATGTGAATGAGACAGTGAATGGTTGTATGTCAGCTGTGGGTGAACCCAGACTTGAAGAAGCTCACGTCCGTTTGCCACAACAAGAAGATTTCGACAAGAATTAGCCAATCCAGTATGTCACTGTGTTCACCCACAGCTCACATACAAGTATTCACCCTCTCATTCACATGTCATGTAGAAACATACAAGCATTCAATCTCTCATTCACATGTCATGTATATAGACCTCTATATATAGAGGTAAACAACTATTCGTTTATACATTAACATGCCATTTTGAGACATAAAACCGTTCATCTGCTCATTCACACATCATATCAACTATTCGCTGTCCGTTCACACGTCAAACACGCAAACATTCACTCTCTCAGTCACGCGTCATATCGCAACATGCAACAATTCACTTTGTCATTCACATGTCATATAGAGATAGACAACTATACACTCGTTCATTAACGTGCCATTTGGAGATGTACAACCATTCACTCTGTCTTTCACAAATCACATCGAATCATGCAACTATTCACTATTCAATTGCACATCAAGTAGAAATTTGGCTATTCACTCCGTCATTCAAGTGCGGAGATATACAAGCATTCACTCTCTCATACACAAATCATATCAGAACATGTATATTTATTCTCTCATACACAAATCATATAGACATGCAACCATTCACTCGCTCATTCACATGCCATTTTGAGTCATACAACCATTCACTCTGTCATTCAGAAATCACCTAGAACCATGTACTGTCTCAATCGCACGTCATAGACGTTTAACTCTTCACTGTCATTCAAACGTGAATGTATAGACGTGCAAACATTCACTCATTAACATGTCATATCAAGACAACCAACCATTCACCCTGCACAAGGATGACACCCAAATTCGTGAAGTGTTCCTTATTTATATGGTGTCTCAGGAGATTTGAGCAGTCGTCCTTGGAACTGAACATTCCGGGCCTGTCGAAGTTTTGTTGAGCTCTGAACCCCGAAAAGCCCCTCGGCGCTGCTCCTTAGCTGCCTTCTGCTCATGGTTCATCCATGATGGGTTAAATGCATTGGTCAAGTTTCACTGATGTTGTCCTCTGTGTATAACTGAATGTGACAATTAAGGCATTCAGGACTGTCTCAGAAAATTAGAATATTTTGATAAAGTTCTCTATCTTCTGTAATGCAATTAAAAAAACTAAAATTACTTTTTCATGATATTCTAATATTTTGAGATAGGACTTATGAGTTTTCTTCAGATGTAAGCCATAATCAGCAATATTAAAATAATAAAAGGGCTTGCAATATTTCAGTTGATTTGTAATGAATCCAGAATGTATGACATTTTTGTTTTTGTAATTGCATTACAGAAAATAAAGAACTTTATCACAATATTCTAATTTTCTGAGACACTCCTGCATCTTCTTCACTCTCTCATTCATATAGAGGTATATAACCTTTGACGCAGTCTTGAGGAGATTCATGTCGGGATTGAATCAAGAACTATCTCGCTGTGAGGCGAAACAACTGCGCCACCGTGACGCCCGTAATATTCATTAGTGGGGCAAAAACCACTATACAAGGCAATATATCAAACACTTAATACAATTTAAATCCATTTTTAGTAATATTACATAATCAGGTTGTATATGGCTTTAAACCTTCTCAAATTTTAATGCTTTTATACTAAGTTTGTTTTGAACTGGACAAATTCGAAATGTAATAGAGCCTCGGATTTTGAGAGGAGGGGGGGGCTCAGAACTAATTTCAGTTTTAGTCTAAATTTGCCATACTTTTGGAATTAAAATCTAAGTAATGAGAGTGAACAACTTCAAGCCAGCAAGGCAGAGGTACTACTCCTGACTAATTCTCAGAAAGTAAAAGACAGACTTAAGGAAATTCATTTCAGATTTGGAATATATAATAACCCCACGTCAAATGAATCAGTGTGCTGCCTTCACTAGTATTTTTCTGAATTTTATGCAGAAGTAATTGCTTTATATGAATATTTTGTCTCTATTTCTTTGCCAATTTAGGGGGGAAGAGAGGAAGCAGGATTCACTTAGCGAGGGGAGAGAAAGCCTCACATTCATTTGCTTCAGTAACTTGATTCTTGGTTCCTGAGCTAGCAGCTGTGTTTTCTGCTAAGCCACTCTATGAAACATTTGAAAACACACCACTGACGGACCACACCATGACTTGTTTTTTATACAGTATATACTGTATAGGCTCATGTTTGCTTTTTGAAGTTCACTGCCCATGTGCTTTCCATGCAGGCTTTTGGTGGGCATAGTTGCTAAAAATATGCCCTCTAGAGGCCCGTGCAGAGTTCTCTTCTATTTCTATTTCAAATGATAACGAACATGGTTTGTGATAATAAATATTCTCAGAAAGAGATGCATAAAGAGGCAGTGCAGAAGACGGCATCGATCTGCGTGGCCCTTAAAACCACGTTGGCATGCAGACGGAGAATCGTCAGTTGGTTACACATTCGCAAGCTCCCCAGAAATATACAGAATTACATCGGAAATGAAAGCAGAGGACGGACAGAAGGCTCCGTTCGATTGACTGTTCAACGTTGAGCATGAATGAGCCTTCAAACAGCTTTTTTACAACTTTAGAAAACAATTTTCCCCTGATATTAGCCAACTTTGTCGTGCCTTTGTTATTCTAGGTACAAGCTAGTGGGGAAACCAGCTTGTAACTTTGCAAGCTTTTTTCACAACAAACCCTACCAACACCTGTTATTATAACAATTTCTGATTGGAATCTATGAGTTATAGTAGATAAAGAAGGTTGGTTGACCCAAAAACTCCTACTAGGTACTGTAGAGGTAATCATTTAAATGTACCACCTACTGTAGGTGTAATAAGAGATATGTCCGTTGAGAGGTTTCCTCTTGATGATGATGAAACACGCCAAAAAAAATCCCCAACTGGTCTAGCAAAGGTGCTGAGTAACCTCCCATTCCGTCCGTACCCTGGCACTCTCCTTCACTTTGCTAATTGTCTGAGGCGGCTGAAGGGCAGTGCTTCATCACAGTGAGTGCGTATCGGCAGCTTTGATTGTACTTAACACGGTATTACACTGTGATACTCCACTTCTGGGTGAAACCAAAGAGCAACATTGAGATGACGTGACAAAATGTGGCCAGGATTTACTCTGGACGCTGTTGTGGGAAAAAAAAAAATGGTAGCCTTTTCTGAAGATTTGCAGGGTGTGACTTGTTGGTAATGAGAGCATGATTTATTTGTTATTGTTATTTATTGTAGTATTATCTCAAGCTGGCAGCTGCTAATGTACACAAATGGAGGTTTTTTGGATGGTGTTCAGACTTTTTTATTTATATGTTGGTTTTAGAAATTTCTACATAGTTTTTGTTGCAATTTTTACACCTTTTTCATTAATCATTCATTTATTTTCAATTTTTTTTATCAAAACATATGGTGTTTTACTACATTGTATAAAAAAGATCAAAATAATAGAAATAAAAAGCAAAATGTTTTTGCATGACATTTCAATAAAATCATGGTTTACTGTAATAAACTGATATTCTGATCATGCTATTTCTATCTAAATATATAAAGACTATAAAAATAATAATAATGATAATAATAATCAACATAATAGTAATATATTTTATAATTATTAAATAATTGGTAAAAATTCACCAGTAATTCAAAAATAGTAGATATTTTTTTTTAGCACTTTTCATTCAAGTTTTGTACAGTGAGAAGGAATAAGGTTGGGACTCATAATGATATGAACAAGACACCTTTATTTCATTTATTCGATTTTTGGACTTCGGGAGCAGAAAACAAGTTGGTCTTCAGCTTTTTCTTAAGATACCAACAGAGCGAGCTCTGCCTCATGTCAGGATGCAGAGTGTTTCACAATGTTGGTACATGAAGGTCTTTTTCCAGACCTTGTGAGACACACAAAAGGCTACAACCCCGGGAATGTACATTAAGGAACATATGACTTCACGAACTCGGGTAGATAAGATGTTGCAATGCTATTGACTATTATGTAGTTGAGCGGCACCTTCAATTCCGCTCTCACCCCCACACTGTAACTGGGCAAGCACCAGAAAAAAAAAAATTCCAATGCATTTGTCAGAACATTGACTGATTTGCAGGCTTTGGACAATCATCTTAGGGCTGGTTTATGCTCATGTTACACACATGAATAGGTACGTCCCTTTCCAAATGTTATCCAATGTCCCTGCCCGCATTCTTCCCATGTGTGATTTACAATGCTATGGTTGTTAAGCAATACATCCACTAGAGGGCAGTGCAGAGTTCAGAGTTGAGAATTCCGTCTTCCATTTCAGCAAGAGTGACGCAAAAAGAGGCAATGCAGTCGCACTTTAGCATACCATACTACGCCGTGCCCCCATGACTTCTGGTCAAAAAAGGGACAGAATTACGCAGGAAATGAATGCAGAGGACGGACAGAAGGCTGCATTTCTACGCATATGCAAATTAAATGCAGAGCGTTCTGCAAATGAGCCCTCAGGATACCTAGAGAAACAGACAATATAGTAATCCAATTACGATTCAGACAATACATTGATTAAGATCTTTAGTGACAAAACAGGTCTGATGCAAGCAAAGTTTTTAAGATGGTAGAGGGTGACTCCTGTGACCTCTTTATTGTGACGATCGATAGAACCGTCAAAGAACACGCCAAGGTTCCCAACTCTGTCATTGCACTGAATAACACCGTCATCCAAGGGCAGAGAATTTGCCGTAAAGATTACACGGCCTCGCGGGTTTCAATGCATCTGAACTGACATTGGAACAGAATCGAGTCAGATGAAGGTCGGCTGCTGATTGAGAGTCAAGTTTTTTTGGGCCCGTTGTTTAAAGTGAACTCAATCCCTGTTCTTTTGATAAATCTGATAGGATTATGTACCCTTTGCTCAAATATTTTCATGAAAGTTGTGTTTAGTTTGCACCATACTGTAGCTCGACTCTGCCCACATCCAGACCGCTCCTGTCTTCCAGTACACCTCTGCACTGACATACGACGGTGTGATGGTGATGGCCGAGGCCTTCCGGAACCTGCGCCGGCAAAAGGTGGACATTTCCCGGCGTGGTAACGCCGGTGATTGTCTGGCCAATCCGGCCGCCCCATGGAACCAGGGCATCGATATGGAGCGAACCCTTAAACAGGTGAGAAAAAGCAGGAAACGTACTCCTTTCATTCGCCATATATTTGCATTATTGGGCATCTCCAAAACCGCAAATGACTTGGTCATTAACTCCAACCTGGAAGGAACTGGAGAAAATTGTGTTGCGATCCGTCGCACAAAATTTTTGCAAAAATTTTCACCGGACAAGATAAACTCACAATGTGAGAGGTCTTTGTGGAAGTTCTCAGTCATCCAGGTCATGCGGAAGTCTTGTGGGAATCTGGACTTCAATTTCTTCACTTGAAGACACCCCCCCCCCCCCCCCCCCCCCCATCCAAGAGGCTTCTTCAGTTGAGAAATGAAACGTGAACGTCATCAAGTGAAGAAATTCACGTCCAGTTGCTTCAACAACAATTCACCATGACCTGGATGACTTGTCAACTGTTCTCCAGCCTCACAGCGACCCTGAGTTTTGGATAAACTGAATAGAAGAAAGACCGAATGTTCACTCTGGGTCATTTAACGTCAACATCGCTCGCTCAGTTCGAAAAAAAATACCCACAAGGTTCATCTTCAAGAAGGTGACGTCCATCCTACTCCTCCTTTCAAAGCGGTGCGAGAGAACGATGAGAAGTTCCCGCTCCTCCATGGCGGCGCGCTTAAACCCTTACATTCTCCAGGTTCGGGAGGTGATTGTGTTTGTTTGTTCAATCTGTGCAGGTCCGGCTGCAGGGATTAACAGGTAATGTCCAGTTTGACCACTATGGCCGCAGGGTCAACTACACTATGGACGTGTTTGAGCTGAAGAATAATGGACCCCGACGGGTAAAACATCACACCACACCACCTTCTTTGGCGCACTAGATCCGCAGTTGTTGAAGTCTCAATGTTTTACACTGCCACAGCACCGCACCACTGCATTGTCAAAGATATATACACTGCTGTCATGTGAATTAAGTGGAACAGTATGTATTGTGGCCTTTTTTATTATCATAACTATGTTGTAAAAAACCTTCCAGCTCCGCCGGTGTCTGCCCTTCTGTTAAGAGAGGATTGATGTCTTTAAGGCGCGAAGATGAAATTCTGGGAAAATGGGGAAAAAGAAGGAGGGCGCGCTCGGGAAAGTGACGGCGGGGAGGATGAAATGAAATAGGGAGCAATCGAAGCGGGGGAGGGGGTAGCAAAGAGGAGTTCCCATCAATCAAATGCCGTTTTGGCCCATCTTGCCTCTCACATTGAGGGTCCTGTAAGGACATGGTTTGTATGGGTCACGGCGCCCGTCTCGCATTCGTCGTATTCCTCAATCATCCTGTTGCTCCTGCCGGACGGCTGAGGCAGTGGCCAATCACGGCCCTTTGTTCCCGCCGGAGTGGCGCTGTACCAGCTGCCCGCTGTGACTGTTAAATGCACCGTGTGTCATAAAGCTGCTCGCAAGCATCTTTTCATGGCATTTCTGGCCATATACAACTATATATATATATATATATGTGTGTGTGTTTGTGTGTGTGTATGTGCGTAATTTGGTTATATTTATGTTTCTTATTAATTCAAACATTTATTTATTTTAATATTCATAGAAATATGTATGAATATATGTGTGTGTGTGTGTCGATATATATATACGTATATATGTATAAGTAAATGTGTAATGTAATGTATTATAATTTTATATATTTTTATGTTTTATATGCATACAACGTTTTATATATATTTGTGTATATCACTTATAAAAGTGATATATACTTTCTTATATCCTTCTATATATATAAGATATATATAAGATATATACTTATACATATTACTTATAAAAGCAAAAGGTATTTCAAAATTAAATTAGTGAACACCAAAGATTCAAAATAGATAATTAGCACAGAATTTTCTTGGGAAGCCCATATCAAAAGCTAAAGCAATGTCCAAAAAAAACACTGTCATAAAATTGAAAATGAATAAACTAAATTAATAATAATAATAAGAAGAAGAAGGAGGAGGAGAAGAAGAAAGACGCCTCAACTTGGCAGTATTTCACAGAAACAGGTGACAGTGACCGAGACGCGTCACGTCTGTCTGTTCCACCCAGCCGCTCTGACCTCGCTGGGCATCTGAAACATGGGAAAAGATAGATCGCAAAACACTGAGCTTGTTTTGAAAGTGGAGCCTCTCAATGGAAGCCATTCTTTCGTATCTGTTGTTCTCCTTTTACAGAAATCAGTACAGTGTAGCAATATGAAACTCTTCCGCTGTAGAAAAGCAGAGGTATTTTCTTTATATATGCACATATATGTCAGTCATATTCAGGACTGAATATTTTGGTTCAGTAATCGTAAAATAATATCGTAGGGTTGCTGAGAATTAATCATGATGTAAACTAGTTTGAATAGTTTTTACTTTATCGTGGTTGTAGATCCCGGACGACAAAAGCGTTGCGAGCAGAACACCGTGTGAAGCCTCATTTCCTTTCTCAGGTTTCCCTGTAATCCGGGACTAGAATTAATGTCTATCTCATTTGTAGCGTGCTAACAGCCACTCGTCATTATGGGATTATCCCGCGGATGGGGAGCAGGCTGCGCACGTCACGTCTTCGAACCCTCGTGACGTCTTCTCACCGACGTCCTAAAATGCGTTTAAAAAAGTATTTATGAAAATGACTTTCAGATGATGTGTGAACACCTGCTTCCTTAAAGGCCACACCTGTTAGCGATCCTCAGAGGTAGAGTGAGGAAAAATTATAAAAGCGATTAAAAATTCTTTTTTTCCTCTCTGTCCAAACCTATCAACATGTTAAAACTGTAGAGGCACCAGAAACAGGCCTTGTTGCATCCGTGCACGTTTTTCAGTCTTCCGTCAAATGTCTGTCATCTTTTAACCGTACTAGCAGTTTGTATCTGCTTGCACTTTATACTTCATACCTTGTAGTTTATTTTTCACTGTTTAATTTCATAGTGCACTTTTATTATCATTCCGATAATTTTATGTCACCGTGGGACTGTGAGAAATGTCTTTTCCATTCCTCTGAATATCTAGTACATGGGGAGAAATTGACAATAAGGCTGACTTTGACTTTGAAAAAAACAAACAAATACAGGACGCTGACTGACTTGCAATTCACAGAATTGGTTCACATTGATTCAGCATTGGATGTTTGTCACCAAAGGTCCATTGCTGAAACTTCCCCAGGGTTTTTTCTATTTGTTACATTTAGTTTTATAGAGTTTTTTTCTTCGTAGACGGCAACACTATTCAATTTTATGTGTTTCTATTTGCTCTACTCGCTTGCGTTTTGTTAATCGGGAAGATCTGTTTCCCGCTGTTACGATAGTTAAGGGAAAGTTTGCACTTTTGTGCGAAAGATAAAATGAAGATAGGCAAAAATTTGGCCCCGGTTTCCAGTCCAACTTGTTCCTTAATTGAGTTAAAGCAAGGCTACATTATTCACTGGTCTTTACATACATTATTTTATTTTATTTTATTTTTTATGTTTTGGCTGCAACACTTTTCCCTCTGAAGTCCACCAAAGACAGTGACACCTTTTGAATATGTCTTTTTTTTTTTTTTTTTGTCGATTACTATGTCAATCTTATCGTAACCGAATATTATTTAAATCTTTCTCAACAGATAAAAGCTTTTTTGCGCGATATCGGGCTCTGCATCGTGCACTCCTGCTTTTTTTTTTCACCCATCCCTCATATCAAATGCCATCTGTGTGAGGGTTTCACTGATTTTTTTTTTTTTTTTTTTTGCATTCTGGTCACGATATCAGTGATGAAACCACCAAGTCCTGCCAAACCAGGCAAAGACGTGACATTACACACAAAACAATCACATCAATCCAACCAAAGCCGGAATCTGATATTTATTGTCCCGCCGCAGATTGGCTACTGGAATGACGCAGACAAACTGGTGCTGATCCAGGACTCCCCGCTCCTTCCAAATGACACGTCCGGCATGGAAAACCGCACTGTTGTGGTTACTACCATCATGGTAAGAGACCAGCACACACTCCCCAACACACACCAGGCAGGAGGCGGTTACATGCTGCAGATACAATGCCTGCGGGGCCAGGAGCTGCTAGCGTCTCGTTCCCATAAGCTAGACACACAACAAAATCATCACCTAGCCTATCTCCACTGCAGCTTTTACCCATTCCCACTTCCTAGTGGTGGAACTAATTTTCTCCTGTGTTCTATCAATGTAAACTGTTGATAGTCTTGTTCAGATCAGTTTTTTTTTTTCCTTTTTTTCATTTTCCACCACAGACACTAACATTCTGCTGGCGGTCTTTTAAGAACTATACTCGAATCACCTAAAAAAGAAAAAAAAAAAAGAAAAAAAAGAAACATTATCTGCTATTTTGCCGTGACACTGGGAAAAAATCCTCAGCCTAATAATAATTGCTTGAAATGGCTATTATCCGTTAAAAGTAGCTTGAAGAGACTAAATGGAAGGGTGTGAAAGAAAGTAGTGGGAGAAAAAAAAATCCCATCTCAAAGGGTCATTATTTTGCATAAGAATAAGAGCGAAAATACAGTTCTTAGGTGTATTAGCCTTTTTTCTTTTCTGGAAAGATCATTGCTTAATGGAAACGGTCAGTTTAAAACCCTGATTAGTGCTGAATATGAAAACTGAAGTGACGTCAGGCTACCAACACTTATATCAAAAAAAATAATGAAATGTCATATTTGGATGCTAATATTCTGACGTATTCTGACATTTGGAAGTTGTTAGATTAATAATAATCATTAATATTATTCATATGATCATTGTTACTATGTATGCTAACACAGTTGTTATAGTTACAAGTTTACCATATCAAATTGAAAATGTCATTATATATGGTACTAATGTTGATTTTTTTTTTAACAACAACTGATTTAGACCTCATTATAGTTATAAGTTTACCGTATTAGATTGAAAATATCTTTATTTGTTGTACTGATGTGTTTGGTTTTTTTTTTTATTATTATTTACCGACAACCTCTGTAGACCTCAATTGAAAGAATGGGCGCTAGATAAGACTACTGCAATGATAAAATAAAAATCATTTATTTAGAAATTTCATTTTGATAATTTTTGAAATTATAATGTTTGTGTTTTGTTTCTTTTTCAGTAATTTTGCTGAAATTTAATCAGAAATTTGTGTGTGTGTGGGGGGGGGGGGGGGGGAGGGGGGGCATTCAAGACAATACCAAAGAAGTTTAACAAAAAAAAAAATGACAACTAACCAAAGGGGTGTTATGATGAACATATCAACCAATGAGTCACCACACATTTATATTGATAATTTATATGTTCAAAGGTTGAGTCACTAGTTGTCAGATTTATTAGACTTAAGCGGATTTTAATACGATGTTCACATTAAAACGCCCTTCAAGATGGGATATTTGCTTAAATTATTTGCTCTCGTTGAAGGAGAACATACCAAAAAGAATGAGGCCATGATAGGAATAGTTTCGGATGTTCCCTCGAAGTCACAAGCTCCGCGAGCGCCGGCCCGGCCTTCCTGCGCGTTTCAGCCTCAGACACAGGGTTCACAGTGAAAGTATCCAGTCGTCGTCGAATAAACTTTACTTTCAGGTGGTTCTATTGTGTTTCCCGTTTAGCGAAAGCGTACCTGCCGGGTTTGCAGGATGTTACAATTAAAAGAAAGTGGTTATTGTTATTGTTGTTATTAGCAATACATAGAAGCTCGAATAAAGCAAACACCATCCCCGAACGGCGTTTAGCTGCGCGACAGGCTTCCATTACTGAGGTGTTTTCCGTTAAGAGTAGAGCTATCGCATCCTTTGCATGGCATGTGAATCCGGCCACGAGAGCGGATGTTCAGTGAGGAGCGGAGGGAGGAGGTGAAAGTGGAGAGTCACAGCTCAGCACAATCCTCCCCTCTTTACAGCCCCTGATGAGGAACCCCATTTTAAGAAACTGAGCCCCAGTTGGACGCAAGCAGGATATGAAAGCCCTTAAAGGCAGAGTGATGGACTCAACAACCCAGAGAGGCCAAATGAAGCCCTAAAGACTCTGGGCGAGAGAAGAGAAAGAGACACACAGCCGCTTTGTTAATGGACACCTTGTTCAGAAAAAGAAACGGAGACGCTCAGAGCTGTAATGGAGCCCATCGAGAGGAAAATGAAATGCAAACGGAGGAGAGGAAAAAAAAAAAAAAACCTGTGTTTCTTAAAAATTTGTGGATGGTTGCTCATTATTACGGCCAAACACTCCAAAGCATTAGCAAAGTCCTTCCACCCCTGTTTGTGTCAGACTCATACGCCTCGCTTGTGCGACCCACCGAATCCCATCCACGGCTTGAATCTCTAATTTTCATTTGACTTTATTTGGTTATTTCGCAAGGTTCCCCGTGCCGCGGAAGCAGGCCGGAATGTGAATATGTGCCGTGTCGAACTGAATTTCCTGTCCGCTCCAAATCTTTTCACTTCCTCCAACTACCTGCTCTGGCACACAGTACATTACACCCGGCAATGCATCGCCGTAAGCTTTAAAACAGCTTAGAAAGACTAATGCGCTCATAATCATCCCCGTTCATATCCATCATGCTTTTGTGCGGCATGATATTACAGTTACATTGTGATGGCTGCGTTTCACGCCCGCTTTAAATGTTGCTGCGGCATGTTTGTGAATTTGTTTCGTATGAATTAGAGTTAATGAAGTGTGGTGGTGTTATATTCCCTCCAGGCTGCCTTTGTGTCTTAAGGTCATTTAAGAAGCAGTTTTTCAAATTGGCAAAGTACATTCGCTGCAATGGATCATTGGCTAAACCCATCTTGGTTATCGCATTTGTGCTAAGCTTTGCTAACCGCATCCAAGAACCCATTTGAATTTGTAGGCCAGATGCTACCAAGACCAAGACTTTAAGAGTCCGTACCAGAGAGGTGCAAGACTTGAGTCTAGTACAGGACATCGAAGGGGGTCGTCTCGAAATCCAATCGAAGGCGGGAACCAGACAGATACTTTGAGAAGGCGCGACCGAGTTGAGGAGTTCAACACTTTATAGTCAAGACCAGGATACCCTAAAGGGCTGGAAGCCAATGACCAATGTAGGGTGAGACCAGATCAGACCAGATAGAAGGGTGAGAGTGAGACAAGACCCAGACTTTGAGAGGGTAACACCAAGTAAACGGAAAGTCCGGTAGGCCCCAACTAAGTGACAGCTAACCTCTAGGACATGACCGAGAGTTTTAGGGTAAAAGAGTAGGGCCGCATTTAGACCAAGACAGAATCAGTCCGGAGGAAGAAGAAGACAGTTACCAGTCCATGAACCACACTACACGATTGAGTTTTAGTAAAATGTCAAACTTGAAAAATTAGGGTTATTGGTCAAAACACCCAAGGCCTTTACATACTCCACCAGAAAGTTCTGTCTCCCAGGGCTGCAAGGACAAAAACAAAGTTCTTCCTGGTCATGAGATTTCATACTTTAGGAGAAACCCAAGTGCAAAACTATGGGGGAAGTCGTCATAGACCCCACCGGCACATCACGCATGCTAAGTAGCAGAGGACAGAAACAAT
This sequence comes from Fistularia commersonii, assembly GCF_037954325.1. NCBI lineage: Eukaryota > Metazoa > Chordata > Actinopteri > Syngnathiformes > Fistulariidae > Fistularia > Fistularia commersonii. The sequence continues at coordinate 8,713,582 of NC_141298.1, read as the reverse complement.
AACGCAGCGACGGTACAGTACAATGACAGCGAGTAAAACAGTCATGTTGGTGGTTGTTTCACGGTGTTTACTGTTAACATCAGGCCACTACAATTAGGTGTACAGTGCAGGGACTGCGCTTTATCTGAACATGTCTTTTTGGACTTTCCGAATTTGTACTGAAGGTGTCACCATCTTTGGAACAGACGCTCTCCTCTGTGCACCGTGTTCAGACACCTCTTTTCAAGAATTACTGGCCATCTGCACTTCTTTGTACACCTCACTGGATACTGGATATGTTAGATAGATTCTTTGTCGATACTTTCCTCCTCAAAACTATCCATCACTGTGCAACAATGTATTTCCGTCCAGTCACACGATTGTTCTCGGACAGCTTCAGAGGAAAAAGTTTCCAAAAAGTTCAGCTGTGAGAACTACCAAACGCTCTGGGAGCGGAGTATGCACAGGCCTAAAGAAATAATTGATTTCACTTAATTTCCAGAGCATGTCAAGTGACACTCATTGATAATGTTTGCAGAGAAAGCCAAAATAAATTTCGTGATTTTGTGATTTCCGTCCGTTCTAATCACACAGGTCTTAAAAACAAAATATGGGTTTTCCTTATTCGATGCAGAAAAAAAGAAGGGATAATGATTCAAGGGCCAAAAACCTCCAAAAAGTAATCTCCAGGCTGGTCTGAAGGCTGGTCAGGCTAACTAAGAAAATGCAGAACTTGGAATACGACAACTCTGAATATTGGTTACCTCACAAATGATCCGAATGGCTTTTTTAAAAAATTTTATCAATAACCAGAAGAATTTTTTACATTTAGACATATCAAATATTTACCAAGCGAACTCTAATTACATTGTACTATTTGGACTATAAGCTTGATGCTAGCATTAGCAGCTAGCATTGCTCTGGAAATCAGCAGCATCCTCATGCTTTCCCCGATGGCGGTTGATAGTAAATTACTTTTGATTGAGTTGTTTACTTATCGGTGTCTGACATACTGTAGTATTGTGTTTAACTTATGCAAAGTGAATAACTGCCAGAGATGAGGCTTGCTAGCTTTACTAGCTGTGGGATCTACAGATGTCGCTTGTCAACAAAGGAGTTTATTGGACAAACTTGCATGTTTCAGGCAGAAATAAAAAGTGTGGCTCTCCCAGTCGGGATTCAACCCCTTACCCCTCCAGACCAGTAAGATATTTGCACCGGTTCAGAGCTTGAGACCCTCAGCCCTATTTTTACGCCACAGCGTAAATGTTCTGGGGCAGTTCATAATAAGGATGTATTGAAAAAACAAGAGAGTGATTCTGAGGCTGCTCCGGTAAAAACTGTTTGAATGCTGCTATTGTCTTCAGAGCGTGGGCATCTTTGCACCTTTGAGACAATATGATCATGTCTCACTCCCTGACTCCCCAAATATTGGTCTGACCAACTTTTTTGAATCATTTCCGCCGACAAATATTTCGCAGGTGCTTGTGGAAAAATTTTATCTCGCATTTTGCAGTGGCTTCTCCTTATTTAAGGATGACAAGAACTATTCCTTCTACATGGTAGAGCCATTATGTCAGATTTACACTGGCATTTTAATAAAGCCTGCAGGGGCGTTTACAACCTTGATCAGTCTGGTTTTATTGAACCCTGAAAAAGCTAAGATAATCCTCTATCAGAAGCTGACAACGAAGGGGAAGCAGAAGCATCATCCCTCCGGGTGTTGTATGTCTCAGTTCTTGGCAGAAAACAAACGTGGTACGCTCATGTTGACAGTTTGGTCAACCTCTCAAATAGATCAAACAACTAGGTAATGTCGACGTTCATACCAAACGGTAGCAGGGACTTTACCGGATAAAAAGTGGAAGGAAGAGTCTGGAGTCAAGAACACAGGACCTCCTTCATGCATTTGCTGAAGTGCACTTACTACCCATTTGGAAAAGTGGGGGTTCGGGAGGGAGGGGAGGCACTTCAAGTGTGCAAAGTCATCGCCCGGTTTGGACGGTAGCCGAAATTGTCATCGCGAAAGCGTCTCAAAAGCGTGTTCTGTTTGCGTCTCCTGGCATGCTCCGCTCTTGTTCCGACAAGCCGGGGCGACGGCGAGCGCACACGTCTGCAAGGCGGAGACTCGCCTCAGACAACGCTCGCATTCATCAAAGTGCCGCCGTGCTTGAAAACCCTTCACAAGCCCGCGATGCTCCGCTGCGTCATTTGGTGGGAAAGAAAAAGCACAAAAGACGTTGGCACAATTTTTTTTTTTTTTTGTATTTAAAACGCACCCTGAATGCGCCCCACCTTTTTTCAATGCCATACGTCCAGTTTAATTTGAATAAAAATACAACGTAGCCTCAAGAGGCTAGCGAGACCGTGAAATGTGTCCTTTTGCTGAGCTCTGTGTTTGCTTAATAAAAACATTGTTTCTTGGTTGAGTCATTGTACGGTACGCATGATTGTTTTTTCGTATCCGGCTCGTTCTAGACAACACCGGCCACGTGAGTCGACACGCGCCTATGGAATCGTGTCGATGAGCGGATCTTTCCACGTGAGCGTGCGTGCTTTTAATGGCATGTGTAATTAGGCTCATTAGGCGGGGAGCGAAGCAGCCTGGTTGCGATCATTGACCAGTCTGTCAGCAACGCTGGCCTCCGGAACCTCCGGGCCTCTCTTGCAATGCCAGAAAACACTGACTGCATACTCTATCTCCCACCGCCCCTCTGGCTGCCAACGCTGTCATACACCCTGTGATTATAAATCGCGGAGCTGACACGGATCGAAACATGTGAATAAAAATGTTGTGTCTCCATTAAAAAAAAAAAAAAAAAGTGCGTCGGAGGTTCCATTATTATCTGGGGGACGTTTTCCGGGAAATAGAGTACACTGCGCTGAAAGCGATTTGCAGACGACAGCCCAAAGTTTGGAAAATTACTATGATTATGTTTCTGGGAAGGAAAAAATTACAATTTCCTTTGATAAGGGAACATGTTAAACATATCTCTGTCTGTGTAAAATGCAGTATTTTGGTCATTTTGGCTGCGAATATAAACCACTAATTCTGCCAATCTCCAAAGTAGCTTGAACTCAGCCCACTCGTAACGATGTGGTCCAGAAAATTATAATTGAAAACAAATAAATTCATTTGTAAAAAAAAATAATAAATTAGCTTGGACTTCACACAATACCGTGGAGTATTTTTACTCGTTTCTGGGCACCTGGTCTGAGCGGGGATTACCGAGGCGCTATTGAAGAAGCCGAAGCAGATGCTTTTTACAAAATTGCAAAAAAGGCTTCCTCAGTGCTCACCGCCATTTGGACAGCACATGTATAATCTTCTTCTTTTCCTTTTTGGTCCATGAATCCATTCACGAATCCATGAATTTCCTCTCTGGTCTTTCCTCTAGACTTTCTACCCGGCAGTTCCAACCTCGGTAGCCTTCTACCCAGATCTTCACCATCCCTCCACTGATCATCTCAGTCTGACTTTATCTCCAGAACATCTACCATATGCTGTTCTTCTGATGGACTCAACCCAAAAAGAACCTCAACATCTTCATCTCTGCTTCTTCCAACTCTTCTTCTAGTTCCTTTCTATTCCTCAGTGCTGACCTTACAAAATTACTGATCACACCATTGTCTTCTTCACCTCACTTTTCTATCTTGGCGAAACGCCGACACTTTTCCACAAGTTTCTTCATCTCCTCTCCACACTCTCCACGGCTCTGGACTGTCGACCCTAAAATCATCCACCTTCTTTATCTCCACTCCCTGTAGCCTCACCGTTCCACTTGGGTCCCTCTCATATACACACATGTATTCTATCTTGCTGCGGCTAACCTTCACTCATGTCCTCTCCAAGTTACACTTCCAACTCTTGAGATTGTCCTCCACCTGCTCCCTACCCGCGCTGCCGATCACAATATCATCTGCAAACATCATGGTCCATGGAGATTCATATCTAACCTCATCTTCCACCATCTGTCCTTCACCATAGCAAACAATAATTGTCTCAGAGCTGAATCCTGATGCACTCCGATCTCCACTTACATAAATATTATATGCAAAAATTATTGAAAAAAGGAGACACTGCACTTTTCAACCTTAAATTTAAATTTAATGGGATAATTTTTATTAGTGCTCAACAATTTTTTTGCTTCAAATCTCACACTCCAAACCAATCGAGACAACATGTGACTGAGAAGTAGGTTCTGTCTGCTCTGATTTAAAGAAGTGAGGAAGATGATAACCCCCCCTCTTTTAGCATCAGCAGCAACTCCAACTTAAAATGCATGTAGATTTTAAAGTATGCCTTTCGAGTGGCGTTAAAAAGATATCAGTACTTTGTGGGATAAAAACAAGCGGCAAATTTTAAAGCAGCGGCTAAATAGCTTTATCAATATTGAAGTTGTATTTTTCTTTTTTTTTTTGTCCAAGAATTACCATCACATTTCAAAGATGTTGCATTACAGGCGGAGCCACAATTTAAATAAAGCTGAAGCTCCGGAGGGCTCCTCAATTGAATGTGTCTTTACTGATTAACCCCCCTCCCCAACGCGAGAGTGTCAAAATGAAATGTTTCAGATTCTAAGCGTGGCTGATTTAAGGACAAGTCCAAAAAAAAAAAAAAAAACATATTCGTTATCTGGTATTTAGATTGAACCAGGGCATATTGGTAAAGCTCACACACCCCTTTGCTCTGGCGTATTTGCTGGAGGCCTTGCGCCCCGCTTTCACATCTCATTTTAAAACTTTAATCATTTCGGGTTGTGTTAAACGTAGGTGGTGCAAAAAAGTCCCGGTTGAATTAAATCTCCCTAAACTTACCTCCAGTGTGAAACTGAGGGCGGGAGAGAGACTCCAGAAAAAGTGGGCTCGCCGGTTGGATTCCTACGCCGGGAGCGACCACGACAGCGGCAGACGTTCGAGCAAAGCTGCAGGTTCTGCATTCATAATTCTAAACAGAAACCGCCAAATTAAGCCATCATTATGTTCCGCGGTTGCATTTCGTCCCCTGCCGCCCTCCTGCCCTGCACTGAGGAGGCTTTGGTTTACCGCGCTGTAGCCCGGGGCAATGTCACACAAACACACACTGTGAATAAATTGCCCCTTGTTTTCAATATGTAATGGGCTGCCTTTCATGCCAAAAGTAAATTGTTTGGAAATGCGAGCGCGGAGAGCATGCAGGGTCATGTTCAGAACGTCTTTTCTTAGCAAATCCAGTGATCCTCAACCCTCCGCTTAGCTTGTTGCAGCCACCGCTGATTATTCTGGTAATTCTGGTATGTTCTGGTAAGGCTTATTTTCATCAAGGAGTTGACTGCATATCTCCAGCCACCCTTTTATGCATCCAACACACTGTTTTTCCATTTGATTTTTTTTTTTTCTATGACTACCTTGATCAACCCCCTTTCCTAGAAATGCGTGAAATTATCACAACTTCTTTTCACTATATGTCATGGTGGCAGAATAGTATCAGACGCACACTGTCTGCTGAAATCCCCCAGTCGTGCTGGACAAACCAGATCGATTGCGTAACGCTTACTGACTTACTGAAATAAAGTTTGAAAAAAAAAAAACAATATTTATTGATCTGTGAGCACAGGCCAATGACTTGAACTTCCAATCACAGAAATTGCATAATTTTGGTTAATGATGAGTATATATTAGTCTGTTAAGCCAAATCATCATAAATCAATTAGGGTCCCATTTGGGATGTACATCAAAATATTATTGTCCAATAAGATTAAACCTCTGGTTTGTTTGTTTGTTTGTTTATTTATTTATTTATTTATTTATTTATTTTGGGGGTTGTTCCTTAAACCTTAATCAAATCAGGTTAATCAATAAGGCAAAGATTATGGAAAATGACCACAAGCAAATCATATCATGTTGGTGTCAAGCTAGAAAGGCTTCAAAGAAAAAGAAATAATTCAAAATAAACAACAACCCCACTTCCTGGTTCCCAAGCCCATGTCCATGAACTGACCAATCAGAAGTATCAAGGAAACTGGGTGTGAAAATCACAAAAGGCAGATCGGTACTATTTAGCAACATGAACGTGCATGTAGTAAACCATGTAAACATTATAAATGGCTTTTCGAGGAAATTAACTCAAATGCACAACTTAACTTTTCCTGCTGTTGAAGATCGGTGAAGCCCAAACAAGTGACGTTCTTTCTCGTGCTAGTTTTGCTAAGAGGGAAGGGTTAGCGTTAGCCAGCCACACTTCCTGTTTCATGGTGTTGTCTTTGAGCCCTGATGTCCGTGTGTGTGTGTGTGTGTGTGCGTGTGCATGTGCGTGCGTATGTGTGTGTGTATGCGTGTGTGTCCTGTCCGTCTGTCTGTCCGTCTGCCTTGCTGGTCATGCTCCTCTGTGTAGGAGGGTCCCTATGTGATGCTCAAGAAGAACTGGGAGATGTACGAGGGCAACGACCAGTACGAGGGCTACTGCGTCGACCTGGCCTCCGAGATCGCCAAACACATCGGCATCAAGTACAAGATCTCCATCGTCCCGGATGGAAAGTATGGCGCCAGGGACCCAGAGACAAAGATCTGGAACGGCATGGTCGGGGAGCTGGTGTACGGGGTGAGAGCTCTTCTTTTTCATCTTCCCCACTACATGGAACGTTTGTTCTCCCGTGCAGATCCCAGAGGTGCCAATGTAGACGCAGGCAGAGCTTTTATTCATCTAAAGTTGACTCATCTCAGTCAGACATTAATTTTATGCCGTCAGTAAGATTCACAATGGTTCCCAGAGACAATAGGTGCTAACAATACAGTTTTGCAGCAGCTTGGCTTTTGACAGAGTAATTACTTTTCAGCAGAAAGGGGGGATGGAGAGGAGCCGACTTAATTTATTCAAACAGCCGGCACAGATTCCATCAAAGCAAGATATGGAAAGTCCAATCAAAGCGGTAAAATATTTCATGAAACTGATAAGTTACGAAATGGAAATACAAACAATACGTTTTAGCACAGGCGGTGCAGCGACTAGCGCTTATGCGCTAATCATTCCGATTCTCCATGTTGTCTCCGGTTTCCTCCTACAGTCCAAGGGACATGCAGGAGGTTGATCGGAGACCCCAAAACGTCCAAAAGTGTGAATAAGAGGTTGGACGGTTGTTTGTCTCCGTATGACGTGAATGAGGGAGCGAATGTTTGTGCAGGTTAAGTGGTAAAAATGCTAAACGTTTCAGCGTAAGAGCCGATACGATGGTTGTGGTAAATGCTTAGCACCAAAACCACATACAGTATATGGAGCATTCATTTCAGCTAATCTACAGCAACATCTGATGACTTTTTAATTATAATTGCATTATTTTACCATCACTAAACGGATCCCAAAAATGAAGCCGTTTTTTAATCATGCTCTTCGAGCTGACTTTTACTTCGATCGGTCCGTGCAGTCAACGTCAAGCACCATCGAATAAAACGCTAGACAAACGGCAGAGCAGAAGAAGTCAAGAACTTCTGTCGGAGAGGAAGACGATGTAAAAAAAATTTTAAAAAAATAAAGTTCCTGACAAAGACTTTGATGTGATCTCGCTGGCGGAATTAGCGCCGTGGAAATGTACGTTTTCTCACATTTATCATGAGTCAACAGGTGGTAACTTTGAGTTCCCGTTAGCATAATTACCGGAGCAAAGGGGAACCAAGCGGAACGCACTGGGGATTCTTAATTAAAAAATTATCAAGTGCATTTTACAAACTACAGCGCTGGGAAAGTAAGACGGAGGTAAATAAAGGACAGCAAGTAGGAAAAGACTTCATTAAATTGAAGACTCTGGGTGTCTTGCTTTGTGCAGCCGGCGAAATGGGACGCGTTTCTACAGAGCAATTAAAGCAAATAACACACTTGTTACACACACATTACGAAATCAGTTATATAAGTAGCAGAAAAAGCTAGTATGCTGTCCGACTGCTTTTGTAGTTGCATTTACAGAATCTGGTTCAAAAGCAATCTTGTGCTGGACATGATCACTCAAGGATGTTGGGAAATTCGCAGCCGGTAGGCAACCAGACAACGTCGGCCAAGTCGGGTCGGAGTTTATTTCTACAGCGTCGAATCACAACGCAGTTGTCTGACAACGCTTTCCATGTAGAGCAGGTCTGGACCTCCTCTCTTTAAGATCATCTACGGAAACCCAACATTACCTCATGAGCAAGCGCTTGGTGACAGTGGGCGAGGGAAACTACCTTTTACAGGGCAAGAACCTCAAGCTCAATGCGGGCGGCCTTCTGCCTCGACCAGATGGGCTTGAAAGAGAGAGAGAGAGAATAGAAAGAGTGTGAGAAAGCAAGAGTGTGATAGAGACTATGATGGTATGAGGGTTGGCAGAGACAGCCACAAATGATCTTATGCTAATTCTAGCTGTAGCGCTAAGAGTTGCTAGTGCTATTATCATGATATGATAATAGCTTTAATATTCATAAAAGATATTGTGGTGCGTGCAGGGCAGGACCGCTACATATGGGAACTGGCGCGATGAGAGTATCCAGAGATCCAGCAGAAGGGGTTACTATCGTGCACTGATGAAGGGACATAAGGGAAGAGTGGGAGGGATGAGAAAAGTGCATCCCGGGAGGTCCCCTCAGCAGAGTATGACTACGGCAGCGTAACCAGACTAGCCCTTTATATAAGGTTTCTCAAAAAGATAGATTTTAAGCCTATTCTAAAACAGAGAGAGGGCGTCTGGGGACCATGTGGTGGTTGTTCGCTCGTATTTGTTATTTTGGGATGCAGTTCAGTGACGCCACAGACATTCATTTCATCCAGGCATCAAATGGGGTCAAGACATTGAGTTGAGCACAAACTGTCCAAACAAGCGCAATTTATCCGCCGAGCCAACTCGTTCTAAAAAAAGGTCCCTCACGTGGATCCTTTATGGATGAAGGGTGAACCCTTTAAATGGTGAGCGTTTTCCTCTTCTTTGAGAAGGGTTTCTCTCAAACCAACTGACACCATCTTTTCTCCGCAAGCCGTCAACTACATTCAACGCCACCAACTTGACTCCACGTCCGCCGGAAGAACTTTGCTTATTTGCTCTTTCGAGTGCAGGTCAATAAAATCTCCCTGTAAGAAACCGTTGACCACACGGACTTTGGGGGATGCTTTTAGGGCCGGAGAAAGAAGAGCAGAGGTGTTAAGCTTTGTAAAAGATCTTTGAGATGTGGCCAAAAGGTGACCTGCTTTGTGCCAAAATTTGTCTTTTTATGTATCAAAAGACCATTTAGTCCAAGTGCATTTTGACAAGGAAGGAAAACCCTTCAGTTTTCCGGAGTTAATTGGCTTCCCCTCGAAAGTTCTCACCCGCTCATCTTCACCCCTGCAGAGCCTCTCTCCGAAAGCCAAGCTCGAGCGAGAGGTGCTTCATGACGTGTCAGTTCGATCAGGCAGTGCAGCGTAAAGACTAACCAGGTTAGCCAAAGCGGGCGGGAACAGAAAGTACAGCTGTGTTCTCGGCTATATTCATCGCTCTAACAAGTACCGTCAGAGGAGTCACATCCCATCCAGAAGCTCCGGGTGGAAGACATGCAAAGCCAAAACTGCCTTCTAGAGATGCCCCGCTTTGTGTGGCCCTTTAAAAGGCAATGAACTGGAGTGTCTGCAACCATTTTAAAGCACGATACATGCAAACAGATGACAATACATTCAAACATATCCAGAGATACCGTTTCTGCCTATGAAGAGAGTAGAAAGGGAGCACGTCAGTAGTCGGATGTTTTTTTAATGTGCCTAATGGGGACATGGCAAAGGTATGTCCGGTTCCAATGCTCCTGTGTTTTCCAGCTCTATACATTTAAAAACAGGCAAATGTTTGCACATTGGACGCCCGTTCCTGGAGGCGTACCCGGGTTCCCAATGATCCCGCGGTTCAATGATGCCTACATTTATAATGTTTCTAATGGAAACATCACATAGGGTAGCCAGGGTCCAGTGTTCCCCAGTTTGGTCAACATAACTCTAACGCTTAATCGCTGCCTCAGGCTGATAAGTATCAATAGAATATTGAGCTTGGGTATATAGAACCATAGGAGCATTAAACCCTGAGAACAAATCGGCATGACCCCGTTTTTTCCTTGCCCCTTTGCGCTGTGCGATTAAGTGATTTGAGCGATGGGGAGGGAGGCGACGAGCGCTTAGATGATTTATTGATAATGTGTTGGACTTTGCTGGAAGAGTGACTGTTCAAACAGGCGTACCAGGATGTTATATATAAGGTTAGGACGTTTTCAAAGACGGCTGAGTTCCAAAAAAAAAAAAAAAAAAAAAAAAAGTTGCGCTGATAAAGGGACTTCTCACTTTCTGGAAAATTCTATTTGACACCATCCACTCAAACGGGTGTAACACCGAGAGGCGGAGTGCTCTGTGCAGTGGTTCCGACACCCTTGAATGACCTTGTAGCCACGGCCAGACATATGTGCCTTGATTTAAGTTATCTATCATCAGCCGCTTTTGGACAGAAAAGTTCCAAGAGCTGTCCAGTTCAAATTTTCCTCTAGGAAGTAGCCTTTCAACGGTGGAGCCTTTAGCTTAGCATTTGCACGGGCAGTAGGGCAGCGGTTGGGAACCTATGGCTCGCGAGCCATATATGGCTCTTCCGGTGATGGCCTATGGCTATCAGATAGCCAACTAGTTCATCCACGTCAACCCTCATAACAGAAAAGATGGCGAAAAGAAGAAAAAGACGACAATTACCCTGCACTCCAGGCTGCGTGGACGGAGGAATTTGCATTTGGATCTGCGATATGGCTTTTATGGCTCTCCCAGTCAAAAAGGTTCCTGTAGGGGATCACATTAGGGTCTACTTGTTAGCCTGAGACAGACATTTGCAGCGTGTACCTTTAGCCCTGCGCTAAAAAACAAGATGTTTCCATGGACGGCGAAGTTGCCACAGTGTTCATGTTGCACATGACGGGAATAATAACCTTGAACTATCAAATGTTTTTATTTTCTCCCTGCGCTTTTTCGCTGCACGTTGACTGCTTCGGGCTCTTCTTCGGCCCATTTTGTCGCAGGAACACAGCTGACCAGTGACCATGATCGTTTTTAAAAATGTTATTTCGCATTCCGTAAGAAGCATCTGGTTATGGGCATGGCTTATGCGCTCTACCAATCATCCACAACATATGATTTCCCACGGTAACAGTAAGAGAAGCGAAAATGTTTATAGGTTCCTATGCTGTCCGAATGCAAGAAGGATAGGTTTTAGGAATTGCAAAAAGTTCCTTGTGTTCCAAATGGTCTCATGCCGTACTTTATGTATCTTTAACACATTGAAAAATTAGACCTGAATCCTTCTTTATGCTAGCCGCTTTCAGGACTTTTTCGCAGTTCCTAGAACCTTCTCCGAAACAAGGCCTTTTTTTCATGCACTCAGGCAGCATAATAACCACGGGCCATTGGCCTTTTTTAAATATGAGTTAGCTAAAGGCGGGGTCCGCCTTCCTTTGATAGTTCGTGGTTTTTATTCCACACGTGCTGTGGCGACGTTGTGCTCCATGTCGTGCATGTCGTCTTCCTCTTCTACACGTTGAGTGTTTTTTTAAGCGTGCCGCATAAGGTCACTCTGCTTAAAGCGCTGACTGCAAAGCTGAAAAGGTTTCCCCAGAGGAAGGTAGTTCCAAGAACGAAATTCGAGCCGGAACTGAGTTCTTAGCACCGTTCTGTCCGAGACAGCTAATTCCATCACGTCAAACGTTTCGCCGCACGCTCATTTACCGAACGTGTGAATTTAAATCCAGCCCTGACAGCGTGGGTTAGAAACCGGTGGGAGCAAACGACGGCAGCGGATGGTTCTCACGAAGAAAGTGAGGCAGTGAGTTTAAGTGCATCAGTGCGTAAAGCCAGGACTTGACTGTGGAGTGTGTGATTGGGGGCGGGGGAAGGGGAAGGGGAAGCTAGCATCTTGTTCATGAGACCGTCTGAGGACACGGAGGCTGTCAGCACTTTGCCGTCTAAGACTTTGCTCGGAGGCCATCCCCAGTCCTCTCTGAAAAGTCCCGCATAACCGCCACAAAAGCTCTGCCTCCTTTTAACCTGCCATGTATTTTAGCCCACGCTAAACGCTTCCAGGCTGTCATCTTAGTGTATTTTGCTAAGGATGAAAGAACCTAAATCTTTTTTCTTTTTTTTTTTTTTTTTTTTTTTTTTTTGCGTTTTTCTCCCTCCTCGCCCCGTTTCCCCCTTCTTCCTTCTTTAAGTGTCAGATGGTCGTAATGAAACTTTAAATTCTTGCTGATATTAAGCCCCGTGCTCCCCGAGCCGGGCAGACAAGGTCAGGAGTGTTTCTGTAATCTGGTTTGTGAATTTTTCAACAAGACAGAATGCGTTTCCGCAGACCTCTGAGGTGGCTGGATCCCATTCTGCCGTCCTGTGCTGTAAGCATCTTTCTCTGACACATTATTTTATCCTTCCCGCTGATTCTCCCGGAGGTTTCGGCTAAGCCTCTCGGCATTAGACGGGGGGGTTTGAGTTTCTTTTTCAATTTCTTTTCTTTCTCCCTCTGTCTTAACTTGATCACTGTGAGATGCATTCAGCCGCTGTCCGAACTGAAGCACTCTGAGATTTGTTCAGTCAGGGGGAGAAATTTCTGATGAAATTAAACGAGCTACACAGAACACAAGAGGAGCAACTTCTTCGTCTTCAGTCGGTCGGCTCACTTTTGCCGTTCAGAGTCTGCGAGGGACTTTTTTTTTTTCCAAGCCTGCCTTCTTTCTAGACCTGTAAACTTTCCAGTTTGTTAAAACGGCCGAGGGACCAAGAAAGAAGCTGAAATGAATCTTCTTTTCCTTCGTTGGGTGCACTTTTGCACCAAATGCCGAAAGTAGGTTACTATCTTTTAACCAAAAATCAATCCAATGGCTGATGAATGAGCTCCTCTTCTTCCCTATCTCAGTCCACTGACGGGTTCCGGGGTTGTGGCCAAAACAAGCACAGATGACTGAAATCCTGAAATCCATTTCCACGATGGGGGGCCCGAACATGGACCACTGGATCCCTTCCAGACCTTCCCCGAGATGCGGGGGTCGGCCACCCCCAACCCTCAACACCCCTCCGTCCTCCCCGTCTTGCTCTATCTCTTTCTACTCCGACTTGTCGAGACAGACGGCCGGAGGCATTTTGCTGGGATCCGTCCAGAGTTTCTGCAGCGGTAAAAGGCAGTTGTTTCCTCGCTTCTTTCGCCAAGTGCTTGCCCATGGAGGGAATACAGTGATCCCTGGCTATAACGCGGTTTACTTTTCACGGTTTCGCTTCTTCAGGGATTTGCATCGTGCATTGGGTTCTGCATTCTGATTGGCTAAAAAGTCACTCCGCTTCTTCTCTACCTGTGCGTCAATAACGTTGCAGTTTAACATGTGCATGTACGTAAAACAGCTCGCCAAATTTGCATTACGTACGTGCAAATTCTCTTGCAATTTCGAGTTTCTCTAAAACCCATAATGTTGACAAAACGCTCTGGACCGACAAAAGCACGTGCGGCAGGGCCCAAAGGGAAGCGGAAGATGCTATCTATCGCAGATAAAGTTAAACTTCTGGACACACTAAGGGAAGGTAAAAGCTATGCGGCTGTAGGTCGGCATTACGGAATTAATTAATCTTCCCTTCGTTCCATAAAGAAGGAAGAAAAAAACATAAGGACAACAGCAGCAATGTATAATAGAGTATTTAATTGTATAATAATTGTAAAAAAAAAATAAAGGTTTCTACTTCACGGATTTTGCCTATCACGGGTTCTTCTTGGAACGTAACCCCCACGAAAAACAAGGGTTTACTGTATTGGGTTTCTGTAAATCATTAAAAGTGCGGTCCAGACCATTCTACATGGGGAGTTTCATGAGAGAACTGCAGTGGGGTTTGGTGTCTTATCAATAAAGTCCGACACGACTTGACTTGACTCTGGAGAGATTCCTGCAGAGACGTGAATTGAAGACACCGTTCTCATGAAATGTCCCCAACTCCCCCAAACTAACCATTTGGGTCCAATAATTCTGTCGCTGACACCCATCCAGCCCGCCGACAGGTGGGGCTCAGTTTACGGCACTGTTCCTTTCGAGTGTCCATTACGCGCTGCAAATCAGTCGGAACTGTTCTGGCGTCATGTTCACTTGTGAACTAGTCAGTTTTAAACTCGATATTTGCTACGGTCAATCCGTGCTCTCAGTAGAAATCCGATAACTTCTTCAACAGCCACCCAGCCTACCATGTTTCACCCAAATGGGTGTTGAAGTCTTTCCAACCAAACAGTTACAAGGTAGTGCCTCAATCCAAAACAAGTGAAACAGATCCGCTGAGAGTGTTTGCCGCATAAAAAAACACAAACCAAGGAGGCGACCATCTCTTTAAATGATGAAAAACTCCTACTTCAATTCTACTCAGGGACTTTTTAGTGTCCCAATAGCCGGACGTTTCTATTTAACCCTAGAAAAAGGGCAAGACCAACCTCTATCCAGGAGTTTATTTTCACAATTTTTATCAGAAAAATCCAATTTGACAATCAGATCATGCCTCCCATATCTAGCGAAGTTAGCTCAGCCACATGCATTATATTAGCCGCTATAATGCCTCTTGGTCAGTATAGGTTTGTCACTGTGTTTGACCCAAATTGGGTCAAACACAATAAGAGTTATTTACAACTTGTGCCATAAAGCTTCAACTTGGTGAGATAAACACTTTTTGACCACATGGCTATATCTTCTAAGCCTGCAGCTGGATTTATACACATCCATACAGTGTAGTTGGTGGTGTATCTTAAGGCCCTTAAAATATTGTTAGCATCAACTTGGATATTTGATTTTACATGTTTTTCTGCCATTCTGGCTTTCTAATACACCATAGGGATGCTATCTATATCAGTCGTTGCTGCTGGCAGCTCTTCAATCCCTCCGATGCGGCTCCTTGTGGCTTTTGAAAATAATTGACTTAACTAGAGTATTTAATTAAATGCATTTTATTGTAGTTCATTCATTTGAATGTCATTTATGTAATGAATTTTAAATTTGAAGTTTATGGCAATCTTGTACATCTAAATGAAACGTGTTCAAATATTTGTGTTGCTCTTAACAAGCGACTGCATGCGTCAGTGAAAGGATGGCAGCACATAGAGAGACGACAGCATTTTTGGTTTTCTGCCGGTGGATCATTTAAGTTTGTCTTTTTTTCATAAATACAAGAAGGACTCAAGTCGACATTGAGTATTTTAAAGTAAACTTCAACCCAACGCCTTTTTTCGGAGTTCATAATGTTTTGTTGCGTGCAGAAATGCGATTTCCTTTTCTCTGCAGTTCATTGCATTTTATTGCATTTCGATTTAAATTGATTTAAAAAATGCAACACATATTTTGTTTATACATAAGGCAAAAAAAAGGAACGTTATATGCCGTGTTAATTCATGTTAAATTTCAAAACAGTTGTGCGGCTCCAAGGGTTCTCTTTATTGTGGGGAAACGGGTCCAAATGGCTTTTTGAGTGGTAAAGATTGCCGACCCCTGGTCTCGATATAGACTTGCAGTCTTAGCAAATCCTGAGTCGTAGCTCAGATGGCAGAGATTAGGTTCCTTTGCTGGGGAACTTCAGGCCCCAGGAAGTTTGGACCCTTTGTCACATTAAAATCAAGAGAATGCTAGACCTTCAGAGCATTAATGCACTTTGACTTTTGCTCATTAATGGTTGAAGATGAGCAGGGGAAGAGGTTTTGATTAAAAAACCCTCAGATGATTCTGTCTGTTTTCAGACTGCCCATCATAATTCTGAATGTATGTATGAACTGAGGAAATAATCAGAAATATATCATAAATTAGAAATAATAATTATAGTAATATGGAGTTCCATATGGTATATATGTACTGAGAAAATAATCAGAAATATATCATAAATTAAAAATCATAATTGTAGTAACATGGATTTCCTCCAGGTTGAGAGTGAACCCCGCTCTCATGCGATGACAGCTGCGATATTCATCCTCCCCCCAGGATAAGATCAATGACCCATTTGAGGATTTTCGGTCCTTGTTTGAGCTATTTTAATTTCTAGAGGCGTCCTGATCGTCCGGCATGGCAATGTGAAAAAATTAAATAGAAATGTCGTATCCAAGTTGTTACTTGCCTTGCAAACTTTATTGAATTGATTTCGATGTCAAATTTGAAATTTCCCAACGGCCGGTAGTTTAGCTAACCTGGCAGGACCAGTCGGAGGAAGGCGAGCCAATAAAACTGTTTACGCTGTTCTGCAAATTGTCTGTTCAATTAAGCTTTTGAGTCCAAAATCTGGACACAACTGTGTGTCCT
Source organism: Fistularia commersonii (assembly GCF_037954325.1). NCBI lineage: Eukaryota > Metazoa > Chordata > Actinopteri > Syngnathiformes > Fistulariidae > Fistularia > Fistularia commersonii. The sequence continues at coordinate 8,697,322 of NC_141298.1, read as the reverse complement.
AATCCTCAGTGTGTTTATTTAACAAATCTGAGACGAGTTTAATTTGAGTTTGTTTGGAAAGTTGTCAATGTCAAATACATGCTGACGACAGGATGAAGTAAATCTTTCCTTGGAAGAACTTCAAGTCTTATCGAACGGGAGTAACTATTAGTTTTATTGGTTTTGACCGCGTTCGACTGCTCTTCCGCCACTAGCGTCGGTTTATATGTCGACCCTTTGCTGTTACATAATTGGCTAATTCAAATCCCTCCATATCCCCCACAGAAAGCGGAAATTGCTGTGGCCCCTTTGACAATCACGTTGGTCCGGGAAGAGGTGATTGACTTTTCCAAGCCCTTCATGTCGCTGGGCATCTCCATCATGATCAAGAAACCCCAAAAGTCTAAACCCGGGGTGTTCTCCTTCCTGGACCCACTGGCCTACGAGATCTGGATGTGCATCGTGTTTGCCTATATCGGCGTGAGCGTGGTGCTCTTCCTGGTCAGCCGCTTCAGCCCGTACGAATGGCACACCGAGGAGCCCGAGGAGGGCACCGACGGTCCGCCAAGCGACCAGCCCCCCAATGAGTTTGGTATCTTTAACTCTCTCTGGTTCTCCCTGGGCGCCTTCATGCAACAGGGCTGCGACATCTCTCCTAGGTAAGTCACCTGAAAAGCTCGTTTTCCTTTCTGGCGTGTCCGATAACGGTTCGAAACGTCGCCGTAACGGCATCTGAATATTTTTCAGTTTTGTTTTTGTTTAAATTATCCTTGCTGCATTAATATTTGCAGGATGAATCATGAAAGATTTACGTCCACATACTGTTTTTTTCTGTTTCTCCAAAGGTTGTCGGTCGTCCGGGCCACGGTTAATCGTCGTTAAATCTTGTCGTGGCGACTGGACTTGTTTTTTTTTTTTTTTTTCTTTTCAAAGATGTTTCACCTCTCATCTGAGAGGCCTCTTCGGTTTGACTAGACCGTGAGGAGTTTCGGGACTGGGATCGGGCATTGGTCCAAATTGAGAAATCTCATTATGGTAATGAGGGAGTTGTTTTGTGGAAAGTAGGTCGCAATGGGGTTGCTGTGTTAATGTCTTCTTCAAACTAGAAAAAACATTTCCGGACATACGAGGCAGTGTTTCGACAGTACCTTTCACCTGCATACGATTCATACCAAATCCACAACCCATACCAGGCACAGGCAGCTACACCCTGAGCCTCAGCTCAAGCGATCGAACGGTTTTGTTTTGTGATTCAGATTCTAACTGAAGGAGTCCCCAGAGGTTGTACCTTTGTCCCCCAAACAACCCCATTCAAACAAGTTTCCGCAAAACAACTCGCTCTTCGAAATAACGAGCCTTCTCAACCTGGACCAACGGCCGATCCCAACCCCAGCGTTTACACCCTCGGGAACTCCCCACGCTCTATTGGAATTCAAGAGGCCTCTCAGATGACAGGTGAAACATCTTCAGGTGAAAAAATCAAGTCCAGTGGCCACGACAAGACGACAAGCTATGTTGAGGAAACTGACTACGGCTGATATGAATTTAATATTTTGCTCATTCACTATAAGACCATGAACCAATAAGAAAAAAGAAGTATGCTTATTCACTCTCCGAGATAGATATGAGATTGATGTTTCTCTGTTTTATTTTTATTTCATATATATAATCTGGATTTAGCTGCTGGTTATGTTATAGTGACTAGATGCAAAGTATTTTTCAAAATAATCATTAGTCATATAAATATATGATTTTGAATGTTTTCTTATAGTCTATGTATGGACACGAGAGCTTAGTAACATACAGAGCGCCTATGACTGAAACTAATATTTATGGTATATTATGGTATGTCTCTTCACTTGTAGCTTCTGCGAACACCATATAAGGACAATGTGGCACTGTCCTTAAATGGTGCTCGCTGCTTCTGTGTGTCTGAGCGCATGCGTGTGCGACTTCTGTCTTCTTCTGTCTTTTCACCCCGAGTCGTACAGTTCCTCCTCTTCTGACTGACGGCCTCCGTTTTTCGATCGTAAGATAATCCCTACCTACATTGGTTCGGCTTCACGCCCTCAGCGGTGTCAGTCTCTCATGTTGTCTAGTCTGAGCTCCAGTTACACCAATGGCCATCAGTGTAAACAAACATGTATAGGAGGCACTGCAAGGGATAAATACATCGATTTACAGATGGTAGACAAGAACTAAAATATCAAAATGGTTGATTTTCAGAGTAAATTAAACTAACAAACCTTCTGATCCTGTATCATGTCACCCCAGTGGATGCTGGGGTGACATGCATTTCAGAAGGAAGTGGACTTCCTGAACTGCAACCACACAAAGTGGGTCAAACTAACAAAAATCAATTCTTAGGGGCAGAAAAGAAAATGCAATAATTGTCAGAGATTTTTGAATTTGTAATATATAAGTCCATAGAAATATCACTTGGCAGTAAGGAAAGGCATTTACACCCTGCCTTTTATTTTAATATTCTAAAACCAGATTCTCCAGCACCGGTGGCCATCGCTCTGAAGAACATTTCAACCAAAACATCGTCCCGCTTCTCTCTGAGTTCCTCCTCTTCCCCTCGTCCAAAATACAAGACAAAGCCTCGCATTCTTTGGGGCTTTAAACCACCCGACTGTCTCCGGGTAAAAACGGTGTACTTTGGTGGAAGGGTGGAGAACTGGAGCTCGCAAAGTCAATGTTCCGCTCCGTCCTGTGAAAGCTCTTCCACTTAGAGTCTAAGCTTTGGAATTCCTGTCCATCATAATTTTTTTTTTCCCCATCGCGTTAAGATGCGTAGATCGGTAGAGCTCACTTTTTTTCGCTGCTAGGCCTTTCTTTCTTAGCCGGTTCAATTGCTTTGTCAGGCTTAAAGCTCCGGATGATGGATTGTTTCGGTTACATTCTGATAAAACCGGCTCCTATAGTAATTTAAGATCTTAATCATTGTTTATTTAATTAAAGTCCTTATGATTCTAACAGTGTAATAGAGATGGTAAGGTGTTAAGCAGGAGAAAGGAGGACCAAACCAGCCTGTATTTTTCAGCCTCTTGCTTCCACATCAGAGGGGAAACACACAAGATGGAGGATCCAGAGGTGCATTCAATTATAGCCCGGTCTCACGTAAGCAACCTATAGCGGAGGATGTAGCAGCCCCTCTGACTGTGATTAAACATCCTCATTTAAGGAGAACACCTGCTTTGTTTACATTGCCCCCCCCCCTTTCCCCCCTTTACATGCTTCCATAGTCACAACTGTTCGCCACATCTCCGCCTGCGCAGCGCAGATAAGGACTCTGGAGCTGCACAACAATGTCGAGCATCACAATCGAAAGTCTCCATTTCAACCGTTTTCGTTTCTGTTTGTGGACCGTTCTCCCCCCCCCCTCGCCCCCCGACACAACCATCAACTCTAATCCCGCCACCCTCCCAGAGCGCTTAGCCTCCTCCACTCTGTGGAAATCCCTTCACGTGGTGGCGAAAAACAGGGTTAAGGCTACAACCGGTTGAACTGAATTCACAGAAGTTTGCAAATATACATGCTTTTACTTTGACAGGCCTCAGGAGATTCGGGAGATTAGATTGATGTTTTGTCGTAATAGTTTAGGAGCAGGGCAGTTCAGTCCATCTGGAACTGCACTTGCACCAGTCAGATGTTTAATTAGCATTCATCCCTTGGTCATTTGACTGGCGTTGTCAAGGGGACCCCTTCCACAAAGACCCGGGAGGGAGTTATCGATTTAGCAGTTTATTGCTGAATAGGATTAATTGACACGGGATATCAAGCTAGGAGGTGGCAAGCCGGTTCCGCAATGAGTTCCCGTTGAAGTCGGCGCGAGAGTTTAAGGATAAAGCCTTGTTGATAGCAATGACATGAAGATGCTAATATAATTTATTGCTTTGACAGAAATAAATGACAAGAACCACAACAACAAATTCAGGGTTTGTGTTAGGATGTGGAGCGGGTACTGACTGGGTGATGTAAACAGCCAGTCTTCCTTGTAAAGCTTTCCCTGTATCAGCTAACCCCGATGAAGCCACGACACACAGCAAGGAACGCTAGTTTCACCATTACGTCGCCACAGAATGGCGCCTTAAGAAAGTGTACCGAAGAGACCGTCTCCTCATCTATTTTTGACTCTTTCCAAATGACCCTGTGGCAAAACAGGCTGTCAGAACAGAAAGGCCAAGCGGTAATTGTTTTGCAGTGGGACAGCAATCAGCCGTGGGTTTTTTGGCTGTGTTTAAAATAACCATGTTATTGTTGTTGGTGTTGTGCGGACTGACAATGAGCTGCAGTTATTGTTTGGAGTGACCCGATGTTATAAGGGACTGCAGTAACTCCACACATTGCCGAAGAAGTATTGAAAGATTCAGTAAAGTGAGGAGCAGGACTCTGGAGTCCGGCATAATTTTTATGGTCTACCAACCCATGCGTAGGAATTGACTCCATCCAAGTGTTGGGTTTAACCGTCTACATGCAGAAGGAGGTGTTTTCAGATCTTTCCATGCTGGAACCCATTTCCGTATCACTCCGTCGTCAAATGCCGTTGTCTTGGAGACGGACGTACAGATCCAATGGCAGTCGGGTGCATTTTCACCCAAAGGTGTCGCGTAAAATTATATTTTACCTTCACATTCGGAGTGTCGCCTTTACGCTCTTGCAAAAAACGTTGTCAAATTAGCAAATTCCAGCATTTATATCTGTTTGGTAGCACGGTAACGCAAACGACGGTGCCGTCATGGGACGTGGTTGAAGGCGGCTTGTGATTTTGAGTGAGTAAACGTCAATTAGTGAGATGTCTGTTGAGGTTCTCCAGGTCATGGTGAATTCTTGTCGAAGTCTTATTGTCGTGGCAACTGGACTTGAATTTCTTCTCCTGTAGACGTTTCCCCCCTCATCCGAGAGGCTTCTTCAGTTCTAATGGCCTCTCGGATGAGGGGTGAAACATCTTCAGGTGAAGAAAAAAAAATCAAAAATCAAGTCCATTTGCTACAAAAAGAAGATTTTAACAAGAATTAGCAAGAGTTTCAAGTTGCGTTAACTCACTTATTTCTTTATAAGCAATCCCAAAGCTGATTTTCATCTTGGACTTTACCGTCTGTCCGATGCAAAGTCTGCTATGCTTCCGCTGTCAATCTGGGTTTTAAACAGCTATGTTGTTGTTGTTGTTGTTGTTGTTGTTGTTGGGCTCAGGTGGAAGAGCGGTAACCTTGGAACTGAACCTGCTCACCTCCTAGCCCGTTGAAGCGTTGTAGAGCAAGATACCGAACCCCAAACTGCTCCCCAGCAGCCATCTGGGCTCCATCATAGATTCCCGCTGGCTTCCTCGGGCGCATATCACTCCATCTTTACCTCCCTCGGTGGTAAAGCGGTTAAATATGAAATTAAATAAACCGAGGCGGCCGTTTATATTTTTATCAAGCCTCCTGACATCTCAACTTTTTTTTTTTTTTCTGCTAATCTACCTTCTTTTCATAGCTGTATCTTGTGATTTTGCTCTTGTTAGATAAATGTGTTTCTGCCAGTATTCAGTTCTTTTTTTTTTTTTTTTTTTTGACTAATTTCATGGGTGTAGAAATAGCATGAAACGGCTGCCTTTCCCCTTTCTCCCTTTTAATAAGGGTTAATACCCCCTTCTGCTCCCTCAAGGCAACCCATAATAATTAATTCAGTGATTAATATCCTGGTCTCCAGTGGTAATGTCTCCGTGGAAACGGGGGGGGGAAGAGGGGAGCTTAAATAAAATGGTGACATGATAGCCTTTTTAATTGACTACAAATCCCAGATGAATAGAACTTAGACGGCGGGATGTCACAGGTCAGGAAATCGGAAAAGTATAATACGTGACGTTTCCCTCCGTGTGACGCTCGTCAGTCTGAGAGAAAAGATCCGGAGACGGTTCAAGTCAGCGAGTCATGACCTCTTTGAGCGTAAGCCCCGATCGGATTCACCCCGACATTATTTATCCATATTTTTTTTTTGGGCCCCACATGATATAAAAACCAAGAGGAGGAGTGATTTCATGTCAGAAAAGCTAATACATGTGTTTTCTTGTGCCTGATTGGTCATTTTTTTTCTTTGTAGATCCAACACCTCTTGAATGTTGGAGAGACTTTAATGGGTCCTTTGCATTTAAATGGAGAGAAAAAAAAATGCTAATTTAATATTACCAGCAAATGGAACTTCAGATGGACCAGAAATTCAGTAGCGACCAAATCACAATGGCATTTTTTTTGCCTCCTCTCCTCCGCTCTGACCTCACTTCTATTTTATTTTTTTATTCATTACTTAAGTTGGACTCGGCAAAGGGTCCAGTCTTGCGTTGTTCACCCACATGTGCATGAATTAACCCAAACCATAACCTGAGTTGGGGAAGGTAATGTGTCTTAGCAGCCTAGCATACGTTCCCTTGAGGTGCTCATAGTGACAGATGAATTTGGATGTTAAGGGTTGGTGCAGTGGTCGGCACCTCCGCCTGACAGATGAAGATCCCCAGTTAGATTCTGTTAGTAAATCTTTCTGTGCCGAGTTTCCATGTTCTCCACTTGTCTGCGTGGGTTTCTTCCAGGTTCTTTGCTTTCCTTCCACTGTCCAAAAACAACCAATAGCCTCACTGGACACCATAATTTGCCTGGATATGTGAATGGGAGAGTGAACGGTGTGATTGTTATTGACCGGTGAACCCCACCTCTCGCCCGATGACGGTTGGGACAGGCGCTAGCACCCCCGCAACCCCGAGTCCGGGATAAGATAATGAATAAATGAATGTTAAGGGATCGTTTTTTTTCACCCGAGCTGTGCCGAGTAACCTTGCGAATCTGTGTGTTTTTGTGTGATTTTGCGAAGGCAGATTTCATACAGGAGAACTCGGACGCTTCGGCTTCTCGGACTCGGTCTTTATCTCTTGCTGAGTCACGGCTCTAAGCGCCGTATCTCCGGTGAGCTAATGAGAATGGGTTTGGCTTGATTAGCTCTGACAAGCGCGGGCCGTCTGCGCACCCTTACCCGAACGTTACGGGTGAAGCGTAACTTTTACCGGGAGTTGTCAAACGAAGGCCAACAAAAGAATTTTAAGTGGTTTGTTGTCTCCGGTTATTCGTGTGTTCTGATTAGCTCCCGACCGACATCCTGTCCGATTTCTCCGCTTTTGCTTTTTTTTTTTTTTTTTTTTTTGCTTCCGTCAGCAGTGTGTCGTCGTGTTCGGCACATTCCCCGCTCGCATCCTTTTCTGGAAAACTGTGGGCTCTCTTTGAAAGCTGCGATTGCATCCGCGTGTACTCGCGCATTCAGCTTCAAAGTCGAGAACCAATTTGGCGTTTCCTGCTTTGATATCGTGGTAGCGGGTGCTAATTAGATAGCATTCATCAAACATCTCCAGCTGCCACCGAAAGATTAACTAATTTATTTATTTATTACATAAACCCCTTTCAGTGCAGCCATTCAACCTTTACTGCTTGGGAACTCTTAAAAGTAGGAGTGTGATTTCTTTTTTTCCCCCTCCTCTCATAGATGTTATCTTTAAGCTTATGTTGAGGCCTAAATAGGTGGAACCAGATGAGATAAAAAAGTCTTAATTAAATTATTTCTGAAGTGGAATTTTAATCCCTTTGCCTCCCAATGTTGTATCCATTGCCCTTCCAGAAGTGCGATTCATTAACCAATAAAACGGCAGCATCTATAGACTGTATAGGCTTGTTTATCCTTACGTTACACATGTAAACATGTACTTTCCCCTGAAACATTGTCATATTTATGTTGCCACGGCTATTAAGCGATACATGTCGGATTTAATCTACGTGGCGCCAAACCACATTACAGTTGTTACATGTCGCTTTCTGTATAGAGCAGGTGTGGACCACCACTCCTTTAGATTATACACCGAAACACAACATTGTCCAATGAGCAAGGGCTCGGCAGGAGTGTTGAGGAAACAGATCGCAGCTCAATCCGGTCGGCTTTCTGTCTCAACCGGTTGGGGTAGAAAGAGAGAGAGGGAGAGAAAGAAGGACAGAGAAATAGAAAACAAAGGCGTGATAGAGACAGAAGGGGGTTGAGAGTCTGGAGGGACAGGCACCAAGGATCTCATACTGCTAATAACAGTAGGGCTAACAGTTACTTGGTTCTGGTGACCTGATACAATTATAGCTTTAATATACATAAAATAAATGGAGGGGGTAATGGCAGTAATGGTGAGAGCCTGACAGGGGCGCTGGAGTAGATGGAGCCGCTCCCCCCCCCGGGAACCTGTGAAATGAGGCGGTCCAGGGACTCGGGAGACGACATGGTTCATCCACTAGAGGGGATTGCAGAGTTCACTTCAGAGTTCCACGTGCCATTTCAGACAATAACAAACGCAGCAATGGCGGTTATCCTATGTACTACAAGCTAAGCTAAGCTAAAAGCGGGTATGTCCCTTTCAAATGTCATTTTTTAATGCTTGCACACCTCTCATTGGTGCTCTTCATTGCAACCATACAGTACATCCACTAGAGGACAGTGCCAAAATTAATTTCCGAGGTCCAGTTTGGACAATAACCAAGTTGGCGATGGCAGATGAGCCTGTGTAGTACATGTTATATTACTTACTTATTAGCATGAGGCTAAGCTAAAGGCTAATTTATTACATTACATTACATTACATTACATTCGGCAAACGCTTTTATCCAAAGCGACTTACAATAGAGGACATAAGGACTGCAAATAACACTTGCAAATACAAGATCCACAGGAAATATACAGAACTGTAAGCTTGGGTTAGTGAGTTGTTTTTTTTTTTTTTGACAAAGACGTACACACACACACACACACACACTGCTTAGCCTAACTTGGTGCCTAACCTGATCTGGGGCAGCTCAAGCATCAGCGCAGTAAATAGTTTTTACCTGTTTCTTGAAGGTTGAGAGAGATGATGCTAGTCTTGTTGCTTCCGGAAGTTTGTTCCACCACTGAGGTAGTAGAACTGAGAACAGTTTTGCCTGAGATCGCTTAGAGCGAGCAAAAGGTACTGCTAGTAGGTTTGTATTAGAGGAACGCAGCTCTCTGCCGGGAACATATGGTCTTATCATTTCGTTCAGATTTCGTTTATCTGCACATTATATGTGTAAATAGGTGCATCCCTTTCAATTGTCAAACGTCAACCCCTGCATACTTCCCATGGGTGCTTTACATTTCCATGGTAGCAATACACCCACTAGATCAGTGTTTCTTAACCTGGGTTCGATCGAACCCCAGGGGTTCGGTGGGTCAGTCTCAGGGGTTCGGCGGAGGTCAAGACACACATTGGTGATGACATCACTGGCTGCAGGTGATCACGCTACATAGCTTGGCCAATCCGTGCTGCAGGGATTTTGGCGCGCTCAGTTGTAGTAACTTGTGACTGTCGTGATGGTACGTCATGTGATTTCTTTCTTAATATTTTAATCCCTTCATACTAATTATGTCGGGCAAAAAAAGAAAGCGGTCGGAAGAATACGTACAATACGGATTCACATGTATGACGGAACTGCATGATTTGGAATGACAAGATGAGCAATTCTAGTCCAGCACCGGCAAAACTAAGGGAAGGCTTCCTTCAGCTGCATGGAGATGGGAACTACAAGAACATAGCGCTTGCTGAATTCAAGGTGAAGGGAGCCAGATTCGATGAAAAGGCTACTCTGCCCGTTCTTTGTACCCATCAACGAAACGATCCTCGATCCAATAAAGAAGGGTTCGGTGAATGTGCATGTAAAACAGGTGGGGTTCAGTACCTCCAACAAGGTTAAGAACCACTGCACTAGATGGCAATGCGAGATTTACTTCCCAGCTCCAAGTTCTGTTTCAGAAAATAACTAAGATGGCGACGGCGGCGGAGCTGGTGACAGTGTGTATCCAAAGACAGAGGCACAAATCCAGGCCGGGCAGTAGACATGGCGGTTTTTGCGAGCATTAAATACAAGCGCCGCCCTGAGCATCCTCCCCCTCCTACCGAGACTTCTGGACGTACTGCTCGATTTGCTGCGTTTGGCTTTGCATCAGCGAGCTCCCCGAGAACATGTGGAATTACGCTCTGAATAAACGCAGAGGATGGTCAGAGGGCTTCGTCTGTATGCGTATTTGTCTTTAACGGTGAGCAAAAATGACCCTGGGGGGGCCTCGTTTCTGCAGCATTATATTTCATTTTTAGTCAGCGTTCTCAAACAGCACCACATGCAGATTGAAACATTTTGAAAAAATACGTCCGTCCTGTCCTAATTTTCAAGGGCGATGCAGGAAAATCTACACTTTGATGAAGAAGCGCTTCATCACCTCACTTCAAAAGATTCAAGTGGGTGAGGTAATAATAATATGACGCTTTATAATGTAGCAAAATAAAATAAAATAAAATAGAAAAAGTATAAAATGAACTGTTGGAGGGGGTTGTGAGTACTGTTTTTAAAAGTTGGTAAAGAGGGAATTATTATTATGTTATTATTATCATATTATTATTATATTATTATATTATATTATATTATATTATATGTTATTGGGAAGTTTCAGAGGTGGAAGAATGAAGTCCTGGAGATGTTTATGATGGTCGATTTGAAGGAGAGAGTGGATTTCCTTCGCACCGTTTGCAAAAATTGTCAAATTAGCGAATACCGATGCTTGGTATCTTTAATATGAAACGCACACACGATGGTGTTGCGTTAAAAATGAAAGCAGCTGGTGATCGGTTGGGGCTCGGTTGTGATTTCAGGTGACAGAACGTCCGATGCTCATCAGATCAGCAAGTGCTTCAAGTTATGTTAACTCAGAGCCGACATTCTTGAGTGTTAATTTTAGTGTTGATTTTCACTACGATCTCAAGAATTTACCGCCTGTCTGATGTCGAGTTTGTTGTGCTTTACTCGTTGATTTGATTTACCCTGTTGGCTCGATTTGTTACTGTATCAATGTGACGAGTAATATGATTTGATCACATTCGTGCGACTCTGAACTCATAAGGATTAATTGAATAATGCTCTTGTGGTTATTTTGCTTTACGGTTATTGGAAATGAACATCGCCCTCGCCAACAGGCCCTCTCCGCATCTGGCGCTGTCATTTTAGCAGGCGAGTCATCAGTAAAAAGCAGAGTAAAGGATATTAATTCAGGCAATGTGTTTATTTCCTCAGAACCTTTTTAGGATTCAGCGCGCGGAGGAACCAGGACCATAGACCTCACTTCCCAGAAACATTTAGCTCCAACTCCAGGGCAGGGTCTTATTTACTGTTTACTGATCCAAAGGAACTCACATGACGCCGCTGCTTGATGATTGGTGGAACTCATAACCTCGCCCATAACCAGCTAGTTCTTGTGGACCGTGGAGCGCCATTTTTAAAAACTACGGTCACTGGTCGGCCGTTTTCTTGCGGAAAAAACGGACAGAGCTAGTGGGAAATGGCCCAAACTGTTCTTGCCTGCTACACCTCAGAGGGGTTTCCAGCAGTACATACACATTTTGGCCAAAATAAGTACAGAGTTAGCGAACAGCGCAGGTTTTTTTATACAGCCAAGCAGTGCAGGGAGAACATAAAAACACTTCAACCCATCTGGTAATTCACGATTATGGTTCCCGCCATGCAAAACATGAAGGTTGCGCTGACTCCATGTTATCAGCGACACCTTCCTCTTCTTGACGGAAGTTTACTTTTTGAGTGTGATGCTAACGCGTCATACCGCTCGCTGCTGTGGTCCCTTACTGCTTTTTGGGATGCAATAACTAAAAGATTCCCCTGGAGGAGGCTAGTTCCTGGAAACAAATTCAGGCTGAACAGAGAAGAACTCCACTGTCCGAAAGCAGAGTTCAGAGAGATTAGTTTGTCAGTTCTGCTGAGGTTCCCCCAGCCTCAGTTGGAGTTTGGTCTGTTTCTTGGGTCTTGGTTTTTTGGGGTCCTCTTGGTTTTTTGGGGGTCTGCTCTTTGGCCAAACTAGTGGGCTACTTCCTCAATCAAACCAAAAGACTTTGTGAATAAAGGTGATGAATCTGAGTATCAATTCAGATTCAGCTTCCATCCCCTCGTGTGCTTTTGACTTCAGAAACCCTGGAAGAAAACAAAGCCTCCAATCAGACTCCAATCCACACAAACGTCTGCATTTTAACTTTTTTTTTTCTTCTTCTCTGAAAGCCAGATGAGTCCCAGTTACAGTTCCCGTGGAACTGCGTTCATAGACCTCTTCTGTCCGAAAGCAGCTGTAGAGAGAAATTGGTTTGTCAGTTCTGCTGAAGTTCCTCCGACCTCAGCTTAAATTTGGGTCTGGTTTTTTTGGGTCTTTCTTGGGTTTTTTGGGGTCTATTGCCAAACTGATGGGCTACTTCCTCAATCACACCAACAGATGATCAGTATCGATTCAGATCCAGCTTCCATCTCCTCGTGTGCTTCAGAAACCCTGGAAGAAAGCAAAGCCACCACGATTATCTGCCATCAGACTCCCATCAGCACAGAGCTTCTGCATTTTAACTTTCTTTTTTCTCTCCTCCGAAAGCTAGATGAATCCCAGTCACAGATCCTGTGACATTTGAGAAAAGGCCCGGCCCGAAGGCATTTATTGAATTGAATTTATTTATACATGATTTCATATAATAAGGCCTTGTTCTTGAAGTCTTTATTAATCTGCAGTGACCTGCAAACTGAAGAGTTCTCCAGCGCCTGCTGGCTACACTGGAAGTCCTGACATTTTGACAGCCACCCCTACAGGCTCTTCATTCTAAATTCATCCATTTGGGATTTAACTTGGGACACGTTGAGCTCTTAACCGCCCTAAATTTAATGACCGGGACTCGACTCAGTCTCGGGCATGCACTGTTTAATGTGGACCTGTGGCTCCGTCTAATCAGCCATTCGAGGCCAAAATGGGAATTCGGAGAATTGAACCGGGAGCAGATTTGGGCGTAACATTCATTGCTATAAAATGTGTAATAGAACCGAATTTCAGCTTTTATTAGAGGCCGGGTTTAAATGTGAACGGGCGGTCTTTTATTGGAAAATGTGACCGTAAAAATCGCGAGTAATGCGAAGATTTACATCAAGTCTGCAGACAAGGGAGAGCTGAGGTCAGAAAATGGAGGGAGAGGGAGACAGGGATGCAGTGTGACAGTTCATCCGCCATAAATAAGTCAAATACTGTGGTCTTGCTCCAGGTATCACCCCGGGATTCGACCAGAACCTCCTCATTTATTTAGGCTGCGCTCAAGGTCATAGCTCGCCGCATCTCCCCGACGATCTCCTCCCACTTCGTGTTGCTGCGTTTCCTTCTTTCTCTGCCCCAATTTTCTCCACCCTCCGTCTCATAAACTTCCCGTGGAGAAGCTCCACGCCCTCTGCGCAAATAATCCCCGACAGTGGCTCTTTATTTCTCACTTGTTCGCATCAAATGATCCAACTTAAACCGGGATCCAGAGATGAGGCTTTTATTTTATTCACTCAAAGAATTATTTTATGTATGATCGCTATATTATACCCTCTTACATCAGTAACTGTAGGTAGATTGAAATCCTTTTTTTTCACATTTTTTTTCTGTATTAAGCTTATTATATCGGGTGTGATAGAAAAATTAAAGGATGTGTTGCTTAGGTTGGGAACAGATGCATTTTAAGAATATTCATGGGAAACGCTACATCCATTTCACAACAAAAACATATTATTCCAATTCCAATTTTTTGTCTTATCATTAGCCTGTAGGTTCCTGCATGTTTACAAATAGCCAGCTAACGCTGAGATTGCTGCAAATCTCTGTGCTTGGGGATTATTGAAAATGGCAAACATGCCCGAAGCAGGAAAGCCACAGAAAGAAGGGCTGCTATTGGCGGATCATTTTACAATACAACAGTTATCCAGTTCCAGCCCACCAGACCATACAGTCAAGAAGTAAAAGCACCGATGTAGATGATTAGGTGACTGTCACACGGTTGGTCCTGATTTCTTGCAGAGCCGTCCTTGCCGATGTTTTGCGCGATCGGAAAAGAAATGTTGTCGAAAGCACCAGGAATGCCGCATTTTGCAGAATCGCCAATTATATAGATCTCATTCGGGATCTTGGCGAAAGATCTGTTAATCGTCAGGCTTAGATGGAACTGGTCTGCAATGGATAGAGATTTTCGTGGGTGGATAGATCTGGAGAGGAGAGAAGGTTGTATCCTGTCTCTGGAAGCGCTCTGGAAGATGATAGAGTTTAAAAAACAGAGGGCAAACATCAGGAACTTGCGATATGCAGACGATACTGTATTACTGGCAGAATCGGCAGATGACCTTCGGAAACTCCTTGATTTGAGGATTTATCCAGAGCGAGAGGAAGGGATTATCGCATGAGAAGACAGAATGAACGGTTATTTTAAAGAAGATAGATGGGATTATCTAACAGGCTTAGCCTTTCATTTACCTCATTTACCTGCCACAGAAAATGTCGGAATGATATTGAAGTGAAGGATCGCGCTGGTCAAATCGGCTTCCTAGAAATCGGAGAACATTCCCAGGAACGAGAGGATAAGTGTGCAGACCAGGATGCGTGAACTGAACTGTTATATCTATGCTGTTCTCACGTGCAGAAGTAAATTTGGTCGATAACATCTGGAACGAGGAGGCGTTCAAAAAGTGCGGTTCCTCGGATCGATGAAAGAGGTGCGACGAAGAGCTGTGACAGACGCTATCAAGAAGTTTGACACGTGCTGACTTGGCTTGGAAAACCAGGCGCTGATGCGAAATTGGAAAGGAAAATGAGTGGTCAAGTGTCAGGAAATGGAACTGCTTGACGTTGCTGAGGACAGGGAGTTTTGGCAGACCATAATCACCCACATCTTGGGATGTGGCACCTCGAGATGGATTTGCAGCAAGCATGGTTGCATCGGTCTTTATTGGCCTTTACGCAGCGTTTCCGATCCCTACAAGGAAAGTATCCGAAGTTTCCGGCCAGGTTGTCTCACCGAAGTTTCCCGTCCTTCCAATTCCGCTTCCTGTGCGTCTCTCTGTTAGCGAAAAGCGGGGATGCGCTTCCGGGATGTTGCCGAAACCCGGCAACCGTCTCGGCTCCATGTCAAACCATTAGTCGCCCGATAAAACTTGATGCGCTCTTTTTTTACGGCTACAAAATTGAGGAGCACGTTTTAATAATGCAAACCCGACGCTTGCCATTTGATCCGAATTCACTTTTCTGTTTGAACCTGGTCTCTCTCTCTCTCTAGAAATACATTTAGTCATGACACAGTATCCACTCATGCCAGGACGGTTGGATTACACCAGAACAATCACTTAATGAGCCAGAAATAAAATGACTCAGTGATATTTCAGCTGCATTTTTTTTCTTTTTTTGTTGCTTTTTTTTTTTTTGTCAATCGACGGATACGCTGCTCTTGATATTGGCCGAAATCCAAAAATCTTTATCCTAATTAAGTATTTAGAGCCAACAGGATGGATAAATGGGGTCTAAGATTTAAATGAAAACAACATAAAAGATCCACTAATTACATTTGCAGTTGTACCAAGACAATTTATTAGATGTCTCCCGTCCCATTTCATAAATATAACTTAATTTGACTGAGACAAAGGATCCTGAAGGGAAAATAAGGTGCTGACTAATTGCTGAAATTATTCTCTTTTCTTTCCACATTTAGCGTTTTTTATTTTCTACCCCGAGGCTCCCCCGGACCGCCGGGAAGAATCGCGTTCCGCCGGCGCCCGAGCCAATATCTGTTTGCTTCCACTTTATTCCTTCTGATATTTTTCCCCGTCTGGTCCGTCCTCTTGTGGGAAAGCCGAAGCGGTACATGATTACAGTCAAACCCTTCACGTCGGCCCTGCAGTCTGAGTTTGTTTTTTTGTTTTTTTTTTCTTTTTTTAAATACATCGTGAAGCCCTCCGGAATCTCTTACATCGAATATTCCTTTTTTTTAAAAAAAAAGAAAAAAATGTTCTGCAGGGCCGAAGCGCTGCCTGAAATGCGTGGAGCTGCAAAAAAACCCAGTAGCGGCTCTGAGACTAACCTGAATCATAAACAAACACAGGCGTTGCAATAGCTTTTATACCAGACCTTCGGTTCAAGTTGATGGTTTTGGTATTGATTTCTGGCTATTTGTTGTTTTTTTGTCATTTTTCTGCCACAATAAGGAAGTTGTCTGGATGAGCACGAAAGAACATGCTCACATTTACATTTACATTTTTGTCTGTTTCGCAAATTTCCCGCAAAGTTGGACGGAGAGCCTTGTGTATCACCTCAAAAACTGGAAGGCTCAGCCAAGTTCTTGACATTTTCAGATTTTTGCCTGCATTTGGAAGCTAGTGAGCATCATTACAAATGACGACGATTATACATTAAATTTCTTACATTACAGTCATTTGCCAGACGCTTTTATCCAAAGCGACTTACAAAAAGTGCAATTCAGTCACCGAAGATCCAAAGTACCAGTAGTCGGAAACCAGAAAATAGCCATCTCAAAACCATATACATACACACATTCATTTCTTGTTTTATTTTTTATTTATTTATTTTTTGTTGGTTTTTTTTTCGGGGAGGTTGGGCGCTAAGTGCGATTAGTGAGGTAGTGCTTGGTGAGGAGGTATGTTTTCAGCAGACCATATACAGACCATAATATTCCAATTCATGACCCTCATTCTAAGTCGCGCCCTAATTTCCTTAAAGGTGTCTCTGTCTGATGATCGTAGAATATTCCATCACATTCCGACAAGACGGCATATTCAGATCGAAACAAAAGTGATTCATAATGGGCAACGATGGTTGCTGAACATTAGCAATCCTTATGCTATTAACCTACTATGGCTCTACAAAATTGGCTTGAACCTGTGATCAATTTATTGATCACATTAATACTGAAATAATCATCAATTCTATGGCTGACACTTTCAAAAACTCTGATTTTTAAATATTTTTTCAAGATTATTATTATTATTATTGTTATTATTATTATTATTATTATTAATTCTAATATTAAAACCCCTCTTAAAAACGGTGGATTTAAATATTACATGAAATATATGAATAATATAAATAAAATAATGTAACTAATAAAAGTTCAGCAAAATAAAAGCCTTTGGTTGTGAAAACAAGATTTCTTAAAATTCTTGAAATAGTGCTTTACGAAATTGATCATAGTGGAGGGGGGAACTTGAAATCATGTTGCTTTGTGATCACTGGATGAAATTACTAAAATTAAATAAATCTTAATAGCAATGATAATATACAGCAGAAACACCCACAACATGTCGATGCTGAGAACCTCCGCCTGTAAGGTTACGGGTGAAATCTCTTGGTAAAGATCCCGATCCGTGCCATCAGTGTCCTGATTTAATTAGCATTTTGCTTTGCCATCATTAATTCAAGGTGAACAGAAAACAACAACACACACACACACACACACACACACAGAGAGGGAACCCTGACAAGGTCTGAAAATGTACCCAAGCTCCTCCTGTGCTCTCCGCTCACCCGCCCGTCAAGACTGGCGGCGTGTCAGCGTGTATCAAAGTCACGCCGGTGAACACGCGACGGATCAGGCTGGAGGCTCGGAGACGAGACACTCCTCCTCTGCTGCCGCCGCCATGACATTCCCACAATCCTCGGCTGGTCACGCTGACAAAGGGGGGGTAGATGGAGCCTGATAGAGGGTTTGTGGCAGGTAGGTTGAGGGGGGAAAAAGCCAAGATAGAACTCTGTCACACACACATACACACACTCCACCCACCCACCCGTCAGCCATTATTCTGCAGTTAAATTCAAAAGAACACTCTCATGGCAAGGGGAAATAGAGTGCTGGGGTGGGGGAGGAGGGAGGAAGAAGAAGGAAGAAGAGGAAAAGGGGCGGGGGGGGTCATTTGTAATCAAATCCGGAGCTAATACGCGAAGTGAGTGCGCTTCCCCTGCGAGGAGAGGGAAGCTGCGCCAGAGGTGGACGTGGCCGTGAGGAGCAGGAGACGGGGGTTGTTCGAGGCCGCCAGACGGCAGAGACCCAGACACCCACCTTCCTGGCGGCGAGAATTCGAATGCGGCATCTGTTTCACAAGAGTGCACACATTTTTGTGCATTTTTTTTTTTTTTTTTTTTTTTTTTTTACCCTTCTTTTCTTTATGGTTAAAAAATGTCACTGGCAAAATGGTAGAAAATTGAAAGGAAAATCTGTTTGTTTATTTTCAATCCGCACAATATTTATATTTTGAAAGAATTTACAGCATGAAAAAAAAAGAAAAAAAAATTGACTTAGAAATATGCATGAAAAATTAAATTAAATGAGAAAGAAATTGCAAAAATAAAATAAGCAATGACCAAGGCCTTAAAACTGCAATGATTGGCTTCAACACCAAGAAAAATAACTAAATGAATTAACAAATAAATATTTAAATAAATGAATTTAAAAACCTTCTTTCCGAGCCTTTTCGTGCGCAGCCTCCACGTTTTCCCCAGTTTTTTCTCGATTTCTTTCCACCGTCCAAAAAACACGCAGGATGTTCATGCTCAGATGTAAATGGTTGCACATCCCTATATGATGTGTGACAGGAAGGATGAATTGCCGTTAGCTGAATTGCTGCTCCATATGAGTAAGTGGATGCGTGGATGAATATTGCATTTCTTAATCTTCATAATCTGATATTTTCAATTTCCCCAACGGTAAATATCTTGTATCAGATGAAGCACCCAAAACTAATTAGGCGATTACATTTAAAAGCTACAGAAGAAAAAACCCATAAAGAGATAAATGTAAAATCCAAAAGAAAAGACGCGAAGAATCCGGAAAGAAAAGGTGTTTCCGGGAAAGTCAAGGGAGGAAGTGGAAAGACGGTGTTTTAGAAAACGGCAGCGGATGAAACGAGATTTTCAAACGCGAGGCGTTCAAGGAGTCCTCGGGGGCCTCCTCGGGCGGGGGGTCCTCCGCTCGCGGACCCCGGGGGCCCCCATAGCTGATAAAACACACCTTAGATAAGCCTCACAAGGCCCCTGGTTTGTTTTTGCTTTTTCAAGTCACATCTTTTAGAAGAGAGGGGGTGTTAGAAGTCAAGTTGGCAAAAAAAAATGAATAGAATTAAAAAAGATGTGGGGAGGGGGGGGAGGGGGGGAGGTTGCAGCCTTTATTTCCAAGCCGGTGTCCATCCTGGGGAAAAAAAAGCCCCCTCGCAATAAAAGGACGAAGACAAGCCGAGACAAGCCCTCTTCGTCTTCCTCTTCTTCTTCTTCTCCTCCCTCCTCCTGACAGGGGGCCCGGGGGTTTTGTATCCTCCGCCGTTGGATTCACACCAAGGGGAGATCTTGTTTGTTCTCGTCAATGCAGCATTTACGGTTCTTAAGATTCTCCTCACGACCCCCGTCCTCCTCCTCCTCCTCCTCCTCCGCCACCTTTCCGCTCCAAGCACGGAATTCTGTCTCCTCCTAGTGGAGAATACGTGGAGCCGCGGCCCCCCAAAACCAACCCCGAGATGTCGTTGGTGGGGGCTGGCGAGGTCACTGTTTTCTATTTTCGATTCGTTACGTGGCTGTGAATCAGCTCAAGCGTTGTCTTTTGAGAAACAAGAAACTTCCTGAAAAAAATTAAGTAGTGAGAAAGTGGCTACCTGAAAAACAATTGGAATTTTTGTATTTTGGCATAAATGAATTCCATTTGGGGGTTTTAAAAAGGGAGGGTATTTAGATTAAGAAAAAAATATTTTGGTAGTAATTTTAGTAAATGATACCAAGTATACTCAATACTACTACTTTGAATACTTTTTTACAAAAAAACAAATGAAAGATGATCAAGGTCAAGTTTAATGACTTATGTAAATAATAGAAACTTGCGCTTCTGTTGAGGTTTTACGGTCAGAATTTTAAGAAACAAAAAATGAATTAATATGGAGTTTGAAACATTGTTTTCCCTCCGCATGCAAGAGAGAAAAATAAAAAAAAACTCAGAGATCATCTTATTCTTGTATAAACTGGGAGTCTTGTCAACCCCGAGCCTCGTCGTCGTCTTCAGAAGCGGACCGTGATCCGACTTCGTCACCGCTCTGTCCGCTTTCATCATTTTCCATTCTCACCACTTTCTCGTTTAATCCCTGTTTTTCACCCCGCTGACCGAGTTTCTTCTCTCTCCTCATCCCCACCGTCACCCCTTCTCCCCGCAATCCCCCCGTCCCGTCCCGTCAAAGATCGTTATCCGGCCGAATCGTCGGCGGGGTGTGGTGGTTCTTCACCCTCATCATCATCTCGTCCTACACGGCCAACCTGGCGGCCTTCCTCACCGTGGAGAGGATGGTGTCGCCCATCGAGAGCGCGGAAGATCTGGCCAAACAGACGGACATCGCCTACGGAACTTTGGACTCCGGGTCCACCAAGGAGTTCTTTAGGGTGAGTCGAAGACTCTTTACCACAAAAACACCCTCTTGATGAACCTTAACTTTGGAACTTCCTTCTAAGAGGAGGAAGGTCAGGGCTTTCCAGCTCCGCCCCGAGCAGCTGTCTACATTCCTAATACATACCAGGAGTACTTCAGTTGATGTAGTCTTCCATGCTCAGAATCATTAGCAAATAGTACTGGACTTTTCATGAGACTGTCTTGATGTCAACATGGTGTCCCAAAGATCCCAAGCTAACTGCTAACTTTAAGCCACCATCACATTGGCTTGTGTACTTTCCCCAAAAAGAAAGAAGAGGGTGAAGTGTAAATGCAAAATCAGTCTCTTTCTGTGCTCTTGAGTGGAGAATGATGTAAACTGCCTCTATTTACGCTCACTCACCCCTTCTGTGGTCACGTCAGATCATCACGGCTTTTCCCTGTAAGCGTCAGAAGCCATTGTCTACCGTATCCTCCGACCTTTTCCGACGGCACGCCTCATATTCTGATGAAATTGCACTGTTTGTGACCCCTGCACGGTGTGCTGAAACACGACCGGCAAAAGGAACAGAGAAGGAGAAGACAACATGGCGTCCCACCCTCGTCCTCCGCCGTTGCCATGTTTGTAATTGTCCGAAACGGAACTCAGAACTCAGAACTCAGAACTCAGAACTTGGAAGTGAATTCTGTACTGCCTTCTAATGGTTGTAAGGCTACCATGGCAATTTAAATTAGCTAATGGAAAGTACGCAAGCAGTTTTGATGCTTGAAAGGGACGTACCAACCTGAGCATAAATGAGTCCTTAGCTTAGCTTCATGCTAGTAGCGTACCGTGTACTATACTTCTCTTATGCATCGTTCAAGACAAAGCCACGACTTTCTCTTGAATCATTTGGTACCAGAGTCACTGTGAGATGTAGTTTCACTCATCAATACTAAAAAAAAATTGTAATCCCATCTCTCCCACTGATACGCCCACCCGGATTTGTGCTCTTAATCACACTTTCTCCCGCCTCGACGCAGCGGTCAAAGATCGCCGTCTACGAGAAGATGTGGGGCTACATGAAGTCGGCCGAGCCCACCGTCTTCACCAAGACCACCGCCGAAGGCGTGGCACGCGTCCGCAAGTCCAAGGGGAAATACGCCTTCCTGTTGGAGTCCACTATGAATGAGTACACAGAGCAGCGGAAACCCTGCGACACAATGAAAGTGGGAGGCAACTTGGACTCCAAAGGCTACGGAGTAGCTACACCCAAGGGTTCACAGTTAAGGTGGGTGGAATAGTGTAACAATATGTTCTACGTGTTGTTATGGTATTCCACCTTCCCTGGTGTGCCGCCTTTTCTATCTGTGTCTTCTCGGTGCTTCGGGTCATGGGTGGCGGGGTGGGGGGGGGGGGGATGTTCCCATCTGTGCTTGATGCATGTTGATCATGATACAAAGCATCTTTGCATTAACTTTTCTCTCCACAGTTCGGCGTTCAGGTAAAATCCCAAATCGCATGTGCTCGTGTATGGAATTAACCGCATGGGCGTCTGAGGTTTCTGTCCTGAGAGCAGGGGCTCTCAAACTCAAGTTGCTGCGGCAAACGCTCCGAAGTCGCCAATGATAAAACAAACGCGCGCAAATGAGCGTATTCAAAGAATGGTAGTAATTTTAAAATATAACTTTTTTTTTCCAACCGTTAGATCTAATGTTAGCATGGTTTGATGTTGGCAGTACAGTGGTTTGCACCACCACCTCACAGCAAGAAGGTCAATTCCCTCAGTTTGGTGTTCATTTTAGTTTCGTTTTCCTCTTGCGGTCCAAAAAACATGCAGCAGGAACCCTTAATTGCCCATTTGTGTGAACGAGTAAATGGTTGCACTTCTATATGTGGCTCTCTGATCGACTGGCAACCAGTCCAGAGTGAACCCCTCCTTTCACCGGATGAATGAATGATTGATCTAATCAAATGGCGGTCTTTGTAATTATCGCTAGGTCATTTCTCGCAATTTGGCGTAGTTGTTTTTGTCATTTAGGTCGAATATAATTCCGAATTTGGGACGCTTTTGCGTATTGTCAGGTAAATATTTGACAAATTCATTGCAATGTTTTGATGTTTGTTGACAAAACGGCATTGGTATATTCACTTGAAAAATTAGAGGGTAATCAGTACAAAATTATATCGTATGTAATATTCATTATTATGATTATTATTATTATGATTAAAAAGGTATTCCAAAAAAAAAAAAAAAAAAATCACCTTATTCTGCTTGCTTTGGGAGCCCCTGCTTAAAGCTAATCTGCATTTTCATGCGCAGATTCAATTAAGTCCACAGTGTTAGCTAATGCTACTTCAGCTGTCTCACAGTTCCCCGGCTTTTTTTTTTTTTTTTTTTTCCTCACTCAACTAAGTGACTGAAATGGTGCTTCGGGAGCCATTTGAACGCAGAGCCCGGGGTTACGCCGCTACGCTGTCACTGCCTCCCGCGCAGAGTGGAATTTACAGACCTGCCAGTGAATACAGTGTCATTACTGCGGGGGGGGGGGGGGTCGCACTTTCAATCCGCACACTCATCGATCAGAGCCCGCCGGCAAGGTCTCGGTGAAGGGAAACGGGTAAATACAACAAAAGTGGAACCGGGCAGGTGTGTGTGGCTGTGTGTGCGCCCGTGGTGTCGGCGGACCAACTCCAGGATTGTTTGCACGTTTCATTTATCCCCGTGTGGGTGCTGCGACATACAGGCGTCGGTAAATACCAGCACAGGGCAGCATGAACGCTGAATAAACAGACAACACCGGGAGTTCGGAGTGGACTGAGCGGCCAGACGCAGAAGGGGGGTTGATTTTTTTTTTTTTTTCCTTTTCCTCGGAGGCCGCCGATTTCTTCGCAGCCGGGGAATCAAAGTGTAAAGGCCTCACCAAACTGTGAAACAGCAGTTTCTTGTTCTCGCAGCTTGTTTTCCACAAGTCATCTGGCCAGAACTTTTTATCTGCCAGGAACTATCCTGTGATCGGTCAGAAATTTGAAAGTGAGCTTGGTTAACTTGAAGAGCAGAAGTCTACCACTTTTCCACTCGTGCAGAAGTTGCACAGTGATGGATAGTTTTGGGGATGCAAGTATGAAAGGATGAAGTATGAATATGTATTTAGAACATCTAGTAGGATGTAGCCTGAGCATCGTGCACATTGGAGAGCTTCTGTTGCAAAAGATGGCAATACATCCGTGACAAATTCACAAAAGCCATATGGCCAAAGGGTATCTGCCAAAATGAGAGGATGGAGGTGAGACCAGCCATGTTGTCTGGCTTAGAGACACTGAAGAAAAGACCGAAAGCAGAGATGAAGATGTTGAGGTCCACTTTCGGAGTGAGAAAGATGGATAGGATCGGTAAGAGTCCATCAGAGAGACAGCACATGTTTTGATATTCTGGAGATAAAGTCAGATTGAGATGGTTTGGACATGGACAGTGGAGGGATGGTGGAGATCTATGTAGAGGGAAGCTGTAATTTGGAACTGCTAGGCAGGAGGTCTGGAGGAACACCAAAGGAGATGAAGGGAACGGTGACATGGAGTGAGAGAAAAGGATCGAGACAGTAGGTGGAGGCAGAGGATTCGCTTCTGGCGACCCCTGAAGGCAACAGCGAAAAAGAAGAAGATCAGACCTTCGTATCTCGGTATCCGGCTGCTGGATGCTGTGTTATTTCTGACTGTGTTCGCCTTACTGTGAAAACTAGTAACGTTCAAATGACTTTAGATGTCGAATTTTTCCACAGGGAAGAAAATTATGACGTAGGACATAAACGACAACTACTCATTACAGATGTGGCTTCGGTCGGCTTTCACTCTGTCGCTTCTAAAATCGTCCAAAGCACGTCGTCATCCAAGTGTGGCGTTCGTTCCCTGTAAATTCCCCCGGCCAAATCCAAACCTGAAAGGCAGCGGAGCAGAACACGCTGGTGCCAGTTTTCCGGCCGCGGCTTTGACCAGGAAGAGTCCCTGACAGATGGCAGTAGTCCCTCCCCTCCAGGCCTCCATCTTGATGTTTCAGGGATTATCATCTTCTGCCAGTCACTCGACCGAAAACATCAGCGAGGAAACTCACCAGCAGCTTTAACAGGAAGGCGCTGTCGTGGCTCCGGGCTCCTGCTTTCACGTGGCTCAGCAAAAAAAAAAAAAAAAAAAAAAAAAAAAGAACACCATCATTAGCGTATAGTCGTGTTGCTGTGTGTTTCCATTACCAAGTAATGTTTTTTTTTTTTTTCTTACAACAATGCAGATTATTAAAAGGGATCAAAACGCACGCTGAGGCAAATCTCTCTGCAGTTTGGGCCGCAAAAGAACCCCCCACCCTCCCAACCCCCGTGAAACAATTGCACACAGTTTGCATTTCATCCAACTCAATCATGACTTTCTGCGACAGCCTTTAGTTATCAACCCCTGCGAGCCTCGAGTCTGGTGACCTACTTTTCACAAGCAGTCGGAGAACGAGGTCAAAATTTACAATTTACAAGTCAGTAAATTTTATTTATGAGAAGCAAAAAATCACAACGCAGTTGTCTGATAACGCTTTCCATATAGAGCAGGTCAGGACCCACACTCTTTACGATGATTCACAGAAACCCAACATGAGCAAAACACTTACTTGGACAAATAACACCCCATCGGGGGCGGCCTTCTGCCTCGACCAGTTGGGTTAGAAAGAGCAAGAGCGAAGGACAGAGAGACAGAAAGTAAGAGTGTGACAGAGGCAGGTTGGTTATGAGGGTCCAGCAAGACAGGCACAAATGATCTATTACTTCTAATAACAGTAGCGCTAGCAGTTAAATGCTAATAGCTGAGATTATACAATAAGTGCTGTAATATTCATTAAATAAATAACAATGTTGGACTCCTTATACGAAATTGCAATAGATCAAGCCCCACTCCCTGGGATCGTGTGGGATGAGAGAGGAGTCGGGAGAAGATATGGAGTTTCTATTACGTATTGATGAAGGGACATGATTGCAGACAGGATGGGATTAATGGGAAGAATGAGAGAAATGCAACATGGGGAGTCCCTCAGATGAGTAACCCAATGGCAGCATAACTAGGGGCTGGGTTAGTCTAGCGCTAACTATCAGCCTGTCCTTAAACAAAGAGAGGGTGTCCACCCCCGCTGGAGATTAGAAGATGAATATAAGAGATGATGCAGGAAATTAATCAAAAAGTCCAAATGAAATTAGGATCTTCCTCTTCATAAACCCGAAAATTGCACCAGCAGAAGGTTTCTTGTTCCATCGTAATAATACCATTTCATGGGAAAATTTGATAATACATCAATATTTCCCCTGAAAAAAAAAGCCTTGCATCACTTGAGTGAGAACTGTCTGACTCTAAAAGTATTAAAAGCTCATTGTAGGAAACAGACCGAGATGTAAATGTGAGAAATCGCCACTTTGGTCACCTTTAGAGCATGTGGATCGTCAAAATTATCAAGACTTGTATTAACT
Source organism: Fistularia commersonii (assembly GCF_037954325.1). Taxonomy (NCBI): domain Eukaryota; kingdom Metazoa; phylum Chordata; class Actinopteri; order Syngnathiformes; family Fistulariidae; genus Fistularia; species Fistularia commersonii. Next base: position 8,671,557 of record NC_141298.1, on the reverse strand, counting down.
GTATTTCAAGCACTGTGCACTCTACCGCCCCCTAGTGACCAGAGAGATATTGTCTCACACAGATGCATAACAGGATGCAGATGCAGATAAAGGTCATAATAAGGTCCATACCAATATCCCTATCATCCTATCTATCTATATATGTATATACACATTTTCATCTGAGATTCCGTTTAAAGGTGTATATAATTGTTTTGCGCTGGGGAGGTTTGCGTCCAGTGTGCGTTCAGATCTCGGGCAGGATCGAACAGTTTAGAGCATTAACTTTTCCACCCTTGTTCTTCTCTTACTGCTGCTGTCTCCCCCACCCACCCACCCACCCCTCCACCCCCACCCTTTTTTTCCCCCCCACCACCCCCTCCTCCCAAAATTTGGCAAGCATACTCACCCCCCCCCCCTTCTCACAAATATTTCTTATCGTTTTCAAGAAGTGCAGTTAACCTGGCCGTGTTAAAACTCAATGAGCAAGGCCTGTTGGACAAATTGAAAAACAAGTGGTGGTACGACAAAGGAGAGTGTGGCAGCGGAGGCGGTGGCGAGAAGGTTAGCCGCTAATGTCGCTATGCCCATATGTGACCTACACGCGGGTAAAAGAAAACATTTTTTTTTTCTTGTCGGGGTTGGTAACAGGAGCATCTGCCGGGTCGAGCTCTCCGCGCCGTAAAATTCTCTGTCGTCGGCATTGCACCGGCGGCATTTGCATCTGGAGAGGAGAGGGAGCTCCATCCGAGCAAAAACACCGGCCATGCTGCTTCGGAAAAAGCACACAGGCTTCAGAGCTATCGATGCTAATTTTAACCCCCTGAACCTCCAGTACTTCCTATTTCTTCTCATACTTATTTCTTATTTATTGATTTATTTAAGATGGATGGATGGATGGATGGATGGATGGATGGATGGATGGATGGATGGATGGATGGATGGATGGATGGATAGATAGATAGATAGATAGATAGATAGATAGATAGATAGATAGATAGATAGATAGATAGATAGATAGATAGATAGATAGATAGATAGATAGATAGATAGATAGATAGATAGATAGATAGATAGATAGATAGATGTGTTCAGAGGGTTAAAGTGGCACTAACGAAGCAGAGGGCAGAGGCCGGTATTCTTGACTGGTGCGGCTCCGCCTCCATTTGTCCTCACAAAAGGTCCCGGCAGGATGTGCCCGTTCCAGAAAGAGAAAAAACAAAAAAAAAAAGCGATGCAGCCGGGTCCCCACATATATGTCTGTTAGCTCCTCCGCGCGCCCCGACCCCCACCCCATCATCCCCCCCTCCCTCGACAACCAACCAGGCCTGTCACTCAGTTAGAGACAGAGAGAGAGAGAGCAAAGAGGCATGTAGTAGACGTGGGGCCTCCACCCAGCTGCGTCACTTTGCCACAAGCTGCTCTTGTTGGGCTTCTTCTGATTGAATAACATAAAATAACATGTGCTATGATGTTATTTATGTTATTTCCCCTCCACCCCACCCCCTCAACCTCTCGATGTGAAGAACGCCTGTAAACCTTGCCGTATTGAAACTGAGCGAAGCGGGAGTCTTAGACAAACTGAAAAACAAATGGTGGTACGATAAAGGGGAGTGCGGACCCAAGGACTCGGGAAGTAAGGTCAGTCCCCCTCCAGGCCCGGGAGCCTCCCCCTCCCACCCACTGTCCAAACCCCACACCCCCCCCCCTCTGTCTCCTCACGCACACTTCTTGTATGACGCTGGAGGTTTGCGGGTAGAAGCTTGGAGTCGTAGCCCGAGGGGTCGCAGCATGACACACACTCCTCACATTCATGGGCATCCAAACACACACACACACATTCACACACACACACACACACACACACACACGCACAGAGCATGGTGTTACGGCAATGGCTGCAGACGGAGGTGACCAAGCATGACTGAGCTTTAAAAAACCAGAACATTAGCTTTGTTTTTGTGTTTTTAAGTGCGGCATGAAAGATGGCTATTTCTGTCAAGATAAACTGCAGACGTCAGGGTCTCGTCAACTATATTTGGATTATTATATTATTACAACACATTGTCTTTTATCATGAACAAAGATGCTTGTTTTAAACACAAAGTTCAATTTATGTGTTGTTATTATTAATTATTATTATTATTAATTTTACTCATGAATGTATCATTTATTTTATCTATCATTCATTTTTTAGTTATTTACTATCTATCTACTATCTATCTATCTATCCATTTTCCATCGTTTATCCATTAATCCATTCTTAAATTTCCAAATGTTTGTTATAAGTGAATTTATCATCAATCCTTTTTCCCACATTTATTCTATGTATTTGTTTGTCTATTTATTTATCCATCCATCCATCCATCCATCCATCTTTTCTCGCTTATTCGGTTTTCGGGTCGTGGGGGCTTCAGCCAGAGCAGTGAGGCACAGACCTCCCTCTCGCCCGCCACATGGACCAGCTCCTCTGGGGAGGGATCCTGAGGCGTTCCCAGGCCAGCCTGGAGATATAGTCTCTTGAGCATGTCCTGTGTCTTCCCCGCACTCTCCTCCCAGATGAACATACCCGAAATACCTCCCTCAGGAGGCGTCCGGGAGGCATCCTGACCAGATGCCTGAGCCACCTCATCTGACTCCTCTCCATGCGGAGGAGCAGCGGCTCTACTCCGAGCTCCTCCCAGATGACCGAACTTCTCACCCTATCTCCGAGGGAGAGTCCGGCCACCCTGTGGAGGAAACTCATTTTGGCCACTTCTATCCATAATCTCATTCTTTTGGTCACTACCCACAGCTCATGACCATAGTTGAGGGGGGGAATGTAGATAGACCGGTAAATTGGCTCAGCTCCCTCTTCAACACGACAGACCGGTACAGAGTCCGCAACTGCGTCTCCCCTGAGCCGCTGGTGGACCAGGATATTCTTGACGCCGACCGGAAGTCATTCTCCATGGTTTCCCTGAACTCCTCCCATGCTGGAGTTTTTGCCTCGGCAACCACCGAAGCAACATGCCGCTTGGCCTGCCGGTACCTGTCAGCTGCCTCCGGAGCCCCAAAGGCCAGAAAAGCCTGATAGGACTCTTTCTTCAGTTTGATGGCATCCCTCACTGGTGGAGTCCACCAGCGGGTTCGAGGGTTGCCTCCCCGACAGGCGACAACCGCTTTACGATCGCAGCTCCAGTATGCCGCCTTGACAATGGAAGCACAGAACAAGGCCAATTCGGACTCGGTGTCTCCCGCCTCCCTCGGGACGTGATGGTAGTTCTGCCAGAGGTGGGAGTTGAAACTCCTTCTGACAGGGGACTCCGCTAGACGTTCCCAGCAGACCCTCACGTTTCGTTTGGGTCTGCCAGGTCTGACCGGCATCCTCCCCGACCATCGGAGCCAGCTCACCACCAGGTGGTGATCAGTTGGTGATCAGCTCCGCCCCTCTCTTCACCCGAGCGTCCAGGATATGCAGCTGCAAGTTTAATGATACGCCCACAAGGTTGATCAAAAAACTGTGGCCGAGGGTGTGTTGGTGCCAAGTGGACACCTTTGTGCCTGAACATGGTGTTTGTTATAGACAATTTATTTATTTCATTATTTATTTATTTATTTATTGAAGTTGAGTTAATTTACTTATTCATTTGTTGGAATATTTGTTTATTTATTTATTTGTTCATCCATTTATTTATTGTTCCTTCTGTTTTTTTGCTGATAAATTGGTCTTTTGTTTTCCTTAAAAAAATCAAATTTGGAAAATTAGAATAATATATAACTGGAAGAGACAAAACCCGCTGGATAATTAGTAAATTAGCATAAATATTCAAATGGTTGCGTAAAATCCTTTCAGCATGATGATAATTGTTTATCAATCTTATAAATAACTATATATAATGTAACAATTAGCTACGAGCTTCCAGAGAAAAGCAAAAAATAAATAGACAGTTTTGAAGTCTTGAGCTGCGTCTTCAACGGAGAGCAAACGTGACAATGAGTTTTGGAAATACACACACACACACACACACACATATGCGCGTGCAGCACATGCACACACAGGCATTCACACATACACACACACAAATAAATATAAAGCTCCATTTGGAGGATCACACTTAAAAACAAGTGTATATATACACACAAATAGGAATTACGTATGAATGTATACATATATAAAGAGAGAAAGAGGGGATCCATGTGGATACACACACACAGATATACTATATATAAATGTTCATATAAATGTAGCTACATAAAGTGATCCTGTGTGTATATATATGTTTGTGTTTATGTATATATGTATGTCACACATACATATGTGTATATATGTATATGTGTGCGTGTGTGTGCGTTTATATGTGAAATATTTGTATAAATGTATATATATATATGTATGTGTGTATATATATATATATGTGTATATATATATATATATATGTGTGTGTGTGTGTGTGTGTGTGTGTATATATGTATATATATATATGTATGTATATATATACATGTACTTTTATAAAAATCTTAAAACTAGCCACCTTTATTCACAATTAGCGAGTAGACGGTGACGAGAAGATATCGATCCCATGTCATTGTGGGTGGATGGGGGTCTGCATGTTTGGGTTGCAAATAAGTCAGAAATTGCTTAAAAGCAAAATGCTTAAACAATTAGCTAGCCAAATAGCATTGCTTTATAGCATACTTACTGATTTTTACTTAAACATATTTGGTTATGATTGAAGTGCTCAGATGCTAATAACAGTCATGATTCGATACAAAAGTAGTCACTTGTTTGGCTACCGTCGCTAGCTTGTTGATATAGCAAACCGGAGTTCACTCTTTACTCGCCAGCTCCACATCTTTGCCGATGACTCTGCGCTATTCTCAAGAGACCCCAAACCCCGCTAGCGTGTTTGCTGGCTTAGCATTAGTATCCGCACCAATTTAGATTTTTTACAAGGGGCGTGACATACAAGCTGGGATGCTTTTGTTTTGCTAGCATGGTGACACAAAGCTGTGCAACAGTAGGCTAACTAAAGACGAAAAGTGAAAGGTGTGTGCGACGAAGTGTCTGTGTGCATGTTTTCAGTGTCAAATTGTGTGTGCGTGAGAATATCGTGTGATTATCTTGAAACGGCTGCTGACTTTGTGTTCCTCCTCCTCCTTTTTCCTTCCCCCGACGGCTACAGGACAAGTCCTCGCAGGCCCTGAGCCTGAGCAACGTGGCGGGGGTCTTCTACATCCTGGTCGGCGGCCTCGGCCTCGCCATGCTGGTGGCCCTCATCGAGTTCTGCTACAAGTCCCGCAACGAGGCCAAGAGAATGAAGGTGGAGGTCCAGTCCCAGCCCCGACACCCCCCATACCGCCACTGCCGCCCCTCCCAGACAGACAGCCCCGCCCAGAGCGGCGAGCCTAGCCCCGGCCCCGGCATCCTCGACTTAGCCGAGTTTAGCGAGGCGTTCAGTGGGTTTGGCAGCAATGAGGAAGCCGATAAGATGTAGTTGAGAGGGGAGGGGTTTTCATAGAGGACCCGCCCGAGTCCTTTGCCCCGCCCCCTCCCTCGGTAGCTCCTTTGCACAGAGACTGTAAGTGAACATGTCATGTGACCGTGCTGCTCGCTTCGCCCGTGCTGAGTGACTGTCGTGGCCCGTGGCTTATCTGTCTCTCCGCTCACCATATGGTCATGTGACATCCTGGTCCGGCTTCTCTTCCGTGTGACAGGAAGCCCCCCCACAATCACCCACCCGGCCCTCGCCGCAGAACTCGGTCCCCATCCTATCGAGACGGCGAGTAGTCTGACCCGCTTCCCTGCCTAAATTTAAATGCTATTAGTCAGGTGACCTCGGGGCGGGAGAAGATATTCAAAATAACTTGATAACAACCTGATAATTCCATAGGGTATAATTGTATTACAACAATTTTCTGGATAAAATTTTGATAATAATAATAAAAGATGATAATAAAATAATGATAGTAGAAATAAATTATAAGCATTATTATTAATAACACCATTATATGATTATTAATGTATTGTAACAATTTTCAAGATAACATCTTCCACACAAAAAATAAAATTATTATAATCGTTATAATAATGATAGTAGAAAAAAACACTATTATCATTATTTTTAATAATATCATCATTATATGATCATCAATTTGTTAAAACAATTTTCTGGATAAATCTTACAGATGATAATCAAATAATAATACTCATAATAATGATAATAGACAGATATCATTATTATTATTATTATTATTATTATTATTGCTATTATTATTATTGATAATGATAATAATAATAATGATGATAATAATAATAGTAATGTCATTATGTGATAATGAAAGTTTTAGATCAAATTTTCTGGAGTACATATTCTATATTGATAATGATCATCTCAGTTCTGCAGCACTTTGATGAAAAGTTCTTTATAATGAGAATAATGATGATAATGATATTTATAATAGAAATAGGTTTTATTATTGTTATAATTATTTTACCAATAAAACACCTGAAGAAGATTTATACTCAACTACACAAGAATCTAGTTAGATTAAAAAAATCTCATCAGGACTTTTTTTTATTGCTGATAGAAAACATAAAAGAAAAACCCTTTCATCTTGAGAATTGAATTCAGTGGACAGGTGAATTTTTTCTCTCTCCTGTTATAATTCTTACATTTTATTATCATTATCATTATCATTACTATTATTGTAATAATAATAATTATTATTATTAGTAGTAGTAGTAGTAGTATTATAGTATTATGATTATAGAAGGAGGACATGTCTGGTGGAGAATGTCAAAGTGTTTTTCACATTTATGAAAAAAAAGCGTGCAGATTTAATGAGTGAGTCTCCATTTAACCCCCCGCCACCCCAGCCGCCCCCCACCCATCATGGGATTCCTCCAAGTTTTAAATAAATAAATCCATACATAAATAAATAATGAAAAATCCAAATAAAACTCAGGGGTCGGGCTGATTTTATTGCAGCGAGCCGTCTCCATCTCCAGACACCGTCCGCAGGTCCCTGACCAAGACACTTCCAACAAAAAAATTCTCTCGCCCCACTTATTTGTCCAGCGCGGCTCTGTGCCCTCCACCCACACTCCCACTCCCACTCCCTACCCTCCCACCCCCCCACATCAGCACTTCAGCTCTTCATTTAGCTTGACTGTTGCTTAGTCAGCTGCCTGTAACTATCACTCACCGTGTAATAACCCTGTCGTAAATGGATTCCCATGGAGTTCGGGAGGGTGGCTGCGCTGAATGGCTAACCAAGCTGTATTTATGAGTCTGTGGCCGCCACTTTTACCGTCTCCGCCTATTTACATGTGCAACTGTTCTGTCTTGATTGGCTGAAGACCATTTATATATACATATATATAGATATATATATATATATATGCAGATGAGGCACTTGGGGTAGATGTTAGGTAGGAAATACTTGGTTCAGTTCATATACTGTTTATACACTGGAGGTAAAACTAAGTGGGGTTTTTTTGGGGTGGGGGGTTACAACAAAAATGACTTTACATTTCAGCCAATCATTTCCTCATATTTATTGTCATTTTAGTTTATGTTTTTAGCCTTTCAGATAGAGATTATTTGGAAGAGATGCTAAAAGCTCTTGGATTGAAATACCTCCCGTCGATTCTTCTGCAAGGCGGTTCGCCTTGCTTAGATTAGCCACAGTTTAAGGTTCCCAGAATACATTTCATTATAATACATTAGCTTTGATATTACATCAGATTACACTGGACTTCATCACATCACACCATAATACATTTTACTTGACAACTTTACATAACATTGTATTACAGTGGACTAGACCACATTAGATAACATAATATCAGATTAGATTCCATTACATTACATAACATAATATCAGACAAGACTACACTAGTCTACACTATATAACAGAGGTCCCCAAACTTTTTACTGCGAGAGCCAAATAACTTTTCCCTTCTCTGATGGGGAGCCGGGCCAGTTTGTAACAAAAAGTGTGACAATTGCAGAGGTGTCTAAACGTAAACATTTATTGTTTCACAGAAAGCCGCACATAACCAAAAGTGAAGCCTGTCTGGGATCTTGACAGGAAGAGAAAAATCAGAATATAAATAATAACATTATTAATCAATAATGTCTTTGTCTCATCTCTTGACAGATGAGACAAACAGCCTTTTCTTTGAATTTAACAAAAAAAAAAAAAAATGTTCTGAATTTTTTTTTCTCTTACCTAATCTTTTCACAACTATTCCGTATTATTTAACAGGGGTGTGTCCAGGATTTTTTTTTGAGGGAGGGGTTTCAGATAAAGCACAGACTGCAGAAGGGTGGAATACAATGTTACGTTCTATGCATGTGATTACCATTACGTGGCCCGATTGAAAAAACAAATCATAATGCATCTCTAATATTGTTCAGGGGCTGGGAAATATGTAGAGGCGGCCGTATCCGGCACCCGGGTCATAGTGTGGGGACCACTGCTATATAACATCACACGACATAACATTAGACTAAACTAAACAACTAACATTATATTCGACTTTACAACGCTAGATAAGACTACAAGATTACACTACATTACATTACATGACATCAGACAAGACTACATTACACTACATTACTTTACATTCGACTACACTACATTACATTACGTTAGACTAGACTATATTACATTACATTACATTACATTGCATCACATTACATTACATTAAATTACATTACATTACATTAGACTAGACTACATTAAATTAACTTACATTACATTAGACTAGACCAGGGTTCAGCAACCTGTGGCTCCGAGTGTCTTGGAAAAATCAATTATAAGTATTGATTGAGGTATATTTTATTTGTGTTAGTTCCTTTTTATCATTTTAGTTCTAGATTGGAAGATTATTATGATCTTGAAAAGTTGAAATAAAATCACATTTATTATTTTTCAACGCTCAAAATAAACGTCACACTCGCCAGTATACCTGCCAAAACACCATCAATTTGTAGAGACTTTCAACCTCAGGCAGGCAAAATATGGGGATGTAAGAAAGGAAAAATATCTGAAGAAAATAGAACATTTAATGATACCTGGGCAGATTCATTTGCATTTATCTCTGTGGAGAAAAACTAGCAAACAATAAAAAGTCAAATGTCACAAGACATTTCAAAAATAAGCAACACACAATAGTTGTTCATACAAAGTCTAAAGGTAAGAAAAAGCAATATATACAGTGGTACCTTTATTTTAGACGTCAAAAATTAATTGTGGAAACCGGGTCCAGATGGCTCTTTGGGTGTTAATGGTTGCCGACCCCTGGACTAGACTATATTACATTAGATTACATTACTTTACATTAAACTAGACTGCATTACATTACATTAGACTAGACTACATTACATTACATTACTTTATATTAGACTAGAATACATTATATTACATTACATTCCATCAGACAAGACTACATTATATGAAATTTGACTAGATCACATTGCAAATATCTTACATTACATTAGACTTGATGGCATTACATTAAGTCAGACTAAACTACATTAGATTAGACTAGGCAAGACTACATTACATTACATCAGACTAGACTATTACATTAGACTGGATTACATTACATCAGACTCATACTCAGACTCATTACATCACATTATGTTACATTACACTAGACTACATAACATAACATTACATTATATTACACTAGACTAAATTGACTAGGCAAGATTACATCACAGTAAATAATATAACATTAGACTTGACTAGACCACATTAGATTGGACTAGAGTGCATTACTGTAAATACCATAATGATAGACTGGATTAAACCAGATTACATTACACTGCATTGCATTACATTTGACTACAGTAGTCTATTTAACATTACATTACATTACATGACGGAACATACCATTAGACTAAGCTAAAACAGATTACATTAGATTTCATGACATGACATGACTAGTCTAGATTACATAACATTGTACATTATATTACACAACACTACATTGGACTACATTCCAATCCATTACATTGGACTAGACTGAATAGACAAGGCTGGACAAGATTACATTGCATTACATTACATGACCTTAGACTGGACCGGACTAGATTACAATATAGAAAACTGGACAAGATTGGACCACATTACAATAAATCCTAGATTGTATTATATCACATTACGTCACTTTAGAGCAGACAAGATTATATTGCATCATATTCGACTAGACTAGATTACTTTACTTAGATTAGATTACACTAGATTCTCTCTGAGATTTAGATCAGCAGCAGCAGCAGTAGGATGTTTGCTGTCCCGACCCAATCTTGTGTTTTTCTTTTATCTTTTGTCTCGTTCTGGTCTCAGCTCACATTTACCGAAGCCATGAGGAACAAGGCCCGTCTGTCAATCACCGGAAGCGTCGGGGAGAACGGGAGAGTTCTGACGCCGGACTGTCCCAAGGCGGTGCACGCCGGACCGCCCCTCCGCCAGAGCTCCGGCCTCGCCCTGGTCTCCTCCGAGCTCCCGTGAAAACCAAAAAGCTCTCAAGTGCCTTAAAACTAAATGACTACACTTTAAAAAAAAAAAAAAATATATATATATATATATGATAAGAATAACGGCCCACGAAAAGGTAAAGAGGAAGACGCAGGATTTCGCCATCTGGAACGGTCGCCTCTGGTGGACGAGACGGAGGAAGCGGCGGACAGAGGGAGGGTGCGGCGGGAAGTCCCGACCTCCACGTGGCTGATTTCTGACTGGAAATCAGATGCAGAACAATCCTCTTTTTTTTTCCTGTTCTTGAATTTGTCGGGTCCGATGGCGCCGTGGGACCCGACGGCGGTGGATGAGAGAATATCAGACTTTATGATACCGGACCAGGAAAGTCTTCAAACTGGACGCCCGTTTTTTTTTTTGTTTTATTTAATTTTCTTGGATATCCGTCAAAGCGACAACAACGGAAAAAAAAAACAACAAACAAACAAAAAAATATGAACCTCGATGGAGATCGTCGTCGTCATGGCAACGACGCATAAAAACAATCTCTCTAGATATCAGCACTGGGAGAGGACCGGTGACGACGTAGCGGAGATATTTGTATCCATAATAATTTAAAAAAATAAATGAAATAAATATGTATTAATATTGAATATATGAGCAAACGTAGGAAACTGTGAAAATAAGTAAATATGTATATTCAGTGAGAAAAAAAAAGGGGAGGGGGGTTACGGCTGTAAATAGAAACAAATGCTTGCTTTTTAAAACAGATGTACATACTCTAGTGGACAGTTTATTTTAATTTATTTTTTTTCTAATCGTTTAAAGATTTTATTCATCGCAATAACGGAAAACATCGGACGGAAAAAAAAATTAAAAATGGAAAAAAAATGCAATGTGGAATCGGATCATAGAGGGTGTCGACTCCGAAGCCCCGATCAGATCGACATTCAGCGGTGAATGTGGATGTTAACCGGCTCCGACCTTTACAATCGACAGGGCCTCACTGTGCAGACCCCCCACCCCACCCCAGCAGTTAGAATATAACTATTTTTTTCATTCTTCGACTCTAGTTTTTTGTACCGAGAAAAGGAAACGCGAAGAAAAGAAAAGCTCCGTCTCGTCTCCTGATTTTTAAATGTCAAGTATTATCCAGATCCTTTTTCCTTTTTTTTTTTTTGTCTGTGTGCGACGATGAAGAGTAGATGGGACACTCCATCAGTGTATTTGTCGTTTTGACGTGTGTATGTTACTTCCCCTCAAGAAAGCAAAAAAAAAAAAAAGCAGGGGACAAAGAAAAAAAAGTTTTTTCGTTTTGGCCCTAATCATCTGTCTTGGAAGCTGAAGTCTAACATGGCGTCTTATTTTATTTAATTTCATTTCATTTATTTTTTTTTTGTCTCAATTGTAGATCATTATTTGGATCTTTTTTAAGTAAAAAAAAAATCCAAGTTGTGATTTGTTGTGTCATTATTCATCTGACATCTGCGTCAGCACCGCTGTTCATTAAAAAAAAAAAAAAAATACAAAAAAAAAAAAAACAATCATAAATGAATAATAAAGCCATGGTCGACTATCAGGACATTATTCTGTGCCAGTATTTTAAATATTCATCAAATGATTTATTTTTTAAACCACACAAGTGGTGGGAGGAACCCACCACCTTAGCCTGTGGGCTAATCGTCCGTCCAGCCTTTGAAACAAACTGCTACATCTGAAATTGACCTGAATGTATCTGAGGGGCCAACGCAGACCAATAGGAGCAATTCACTAAATACATGTCATGAATAATTCAAAAAAATATATATATTTATTTTCCATCACTCATTCTATTTTTTTTTCGAGTAGGATCCATGTACATCTCACAAACTTGCAGGATTATTGGAGTTATATAATCAACAAGTTATATTATATAATTACACCCTGCGGAGAAAACTCATTTCGTCTGTTTAGACCCACGGCCTTGTTCTTTTGGTCACCTCAACCCCCTGGCTGCACCTACAAATTCTGTTCATGTAAGTTACGAACAGAATCTTTGACATAGGACAGCCACGGCAGAGTCCGACCCTCAACGGAAACATTTTCGACTTGCAACAGGCAATGCAGACCAGGCTTTCACAACAACCATCCAAGGAACAGCACTTATTACAAGGTCCGGTACCCCAAACTCCTGGACCACCCCCACAATTCCCCGCAGGACATGGTCAAATGGCTTCTACAGGTCCACAAAACACATGTAGACTGGTTGGGCAAAGTTCCATCTGCACGGCTACAGCTCGCCTGTGGCCTCAGCAATGGAGGCATTGAACACGGCCCGCTCGGACAAAAGTAATATAGTATTAAGTTATACTTATGATTATTTGAATTTATCTATGGACTCAGCGCAGAGGGCCCCCGTAGGATTTTTTTTCCCCACACGGCCCCACTTGTAAACTGAATATTTGCTAGAATAGAAACAAGCCTCAAAAGGATACTATTTATTGAGGTTTAATATTTTCAAAGCTTGAATTTTTTTTTTTTTTTTTGTAAACGTGACGACTGATGTTCCATACCGAAAGAGCACATCTGCAGATAATGGCTCGAGATAAAAACTAGACTGGTCAGAATTGTTCCTCAGGAAGTTCTTTTGTTCAGTTTTTTTTGACATGATGAAAGCTGGTGGAAAAACTGGTGATTTGTTCTTCCGCCATGGAACTCACTCAAGTGAATCATCTTGATTTTTATCAGAAATTTTAAAAATAATTTGTCAGTGCAGGTCGGGGAAATTGCTGTGAATGTCAGACGTGGAGCGTCAAGGTCGGCAGACACTGTGTGAAAAACAGACCTTTATGGAAGCTTATAGTTGTTCGAAAATTTTAAATAAATTCTCATTGAAAGTTCCCTTTAAATAAATTCCAGAAATTAAGATGAAATGTAACTAAGAGATTCAAAATGCACTTAATGATAAGTAACCATTGCCAGAGTTAAAAGTTTATAGTTATATTTACACAAAGAAGGCGAAAATCAAATAAGGTGCCTAGTAAGCAGATAAACTGCTTCCCCTCGACGCTGCCCTCTGATGGTCAAAAATTAAAACCCAACCACAGCCCAAAGGATGGAGAAGAGGATGAAGATGACAGCTGAATTTTTTTTCAGTTTGAAGTTTAATGTTAATTCCATGCTGTGTTTCAGTAAGAATACAGATGGTACTTGTGGCTCCGGTGAGAATATCCAGTAGTACAAATCAGATTCACGTTACACACACTAACCAGGAGGAAGAGAGGAAACTGTGACAGACGAACCTTCGAGGGGGGCAGGAGGAAGGGAGAGTTGGGGGGGGGGGGGGGGATACAGCAGGCCTCCATTTCCCGAACTGCATTATGTTACAATCGAAGACTGTTGAGCTTCCCCTCACGCCCACATGCGCTCTCACACACACGCGCACACACACACACACGCACACACACAACACAGACACACACAACACAGACTGCTGCACAGAAGCCATTACCTAGCTAACCGCCATTAGCAAAAAAGCACGACACTTGGTCCAAGTGGACGAGTGGAAGTGGGCAACATTCTGCTGTTTATGGTTTTATTAAAAAAAAAAAAAAACATTTTAATTGCAAAGAATCAGGGCACTTGGTTGTTCCTACAAAAAAAGAAAAGAAAAAAAAAAAAAAGAAAGAACACGTCCCTTTTAAAAACCTCACACCGTTTTCGACTTCCTCGGTTCGGAAACAATTGTTCCGGGACCAACCGACTGCCTGGCTTGGACTTCGCCACTCTGAGACACCGGGAGAGAAAAAGACAAACTTGCGTGTTTGTGTTTGCAAGAGGACAAACTTGGCAATGTGACGCAGTGACAAGAAGCCAAAGTAAAACAGTCAAAAGGGCTGGGGTGGGTTGGGGGTGGCGTGCATACGAGGGAGGGGGCGGAAGAAATGGAGGAGCAAGAGAGAGAGACAGAGAGAAAGAGAGAGAGAGAGAAAACGTGGGCTGAAGGAAGAACCCTGGTGGAAACAGGCTAGGGAGGAGGAGGAGGAGGAAGGAGGTTCGTCAGGGTGTTGAGTCTCACTGGGCCTCGTCCTCTGCGTCCTGCTGTACGTCTTTGTTCTGATCGTCACCTGCAGGGAGGGAGGGAGGGAGAGAGAGAACAACAGATGAGTCGTCTTCCCCTCCGTTTTAAAGAGGTTTCTTGTAAACGTCTCCGTTTCCTGTATTCAAGGTTTGTTTTGGGTGATTTCAGGAAACTGGAAAATAAGAAACAAAGAAAGTTCAATCCTGCCTTTATATATCTGCCTTTATATATTGTTGGACGGCCCCTTTAGGCCCTTTCCTGTGAAATTTCGCCCCCTCTCTCCCTTCAAATCAGACGGTTTGTCTGTGCAAAAGAAATGTATTGGTGAATTGGTGAGTTGGCGTCTTCAGCTCTTCGGGGACGGTACATCAAAACAATAAAGTACGACCTGACATGGCATTGCTATGACGACCATCAAGGCGCTGGAAAGATGGCGATGAAACCAATGAAATTGTTGACGCTGATCAAAAATGATCATCCATCAATTGTCTGTCGCTTATCTTGCACTCAGGGTCACTGGGGATGCTGGAGCCCACTGAGTCGCAGGATATATACAAATAGACAACCACTCAATCACTCGTTCGGGGCAATTTTCCCAATTTTTTTCCCATATTGACATGCTGCATGTTTTTGGACTGTGGAAGGAAAACAGAGAACCCGGGGGAAACCCACACAGACACGGGGAGAACATGCAAACTTTACATAGAAAGGTTCCCTTGTAAAAAAATTGAACCAGGGTCCACTGCGCCACCATGCCACTCAAAATGATCATTCCGTTTTGTTTTTTCTGACAGTCTTAGATCCAACGGGGAGTGAAGGCTTTGTTCACGCCGCAGATGGACAAAAGCCTCGGTGGACAAAAGGTAGCAGAGATCAACGCTAGCACTCCGGGCTGTTGAGTTCACGCTTTAACGCTTAAAACGTTCTTTTTTCTGAAAAGGATCACAAACGGGGACTCGGAGTCGACATGCGGGCTAGAGAGTGAATTCAACCTTTGGAGCAGGCCCTGATAAGATTAACGGGAGGGTGCGGGGGGCCTTGTGAGTGTACAACCAGTTGCTTGGGGAGGGTTGTCATAGACACAGCACAGCCATCCGTGTAATGAAGAATTAAGAGGCAAAAACAACAAAAGGCCTTGAGAATCAGTCGTGATTAAAATAGAAGTGGTAACAGTGCTCATTAGCGCCGTGGCTAGCTGCGACATGAGAAAGCCCCCCATCACCACCGCACATGCACACACACACACACACACACACGGATGCACACACACGTACACACACGCACAGTTACATCATACTTCCAACAAGCTGCAGCCAGACTGGAACCTCAGGACAGGACCAGAAACTGGGTGCCGGGTCTGCATGTCCGTTGACCCGCCACGTCTGCTCTCGCAGCGGCGTTTCAAAGCCAACATGGCCACAAAGCATATAAAAACAGACGCCGACGTGGTCAAATAGGCGAATACGAACGCTGCGAGAAATAAACTACAAAATCAAACTATCCAATTTCTGTCCAGTTCACAATGGGAAGACATAATAAAGGTTGCTGTTTGGCCAGCTCGTTCATTTCTATGATCACGTGCCTTTGGGCCGGGCTCGGCAGTGTGAGTTGTGGTCTCGGGGGACGAGGAGCAGGGTGCGGGTGTGTGTGATACACTGCACTCCCACTCCTGTGGGATGCGGGGAAGCCATTCCATGACTTGAGAGTCAGTGGGTGGAGGTGAGACTTACAAAATGTAGTTTTTTTGCTTTGTTTTTTTTTTTTAAATGGAGAAAGAGATATGAAGAAATCTGTCCTTAAGAATCTACAGTGGGTCGAGCAGAGGTGAAGTAAAGAGGAGGAGGCTGCGGCCAGGTGAAGGAACCAATAGGACAGGTAGTGAGTGAAGATGGCAGTCGGAGATCAGGTGGGGGGGGTCTCACCATCTCCCTGCACGTCCGACGTCCATAGTGTCAAGTTGTCGCGTAGCAACTGCATGATAAGTGTGGAGTCCTTATAGCTCTCCTCGCTCAGCGTGTCCAGCTCTGCGATGGCACAGTCGAAGGCCTCCTTCGCCAACCTGTCGGCCAAGTACACAGCAGAGGTCAGCACACAGTCTTGTTAGCCCCCTCCCTCACGTATACAACCAATACATTATCATTTCTGGCTCCGTTTGCTTTGTGGGAATTTTTTTCTCAATTTGCAAACTTTTTTTCCCCCGATACGATTTTTAGACTATCACAGATTTTGTCTCTCTCTGTCTCTCTGAGCTTCATTTCTAATTTGAGTGAAAGTCTTGAGGATTTTTTTTTTTTGGTTGAAGCAGGTATTAAACAAGAACGAGATGAAAATCCCTAAACTGCTGCCTGCGATTCCCACCTGTAGTTGAGGATGAACCGAATGCCGTGGGAGGGGGTTTGATGGTGCGAGTGTAAAATTAACTCCAGGTGCGGAGACAGGATGGAAACCAAATCTGTTCGACGTCAGAAATAAACAGACGCGCTCGAGTTTTGAGAGACCGGTGCGCAAACACAAACACAAAGCGCTCACTAAAACCGACTCCGATCTGGTTCAGCCTTAAAAGAACTGCCGGGGCATGTCTCATACCTGCAGGCCCGGTCCGGCGAGTTGAGGATTTCGTAATAGAAAACGGAGAAGTTGAGGGCGAGGCCCAGGCGGATTGGGTGCGTCGGAGGGAGCTCGGTGACGGAGATGTCGGAAGCGGCTTTGTAGGCGACCAGGCTGTTCTCTGCCGCCTCCTTCCTGTCGTTGCCCGTGGCGAACTCCGCCAGGTACCTGTGGTAATCTCCCTTCCTGTGAGAGGTGGCAGAGAGGAGGAGGGGAGATGGAAGACCAAGAGGGCAAGTCAAAGATCACTGATCTGCACATTCACTGTTCAGCAGCAGGCAACCGGGTTCCCTCAAAATGATCCCCGGAATAGCAGATCAATTTTTCACAGAAGTCAAATGAAGCGGCTTAGAGTGAGACGTCTCTTTTCAAAATCTTTGATGTGCCGACGGCACATGCGCTCTGACAATTTGGGAAAGGAAGGGGAAGCAGTGACGTCTGTGGTGGCCGCACTGAGGCTGTGTGTATGACAAGGGTGTGTATAGTTTAATCCCTGATTGAAACTCGTATTACTGGGGTACTTGGTGTTTTTTATTCCTACAAACTTTTGTCAGGCGCTGTGGGCGTAATGCACTTTTGATTAAGGAAAGACAATAATTTCTTTTCCACTTGCAATATTTATTAAATATTGAGTTGAATATTTGTTTGACAGACTTTCTTAAGAATAGAAGATATATTTTATTTCTACAAGAAATAGCCAATTTTTTGGGGGCAGTTTTGTAGGGTTTAATCTGACTAGTAATATGGTCATTTAAATAGCTGATGCCTGGTCAACTATTGAAATCAGTCATTAGCTGCAACCCATCAGCTGATGCATATTCTCTTACAATAACTTGTTTGTGCTTCAATCTTTATATTTCAATTGATCAAATGACCAGCTCCTTCTCTATATTTATTGAATGAAATTAAAAAAAAAAAAATGAAAGTATAAGCAGGAGCCAATTGCCTAGTGTGTGCAAAAAATGCACATGCAATTAGTTGACGCCAGGAACAATTCACTAGAACTACGCTGGACCTGCACTGGATCGCTGATGTGGAATCTGATGGTTGGGATTAGAATAAAACCCAAAGCAAGAGACATCCCTTTTGGCGGATATTCAACACGCATGTGTGACAAGTTGGAGGGGCATACAATCATTTGGGTAATTATGGGTCTCCAATGACCCCCTTGCATGTTTCTGTACTGTGTGAGGAAACCAAGGACCCTGATGAAAACCAACGCAGACAAGGATGATAACATGGAGACTCCACGCGGAAAGGCTCCCTGGTCAGGATTTGGACCAGGTACTTTCTTGGCGTGAGGTGGAAGCATTAACCGTTAACGACAGCATGCCGCCTGTCACCAGAAATTGTCATCGTTCTGACTTGAGAAAAGGGGACCTATACCTTGGGGGAGATTTCAGGCTCCACGTCAACTGGAGTTTACATTTGATTTGAAAAGTGGACTTGTATTACTACGCTTGAAAAGTCAAGTGCCAAAGGACGCTTACACTGCGCAGGTAGAAGACAAAACTGAAGTGGACGCAAAGATTTCAGATTTAGGTTTCCTGATGTCATAATCTCGAGGGCAATTCCGATTGCTGTGTTTTCAATCTAACATCATTCTAGTTGATGGCTAACGGGAGGACAACAATGACTCAAGGGTTTTATCAGTCGCCATAGAGAAGTTCGGTCAAATCTATGCACTATGTCCGACTGGGAATTAACCAATAACTCACTGATTACACATTTTAAATAAGAGGCTGATCTCCATGACAGATACATACATTTTGTAATAGAAAACCTTAGATTCTGCCGTGGTTGAGGCTGCGATGAGGTGCTTGTCCAGTACATCCAAAATGTCTTTGCAGATTGACTTCAGCTCCTGCTCCACCTGCAGGCACACACACATACATCAATAAAAAAACAAACAAAATACCACCACTAGTTTGTTTTTCTGTCTTCTTCATCTTCTTTTGTTGATGCACTGAGAACAAAACATCTTCTCGGGGATAAGTGGAAGAGAGCAGTAATGGTCTCTGGTATTTCAGTAGGATACAGTGATTGGGTGATCTAAAGTCTCACATACTTGAAATAAGCAACCCATCAGCAGCATGATATTCGTTCCACTTACTCGGGTTTTTATCTTTAGGATCGTATCTAATTCAGGATGGTGTGCGAACTCGCACACAGAGACACACATTCAGAAGGGAGATCTTTTACTTGTGTACTACAGATTGAGATCACTTGTTTAAATTAGTTTTTATGAATTTGAGATAACTGGAAAACATACAAAAAATACTCATTAAACTTTATGGACATGAAAAAAAGAAAGTTATAAATTTATACATATGTGTATATATACATAAATAAGCAGACAATTACATTCAAAAAAAGGGAAAGAAATTTCATAGGACTGTTTAAAAAAAAAAAAAGGCAATCATTTTTAAAATTCCAAAGTTGTGAAAATACTTAATCAAATGCCAGCAAACAATAACTTAAGAATTTGCTAGGAAATAAATAATGCCTAAATTAGGGTTTAAGCGTTACAATAATTCAATAAGTCAGATGTTAGATGTATATGCATTCACTCCAAAAAAAAAATATTGTGAAGGATGATGATGCAGTGCCATTACACTTGATCAGCCCACAGTATCTGAATAATTTCATGTTTGTTACATGAATTATGCTATCCTGACAAAACAAAACATTAGTATAATTACTTGAATAACTCAACTTTTGAGTATTTTCAGTCTGCAGTATTTTTAATGTTCTTGTAATTGAGGGCTATTATAAACGATAATATTTCTGCAGTTAATGAATTAACAGTCAGCTCAAAGATATAAGTGGATCCCGATTGGTTGCATCCATCTCTCACCTGAGAGAGGTTTGTGTCTGTGCCAACATCCTGCTGACACTGTTGAGATGTCGCTGGCTTCAGCTCATTAATGGTAATTCCATTAGTGACGCGGTGGCAGGCAGACATTTTGCAGCTGTGCGCTAAAGCCAGCCGAACATGACGCGTAACGATGAACCTCTGTTGGGTGCACATTATTTTTGCGACAGTTCTGAGAGCGGGGCCTTCGATGATTTGACTCCAGGCAAGGTTGGCTACCTCCACCTGTTACGAGAGGAAAGCTTTGCCTGCGCAGTTTGGCATTGAGATGAATGTGGAGTGTTTCTCTGGGCCTCACATTTTTGATGTGTATTATCCCAGGAAGCCCACGATCCTCCAGAACTCAAGACGGCTTCGCCCGTGAACCTGCTTTTGCATTTGTGCCTGTACCTTGTGCTTTGTGGTACATCTGAAAGCGGTTTTGGCGGTTCGCCGGTCGGTGTGAAACTATTTTCTTCCCCTGTGACCGAGACTTCACAGACAATACGCAGTTTCCCTAGAACTTAGTTGAAATAAGGAATTGAAAATGAATGAAACAAAGCCTGGCTGGGGAAGCACTCCAACCACATGCCTGAGCACTCATAGTTAAATATGTTGCTTAACAAGTTACATTCTAATGTAAAACTAAATGATAATTTGACGTGAAAAAATGGATACTGGGTTTAAAAGGGGTTTCAGCTGCCGAGTCCGCCAAAAGGCTTAGATGAAGAGAAATTTCTGATAGAATAGATGAAATAAAACGTGTTAAACGACAATCATCTTTTTAATCATTCATGTAATCCAAGGTTAATATATGTTCTGATATGAATGCAGGTATAGAAAGGGTTACACAAACACAGGGCCAGATGTGTGCGTAAGTGGGTATTCTTGTGATTATCATCCATGCATTTGGAGTGGGTGAGTATTGTCAGGGAATTTCACTCCCACTCTGACTGCTGCCCCTTTGGGTCTACTTTAATGCACTGAAATATCTCCGTGGGCTGGGGCTTGCCCCGTCTACCTCGGCTGGCTGGCTCTGCCTCTCGCACCACCTGTGGTTCACTGTGCCCCCCTCACTGTCGTGGCGATAACAAGAATGCCGGAATTGTAGAGCTGGGCTTTCAGGCAAATGTTAACAGTGGGATAAACCTTTTCATTCTTAGTGCGGCGCCGCTTGTTACATCCACAAAGACACCTTGATAGCAAAGCTGCTGAAAAATGGCGCTACTATATATATTTTAATGCATCAACACCTGCAAAATGACCATTTTGACAACCCTGATTTTATTCATCATACTAATGACATTTTAAAGGTTAGAAATTCTAATGTGAAACTAATGCCATTCAAGTAGCTAGAGGCAAAAGAGAACCTTACCTTTTGTAAGGACACCATGGCTACAGCCTGAGCTTCGCCCATCCCACAATGATTGGCAGGGATGGCAAAAATACAGTACATAGACCTGCGGGGCGTTTTCTACGATGGCGGTAGAGAAGAGACACCCGTCCATGCGGAACAACACTGGTTCTCTAAAACTTGACATGGCCTTTTTTTTTTTTCAAACCTGACAGAAGGCTAACCAGTGGACATCAGCACGACCAGAGAGGGGACGGCTAATGTTTTTTTGTAAACAGCTGCTGAGGTCAGCAAAAATGGTGGCAGCTATTGGGGGCGGCGTGGCTCAGGGGGTTGGACCACTTGTTTGTGGAACCAGACGTTCCTGATTGGATTCCCGCCCTCCCCCTCATCAATCGAAACGTTATTGAGCAAGACACTGCACACCTAACTGCGCTGCTACGATGGTGCTGCTTATTAGCTGCCTTCTATCTTCACCTCATGGTTAAATGCAGTGGTCAAATTTTACTGATATTGTGCTACATGAATAACTGAATGTGACCATTAAGGTACTTCTTCTTCTCTTCTATTGGTCAAACAGAGGGTAGGAAAAAGAATGGATGAAGAATTCTCCCACTTTTAACCACAAACTCACATTAAATGGAGACTTTTCTATTTAGCTCGGCACTGAGCCGAAATATACAACTTCCATGTACACAAAAAAATAAACATTTCCCAAATCAAAACCTTGTTCAAATGCAGCAAAAGTAAACAATGATAGCGGCAGAGGGTCTGACCGTCTTCCTGTATTCCCGGATCATCTTTAGTTTGTCTTCGCCGCCTTTTTTCTCATCTTTCTGTTCGAGGCTGCTGATTATCCTCCAGGAGGCTCTCCTGGCTCCGATCACATTCTTGTAGGCCACCGACAGCAGGTTCCTCTCCTCTACCGTCAGCTCCACATCCATGCCGGCCACCTTTTTCATGGACTCCACCATTTCTGAGACACAAAGCACACATGACAAACGGCTCCTCTCGGTTTCTCCTGGATCATAATAAAAAAAAAAACCTGAAACAGAGCTCTAGCAAAACAGGTCATAGGTGTATGCGAAACAAAATCTGAAGGTTAAAGCCAATTAGATTGACACGACACATTCAATAATCTGGGTTTTAGTTTGACAAGATTTTATCCGGGGCCAGTTGACGAAACCCGACACGATAGTTCTGAGGTGCTTTGATCACTTCTCCTTCAGGGGCTGGGCTGCACTCAGAACAACCCGATGACCTCTTGTCGACGAAACGGTTCCTCATCACTCTGAGCTCCAAAAGATCTACGGGATTAATCTCGATCACGGCTCCAGCAGGAAATGAGGCAAACTGGCGTTAAAGAGCGTGACCTTTGCAGCACATGTAAATGGGGGCTAAAATTAGCACACAAATGTCTGGCAGGGCAAACTTTGACAGAAAATAAGGCATCAGAATTAAGCCAGTTGTTGCCAGTAAAAATTGATCACCAGGAGGGGTTAGACTTTCTGTGGTTTCAACGCTGCTGTGTGTCACTATGTAGTTCCTGACTTAGCCTTTGCATCACATTAATGACAGGTAAACGCATTTAAAGGCTCAAAGGTAATTATCAATCACAACAAAAGGCTTTCCTTTTTGGCATCTCAGCTATGTCTTATTCAAGAAGTGTGAGTCAGTGGTACATACTTGAGTTTTAGGTAAGAAACTGGCCATTACAGTCAGTTTGGTTCATTTGAATGTTACTAAGAGGAATGTGATAGTGTGAAGGAAAAAAAAGCTCTACCGCTTTCAATAGTTAAAAATCTGAATATCAACAAGCTGAACTTAACTAAAGGGCTTTAGTTTAATGTAATGAGGCCTAATGTTTAGATACAGCTAAGCCTTAATAACCAGTACAAAAACGAATGTTTAAAAAAGTTTTACTTGTCAACTTTTTCATTGGGATCGACAGCCTAACTTGTTACTCGGCATCTGGTCTTTCTGAGCAAGAACACAGGTCACCTTTTCAAACTGTTCTTAATTAGAAAAGACTGAACTAGAATGTTGGGGAAAAACTGTCCAAAACTCCAAAGTCCAAGTATTCTGCCCCCCCCCAAAGCTGGATACAGACCAGTGCCACTTACTGGTAGAGAATTATTGACTCATGCATCACAAGAAGAATGGTGTGCAGGCTGAGACAAAGGCCAGGTGAGAAGACGTCTGTCACAGGTGGTTTTCCATGAGGCGGTTTGGTGTGGGTGGGTGTGTTTGTGTGTGTCTGTGTGTGCGAAAGAGAAAGAGATCTAACAGGGATGGGCACGACAAAAGATATTCGCCAGATTTCCAAAATTTCAAAATAAAGTCCATTTCAAAAACAGTACATCTACAAATTTCTTGAACTTTAAACAAAGGGCTTGAATGCGCAGTTGGAAAAACAAAGCGCGGCTCAATGAAAGGCCAGAGAAGCTAAAGTGAGTCAGAGGTGGAGTTATAAGCTTCGGGCCTCAGTCCTTCATTTCAAGGAGTTGGCAATGAAACAGAAATTCAACGTAGGTCCCGGGAAGCTCCAGAATGTCTTTGCAAATATGGCAGCCTAAACAGGATATATCCTGCATGTTTATTTCTTGTGAATCAAATTAGCAGCCCAGCAGCAGAATCTCTTTAGTTTTACAAGTTTGTCACTGCAGCCACTGCAGATGTTTCGCATTGCGCCAACGCCCTTCATTTGCATAAAGGTGACAAACTAGATCCACATTTTTGAGATTTTTTTTAAGAGAGCATGTATGGCTTTTGTACTGAAATCCTAATCCTGGACTGAGACAATTATGAAAATCTGGTTAAATTTGGAGGAAAATTTTATCTCTTTTCCCCAGGAGACACAAAATATTTAAATTGAAGGGGGGGGGGGTCAACCATGGTATTGTTGAACCATCACTCCCCAAGTGTTGGGACTGATTAAATTATTTCAGTCTGACAAACTAATAACAGTGTCTTAGCTTCCAAACAGCATGTAGCTTTCCATTTTTCTGAGCTACAGAAGAGACTTGAGGATTAAAGACTTGATAGGAATTTATTTTTGACTCAGCATGTGTGTCGCAGAGACAGAGCAGCTGCTTTAAGTCGAAACCAGTTTTGCTGACGGGGGGAAATCACTTATTAAACTTGGCTTCAGTCGGTCGCTTTCTGGCTCGGACTGTCGTGGCACCTGCAGTGGCTGCTCGGCCTGCTGCAGATGTTTCTGCTCTGTGCTCCACCAGAAGCCTATTGAACGTGTCAGTAGTGTATTTTATGCACTTTAAGCATGAAAGGGCCAGCCTTCGCTGTGTCACAGTGATCAATAAGAAAGCACGCTGCTGTAAGCATCAGTGCCCTTCAACCTTAAGGTCCAGATGAAACTGCATTTCTAGAGTATCGGGCTTCAGTTTTGTCAAGTATTTGATTGAAAATGGCTGGGCGCGGGGGACAACGCAGCACAAGGTATTTAATTGGGCCACTGAAATGTGTGTATTGAAGTTCTTTAAGAGAGTAATAACATGTTACGTTGGGATTTTAACAGCACCATTGTTCTTACAGCTCAGTGACACAGCATTTTACCAGTATTTGTATGGGATCTTGTAAGAGGACGAAAGAAGAAATGAGAGCACTTTACTATTGTAACTAAAACGACTTCAAGGATTGTTAGTCTAGTTGATGTCAGTTCAGACATAAATTCACATACATGTCGGAAAATCGAACATAAATTAGCCAATCAAGAATAATTTTGGGGGTTTGGTTAAAAGCAAAATACGAGCAATCAAGATAGTTGATTTTTTTTTTTTTAATGAAAAAAGAGTGAGGAGCTGCAAGTTGAAGTTAAAACAGCTACATGCAAGGTATCAATACCAGTTTCAGTATAAGAGACAAGAAAATGCTGCACTGCCAGTGTCCTGCTTTGATTGATTCAACTTTGCATAGATATCTCACCACTGACAATGATGGAAATGTGACATGTTAAATGATAAGATTAATCAAAAAGCTGAAATGTAGGTATCCGGGTTCAGGACAGCCACCTCCCACCATTACATTACTAAAGGGATAAAAACACCTTGGGCGTTAAATAGTTTTGAACGATTTCTAACCCAAGCCCATGTTGAAGTCCCCAATAGTCCTGGAACAATAATAACAATAATAATAATAAACAGTGTTGCGTTTTCAGTTTGGCTAGAATACTTCTAGATCTAGAGGATAATAAATGTGAAGTCGCTTTAATCTGATCCCGAAAAAAGGGAGCAAAAAAAAAAAACACCTCCCAAATCACTTTGCGGGGGCGGTCCACTCATTAACTGCGGTTTAGTTTCCAGCTAAATTCGATTACTGGGTGTAACTCGGTGCTTTAGGGTGGGGGGATACCGAATCCCCGACTTCCCCGGCGGTTTGGTGCATATTCCTGGGGGGTGAAGGGGTGGGGGGATGGCCGGACGTCTTTTGCGGGGTGTGGGCGCTTCGTGCGCCGCTGTATTTTTGAATGTAGCTCGGCGTGACGCGTGTCGGGGCAGAAGAAAGGCTAGCGAGCGGGTTAGCAAGAAAACTAGCTTAACTAGCCGGCTGAACCGACCCGACCGTGAAGGCACGGTTCGTTAAACCGCTCCCCCTCCCAACAAAAAAAAACTATCGAAATAGTAACGTCAGACCAAGCGCTCCGGAGACTCCGGGCCAAAATGGGAATATTTTAACGAAAAAATGAAGCATTCGGCCCAAGAAATATCCGCCATTTTGTCTCCGCTCACCCAACAAATCCATGTGAACTGCTGTACCTGCGTCTCCAAGCCCCCTGCGCAGGGATACAGACGGGGGAAGAGGGGCCAGACGTTCGGTGAAGATCGCTATCTGATTAAAGAAACCTACCGTCGTATCTCTCCGCTTGTTCGGCGAGTTTAGCCTGGTATACTAATTCTTCCCTTTCCGCCATGGTGCTCGGCTACTGGGGCTGTTTTGCGGCGTCCCGGTGGAAAGACGGAGGATTATCGGTTGCTCGGTGAATCCTGGTGGTGGATCAGCAACAGCACCGTCGCTCCGCTGGACCGAACACCCACCGGTAGCACTGGCGTAAAGATGGCGTCGTCTCTTCATCCGGGAAACCTACGTATCTACGCCCACGCCCACACGCCGCTCCGACTGCACATTCCCGAAATTTCCTTCGAAAAGTCGGCCAAAACAACCCAAAAGAGGACTTTTAAGTTATTTTTAGTGATTTTCCAATCGCGGTGGTAAATTGCACGCTAATTGCTGTTACGATTACTTGATTCGGCGCGCACAACGCCTACTAATAAACACACATTTTCATATTTGACTGTTTGTTCCGTGTTCACCCCCTTTTTCCGCCTAAGGTTTCATCATCTCAGAAGTGCTGGAGGAAGAAAACAAATTCAATCGCTTTATTGAATTAAAACCGATTTTCAGACTCGGAACCCACGACTTTAATCCGATCCTTACAACTTTGACGATCATCATTGCAATTTGTTCACTGTTCTTTTGGGCGGAAGTACAATTGAAAGACATAAAAGAAAAAAAAAAGTCATTTTGAGGTGGAGAAAAATGTAATCACTAAAACTAAAGAGACAGGTACAGGGTAAATTACATTACATAGATAACATTAAATAAGGGCCATTCCTTTTTTCTTTTGTTAACCACTTTGTCATTTATACTGTTTTTTTTATTTTCATTGTTTCTTTAGCCTCTGTATTTTGTGTACGTGTATATGTCTGTACGGTGTCCTTGACTGTTGAATTATTACTAATTATTTCCATCATGTTTGTTTGTGAAGCTAATTAGCAAAAAATTCTTATATAGCAATACCACTCCATTAATAACAAAAACAATTATTAAACAAAAACAAATCTGCTGTATGATTTCTTAAAATTTATCTTATTGAAAACCAGGCTTAGCACTCAATGTAAGTTGGGAACTGTGTATATATATATATCAAAAAACGATATCAAATAAATAAAATATATAATTATATATATTTATAATAATAAATAGATATATAGATGTCCATCATTCAAAAAATGAAAGAGTATTTTGGAGGTCCCCAAACACTAGCATCATTGTAAGAATTAATTTTTTTTTTTTTTAAAGGGCATTAATTTTTCAGATTGATTTATAAAAGCACCACTCTGAGCACCTCCTTTAAAATGTCAAGAGACGGATTGATTCTAAAAGGACAAATCACAAAAATACTAAATATGTAAAAGGAGGGGAAAAAATGGGTGGTAAATCATTTAACCTATTAAGAGACAAAAACATTAATTCATTCATGATCTATATTGCTTGCTCTCTATTCAGGGTGGCGGTAGGGCCAGAGCCAATCCCAGCTGTCACCGGATGAGAGGAAGAATAAACTGGAGCATGGTTGTGTCTCTTTGTGGTCCTGTAATCAGTCCAGGGTGAAGCGTCCCTCACACCAAATGACAGCTGTGATGGGCTTGGCCCCACCGCCACCTTGAGTACAAGATAAGTGTATAGATGATGAATGAATGAATGAATGAAAAAACAGAAAAACTATCACTTTTCTTTACGGCATAACAAAACAAATCTTGAGACTTGAACATAATGATGTATTTATTCATATATAGAGATTTACATATACAGGCCCACATGAGCCCCCGAAGTGGCTCTTATTTTTAAATATATCACGGTATTAAAAATATGGCATTAATATAGAGTACAAAAAATAATTTCCTTAGATTGGAGTCTTTAAAAAAAAAAGAAAAAGAAAATTTAAGCAGACAATGGCAAACTTTTGGAAAAACAATGTAAACTCAACACATATGGGGCCGGAGACAGTTTTTCAAAACAAGGCATTAACGCTGAAACATTGACGTCATCTTTTTGGATTTTTTCATCAACCTCAAACAGTGAAAAGAAAAAAAAACACAATTGGATCTAATAAGTTGCAGGTCAAGTTTGAACATCTTTAACATCACAACAAATCAAATACCAGTATAATCAACATGAGTGAAGCTGATGACCTTTCACCCACGCCAAAACAGCCAGTTTACTCCAATTCTCAAATGACAGTACAATGAACCCCAGACGCCATCTTGGTGCCCCCCAATGCCACTGTTCTATTTTTCACTTCCAGATTCAACGATATCAAGTTTTTTCAAGGGCCAAAAGAAGGGCATCTGTCGCTAAGTGGCTAACATCAGGACTGGCTAGCGCACTGTGCCTGAGGTACGTTTGCTGTCAGTGGAATGAAGTCAAACTCCTCTGGCTGCTTTTAGGCCTCTGGGGTTTTCACATTAGTGAGGCTACTTGTGAAGGAAAAGCATTTTCATTAGTTTGTTTTTTTCACTCGATGCTTTATTTACAACAGAGAATAGGGTCTTGGTGTGGAAAAATTGAGATTTCAATTGTAAAGTTCAAGACCAGTTTTAACAAGTCTTTCTCAGATTTCCTTTATTATGTCGAACTTAAAGTGATTATTTTTTTTCTTAAGAGGGGAAATTCCCAAAGAGTAGCCTGTAGCTGGATTTTTTTATTGAATACATCCCATTACTGGACTTTCTTCTTTCAAAACTCCAATTTTCTTACAAATTTTATCACTTTCTTCTGGTAAGGTTGCAAATTTCCCTTGCAACTGCGATAAGAGAACCGGAACATGCTCTGATGAAATTAAAAGAAATTATGACTCACACTATTGCTACGAATTTGCATTAAAGGTGCAACTTGTAAAAAAATACAACTTTACTCTCCCCCCCAAAAAAATTACAACTTTATTCTGGAAAATGATTTACACAGGCTTTCCCCCCCCCTCCCCCTGCTCTAATACTCTGCCGTATGGAATAAAGTTTACACTGTGTCACCGTACAGTCCTTGCGAAATCTACCAAGTTGTTTGTGAAGTGAAGCACATGTAGGATTTTTCATGCATAGACAGTGTTACTTGTCAGGCTCCGGGGACTCTGTCGGGATTTTGGATTAGAACGCATGCGAGGTCGCTTCGGATGCCACTTTGGCCGAAACTCATTCGCTGTCATTGGTCTTAAAGACCTGTGACTTCCTGCTGGAAGCTCGTCTGGCTGCGAGGTAGAGAGGAGGTAAAGCGTCAAGTCCTCTGAGGCATCCTCGCGTACTCCTGTCGGCCAGCCTCACGGAACGAGAAGGGCAAGGAATCAACTGGCTGTATTTGATCAGGATGAATGAAAAAAAAAAAAATTAATAAAAAAATTACCACAGTTATATACCACAGGGTATATCGGCAGCAACAACATTTTTCTGGTAGTTTTTTTAATTTGTGTTGAAATCGTAAATACAGACCAAGACAAATCTCTTAATCTAGTTTTTATCATTGGCCAAATCAGAGTTCCAGAAGAGGATGTGATCGATTGACAGATGTTGCCAGAGAAAATTGTGAGACCCAATCGGTTAACAGCGTTCCGGCACCGTTGGCGAAGATGAGCTTGTTGTAGGCTTAGTGATTTTTTTTAGGCCCACTGGAAGACAAGATGTTGGTATTCACTAGTGTCTTGAAAAAAAAAAAAGGTGAAATAAAGACATATACAAAAAGGTAAACCAACACAAGGTGGGAAAAACCAGTCTTTAGCACTTGTGTGTGTGTGTGTTTTGAGCGAATCATAGTATTTTCCACCTTTACAAAAAACAAAAAAAAAAAAGTCTTGGTTTGTAGTGTGTGATGAAGAAGTCATCTTTCTCTGACAGAGAAAAAGTCTTTTGTTTCATTTTGCTCTCGAAAAATTCACAGTCTCGCGTGACAAGAGCTCACCGGTCGTGGTTCGAGGATAGAGTTCTCCGTCTCTTGTGTGCAATGTTTTTCCCTTCTGTTAAGACTGAACGTGGGAGGGGGGGATTGGGGGAGGAGGCTCCTGTGCTGGAGATTCAATACTGGGCCGGAGGTGGAAACTGATATCGCTTCCTAACGATACAGTTTGGATTTGATCAACCCGTAATGCTTCTTTGTTCATTCGTCTATTTTTGTCCGATCAGGATGCGAAGAGGAGATTATCTTTGGAGGCCTGGTTCAGAACCTCAATTCCTCCCTCGAGTTGCATTCGCGCCGGACACCTGGTGATGGAACTACATTTTTTCTGACAGCGACATTAAAATAAGTAAATACCCAACAGCTTTAACAAAAAACAAAAACAAATGGACTTCAATATTGATGTATCCTTGGATTTCGGTTGAGTGTTTGAACAAAAACACCAAAAGCGTTATCCCTTCATAATGGATAATTTGATCCTACTTTTTAAAACATATTTTGAGCTAATTTTAAGAATTCTTTTTCTGACTTTGGTGGATGTTTTTCTTTCGGCAATTTCTCTTAAATTTAGCAACATTTCATTCTCATTCACAAAATGGGCGGCCTCTTGCATCATAACCTTTTGACTGATTTATAAAAAAATAAAAATAAATGCAGGAAAAGGCACCACAGCTCCCTCGAGCTCCTCCAAACACTGCAGGTGTGAAAGTAAGCGAGAAACATTTTCCGGTAGAATAAACGCTGGACTGAAAACCGAACCACTTCCTCGCGTTGTTTTTTTATTTCGATCTGATGCGTGAGGACACGAGACCAGAGGTCCTGTTAAAAATGTGAAAATCAATAAATATTGAACCGATAACTGGTCTCTGTCCTCCGGGATGGAAGTGAACGCTAACGTGGCTGCGGTCCAACAGGAAGCCCACTTGGATTAAAACAAAAAAACAAAAAAACAAAAAAAAACGCTCGCAGTCCGACCTCGCTGTAAACTCCACTCGTGGGCTGACACGCCTCGGGGGCGACCGGTGATTCAGGTTCATAAACTGGGTGTGCTTCCATGAGTCTGTTTGTTCAGACAGGGATTAAAAAAAATTAGAGGGAAAAAAGGGTAGGTTGGGGGGAGGAATCGACAACGAGCCGCTTTTTGTGCGTCTCAGCTCTCGTCGTCTGGATGCTGCTGTTCCAAGAGTCGTACGTGGGTGAAGGGGAAGTGGCCTCGCTTGCCTTTGCACTCACCCTCCCATTGGCCGTTCACGTTGATCTTTGTCACCTTCACCATGTCCCCCACCTGTCCCGTCACACAGATACAGAGTACACAAAGTTAGTGATGCAAATACAACACACACTGCCAGAAGAAAAAGAAAGAAAAGGCAGGTTATTGTCTGACTGACAGGCTTTCTGGGGCGCGGGGGGCACTGATTGAGTGACCCATTTTCAGCAGTAGAACTTCTGCATCCGGCAATGCTTTTAATATGAGACACAGCTCACTGTCAATCAAATCTTTTCAGTTATTTTCTTTTTTGACATGATGTTGCTGAGAAAATTCACTAAATTTTTCAAATTAGCAGGGGAGACATCACCAGCGAAGTGACAGGAGGCGCAAAAACAAGCAATCATTTGAAAATCTGGGAGATGTCGTCAGGAAGATGACCGACTTTTGTCGGGACCCAAATGTAATAAAACTGCGCAAGAACCGTCCCAGAATTGTCCTGAATTTTTTTGAGGAATTCACCTCAAAAAAAAGGAGGTGCAATGGATCTGCTGATGGAGACGCCTGGAGACATCTGATCTGTGATAAACATGGAGTGTTCCATGAGCAGACCTGTCACATCAAGTTGGCTTGTCTTTTTTGCACTTGAAAACAACCCGCTAAATGACAAAGATGGAATTTAAGCTAGGGTCGTCTCAAACGCAGCCCCCTACTGCCAAGTCTCTAGTTTCGTTACGTCCCAGCGGCGTGATCGTACATTCTGCTTTAACAAAGCCTGGGGCTGAGGAAAACAAACCCAGTCAAAACATGGCTCACGTCAGCGCTTATCTTTTTATTTAAACGTCTTTAACCCTTTGAAAAGGATGGAGGGGCAGTTATCAAATTTTTTCAAAGCTGCAGAGGAGAATTTATTGCATTTGAGCCGTGGAGTCTGTGTGGACACGCAGCGCTGAAACTGGACGTGATGTTTCACTAAAGCTGACGGTAAAAGCTTGTGTACTACTGTAACACTCCTATGTGAAGTGTTCGAAACGGCTTCGGTTTTTGGAATCCTGGGGCACCTGACTGTGCAACCTGTAGATATTTGGACGTGGTAGATACAGAGTTCTTGGGTGGTCACAGTGTATGTGTGTGTGTGAGAACATTTATTATACCAAGGCGGGACCAAGAGCCCCATCGATGTGAATCCATCGGGTCACAGTGAGGACACTGTTGGCTCATCTCATCTGCCCCCCGTCTGTATTAACCCCTGTGACTGTTTGCATTTTGTTTACTATTCCTAGCCCCTTGGCTGCTGCGGGACAAACGGTCCCGTCTTGTCCCCATCAGACTCCGCCGGCAATAGAGTACAATGAGATGT
Organism: Fistularia commersonii; assembly: GCF_037954325.1. Classification (NCBI taxonomy): domain Eukaryota; kingdom Metazoa; phylum Chordata; class Actinopteri; order Syngnathiformes; family Fistulariidae; genus Fistularia; species Fistularia commersonii. Next base: position 8,638,924 of record NC_141298.1, on the reverse strand, counting down.
TCCCGTCCCTCCGCTGGACCACAATGTACAGATTGTTGACTTAATAAAGGGCCGTGGGCTCGTCTGTCTCTATAGAGCCGTCTCCCATGTGAGTGTCTTCGTGTGTGCTGTCAGCCTGCATTTGTAAAGACACTTTGTGTGTCTGTTCACGCGCATGAGTGAGCCATTAACAGTCGGGACCCGCCGCTCGGTCTCGGCAAAGACCGGGAAGGGGGGGGGGGGGGGGGAATTGGGTTACAACTGGGAAAAAAAAAGTAAAATTATTGAGTAAATTTTTCCTTTCCTTTTTAAATTCCAGTTCAAAAAGTTACCTCAGACCCATTGGTTCTGAACAAAGAGTGATTTTGCCCCAGATTTATGTGGCGCAACAGAAGCATCTCTTTCACTCCCATCTGGTCCCTCTCGAGGACCTGGTAGAAAACTTGAAAATTGTAATCTTACTGTAATCTTGATAATCACGCTTTTTTTTTTACCAATTTGTTCTATGTTTAAACAACTTCAGTGATTTTATTCTCTCTTCAAACTGAGTAAAAGATGAAATCACGGGACTTGAAGCTTTTGTCCTTTGAGCAGGATCCAAATCTATTCTAAGCTCAGGCTATATTTCTCTTGTTTTCTTGCCTCTTTACAACGGTAAATGTCAGATCTCAGCCGCCAAACTTAATCTCAAGCAGGTGATTTCCTGTACTATTATTTCCAAATACTGTAGGATTTGAGAACAGCCCCCACTGCTAAACCAGGAGAAACATGGCTGCAGCTATGCACCGGTTAGCATGCTAAGGAACAGAACAGGCTCCAATGGGGTCTGTGTTTCTGCCATGTTGCGCTCTGAGTGCACGGCATACCAGCACACAGGAGCTGCCTGCATTGACTTGTCGCTGGACGGGGGTTCGTACCTCGAGAGCGAGCGCTGTCTTGTCGTAAGCGTTAGGGACCCTCTTCTGGATGGCTCGGGCATAGACCGGCCCGTTCTGTAAGTTGGGCAGGTGTGTGTTAACCACAGGCTGGGCGTACTGGCCCGGGTCCCCCAGGGGGTTAGCCTGATGGGCTCCGGTTCCATCCTGGTTGCCGGGCGGTCCCCCGGCAAGAACTCCTGGTGTTCCACCTGCCACAGGGGCACCCGGGCCGGTGCCTGTGGGTGAGGCGGGCCGGTACTTTTCAACGTAAGGGACAGGGATCATCCCCGCCCGGCCCTCCTGGTTGGCGGCATTCCACCACTGCTCCTCGGGCTTCTCCAACACTCGCAGAATGTCGCCCTTATGGAACGGCAGGTCCTCCTCGTCGTTGCCCTGGAAATCGAACAGCGCCCGGACAAACTCGGGCTCCTCCGACTGCTGCGGGGCGACGGCTGAGGCACTGACGAAGCCCGTGTGCTTAGCCTTGCTGATGGGCTCAATGAGGGTGGTCGTGTCCAAGTAGTGGATCTTGTAGAACTCCAGCAGGACAGGAAGCGCTTCAAATTCCTGGTCCCCGATCCGAAACCGAGGAGGAGCCATACCTGGTGGGGTTGGGGGCGAAGATTTGCAAAACATAAACTTATCAGATGATAATGCTCTTGCCTTCATTTGATATAATATCATTAATTTCCTTTGAAACATCAAGAATTGTGGAAACTCAATTTGACCAGAAACTTTCCTCTGCAGATACCTTTTTTTGCAATCACTCTATGGTTTTTACAGCTAGGGAGTACATCTCATTTCATCACATAAGAACCACCAGAAAGTCACAACTTCATATATGAAAACTATCTTTTGGAGTGTTAACATTTTGTTTAAGCACTTCTATGAATTTCAGGTTGCTAGCTCTGATTAAACCTCACCTCGTAATGGGTCAATAATCGCTTCAGGTTATTTTCTGCCTTTTTTAAGCCATGTGTTCTTACGTTCAGGTGATCTCCTGCTCACTGAGGGCATTTCTGGCCAATTTTCACCTCTTGTAACTTCCTTGCTCTTTTACAATTTAATTTCTTGAGAAAAAGAAAAAAAATCAAGCAATTACAAGATAATTTTCAGGTAAATTCGTCATCACCTTCAAATTTTTGTATTTTGGTTTACATTTCTTGCAGGCCATTTCAGGCCACGTTAGATGTGCAATCTAACAACTAATTCTTTATTTCATTTCAAGGGTTTTTTTGAGGTGAGGTTAAAGCAAGGTTGGTACGTATGTATGTACGTATGTATTTGTTGTTTTTACATAGTGTATTTGATATTCTTACATGGTGTATTTTTCTGTTTTATAAAGCGTATTCTTAAGTCTACAACTAATATCCCACAGGTAAAGTATCAGGTAAAGTCTTGCTGTCCTGGTAAGGGATATTCTATGGTGATTTAGATCAGTAAATCATTGCTGATTCTGCAGGGATTTTTTTCTAAAACATCCAATTAATGTCTTGAAATTCTGTTGAATTTCAATTTGTCATTTTGAGTTTATATTACATGCTTTCATGCATTTTCTCCACTGGGCACCACTCTCCCAGAGGTCGGGTTCGCTTTCGTATTAATGTTCACACTTTTTTTTGTTTGTTTTTTTTGTTACACAAGATACCATGACACATTTTTTTGTGTTTGTTGATATGAAAAAGGCCAGAGACACTGAAAATGACAAAATGAGGGAAAGACCAGGAATTGTGTAACAGCTCGGTAGTAGAGCCACGAGCAGGACTATGTGAGCTGCAGGCAGGATAACACATTCCAGACACGCCAATCTGACCAGTCATCCCCCAGTTAGTGACAGCCGAGCCTGTCCATTCAATCCTTGCAGCAGCAGCAGCAGCTCACCTCTCTACCTGCTGCCTATACATGGACAAAAGACAGCCTCAGCCGACCATCAGGGGAAAAACACGAGGGGTATATTACGTCTCACTGGTTGCCGATCACTGTCTTGGCAAACGGAAGTCAAGCCAAACTCTATTTTAAAAAAAGAAACATTTAATCTCAACCCCTAGCTTGCTAAGAGACACATAAAAATTGCGGATTTTGCGGTTGTCATCAATTCAGCAAAGACACATTAGCTAAATTAATATAGCAAATATTTCTCAGAGTCTTCGTTTAGCATTTAGCTGACAGATAAGGAATAAAGACAGAATCCTTGAAATGTCAAGATAGAAACACTACATTTATAGGTTGTATTTTTGTTGAAGTGGCCGGATAGGTGTGCTGTAGAGGCATCACAAATAAATGAAAATATTGAAATTGATTTTCATTAATAACGGAAAGCACTGAAAACACTTTGGCAGTTGTGATCAAGAGAAGTCAAACTGCAAGTAAAATTACACTTTATCTGAGAATCCCATAGGCAGACTTGGCTTAGAGTGTGTGTGGGGATGGGGTGCAAACACCTGGAAATCCAGGATTAAGAAGGAAACCGGGATTTGGCGAGATGATGGTAAACTTAAGGTAACAAGCGAGTTAGTAACACGTGAGCCGGACAACCGATACCATTATAAATGATCGATTATTGAAAATTGATTGTGCAATCTCAGACGGAAGAGGCACACCGAACTAGACTTTGCTGAGCTGAATAAGAGAAATGCAACTTCTAAATTCGATTTATGGATCCAGTAGCGGTATCTGACGGAAAACTTTAAAACTGCCATTTCTTTTTTTAATGTTACATAGCGGATTGGCTGCAGTTTGGAATGCATAGTTAATGGTGGGCGGCGTGACCCACCAAGAAAACCTCTGCTTTATATTGGTGAGAGAAGAATATTGTGATTTATGTGAGCCGATTGAGTAACGATAAGACATAAATAATAAGAGTACCTTGAAAACGTCGATGCGGCCGGGTATACTTGAACACGCGGTGAAAACGAGTAAAATTAGAGAGCCCGCTATGGAAGTTCGGTGGATAGAACTAAACGTGGGGCGTAACAGTGCTAAGGTGTTAGCTTGAATTTGAAAGATGTGAGTTAAATATTGTGGTGGGAAAGGAGCAACAATGATTTATTAAGGTCAACAAGGGGCCGAAATCAGCAGGTTCTCAATATATTAACATTACCTGGGGTGGACTGTCGGTTGTTACTGATGCTGTTGATTATATAATGGGACACTTTGGAGTTCTCAGAGACGGACAGCACGTAGTCACCGGGGCTGGTGATCGAGTCCCTCACCAGGAACACGCCGTGCCTCTGCCCCTGTAAGAGAGAAACGGCTTCCTGGCGGCTCAGCCTCCCCCAGTACCAGCTCGAACGGTCTTCGGCTTCAAAATTTGCGGCCATGGTTGCAAAAGAAAAATTAAAAAATAAATAAAAATCCCGCCCGAGGCTTGAGGCCTTTCCTCTTCGCCTCTCCCTATCCGCAACTCATACAAAAACTTTGGTTCGGTATCGCTCCTCCAGCGAAAAAAAACAAAAAACAAAGGACCCCGCTCCGAAAAGCACAGACGCAGAAGGGCTTCTTCGGGTAACGTCAAAGCTGCTAATTCGTCTGTAACGGTAAATTTAAAACCCACTGCTGGAATGTTTGGACGTTAAAATGGCAAAATATTCCCAACTAATGAGCAACAAGAAACTCCTGGATGGAAATGGCGGATCTGGGGAAAAGTTGACCTCATCTACCGGAAAGGGATGCCTGGTCAATGGGAAGGTGCGGCGTTCAAGGTCGCTAGAAAACGTAGTAAATTACACATTTCGGGATTAATGCATGTCATGGAAGTTATTTTTAAATTTTCCAGATCTTTTTCAAGAGAATCATGACATCATTGCCAAACTTTATTCTTAAATTTCTTGCTCATAATCAGGGAAATTAAAGTAATCAGTAAAATTCTCTCGTTTTGTTTTAGTACCAAATTTTAAATTATCCCCAAGTCATTCATTCATCGGAGGGCAGGGAAAACACACATATATATGTGTGTATATAAATAGATATGTGTGTATCTATATCTATATCAATAGATAGATAGATAGATAGATAGATAGATAGATAGATAGATAGATAGATAGATATTTTTAAAATACAAAAATCTAAAAAAACACAAAAATATACAAACTATCCATTATATGTCAAGAGATCAAAAAATAGCACAGTCGGAACAAAGATAGCAAGATGTCACGATTACTTGGAAAAAAGCAAATGGATGTGAATAAATAATTATTAGATAAAATGCTGTATTTTGGGCGGCATTTGGGCGGTTCTGCGTCACAGCAACAAGGATCCTGGTTCGATTCCAACAGTGGCCCTTTCTGTGGGGAGTCTCTCCTAAATTGCCTGGATGTGTGAATGTCTCAATATCATGAAGCCACAAAGTCATAGACTATTCAGCTCAATTGCCTATTGATGGATAAATAAAAGTAGCTGCTGTTAAAGATGTGAATAGTGTTATAAATGAAACACTTCTTTTGAATAGTGCTCATATTCGAATGCAGGAGAAGCAGCACTGATAATAACTTAAAGAATGCATGAATATATAAACGAATTAATGCTATGACTGGTCCATAATTGTATCAAAAAAGGAAAAAAAAAAGCAACTTGGTTTTATCTGTGGGTCCAGACTTGGGAGGTTAATAACCTCCCACTTATTGGACCACGAGCTGTAATACATCCCCTCTACCAACAGATGACAGTGTGAGTTAATTCCACCTTGAGTTGAGCTCGAAGGAGTTGAATTCCTGGTCTTTGCTTTCCCCTGCAGCAAAACTGTTGGTCTCAAATCACAAAGATGTATTTTCTCTGCAGTCTCTTTACTCTGTCTGCACCTAATTTGAACATTTTTAGTCAAACAGGATGGAAAATATAAAAAAAAAAACACTGCGGAGAGGTACAGTGAATTTCACATGGGTTTGAAGTTGCAGACCGTCATATGAAGTCAGAATAACAAATAAATAAAAATGACACAAACAGTTTTAGTGACTTAAATCTGTCAATTTATCTTGTAATAATCCATCTTTGACACACACTTATAAGTTAGTTTTGTCACGATAGTGAAAAACATACACATCTAAAATGCAAAAAAACAAAAACAAATTATAAAATAGCTTAATTTTGCCCACCTGTTGAGATTAAACTCAGACAAAGGTGCTGGTGGCGTATCTCTGAGCCAGACCACTTCTCGTGCCTTTTGCGATACAACAAAACAACAGCAGGTGCTACAAACATAATTCATCAAACCCTTACCGCCTTTCACCATCATAACTTCTCTATGATGACCTCTGACCTCTGACCTCATTTTTTGTAAACACAGCAACACTGGAGCCAAACAGTATGGTGCATGTCAATGGACTCTGGGGGGGAGTCACCAAGTTAGCTGCATGTGAGATAAGAAACACGCGCTCGAACACACATACAGATAAATATATATTTATATATATATTGTAATAACACATACATTTCTGTGTTTGTGATTTGAACACTTATTCTTCACTGGGCTCCCAGCGCGAACACTTCCCCTCTGATACAGAGTCAGTCAAATTTCTTCAGGTGGTTGTAGAGCGACTGGACGTACGTGAACACACACATGGGGTCCGGCTTGTCACCCATTTCCAGCATGTCGTCCACCTCGATCAGACGGAGGCAGTCGGCTTGTTCCCTGGCGAGAGCAACGGAAAGGTTGACCGGAGATCAGATGCTTTCGTTCATTTGTGAATCTGTTCCGGTCTAAATTCTGTCAGAAAACTACTGAAATCATTATCTGAAAACATTTCCCAGTCCGTACTTTATTTATCATCTTGATTCTGACAGTTGAGCTGCATTTTGATGCTGTTATAGTTGTGCTAAAGCTGTCCAGATGCATCGGCTACGACCCCTAAAGTATGCCAATTTAACAATAAGAATAAGAATAAGAATAAGAATAAGAATAAGAATAAGAATAAGAATAAGAATAAGAATAAGAATAAGAATAAGAATAAGAATAAGAATAAGAATAAGAATAACTTTATTTATACCGGTAGAAATTGTTGCGCCAGAGTATCAAGTAAAACATAACAATAATAAATAATAGTAGGAAATTGTATAAACAGTAAAAATAAGGGGGGGAGAATAAGAAATGCAAATAAAACTATAAAGTGTCAAATTCAAGGCTGTAAAGTGTTTTAAGGTCTTAAGTGCAAAGATTTGAAGAGTCCCTGTGGCTGAAGGAAGAGGAATTAAAAAGTCTGATAGCCTCAAGTAGGAAAGTATTTAGTATCATAACATCGTGAATGTAATCAAATATGGCAATTCGTCATCATCATTCATGCTAATTCAAATAAATAAATAAATTAACTTATAAGTACTTTTAATTCCATTCCATGCACCCATCAGTCCACCAACCTACCTGGCTATCAACTATCCATCCATCCATCCATCCATCCATCCATCCATCCATCCATCCATCCATCCATCCATCCATCCATCCATCCATCCATCCAATCAGCCTACCTAGATTTAAAAACAAAGGGGGCCTCCATGATCTAGTAATTGTCTGATGCCAAAATTTGGACTTAAAACACACAAATACACAAGAAATCTATTTCAAATGAATTTCAAATGTCTTGTAGTAGACATTGTTGTAAACATATTGGTTAGTTAGTTAGTAACACAATAACAATATCAGCTCTCACTGCAGTAACTGCAGTAACTGTAATCTAATGGTTGTTAAAGGAAATCCTGGAAGTGAATTTTGGCCAGCTGGTGTCAAAAGCTATATTGAACTCAATATCCTCCTATTTCTTCAGATTTCGACGGAAACTTCCTTATTCTATATTTACACCGTGGAACAAGAGCGACCCCATCGAGTTGAAGACGCATGTATATGAACCGATTGGAATCTAGTTAACCGAAGCAGGGTTGGACAGGGACGAGGCCGAGGCTCTATTTTGGGGGTCGAGCACTCACTCCGCGGTGGTGAAGGCCAGCTCTAGGTTGCGTTTACGGTTTCCTGAGTCGAGCGTGTTGTAGTCGAACTCCAGGGGGAAGAAGGAATGGACCAGGGCACAGAAGGCCATCCCATCGCTCCAGCTGGACGAGAAGTTCTGGATGTCGATGTTCTGTGTGGGACGTGAGCGCGTGGACGTTAACAACAAGGCGGCAACGCGCGAAACTACAAATCAGCCGATCCCCGAAGTCGTACCTGGTAGCCAATGGTTTTGGAGCGGCACCACTCCAGCAGGATTTGTTTGATTCCACTGGCGCTGGAAACCCCAAAACTCTGAGAGCGCTTCAGTTTGGGCTTGGAATCCTTCGGCCTAACCGTGAGAGATGAGAGCTGTTTCACAGCTGGACAGGAAGCAGTTCCTTTCCAGTCTAAAGGTTAAGATCACTGTTGACGTTGCAAGTTAGCATACTTGCTGGGCTCCGAGTTCATCCTTTCGAACATCGCCCGTTTAGCCTGAGCCCCATTGGAGCGCGGGAGAGTCTGCGATCTACCCGGGTCCGGCTTTAACTCGACGCCGCCCGGTTTGCTCGACCTCCTGAAAGGGAAAACACAGGGGATCACACTGTCAGCCTGGCGGCACGGCACCGTCTCGCACCGGATTCAAGGAGGACTCACTTCTCCAGGCCGGGTGAAAAGCCGGGTTTCATGACGGATTTGGATGGGAGTAACTTTTCTGCAGGGTGAAAAAAGAAGTCAGATTTAAGGAGGGGGAATAAGTGATGTGAACCGTTTAATCACCAAACTTTCCCTTCAAGGGTTTAATCAGAAGCAGGAGTGATATTTTGTTGATGATGGCGCGAGGAGGGTCGAACATGTCTTACCTGCAGACTGAGGAAAACTCACGCTCCTCTTCAGGCTGGGACTCGGCGTCTTCAGGACGGGAGCTTCGTCGAAATAAATTCTCATTAACGATTGTAAGCGTCCAACACCCAAAGAGATATATATATGTATTGCATATATGAGATACAACACTGTTATAAATGCCGTCTGAACGCACTTCTTTTAAAGGGATATTCCCCCGGTTTCACTGCGGCCTCCTGTGATGCGGTGATGGCCGACGGGGGCTCCGGGCCGGGTTTGCTCGCGGCTGACAGGGGAAGGTGCGGCTTTGTCTCGGTGATGTCTGACCCCAGAAGTAAAATATGTCAACTACATTACTTAATTAATTAATTAATTCATTCATTCATTCATTCCCGGACTCAGGGTTGCGTGGGGTTCAGGAGCCTATCTTGGCTGTCATTGGGCGAGAGGCGGGGTTAAGATAGAAATATACAAACATTCACTCAGTCATTCACACATTTTTGGAAACATACAATTCACTGCCTCATTCACGTCATATAGGCATACAACCATTCACCCTCTGATTTGCACATTATATAGACATTCAACAATTCACTCACATATTCACATGTTACATAGAGACATACAACCATTCACCCTCTCATGCAAATGTTTTATATATATACATACACAGGACTTTGTCAGAAAATTAGAATATTGTGATAAAGGTCTTTATCTTCTGTAATGCAATTAAAAAAACATAAATTGCTTTTTCAAGGTATTCTAATTTTTTGAGATAGGATTTTTGAGTTTTCTTAAGACGGAAGCCATAATCAGCAATATCAAAATAATTAAAGGCTTGCAATATTTCAGTTGATTTGTAATGAATCCAGAATGTATGACATTTTTGTTTTTGTAATTGCAGTACAGAAGATAAAGAACTTCATCACAATATTCTAATTTCCCGAGACAGTCTTGTATATATATACTGCTCAAAAAACATAAAGGGAACACTTGAACAACACAACGTAACTCCAAGTCAATCACACTTCTGTGAAATCATAGTGTCCACTCAGGAAACAACACAGATTCATTTTGACTTGTTTTAAGGACATTACATCAAAGTTTGATCAGCCTGGAGTGTGTTTTACACTTTAATTTTGAGTGTGATTCCTAATCAGACCTCCATGGGTTGATAAAATTGATTTCCATTGATCATTTTTGTGTGATTTTGTTGTCAGCACATTCAACTGTGTAAAGAGCAAAGTATTTCATAAGAATATTTCATTCATTTAGATCTAGGATGTGTTTTTTAAGTGTTCCCTTTATTTTTTTGAGCAGTGTACATATATATATATATATATATATATATGCTCAACTCTTCCCCTTCTCATTCACACATCATATAGACATACAATTTGCTCACTTATTCACACATTTTTGGAAACATACAATTCAGTCCCCCATTCATCCGTCATAAAGACACGCAATAATTCACCACCTCATTCACATATCCTATAGAGACAATTATCAATTCATCCTCTCATTCACAAGTAATTAGATACATATAATGCATACTCGACGAATGCATTTTAACAAAATACAATAAGCAATGGGGGAGCCGGCCCCGTGTCCGGCCTGTGTCAACTTCAGACCAATCTCCCCGGTATTATGGCACATTCTTAGGTTAGGAAATTTGCAAAAAAACCCAAAAACATATTAAAAACAAATCTGGCGACATAGTTGTAAATATTTTGAAGAGGCTATATTTTCAAATCTAACTGTAAATATTTTGAAGAGGCTCTATCCTCTACCTTCAAATCTAACTGGTCTAGGTGAAGGTACATGATTGAACACATGAGTGATTGAATATCAATTTTGAATTCAGAAATTCTGATTGTAATTCCCGTCCGAGCTCACCTCGCCGGAAGGGATAATCCCCCGGCTTCACGGCGGGGGATTCTGCCGGCGATGTATTAGCTGGAGTTGAATTTGAGGATTCCAGGCTGCCTCTGGTCGGAGCGTCGAGCAGGAGGCGGGCCTGCGGCTCGGAGCTGGACGTCGTCCCGGACGCTCCTCCTGATCAACAGGAAGTGAGACAGCATCAGGACCGGAGCAAACACAGAGACGCTCCTGACGGATCCAGACTACTGAAAATGAACGCTGATGGGGAAACACTTATCTTTTAAGGTAAGTGGAAAAATGAAAGAGCAAAATCATGATACATCTCATTGTTTATTTTATGTACATTTTTTAATGGCACATTACTTAGCTTAAACTCCAGTAGTAGTAAGATATAAAGTATGATACTATGATTGGTAATAGTGTATTGATAATAGCAAAAAATATGAATATGCATGAATATATGTTTTGATAAAAGAATTACGGCAATAACAAAAACAGCATTAATATAATGATACTTACTTTTATTGTCGTTATTATTATGATTATCATTATAAATAATGCTCACAACAATACGACCACAATCTTTATTATTCATTATTAACATTCATATGTTAATATCATTAACATTAATAATAATTATTATCATTAATAATGATGACATATTACCTAATAACAATAACAAAAAATAAGGTTAATCTTTATTTAACAAATTAATATTTACAAAAATAATGTTAAAATAATGATAATAATTGTAACAAAATAAATAAATACAAATCTTCACAAAAGACAAATTAAAGGTTGATATTTAGAAATAAGACTGTAAAAAGAAAGTTTTTCCTTTTTTTTTAATTATTCATTCATTCATCGTCTATATAGTTTATCCTCTCAGGGGTCACCCTTGACCGGTTGTGAGCCAATCACAGCGCCCCATATAGAGACATACAACAATCTGCTCTCTCATTGGGTAATTTCTGGTATACTGCAGACTCACCTTTTTTGAAAGGATATTCCGCTGAGTCTCCTCCGTGGGCCTCGGCCACAGGATGGGGAGCAGCCTTGGCTCCCGTAGGAACCTCGGGGGCCGGCTTGGTGGTGACGGCGGTGACGGGCAGGTGGGGCCGCGGTTCATCAGCACCTGGAAACGGAGAGAAGTCTGAGCAGAGACGCCAATCCTAGAAGGAAACAAGCCGAAACTAACAGCAGGGACGGCGCCGTCCGCACACCATATTGAGATGGCGACTCCGGCGGTTTCCCCGTGGATTCTGGGGTTATTTTGACCCTGGACATCGGAGACTGAGGGGCAGCCGGAGCCTCAGAGCTGCTCTTTGTCATGGCGGTGAGAGGATGATGAGGCCTGGTGGGAACATCTGACTCCTCCTGGGCTGTGGGGCAAAAAAATGAGTTGAGGGCATCTTTTGAATCCCACCTTTACAACATCACACTGGTCACAGGAGTTACAATATGATAAATATTTTTATTTCATTTAAAAGACACATTTTTTAAATTTTATTTTATTTGAGGGAATTCAGTTCAAATAATTTTAATTGAATTGAACTGTATTTTTCTTTTATTTTATTTGTTTTTTTGTTTTGTTTTGTTTTCAATCTTATTTTTATTTTTTCATTTTCATTCACATTACTTATTTAAAAAAAACATTTTCATTTAGAATACTTTTTTAAAAAAAAATTCATTTTCATTTACATTAGTATTTTTTTTAATTTTTTTTTTCTATTTCATTTTCATTTACTTTATTTGATTTGATTTTAAGTTACTTTATTTTATTTCTTTATTCATTTATTTTTGAAAAGAAAACAAACCGCTCTAATTTCAGTGATGCTTGCTGGTGAGATCATCTATCTCCTTTTACACACATTTTGCTTTCACCTTAATTTGAATGAGTATTCATTTAAAACTAAAAATTGAATTTACTAATTTAATAGAAATATAAGCCATATTGATCAATCACCATGCAGAGAAAATCTCAAGTTTGCATAGAACGCAATGTCTAATTTTAACTCATATCATCAAGAAATCACAGCTGGAATATCATATAATATCATATAATAAATTTAATAAAAAAAAAAAATCATTTAGTATGCTATGAATTTTTTGAATTTACTGTTTTTTTTTTTTTTTAACAACCCCACCCCAGTATTAAACACTTAAAATCAAGTTTGAATTCTTCATTTGAGTGAAAAAGGCTGTAAAATGTAAAACCGACTTGGAACTCTGCGGGTCTCCAGGGACGCCGGAGGCGAGGCCCTGGACTCCGAGCTCAGTTTGGTGGAGGCGGTCAGCGGCGGGTGGGACTGGGCGCCGGATGCACGCGTCTGGGGGTCTGCAGGTACGCCCTCTGCCGAAAGTCAAACAAACTCAAAGCGAGGTCATGTGACGGCGCCTTGTGCCCACGGCCTCCGCTCACCTTGCTGCTTCAGAGTCCCGTTCTCTTGAAGAGCCGCCATGACGTGTTTGGCGTCCGAGCCCTGTTTGCACAAGCACAGGTATTTTTGTATACATTGCATTATTACATTGTAATTACTGTCACTTTCAACGTCGATCAAGAGAAATATTTTTCCCCTTGTTTATCAGTATTAGTATCTTATAAAACATCTTGAATTGATTAGTTCCTTAGTTAATAAAATAATTCTGTCCGCCAATGAATGCATTAATGCAGTGCGCTATTACACAACTGTTGCGTTATTACCTTTTCTTACAAAATTGTAACCCTCCCCGAAATTTGGTCAAAGTCATGACTAAATATGGTTCCTGGGATGCTTATTACATGATTGTATTGTGGGGATATTACAGTGTTATTACACTGTAACAACTTTTTTTTTTTTTTTTTTCGAGTGGGCGTGTTTGCATACGTTTCTGCGTGAGTGGCAGCTATCTGTTAGCAGCTGCAAGCTTTCATGACAGCTGCAGCTGACAAACCTGCCATGCGGGGGGCTATTTCGGGTGCGGCGATCGGGCCCTCTGCAAGAGTTTCCGTCCCATTTCCCCTCACGTCCCAAATATAGAACCAAACGGATGCTTTGGAAATCAACTCAAACCGTTCCTAAGTATATTCTCACCGATATCCCCTCCTCCCCCCCGAGACTCTCGCCGTCGGCGCCACGGCCCGTCTATCCGTCAAACGGGAGATTAGCGCAGCGGCGATCGGCGAACCCTTCGGAAGCCGTAGCGGGATCTAAACCCCCCCCCCCCCAACCTGAACTCACCGTGGTTACGTGGCAACCTGCACACAAACACGCCCGTCGGATAAACAGAGATAAAACAAGTTTGTTTTATTTTTCGCATCGGCAGACAAACAATCCTGTACCCGTCACGAGAAACGCACCCAAAGGCCACGGATTAAACGAAATGTTGACGGTGACGGAACCCCAGAGGGTGTGCAGACGAAAAACTAAAAGTCGGGAGGAAATTTTAGGAGATTCGATAAATGTAAGGCGGTAATCTGAGCTGTTTTAGAGCAGTCTTTTCCTAGTCTTGGGCTTATAACAATATTATTGCAAGTCTTTCAGGCTTACCGTGATGTGACGCGATCAACAACCAATAGATGAGCTCCAGAACAAACAGAAACAGGAAACCTGGTAGACAATCGCCAGAGCGGGATTGGCGGCAGAGTGTTTGTCGGCGGTATGGATGAACAGGAATGGCGAAGGACGATAATCTGAAGGAAATTTTTGGAATTTTGCTAGAGCCGTGCTCCCGTTTTCTAAACCGTTAAGTATAAGGTGGTAATCTGAGCTCTTTCGGATCACCTCTCCTAATCTTCGGCTTATGACAATATTAAACGTGTCGATATTATCGCAAGTCTTTCAGTGTTTACGGTGACGTAACACAATCAACAACCAATTTATGAGCTCGAACAAAACTGGAAACAGGAAACCTGGTAGACAAAACAATCACCGGAACGGTGTTGACAGTATTCGTTGGCGGTTTGGACGAAAGGGATCAGTGACGGATGTCCTGATCATTATGGAGCATCCAGAAAGAGGAGCAGATGGTGGAGCTGTGGGCAGAACAGCCCGGTTTTGGACAATGTCAACTCTCCGGCAGAACGGAGAAGGAAAATCGATGGACTGAAATAGCGGAGGTTCTGCAAATATCTGGTTAAAAACATTGCATGGTGCGGAAAAAAAAAAAAAAATCGCTGAAAGAGCTAGTTGTAGTTTTGGAAATACTAACCCCGTAAGATTGTTGTAAAAAACTCTGTGTTTACATGTGAGATGATAGTTTTACATATCTTTTACAAACGTTTTCACAGGGTGGCTTAAGATGGCGCAGATACGGCGATTCGAATGACCTAAATTCGGACCGATCGAGAGATGGGGAGCGTGCGAGGGAAGATTCTAGGAAGACGGGGCTGAGAATGGGAGGCCTGGCGGGGCGAGGCCAGCTGACTCCAGGGAAAGAAGGGTCGGCTTCTGGATTGGACAGCTGGATGTCCCTCCTGCAGCCCGGGGGGGGGTTTGGGGAGTATTATTGACTGGGAGGTAAACGTGATTCAACTTTCCACTCCGGAGATTTGAGAGCGGCGTTGGCCCCCGGAGGCGAGATTCCTCGGTGATAAAGGAGCCGAGCCGAATTTATGTCGCCCCCTCCTCCCCCCGTCTTCAGGTGGAACGCCAAAAAAGCAATGCGACGGCTGACGTGTGACAGGACGCGGGAGGTTGTGCGTGCCGGCGCTCTTTCAGAGAAATCCGCGGTGAGACCCGGATCGCATTTAGAGCATTCATTCATTCATTCATCCGTTCTCTGAACCGCTTATCCTGAATTCAGGGTCACAGCTGTCATTGGCTGGGACGTCATTTCGACATAACTTTTCACCATCTCATTCATGCATCATATAGAAACACACAACCGTTTACCTTTTTAATCACATTCACCCACTTGTTCATTCACAGGTCTGGGATCGGAGTCTCCAATGAACCACCTGCACGCTGTTGCAAACCCGACGCCGAATCTACACGAGTCGCCTGAGGAGGTTGGGGGGGTCAAAATAGTCGGTCGGCGACGGTTTGAAGGAACTCCTGAAGCGCGGACCCAAAAATACACGTGCCCTTTGAAGACCCTGGAGGGGGATTTCGGGGGGGTGAAGAGGAGCGCCAGGAGGAGGAGGTTGAGGGGTGTAAACTCACTTAAGCCAAGGGAAAAGGCTCAAATCCCAGTAATGACAATTATTTCCAAGGGTAATGATGTGATTATGATCGGGCCGTGATTGACATTCAAAATGGAGGGACGTAAAAATAACGGCGGCGGGTAAACAGCCGAGCGGTCCGGTTTATCGACGCGACGCCGGCGGCGGGAGTCAGAGGTTAAATATAGATGGAGGTCCGGGTCGAGGGGGTGGGTGGGTCTCTTGAAATACAACATGATTATCATCTGCCTCGCGGCTTCAGAAGGATACCGGGATTTATTGCAAGCCTATGTGGAAAACGGTGTCAGCCGTGGCACTGTTTGGGTCCCGACGCGTTCCGGGCGTCGCTGTGGTTTTTTTAGAGGGGAGGAGGAGGCGAGACGCGTGCTGACATTTAGCCGAAGAGACCGACGGGAGGCCCCTCTGTGCCCGGGCTCCACGGCACCGCGGCAGGGGCGGCGGCCACCGCCTGCCTGTCCTGATATTTATTTATATTCCCGTTCTCGCCTCTTTTCCCGGAAAGAGGTGGCTGGCGTTTTTTTTTTTTTTTTTTTTTTTTTTCCCCCCTGACCTTTTCGTTGAGGAGAGAGCGATGGAGCGAAGACGGACGGGGGGGTTCCAGGTGGGGTCCGCCACTAGGTGTTACACGGCGAAATAACTCCGAAATGACGCGAGTAAAAGCGGCAAACTAGTCCTCCATCCCTCCGTCGGAGATGTACCTATGAGGCATTTTGGCTGGGGAAACAACACTGTTATTATTTAAATAAAACTAATATATAAGAGTGGGCGGAACGTGTGGCAGCGGCTCTATTCCGCCGCTGGTCTTTATGTGCGGGTTTCCTCTGGGTTCTCTGGTTTCCCCCTGCAGTCCAAAAACAAGCTGCAGGTTCATTGGAGACCATAAATTGTCATTCCCATGTTTCAAATCACTGCTCACAACACATCTGTTTAAAGCGGCCTGACGTTAACCGCTCTGTCACTTTTAGCTGTTCATTTATACGTATATAGTTATGTATGTATGTGCATATATGTATACAGGACTGTCTCAGAAAATTAGAATATTGTGATAAAGTTATTTATCTTCTGTAATGCAATTAAAAAAACAAAAAAAAAATTTTTTCATGGTATTCTAATATTTTGAGATAAGATTTTTGAGTTTTCTTAAGATGTAAGCCATTATCAGCAATATTAAAATAATAAAAGGCTTGCAATATTTCAGTTGATTTGTAATCAGAATGTTGCATTACATTACAAAAGATAAAGAACTTTATCTCAATAGTCTAATATTCTGAGACAATCCTGTATATATTTTCTATATTTCTATATATTTTAACCACTTTATCTCTTTTACTGTTCCTTTTAAATCTGTATTTTGTGTACATGTCTATATAGTGTACTTGAGTATTGAATAAGGTGCCTTAAGTGAAAAGTATTATTATTACTATTTGTGTAAATGAGTGAGTAAATGGTTATATGTCTGTTATATGGTTGTGACTGCATGTGGCCCTGTGATCGAGGATGAAACCCTTCTCATGCACATCGACAGCTTGGAGTGCAGGATAAGCGGCGAAGGGAATAAACAGTGACTAAATCGTCATTTTGATCGTCGGCCGTTAAGGGATGCTCTTCCGCGTCCTGGTTTCGTGATTCACCGAGCGGCGGACGATAACCGCGCAGTCGTCCGAGGAGACACAGATGAAACGCGTTTTACGTGGAAATTAAACCGTGAGAGTTAAACGATACTCACGTTGGCGTCGGCCTGTCTCCTCGCTCTCCACGGAGGGGGAGTCGGGCTCGAACCCCCGTTGCCCCCCCCCGACTGGCCGCTGTCCGAGACCCCGGTCCGATCCGGGTCCGCCTCGCTCTTGACTTGCGTCGCAGCGTGGCCGTTCTTTGCACCGGCTCCCGCCGAGCCGGCGAGACCCTCCACCAGCTGGCTAAGGGCCTCCAGCTTGGCCCGCAGCTGCTGGTTCTCCTCCTGCAGCCGCGCCACCGCCTCAGCCAGCGGCTGGTTGGAGACGCTCAGGTCCCGGATGCGCTGCTCCACCCGTTGCTTGAAGGCGCCGACGTCGACGTGAACCTCCCGGACGGCGGCTTGCAGCGTGGCCTCGAACCGGGCCAGAGCCTCGCTACCCGTTTCCTCCCGGGTTCCGTCCATGGCTGCTTCTTCCCTCACGGGTTTTACGGGGAAACGTCGCCGGGTCGCAAGAAAATCGGATGTTTCTTCAGCGGATGTCCTCAGATGTGTTTACAGCTCCATGCTGACTGGAATCCCATCAAGGACCGGAGAATTGTTCTCTCTCTCTCTCTCTCTCTCTCTCTGGAAGAGCAGCTGTTATTTATAAGCCTCGGGGAAAAACTCTCACGATGGATAACTCTTTCACGCCATCGTTCGCTTCCTCCACTTGGTCGTCTTCAGCCGGGATGGAGCAGCCAGACCTTGGCCCCGCCAGAGCCCCCCTTGGAGTGAGGCCTTCCTGGGTTCCCACTTGAGAGCAATAGGTTCACTGAGGTATTTTTGGGATAGATGTAAAAGGGGGAAGGGCGAAGATGAAATGGGGCGGGGGGGCACATGACTCCACAATCTTTGCTTTAGCCCCCCCCGTCCCCCTTAAAAATCTGCAGCCTGGAAACGACGGACAAAACGGCAAACGCGTGGTTATATCCATGGGTCAAAGGTCAAATAGTAAAGAGGTGGGGTAACATCTATAAATATTTCCCTTGAAATGCTAACATCACGAGAAATAACTATATGTATTAACACGCGGCCATTTGTGTTGCGGAAACATGATAAAGGCAGGAATCTATCAGGTGTTTTTTTTTTTTAGTTTATTATTTAGCATTTCCTGAAAATGAATGAGAAATTGACATATGGATCTTGAAATACCTGCAAAAACAAAAGTTTTTTTTATAAAATTTCAAAATAAAACTAAAGAAATTACTCTGAGATCATGTGAAAATTACAAGGTATGACCCAAAAAAAGGATAAATGATTCTTTTTTTTTATGGATTGAAACTTCTGGAAATAATTTATAATAAAAGACTTCTCAGTTTCTGGTCTAGAGCTCCAGCAGCTTCGGCAAACAGTGCCCTCTTGTGGCCACAATCTGACAAGAGGGAAAAAAAACATCTGAAAATTAATTGAAAATAAATAAATAGATCAACCCAAACTCTATAAAGCTATAAAACTCTATAGTGATATCAACCTTGAAATTAGTTTAAACAAACCTGAATATTTAGAATATAAATTAAGAAAATAAAGGTCGTTGGAAAAAAAACATTAAAAAAATGCAAATAAAATGTAATAATTACATAAAATATTACCTTAATTTGTGAACCAATACATTCCCTGAAAATTCACACACACACAGACAAATTGCACTCACACTCGACAAGAGGCCAAATGAAAACCAGAGACTTTGTTTCAAAACGGTCTATCAAATCAAGTTTTATTGAATCTTAAAGGGGGTGCTGTGAGTTGACGGGTCGCAGCTACAGTACGTTTCTCCTCTGACATCCATGTAACAGTCTGGACTCCTTTCGGGAGGGAGAACGCCTCCGGAAAAGGACACACTACTAAAAAAAAATAAAAACGGTGGTGGAGGGGCCTAATGTGTTTAATCTGATATATAAGTATGAAAAACTAGAAGGCTATCAAAAATAAAGAGGGGCAGGAAGTGTCAAAGGTTGCCGCGGTGCTGCATTTACAGACCCGGTGGTGCAGGACGACAAACGACGCTCCAAGAGAAGGAAAATCACGGCATACTAAACCCAGAAAGCGCAACGCCTTCTTCGCTGTTTCAAAACTGAAACGACCCTTGTCTACGGTGACACGAACAACGGTACTACGCTTTTGAAAGCAAACAGCGGTGGCTATGGGGACGGGAACGTCTACAAAAAGAAGGCCTTGAATGCACCGCGGATTCCCCCTCCCCCAAGCAGTGAATGCATAGCAAAGTTGTTTCAACCCGTCGAAGACAAAACGATTTCGTGTTCGACAAGATGACACTTCTAGACTGAGGCCGGGCGGGGGGGAGGGGGTAAAATATAATCCGTATTTTCGGAAATTGAGTTTCAGTAGCGGCACTTATTGATATCTGATTAGGTGTGTTTGCTTTTTCTTGAATGAACCCTTGTCAAAATTCCTCAAAATTCAAATTTCCAGGAACCGCCCTGATTTTGATGCTAATTTCAAGCCCTTTCATTTAATTTCTTCAATAAAAGTACTCTTTATTGATTTATTTTTTAAAAGGTCAGTTGACTTCTTCTACTCATTTCTGCGATTTTAAAATGAACAACGATAAAAACAACTGACTGGATTGGTGGAGATGAACGTCTGAACTACGGAGCGCAACAGTTTCAGGAAGGAAAAAAAAGGTACTCAACGAGAAAAGACATAATATTTGATATGTGAATGTGTGTGCCGTCACGTTACCCAGCTCAGTCAAAGTGAAATCCGTCTTAGTGACAAATACGATTCAAACACAACCCTTGAACACTCCCTGCTGTTGTAGCTCTTAAAAAGATTTTTTTTTTCACAAGGCACCGGACACGCTTTCCCTCGCTAAGCCCGAGTTTGTGATGTGGGTTTTGTCGCTGCGTCGTTAAAAAAAAACAACAAAAAAACAAAAAAAAAATCCCAGCTGGTAGTGTGTGGGGTTGCGACCTTTCCTTCCACGGGAGCGGAGATGAACCGATTAGTTACCGCTAAACAGTTTTCCGTTTGTTGAACCCTTTCTCCGCTGAAATTTCATCGTTTAGGTATTTCACTGCTGATTTTCTGAAACTTGTTTCATTGATCTATTTTTAGGCCTTTTCTCCCAAAGATTGAGATAATTTCTTGCATTTCATTTTAATTTTACAGACTGATTTATTTGAATAAAACTACACATTGTCTCCCATGCTAAGGGCTCCCATTCACAGGGCTCTAAAATTCTGTACGTGTTGGACGATCAGTGAAGCAGTTAGTTTTTTTTTTTTTAACCAAAAAAAAAAAAATTGCAGCGGGGTAAGAATTAATCAGCACTTTCAGAAAAAATTAAATAAAAAAAGGTGTGATGACCAAATTATTAACTGTGTCTCTGGCTGTCTGCAGTGGGTTTTTTTAATTTACGTACATAACGCCATATTGTTGCACCGGGGGTGAGTGTTTTAACTGAAAAGAGTGACTTCCTGCTGGGATGGAAAGAGACTGCAGCACCCCTGAAACCCCTCATCCCCACCCCTTACCCCCAAAAACAACAATAATCAAATAGAGACACAATGTAGTTGATTGGGCAAATATCACTCATGGATAAAATCATATCATCTGCAAACGTTTGGATTTTTCTGCGAAGGTGATATGACTAAGGCCATCTCTACGAGTAGCACCCCCTATGGGTCATTATGGCGTACCAGCTATGGTGAATGGAAAACATGCACCAATTTGCGTTTCCTGCTTTTTTTTTCTTCAAATTTTCAAATGGTAACTCAATATTTTGACTAATAAATAATAATAATGATAATAATATGATACAATATGATATGATATGGGTATTTTGACATTGTCCTACAGCAGATATACCCATGATCCATCGTAGAGGGATAAATCGATCACGCAGCCAACCGCCCTCGCATTGAAAAATCAAAATAAAAAAGAAAATAAGACTGGTTGAGAGCGTCGTTTTTCATCAAGTATATGCCGAGTCCGAAGAGCCAAACAACCACGAGGGTTTCCTCCATTCTGGTGACCAGGATGAACTAAAGTGCCCGACAGTCTTTGGTTTCCACAAGCCGCGTCAGAAAGCCCTGACTCAAAGCGAAATCGGGAATATACGGAGGAAAAAGGCCCGCCAGGTGTGATCGGGTCCAGCTTCCTCCTTCTTTCTCCTTCACAATAAAACCTCTGTATAAAAGTGTGCATGACTTCATGGAACCCTGAGCAAAGAGAATAAGCATTAAGACTTCCTACGTTAACAGCCCGTACAGAAAAAAAAAAAGAAAAAAAAAAAAGAAGTAAACTGCAAAGACAAGGGTTGTCAGCGTGGTTTATGTCTCACTAAGGGCTGGGCGTTTTGGGTTGTTAGAGCAAAAGCAAGAACTGACAGAGCAAAAACTACAAACTGGAATTCCATTGCTTAGGTTTCATTTAAAGAAAAAAAAAAATTCTGCTTAAAAAAAAAAAATCCGCATTTTTGTAGTTTTTCTTTTTGTCTGGAGTGCAACTTGGAATAAACTCCCTGATGCAGCTGTTATTCACATCCCAGGACGCAAAGCAGTGGACAAAGGTGTGTTTGGCCGTCGAGAAAACAAAACAGAACAAAAAAAACGACGTCCCGAGCAGGTTTGTGCGTCGCATCCACGCCGGCTTCCCGTCCTCTCAACTAAAATCCGAACTGTTTGTGAGGTAAAAACTGAAAGAGCGCCGCTTTGTGCTTGGCTGGAATGCAACGCGACGTCCCAGACCTGTGACTTGAGTCTGGGATCGTGAAAATAAATTAAAAAAATTCAAAATCGGGGGCCGAAGAAAAATATGCAGAAAAGGAAATTGACCTTTGCGGTGTGGCAAACAAAATGTGCACAGCAGCCTCTCTTGCATAGTTCACGTTAGTGCATTCTCTATAAGTTAGTTCACTATAAAGCTTATACGACTGATTGTTATCAAAGTGTCCAGAAACTACACCCCTCTGCATTCTTTCAAAATAAAAGCCTCCGTCTTCCCGTGTTAAAAAGTGAAGCGGTACATTTCCAGCAACAAAATGATATAACGTATAGCCCGATCCATAAAATGCATATAAAATCTCTCTATTTCACTCGTCTGTCGGCTGGTGATAAAAACCCTCAGATACCCTGATTCTTTTATTTTCTTTTTTTCCGTCAGTCGTCGCTCAGAGCCATCTGACCTTTGACCTTCTGTGGCGGCGAACCGGTGTCTTCGAATATTTACGATATTATCGAATTCAAAAGGCGAATATCACAGTGGCAAAAACAAACGGGAACAGAATGCACGATGAAAGTGAATTTCCCTTTTCATCTGTGTTTCTGAGCATCATTAGGTCCAAACAGGATACGTGACATTCTGGGGCTTCTCAAAATAAAAGAGCCTAATATTATAATCACAAGCATGTAAACGCAAAAAGATCTAATCCTGCATCACTGATTCGACCAATAAAATTGTTTAATTAAAAGAAGACAAAAAATATTATATGATTGTTATTTTTTTTTTTAAGAGTTTCTCATTTTCTATTTATATGTATATATATTTATTCATATATTTTTTATAAGCGTTACTGGTCATGATAAATCACGGTTCTCGTACTTAAGACTTCATCTTGGATTTATTTCCCCTCACAGAACCACACGTGTAATCTTGAATTTCATCGGACGTCAATTATTATTTAAAATGTCTTCCATCGTTTTTCTCAATCAAATGCCAAAAAGGGGATTTTAATTTCTTGTTTGTGTAAAAATCTTATTCTCCGCTATTCCCCGTTTGTCCTGTGTCTTCTGATTCCCCCTGGCCCCCCCCGTTCCTTCCAGAAATGCCACACAGTGCTAGCAAAGCAATCACGAGGAAGCTCTCGAGATGGAGATCTTAGTAAAAGTGACCGGACCGGATACAAACTCTCTGCTTCAGATTTACACCTTGGATTCTATGGCGGGTTGATTTTGTAACATGATACCCCTGAAAACACTCTCAAGGACCCCCTGGTGGTCCTTGGAACCCCTGACATTGCTTTACATCATGAAGTGTGTGATGTAAAGGTGACATCATGTTCTTTTTTTTTCTTTTTTTTTTGCTCAGAACTTCAAGTCAGACAAAATCGTGAAAGTGATTCTTGCGATCGCATTCGATCGGATAAAATCGCGAGTAAAATACAATTTGAGGGGGGAAGAACACGAAAAATGGCTCTCAGGCTCAAGGGGCACTTTTTCCATAACAGTAGTACAGGTGTTCCTGCTGGGACGTTTCGATGTCCCAGGAAACTTGAATGCAGCATTGAATCAGACAGATGCATACCTCTGAAACCGAGCCACTGACGGAACAAAAAGTTTCTGGGGTTTCTCTTCTGTTTTTTCCAGGTCACAGTGTCTGACCTTCTCGCTATCTGAATCTTCACCCCATTATTTACTTCTTTTTTTTTTTTTTTTTTGAACGCCATTGTTTCAGTGAGAGAGGAAAAAAAAAAAAAACAGCCAAACGGTGGAAGTAAATAGGCGGCGCAGTAACAGACCATCCCGATTCTCCCCCGGTCTGTAAACGCAGCAGGGGGCGCCGGACGGCCCCCTGGCCTGATGCTTCCGCCCTTCATCGGTCGGAAAAGTAGATCTTGCCGGGGGAGCCTGGATTGGTGGGCGTGGCGACTGGGCTGTGGGGCGAGGTTAAAGTGGATGAGTGGGGAGGGGAGCGGGGTGAGGGCGGGGTGGGGGAGGGGTCCCCATCGGGTTTGTAAGAGAGGAAATTGTGCGGATGATGTCGAGGAGCACCCCCACCTCGCCCCCGGCGTGCTACGGTTCGGCGGTGCGATTTGAGAAGTGACAAGTCAAACTTTGCGGAGGAGCTCGCGCCCGGGAGTCAGTCATCCTTGGGGGACTCGGCGGCCGACGCCGGGACGGCGGGAGGGGGCGAGCCCCCGCCGCGGCTCCGCCGGTACAGACGGTAGCCCTTCCGGCAAAGCAGCACGAACCAGTAGACCTGTGGCGCCAGGATGCAGCAGTTGCCCAGGTTGGCGGACAGCGGCAGGTGGAAGGGCACGCCGTACAGGGGGATGCCGTAGTGGCGCCCGTAAACCCAGTACATGTAGGGGAAGAGTGCGATGCGGCACATGAAGAAAGTGAGCAACACCGCGCCGCCGTTGGCCTTGTGGAGCCAGTGGTCCTGGAGGCCCAGCTGCCGGGGGGAGAGACATGAAGAGGAGGAAGGTGTTAAAATGACAAAGAAGAGTTTGAGGATCACAAAACGTAGAGGTTAATAGGCCCCGTGGACACGGCACGTTGCATTGAAAAGTACGGTGAGTATTATTTTACTGCCTGATGAGTATATTTACTAAATATACGCTGTCTGAGCCTCTTGGGGATCAAATGACATCTCCGGTTATGATCCAGGAAAACGTGACAGGCCCTTTGCTGTTTATTTCCAAATTGATGACTTGAATCGGTTTTCAAAATCCTCATAAGGCGACCTTGCTGAGATGCGCGTTTTTATTCATTGCGCTTTTATTAAGTACAAATTTTGAATTCGACCATTTAGCTTAGCACTTCCATCTCCCAGCAAGAAGGTCCCTGATTCAATTCCAGCAGGAGAGGCCTTGCTGCATGGGGTCTCCATAGAGTCTGAGTGGGTTTTCCTCAGTGCTCTCCAGTTTCCTCCCACACGGGAGGTTCATTGGAGACCCTAATTTGGGCAAATGTGTGAATGTGTGGGTGAATAGTTGCGAACGAGAGGATGGATTTTGTATGTCTCTGCCATCGGTCCAAGGGTGAACCCCACCTCTTGCCCTGTGATAAGCTCAAGCCCTTCCCTTTGCAAACCTTTTAATGAATGAGTGAATATGTTTATAAAGCAATAAAAATGACAGCAATTCAAAGATTACATAAGCAACAGCGATGTTATTTATGAATTCACTCATTTGGATCTATGCCGATCCAAATAAGACCCGTGGAGATGCTGCCTTGCCACCAGTGACGGTGCAGTAAAGCTAGCCGCTGATGCTATAAAAGCCATGTTTTTTTTTTTTTCTCTTCCGACAGCAGAGGCCAGCAGAGCCTGGTCTGACTCGACAGAAAAACTCCCCTCTATTCTTGGGACTCCTGCGTTTAAGGAAGTACGAATGCCGTCACGGGGGAGAGCAGGATGTCTGAAGCCTTTGCAGGCTGGACCTCAGGAAACTGCAGCCAAAGATCTCTCCATTTTATTTATTTTTTTTGAAGAGTCACGGAGGTTAATAATTGATGGGGATACTGTCAGGCCACATCCTTACAGCAAAGGAGCTGCTGGGGGTTTGAAAACTGCATCACCTGAGCGGGATGAATGGATTTTTCATGAAAGTGAACAGACGCGGCCTGGAGACGCTCTATATTTAGGCTGCGAGTGCTGGCATTCCTATGATCTGCACCGTCTATTTCAAAAATGGAACTCCGCGAGGGACAGAAATCGGCCTATTCACGAGCTCTTGCACCGCTTTGAGAAAAGACGGTTGTTTTATTGACCACATTTTTTCAAAATTTGTACGTGTTGATATACAGGACTGTCTCAGAAAATGAGAATATTGTCATAAAGTTCTTTATCTTTTGTAATGCAATTACAAAAACAAAAATGTCATACATTCTGGATTCATTACAAATCAACTGAAATATTGCACGGCTTTGATTATTTTAATATTGCTGATTATGGCTTACATCTTAAGAAAACTCAAAAATCCTATCTCAAAATATTAGGATATCATATAATATTAGGATAATTTTTGTCTTTTTAATTGCATTATAGAAGATAAAGAACTTAATCACAAAATCCTAATTTTCTGAGACAGTCCTGTATATTGTGGGTTTTAAAATTTGCCCTGATCCCAACCAAAAGGCCGGATTTTAGAGGCCTATCTCTATTTCTTTATTGGACTTATCAGATTGAACATCCGTTATAAACGTAAATGAATAATAAATGTTCCAGTCTTCACTTTCAGCTGTTGTTAAAAAAACCAACAGCTATCTGCAATGCTTCGTAATTTTAATTAATGAATCACATGCTCACACCCAAAAAATATATTTGAATACATTTAGGAGGAAGCCTTTGACGGACCATTACAGTCAAATACTTGTTCAACTTCCATCACTTCCTTAATTGTAAACAAGTTTGTCTGTTACACAAAGTCCTCTAGGGACCAGCTTCCCCCCCCGGATGGGAATTGATACACTGACGTATAGATAAGCCAACCTCCACTAGATATACAAGACCTCTCTTTTGAGCAAGGAGACTGTGATATTTCCCGTAGGCGTACCACCTTTAGTCGGGAGTGTTTATCTTGTCGGGCTGCACCCCGTGGAACGGCCTGCCGCTCATGCACACACTGCACACACTAGTTACAGGATGTACTGTAGGAGGCAGCCCTCTGACAACATAGCCATTTGGCGCAATATACTGCAATGATATGTATCATGGTACATTTATTCTAATTATGTTGAAATGTCTACCCATGTTTTTTTGGTAATCTGATGTCTTCATTCATCCATTGTCTATACTGCATATCCTGCACTCAGTGCTGTGGGGGTGCCGGAGCCTATCCCAGCGGTCATTGGGTGAGAGGTGAGGTTCATCCTGGATCGATCACAGGGCCAATTGCAGAGAAATATAACTACTCACTCTCACTCGCTCCCTCACACATGTGGGCCAACATATAGCATGCTACAGCATGCTTTAGGACTGTTGGAGGAAACCGGAGGAGGAAGGAAGGAAGGATGGAGGAAACCCCTAGCAGGAACTGAGAGAACATACAGGCTCCACATACCTGCCACGATCGAACCAGGGACCTCCCTGCTGTGAGGCAGAAGTGCTAAGCACTGTGCCACTGTGCTACCTATCTGATCTAATCCTGCTAAATGTTTTGTTTTTAGCCTGGCACCATCAGGGACAGCAGATGGATATTAGCCAACGGTTACCATCTGGCTTTACTTTCACTGTATGCTGATGTACATGAAATTTTACGGGAGCGTTGAAATATATTGTTTCTGTCTTGTGGCAAAAGAAGGCTGCCTCAGCAGCAGGTCACCATCTATTTGTGTTCTGCTAACTAGCTGTAACCTGCTCTCTGGCTCCAACTAGCAACTAGATAGCAGTGAAAGATGGATGTATCTCTGGGCCTCAAACTCAGGGTCACGGCTGAGAGGTAAAAATTCCAGGTGAACGGCACATACTTGGACGAGTGACCAGGTCAGGTTACTGATCAATCACCAGAACAATGATTAGATAAATCAGTTGTGAAAACAGTCATTAACTGCGGCGCTCTTGTAATCTCTTGATTAAAATCCACTGGTATATTTGTTTTTTTATTGCTCTTAATAATAGGAGCTGACAGTAACTGTCAGAATAGACATTTATCAAATGGGAGAAAATTAAAAAAAAAAAAAAAAAAAAAAAAAAAAAAAAAAATTAAAGCTGAACATTTGTCTTGACACACTCACAAACTTCCTCCTCTCAGTGAGGGAGGAAAGGTGTGATATAAAAGAAGGATTTGTCCACTTTGGCCCACTGGGCCTTTTTTTGACCCACCAGAGAAAACACCAGACGCCTTACGTAAGTTAAGCTCTTGTTGGAGCCCCTGGGTCTGCTGGAAAAAAAAACGGGTGCCTGGTTACGGTTGCTTAGCAATGGTTATACCCTGGGCGGTCAAGGGAGGGGATTTAGACAACAATTGGCCAATTTAGGTGTATGTGGACTGACCTGTGAAGGCAGCTCTCTGACATGTCTGCTGTGCTCGTGTTTTGGAAACACATTCAAACATGGCTTACGAATTTCGGACTTTGAAAAAAAAAAATATAATAAAATAAAGAGTAGAGTGTGCAGATCGAGCGATGCTGCCCCCACCTGAATGAGGATCTTCCCCAGGGAGACGAAGGGTGTGCTGAGCTCAGTCAGGAACAAGCAGCCGATAAAGAAATCCCCCTGGCCTCTTCTGAAGAACTGAAGGACACATGGGGGAGAACATACGTCAGCTTGAGAAACAAACAAACCGGAAAAAAAAACAAAAAAAAACAAAACGGAAGAGGCAAAAACAATCTGTGACAGGAATCTGAATAAGTTTATGACCTTGAAAAGCCTGTAAAGACAAATGAAGGAAACTTTGATGAAACATAGACTGGTTTATTTGGCCTTCTGTCTGACGAAGAACCAATCAATAAACAAGAAAACAAGATGCAGACTTTTTATCAGCAAGAACATTCATTCAATTAGGCAGTGGCTCCCTAACCAGCGGATTAAGTCAGTCATGTCAGATTTTATTTATGTAGCGTCTCATGACACTTTCCATGTTGAACTGGTCTGGACAGCGTTTTTTTTTTTTTAAATGACTTGCAGAAACCCAATGTTCCCCAATGAGCAAGCAATTGGTGACAGTGGCATGGGAAATCAGCCTTTTATGGGGGCACAATCCTTAAGACGCGTCAATGTGGGAGTCCTTCTGCCTGGACCGGTTTGAGTAAAAACAGAGAAAGACAGGACGGGCGCAAATCATGTCTACGCTGACAGTTACATGGTAATAGTGGACATGATATATTAACAGCTTTAATATTCACATAAGAAATGACAACAGTGATTGCCTGGAGAGACGCTGCAGCAGATCAAGTTCCCCCAGGAACCTGCAAATGAGCCCAAGGACTCGGGAGGAGACTTAAGGTCATGTACTGACTACGGGGGATAAGCGAAGACAGGATTGGAAAAGCGTAAGAAACAAAGGAATTGCATCACGGGATGTCTCTCAGCAGAGGGCTAGCCTGGTGCTAACTATAATCTTTCTCAAAAAGAAAGGTTTTAAACCCTTTCTTAAACAAAGAACTCCCTTTTCCCTCACATTGAATTCACTTTTTGTCATTTCTACACTCTGCTTCTGGACTGTAGCAGTGGTTGGGATACTTTTCAGTGATTTTCATTCATGTCACACATGTACTGCTGTGCGCATTAGCTACTAGCTGCAAATGACAGAGTGAATGGTTGCATGTCTACAGATCATGTGAATGAGAGAATGAATGTTTGGATTGGATGTCTCTAAAGGAGGGAGTGAATGGTTCGATATCTCTGTATCTGGCTCTATGATCAATCCAGGGTAAACTCCGCGTCTCGTCCAATGACAGTTGGGATGGGCTCCAGCACCCCCTGCTACCCTGACTGGAGCATAGAGAATGATGAATGAATGAATGAATCAATCAATCAATATTAGCTGGCACTTGGGTGCCGTGGCAGAAGTGCATGAAGAGTCCCAACCATGAGTCACACCGCCAACTGCGGTTTCAGAGGTGTAACTTGTCACATCTGAAGTATCCCAGGAGTAAAGAGGATGCGGCTTACGTACCAAATGACGGAGGTGCGTGACGTTAGAGAGCATTGTTCATGACATAAGCACATTCCGGTGACGCGCATCCTATCCTCGGCGTGAATTCGATCTTTCTGATTTTGTCACGCAAGGTCGTCGCTCTTGTATAATAGCTGTTTTACAGATAAATAGTGTGTGTGAAGATTTTTCTGTCATTTCCTGAAAATTTGCGTAACAAACCCAGGAGAAAAAAGTTAACACGTAACGGACTGATGCCAGCCGATGGGGACAGGATTACAAGGACTGATGGATCGGAACCAACTATCTGGGGACTGCATATTTTCCTTTTCATGCCCAATTTCATTTCTGGACTCATGACGGTGCTGATTTTGACTTCTGAGCAAAAGATACAAGGAGAAGTTCCTTTGAAAAGGAAGGAAGAGAAAGGCAGGAGATTCAAAACTGATATAAGTGGTTATTTGGAGCCAATATGGAGTCTGCACTGCTGTCGGTAAACGCTCATTATCTTCGCCTCCCGGCGGTAAATTGTGTCATGTGTTTGTGTCTTCGGCCATGATTGTATTTACTGCTGGCTGCACAACAAATTGCCCCTTGGGGATAATAGAGATTACCTCGGCTGTTGCTAAGCTGACAGGGGCTGTTGTTCCCTGCAAGTGGCTTGTTGCTCTCCTGGGACTCGCCACCGACATATAGAGGACCGAGTGCAAAATGTCTTTCGGCGGAAACCGGTAGCTGAAGGAAGTCTAGAGGGAAGTATGATCCCACCATGGTAATCCGACCTCAGGACACAGGTTCCAGAAGGTGACCGGGTCAGGGGCTCTGACAGGTGCTTAGCTTTCCTCCGTGGAGGCGGAGCCACGTGACATTCTCATAGGTAATTCAGCAAATGACAACGTTCATCCGGAGTCTCCTGCTGCGGTATTAAGTTATATTTTTCAGAAAAACACTTTGTAGAGCAACTAAATGCTTCTTTAGAGACAAAGAACTCTAGATCTTTCATTTTTCATGTTTGAGATAATGCGTAAAATGTGGAAAACAGCAACAAAAGACAGTTTAAATAAATGAATAAACCGACATCGATTATCTTTTTGAATCCAATGTAACATCTTTGATTGCGGGTTGTAGTTGCTGAAGTATAAAACAATTGAACCACAAAAATACAATAATTGTGTCCATACTATACAACTCAGTCAAGTCACCAAAATCTTGTGATCATATACAGTATGTATATATATGTGGTCTATGTTGCAATTTATGACCAAAATTCTATATGACCTGTATCAATACAATATTGATATGGAGTTTGATCATTTTTTTTTCTGTCCCTCGCAGTATAATAACAAGACAACCTTTCACTTCATGACATAATGGAGCAAATTGGCAATTGATGGGATGAATATTTGGAGCCCCAAGTGCAGTCTGTTTACCAACAATTTGCAGAGTTACTTTATGGTGTAATGGTTAAATTCAAGTGTAGTATGTTTGCATTTCTTTGTTCTTTAATTAAAATATGCATCTAGGCGGCAATGGGTGCGGAACGGTAAGCGCTTCTGCTAATCACCATTTGATAAATCACACATTATTGTAAGTTAAGGCCCGAATTCACTGTCTCCTTAGACGTTAGAACCTTCAGGATACTTAAGGACGAAATGAAGTTATTGCCCCTCAAAATTCTCAGGTTTATTTTCTAACTGTGCCGGCTTTTCAGAAGATTCCAAGTGTTTTCATTAAAACCTTAAAGGTAAGTAAAAGGACACGTGTGGTTCTATAATGGAAAGCCAGTTTTTTTACTTATTCCCGTCAGCAACCACCATAAACTGCTGGAAGGTGAATTAACCTTTCAGTAACTGAACAGTCCAGTTCTACAGATCTCAACGCAAACATTCTCGACAAGATAACCCAACATTTGGTGGATTTAAGAGCTGCCGCCTGAGTTCCACCCTGACAATCTCAACAATATTTAAGCTTGGTAGGCCATTTACTGCATTGTAAATGACAGAAGAAGGCCATTCAAACGATCGTGAACCTTCAAAGTGCCTTAAGTTTCCTGTGGAGGTGCAAAAAAGAATTTGAACAAAAGCGCTTTGTTCTAAAGTCTGATACCTTTTGATTTTTTCAGGTATTTATGCTGATTTTCTTGGTGATTATTTCAAATTCTTCCTACAGACGTGAACGTGAACGTTGTGTGCGAGCTGCCCAGATGTTGCTTTATCTGCTCTGCCGATAACTTGGCCACTCATCACTTGTTTTCACGTCGGCGCAGCAGACGAGCTTCTGCCGACACGGTAGAACCTGACCCTGGACGCGGCTGATGAGTGACGAGACAATGGAGAGGAGCCGGCAGTATCACCGCGGCCACGGCTGAATAATGGAGGGTAATGTGATCCTGGTCGTTTGACTGCAAACAAACGACCCGGGTTACCACCTGCCTGCAATGCTGCAACTCTGTTAACTATGGGATGGAAACTATCCTGAACCAACTCAAAGCCTAGTTTCTCTTTAGATATACAGGACGTACTATCCCTGGGGGGGCTTCAGGAGTACGTAAAGGTATAAAATAAAATCACTCATCTCTTTCCACTTAAAAGGAGACTAGTAAAATCGAACTCATTTTCAAAGAATGTTACGTTTATTGCTATTTTCTTCTAGTTAAGTAAGGTTTGCTTCTATTTTCAGTTAATTTGTCATCTAACTACTCACTAATTGCCCCGCCGACATTAAACAAACAGTCTTTCTGGACTTTCACATTGCTACTGAGGCAGTGGTTCAAAGTCAACATGAAATCCCTTTCGTGTTTTTGAAATTTCATTCAGATTACTTAAGATTAGTTTTAACCCAGATATTCAGTTAAAAAATTAAAAATTAAAATTGAACTGTAGCTTAAATTAAGATATAAAAGAATCCAGACTGTACTCAAAATTGTTGATTTCTTTTGTGTTTCTAAGGTGGCAGAAATAGCTAGATTATTGTTAAGTTACTGTTCATTGTTCAGTTACTGGATGCTTTACAGAATAGAGCCATAAATCAAACTGTGTCGCTGTTGTTCATTCACAATATATTGTATATTCACTAGTCAAACATTGTTTTGTAAACCTTGACCGTTGTATGCCTATTGAGAGGTTCGCCGCCGGCCTCTCTCTTGATGTAACACAAGGTTTTGGTATCAAGAGGGAAACAACTTTCATCATCGCTTCCTTCGGAATGATTCCCTGCCTTGCTGCGTCAACGCTCACAATTGCAGGAAGAAAATAAAGTGAGAGATATTTGTTCTGCTCCTCTCGAGGAGAGTGATCAATAATTGCAAGTTCACTCTTTAATTTCCTGCTTTTCTGCCTTTTGGCCTTCGAAGGGAGTTTGTCTGACCCATTTCAACCCGTGGGGCCCCTCCGTACACGTGGTTCATCCTACATCTGGGAATTTCAGGGTCTCCAATTGAACTACTGCATGTTTTTGGGATGTTGGGAGGAAACCAAAGAACTCGCAGGAAACCAGCGCCACCTCCACACAGAAAGGCCCTGTGTAGCTCACCACATGGAACATGATGTTCTGCGACTGAGAACCAAAGCATCTTAAGGATTTTACTCCTGGATTTGACAAAGAAAAATGTCGATATTTTTTCTTTAGCCCAGTCCCTTTTAAAACTCTTGACAACGGAACACCATAAATGGCAATACTGACTCCGACAAAATGACGGGGACGTCCTATGTTTTAGCATGTGGTGTTAGTGCGCTTCTGCGGTGGCGCGCAGAGGCGGGTCTTGCTGGCACGAGCCGCTCGACCTTAGGGCAGTTCTCACCAGTGTGACGGGCAGCAGGATGGTGAGAAGCGCAATGTGATGCAGCACCAGGAGGAACTCTCTGTGGATGAAGGAGCCGACGGTCCGCAGGGAGTGCCGCTTGTAGTCCTCGTGCCCTTTGACCCGGAAGCGGTGGTAGTGGCTGAGGTACATGGCGAAGATATCGTAGGTCATGTAGGGAACGCCGTACCAGATGACAAAGTAGGTAGCTAGCCAGTGCCTGAGAAGAAGAACACAAGACACCTTTGTTTAAAAATCCATTGGGAGAGAGTAAATTACTTGACATGTATTTCTTCCTTTATTTGAAACTCCATCCACAAAAGAAAACCATGCGAATTGTCATCCTTCGCCTCGGGCGGGTTCAACTACCTGCTCCCGCTGTGTATTTACATTCTTGGCTTCTGAACACACCTGTGAGATGGACAGATTCTAAGAAACAGCGGGGTCATATGAGAACCGGTTCCTGCCTCGGGCAGAGCTGCGGGCCAAAACCCGAGTCCTGCTCCTGGGAATGAGTCTGTCGTTCAGAAATCAGGATGTCAAATTGGGCTGAGCATGTACCAGAACTTATCAGTGTTATCAGGCTGTAAATGTATGAAAAAAAAAAAAAAGCTTTAAAAAAGTTTATTTTTTATTAATTTTTTTTTTGATAATTTTGTAACAGCTCTTCAAAAAAGTCAAAATAAGTCACTTTACAATCACAATCTAATTTATTTAAGCGCAATACAACCAGGTAAAATACAATGATTTTTTTTTTAACCTATGTGCAATACTTTGCCTTTTAGTGAATACAGTAGTATCTTGTGCCTGAACGTGTGATAAGTGGTGGATGGTTGTTTATTTTTCCAGCTGCAGTAATGATGCAGTAATGACAAATCTCATTGTACTTCTTAGTGATGACAATAGAGGCAATCATCCATTCACATTCAATTTTACTCAATTACTTTGAAAATCATGCAGTCCTTCACCCTTCACTCAGCCCGAAATGATAAAAAAATGGACTTGAAAAACAGACACATAAATACCTGCAAGAAATAAC
The DNA here is from genome assembly GCF_037954325.1 of Fistularia commersonii. Lineage (NCBI taxonomy): Eukaryota > Metazoa > Chordata > Actinopteri > Syngnathiformes > Fistulariidae > Fistularia > Fistularia commersonii. Next base: position 8,604,395 of record NC_141298.1, on the reverse strand, counting down.
CATTAAACACTAAAATAAATATTATTAAAATGTATAAAGGATTTCAACGCACCCTCTCATTGTGGTCACTTTAGAATTAATAATGTTACACTGAACGCTGAGCTTCCAGTCTGTCAGGTAGGTGAACTGAACAACCTTTAGTTTCAAATGAAGCAGAAGCAGACGCACACTCTCAAACCCAAAGTACCCTCCTTCTTTCCCCCCAAAAGACACACGCATGCACGCACATGCGCGCGCACACACACACACACACACACACACGCACACACGCACATGCACACGCACACGCTTATGTAAGCTCAGTATAACCAGCACCAGTGCTTAATTACGTGGACAGAGCGGTATAAAGCTGCAGGGCATCATTGAGCCGGTGACCTTTGACCTCTTGCTGAGGTTTTGCAGCTCTTAAGGTCATTGGATGGAGATTAAGAGCAGGAAGTGACAACAAACAGCTCGTGGTGGAGGGGGCTGTTTGTTGTTTGAGGGGCTGATATTTGCATACAAGGAAGTACAAATTCATGACATTTAAATTCAGATTTTGAAAAAAAAATTAAAATAATTATATATATATATATGTGTGTGTGTGTGTGTGTGTATCAGGGAAAAGTAGTTTAGTAGCAGCAGCCGTAGTAGTAATGAAATAGTAAAAATACTATTATTAAATGCCATTGACATTAGCAGCAGACAGGCAGAAAAAAACAGCTTCAGGTGGAACGGTGATATAAAGTTCACATCAGAATTAATTCATTTTGTATTCTCTGGCATGGTCCACTGAACTTCTCTTTGCCGATGAGTCACTTCGAGGTGGAATCATATGCAGCATAATAAAGACTGTCATGGAACACCGGAGCTTTGTCGCATGACAGGGATTCCATTAGTTGAACTTGTGTTTGTTTTATCGATTTGAAATATGGAGCAAAATATACTGCACGTGGCTAATTACATTGTGCCTTATCATTTAATCATTTAAGACAACCAATGTCTAATGTAGTGCAGCGGTTAGTGCTTCCACATGTCTGTGTGATATCACTAATGTCATGTACGACACTGACGTCAATCCTCTGTAAATGTCACAATTGGGTATTTAAAGAAAAATACTGAATAAGATCATTCCTAAGTGAATATCAATGCATATTTGCCAATGCACAATTATTACCACTTTATTGTTGTTCTGTGAAGTTGTGTCACACCATCAATAACTGAAACAAGTACTTGCTGTACTCCAAAGAGAAGGTGTAAATCATTCACCTGAAGCCGTCTGACAACCCCTATCATAAATGTGACAATACTCATTGAATTCCAGTAATAGTACTCAAAATAATCAGTTTTAACTTTTCTCCCTATGTTTGGAAAACACGGGCTCAGACATTGTACCAAGGTATTCTTTATCTGGTTTGGAATTCTCCTTATCTGTTGATTGAGTCCGGATAATGGTCTTTGATTCCCCTCAGCCCTTCACTGTACACTAAGGATTTGGAAAATATTAATTTCCTGTTGCAGGTAATTACAGATTGCAATGTTTGCATAATACAGCTAGAAATCCTTTCTATGATGCCTCCATTCCCCTTTCTGTGCAAACCAGCATGCCAGCTTTGCCATACAGTTCCTTGTGGCGAACAGACTTTGTGATAGACAGTTGTGCACAAACCAGTAATGCACTTAACGTTTGTTTGACAGCTAGTTAGTTTCATAGACTTCTACCTCACAGGAAGTGAGTATCTGACATCCCAGTCCACAGTCAATAGGGGTAGGGAAGCAGGAAAACAGCGGACCGTAATGGACTGACGTTTCTGTCTTTTAAGCTGCTAAATAAAATGGTCTGGTGATTCTCAACCCCCATGTTGGAGTACAAAAGCGGGCATCCCTCTGGGATAGGTAGGAGGAAGAGGCTGATTACGTGTTTGATGGCAGATACTATCAGTTTGAGTTGTATTTTAGAAAAGTCAAAGGAGTCTAACCCCATGCCATTTATCATAAGCAAACCATTAACGGTATCTAAATTTTCCAACATTTTTTTTACCCAATCAACTGACATGTCTTGTCCAGAAGGGATACTATAGGATTATTTTCTGTCCCATTTCAATTGAGGAAGGATGCGAGGCAGGCGGGCAATAATGGTTGGCTTTGAGGAAGAACACCACTGAGTATTTATGGAATTAGCTCCTGGAGGATGGGCGCAATAATTACAAGTTCAGCATATGCTCAACGCCTGACAGACTGAGTGCTCCAGGCTGACCGACATCCCAGCATTGGGAGGATTTCCAGTTGAAAAACTTCCGCGAGCCGTCGCGTCCAAGGAGGCGGCCGAGGCTAAAAGAGGGGACAGATTGCGACAGAGCATTAGGGCAGTCGTAGGTCTGACTGCCGAGCATGTGTCTGATAAGCCCCCTCGGCCCTGGCACGTCACAGGACGACAGAACTGAGCAGCGTTGCGGCGGATTTAAGCCTTGTGGGCAAGAGGGAGGGGCGAGGGGGAGATTAGCAGCCTGAAACTGGGGCTGCCCAGGTCCAGGTCAACCTGCTGACTCAGTGAGATTAATAGGCTCGCGTTTGCTTAAAGTCGCACTTTCCTAAACTGCACGGGGAGGCCGATGCTAAGCTAACACCAGCCTGAGATTGGGTGTTCAAGGGACAGAGATTGAAGAAAAACAGCCATCTGGGAAAGAGCGATACGTGGGGGAATAAAGGAAACATCTCTTTATCTCGGACAGACATTAGTCCCTAAAAAGAAATATAACACAACCTGCTGTGCGTGATGTTTTTCCATCTGAACTACAAACCTTAGATCCAGCATCAGTTTTCAGGGATCAGGAGCAGGAAGTCTGATTTAAAATCAGTGTAAACCATAACCCTAATAAAAATAAAGAAATAAAGGGAGTCTGGTTCTGCTCTAAGGGAACTAGTGAAAAATTCACAAATTATTATGTAAGTGTAACATTAATTAAGTAACCGTTTTTATAAATAATAGTCAGTGATTGCCCAAAAAAAACTTGGGTTGACTTGCTGGGCAGGCAAAAATAAGACATGTAAACTTTTGTTAGCACATTACAAAAAAAAATCTGAGAAATTTATGAATAAACCTGTGTGAAAAACAATAATCTGTAAAAGAAGCATAAAAAAAATTCTGGTTGTATTTAATTTCCATTATATTTTGAGTACACAAAGTCAGTTCTTCTCCAAATGCATGACAAATCATCCTATAGTGAATGCACTAACATTTAGTCTCTCACACACACGCACGCACGCACGCACGCACACACACCAACAAAAGTTGTATTCTATAGATTCCTGACAACAGTCAGCAGACTTCCAAAACTCTGCAGTGGTGCGAAGCTTGATGACGCTGCATCTAACCTGTCGTTGATGACGTTGCCCCGGCATGACGACACAATGATGACTCCTGCGGTGGTTGCCATGACGGCATGGATGGAGGACACCAGTCTGAGGAGAAAGACACAGCATGTCGAGTTTTTTTCATAAATCCCTGGTGGGTTACAGGATTGAATCTATAATGAATTGATAATCCAGCATATGCTGATGATGCTCAAAATGAACCCCCCTTTAAAGCACACAAAGGTGTAATCTAACGTATTTTTTTAATCCTGGGAAACCAATAATTTAATGAAATTAAATAAAATTAAGAAATAAAAACATTTGCGGCAAATTATGATAAGACTTGACCAATGCTAACTTAGTAGCTATATTACTCGCAGTATGCGGTGAAAGGGTATTAAATTGGGATCATGTATGACACATTGATCGAACAAGGAGAAGATGAACCGTGTGATGGGTGTCTCTAAAAGACAAACCGGAGGCGATAAAATCTAGGTCAAGATCTAAATGTGTCACTCCAGGTGAGTTGAGGAGTTTGACCTGCGAGTCCGGTGTAGCGTCATGAGATTAGCGCCTCTTAGCCCCGGCCTCCCTCGTCTATAAACAGACCTGTGACACGGGAGAAGCAGGGAGTCGGAGAGGGAGGTTGTACCTTATGAGCTACTGAGAAACTGACGGAGTATTGGAACTTTGATTAACAAAAGGGGGACATGGTTAGAGAAACTGGTTTTTATCTGCACTATTTCTGACCGCATGTTCGCTTAGCTGAGCCCTGACTTGCCCTGGACAGGCTCCAAACTGGCAACCGAACAATAAGCTGCTTTGAATATAAAAAAAAACGTGTAAATGTAGCCCCTCTCGACGATTCCTGTTTGCGTCCGAACCAGCTGGCCAGCACTCTGACCGGCTTTAGGATTTTTTTTAAAAAGCGCATGTTCCTCCTCAGGCAGTTTTCGCCGACCTCTAGCCAAAAGGCTCAAAAACCTTTGACCTTTGTGCATCTGATCCTATCACCCTTGTTGACTATGTGTGAGGCTTGTTTGAGCTGGGAAGCTATCGAATCTAATGTGTAACAAACTTTTAATGGACATTTTATTTCTTATAGTCTGATGTGATTAGTGAAGCTTTAGCAATGCCGCAAAATGCTGTTGCCTGGTTACTCCTGTGACAACCAGTTGGCTAAGGGTTTGGTTCTTGGCTCAAGCCCACATTGGGACAGACTCTTGCAGAGCAGATTATACAAACTGTGTATTACATACAACTAGTGTGAAATCAAATACCAGTGTCAGTGTATCCCGACTAAAGTTTTATAAGTAAAAAAATAAAAAGTGCAGCATCCTTTCTTAGTCCAACACAACAAGTTGTGGTTGCATGTCATTGGTCAAACCCATTGTGTACTGCCTGCTCCTCGAGCCAGGACCAAGATGAAGGTACATTTGTTCATATGTACATATTTTGCCGTGCTGTGTGTCTGTGTCGGCATTTCCAAAGAATTATGAGATAGTTGAATATGTCTTCATTTCACATCCGTGACTCTGCGTCTATTTGTAGATCTGTCTGGTTACATGGGTTTATCACATGACCTGAAGCCGCCACCCACTGAGGATCAGGTCTTTCACTTCATCGTGCGGTTCATCCCGAGCCCTAATCTGTTTTTATTGCAGTATGACATTTTATACCGCAAATAAATTAATCAATGTAACCCATTTTCAACACACCGGATGGAAAAATCGCGTTTTTGACAACTCTTTCAATTCAAGCTCTTTTCCGGCTCGAAAACGGCACCATGTGAAACCACCAACCGTTTGCCGGGCCACATAAAGGAGAACCGCTCGTTTTGATACTGGTTTAGGGGCAGAACAAAGACAATCTTGTTTTAAGAAAATCAAGCGCAAGATGGCGGCTGAAGACTCCACCAGACTCATTCATTCATGTATTATCTTTAGTGCTTAACCTGCACTCAAGGTCGCAGGGGTGTTGGAACCTATCTCAGCTGTCACTGGCGCATGAGGTGGGATTCACCCTGGTCCAGTCGGGAGTCTTTTGCAAAGCCACATATAGAGATGTACAAGCATTGACTCTGTCACTCACACACCCAATTGACCTCCTGCATGTTTTTGGACTCTGGGGGGAAACTGGAGAGCCAAAAGGAAACCCATGCAGATAAGAAGAGAACATGGAGCCTCCTCACAGACAGGCCTCCTGTTGGGATCGAGCCAGGGACCTGCTTGCTGTGAGGTAGAAGTGCTAACCACTGCGCTGCCGTGCCACCCCCAACCAGTCAATTTAACACAAAGTCCAAGGAAAACCAATGGAATCCCCTCCTAAATAGGGCCTGAGCTGTAGCAGCATTGGTCATGTGGTCGTGACCCAGGGAGTACATTTCGATCTGCCGGACTCTGACAGGTGACGTCTCCCCGGCATTAACCTGAGAAACGTATCCCGCGACTACTAAATTATCTATATACGGCTCACTTACCTTAGGACTTAGGGTGAGAATCGTAATTGAAGCGCAGACCATTTATTACACGACTGTTTTAAACTGGAATAAATGACATGAATCTGCTAACACGGTGAAATGATTAAAAAGACTTACGTAATATTCTTTATTTACTTGCCGGATTTCAATCTTGGACTTAATCCTCAACCTATGTACAATCAATAGTGTATTTCAAGCAGTTTCACTGGCCCTTTAATTCAACTGAGCAGACAATGTACTGGCTCAAGAAAGACTGACCTGTGTGTAATAAATAATCTAAAACGTGGGGAGATGCGTCTGAATGTTCCGTGCCTCTTGTGACTCACTTAACCATCATCTCAAACTGCAGCTAAGATTGGTAAAAGCTATGTGGGAATCCAGTAAATTTAAACTAACCCACAAGCGACCTCGAAACCGAGGCTTAGACCAAACTGAGCTTGGATGCATTGTTCCATCTGTGGCTTGGACCATTGCACTTCAGCATGCATGGGTCAATCTCGGCAATTTTCACACGAACCAGCCAAACATCAGTACACAGGATTATAACCAAAACGGCTACCAGCATCCTAACAACTTTAGCTGAGTGTTCAAATGGTTTCACAGCCACACAAAGTTTGTTGAGAACAAACGTAGAATGTCGCACCTTCTTTTCACATGCCTTGCTAGTGCATACTGTGTTTACCTAGCTTCAATTATACAGCAAACACCCTGTCAACAAGGAAATAATATGTGTGGTTTTCCAACGGCTGCAAACTTTGAGGGTGACAGTGCAGAATTGTCTGGATTGTACCTAAGTACATGAATGTACCTTTCTAAGTTAGACAGATCCCTGATTCATTCATTCTCTATTCCACTTATCCTACTGGAAACTATCCCAGCAGTCACTGGGCAAGAGGCGGGTTCGCCCTGGGTCGGCTCCCTGTCACTCTCAGGACAGCATATGGAGACATACAGCCATTCACTTTCATTCTCACATGCGAAGAATATAGGGTCTCCAATGAACCTAATGCATGTTTTTGAAACTACAGAACCTGAAGGAAACACATGGGGATAACACTAAATGAACACTATTCAAAAGAAGCATTTATTTTACAATCATACTCACACATCAACCAGCAGATGATCTTATTTATCCATTGACAGCCAATTAAACTGAATAATCTGCAACTTTGTTACCCCATGATTTTGAGGACAAAAATGAGTCTTGGGCGTTACAGTGAATGCCAGCTTTCAAATGTCAGGTCAAGTGGGTAAACCCACAAGCTGGCTACCGTCCACGTCATGCGGCTGGAAAGCATATGTCTGCTTGCCGCGGAAATTAGCATCCACGCTGTGGTTTCGGTCATGTGGTCAAGCGTTAGCCTCAAAGATATTCTGTAGAGGATTCTGGCGCGGTGAGGAACGTGGCAGTTTGGAAAGACTCAAGACAACAGTATGGGGGGGGGACAAATTGCAACAGAACAGGCGCGCATAGTTGTCATACTCCAAACGTGAAAGCGGATTTTTCCAATCTTATTATGGCACCGCTATGAAACGGCTTTAAAAAGGTGTGAAAGCCCCTCAGGTCCTGTAGTAAATGAGGACTAGTTTTACTGGGTCAATGAGGCCGCGCTTTCTTTTTCTTCTTGTACAGTTACAGTTCGCTGCTGCTTGGCGGCGTTGGGGACACAAAGAGAGTAATTGTGTATTCTCTGGCTTGAACCTGCCATTACCTCGCGCCAATCGGGGGGGGAATGCGGGCACGGCGCGGCCTCTGCTGAGACAGCCGAGGCCCACGGCAGCCACGAGGCCCTTCAGTTCCGGGCTGGAAGACTAGCTGGCCTGTTTCTCTTTGCAACCATGCACGCATTACACATTTTCATAACCCTCAAAAAACACACACACACACACACACACACACACACACACACACACACACACACACACACACACACACACACACACACACACACACACACACACACACACACACACACACACACACACACACACACACACACACACACACACACACACGCCTCACTGCCTTCTAGGGCTGTACTGTCGCATACTCTGTCACAAGACCCAGATTTTACACAGCCCGTTCATTGTGTGTCCGCCAGTAACCCCCTCTCTCTGCTGCTGAAAGGCTGAGGTTGGCGGCCTGAGGAGAGCTCTGTGTGTTTCCGTGTAATTGTATGTGTATGTGTGTGTGTGTGTGTGTGTGTGTGTGTGTGTGTGTGTGTGTGTGTGTGTGTGTGTGTGTGTGTGTGTGTGTGTGTGTGTGTGTGCTCGCGAGGGGGTGCCTCGCTGGCCTCGTCGGTCGTTGTTGTCTTCTCTTTCCTGCTGTGTCAGTCCGGTGAAACTACATCGGCTATCACTACAGACCGGCTCTTCCTCCCGACTGTGCCATTTCACACGGACCACTTGTTCTTTCGCGCTCTGTTGTGCACGCCAACATGCGCACACACACACACACACACACACGTATACACACACACAAACACACAGTCAGCCAGTCAAGAGCAATGCGACATACGAGCAGGCAAAAGGAAAACTGACAGCACAGGAAAGAAAAGAAAAACGAAGAAAAACGGTCATAAAAGTAAAAATTGTGAAATTATCTTTTATTTGGACTAGAACATAATGGTGGAAAATGCGCCTTTGATTTAAAAATATTAAGATATAAAAAGGCATCAATAAATGTTGATCGCTGACGGTGATGCGTGACGACACACAAATATTACTCCAATACATAGCTGAAGGAAACTATTTCATGGTTACAATTATAAAAACAAAAATTAAATAAGATTTTTGAGTCTAATCTTTTCCTTTCAGCTGCTCCCTCCAGTGGAAGCCACATCCAATCACCTGCCTCCGTCCAACCCCCTTCTCTGCATCCGCTTCTCTCACACCAACTAGCTTCCTGTCCTCCTTCAGTCCATCTATAAATCTCCTCTCTGGTCTTCCTCCAGACCTCCTGCATGGCAGTTCCAACCTCAGCATCCTTCTACCCGGATCTTCACCGCTCCTCCTCTGTCCATGTCCGAACCATCTACCCCGCGCTGTCCCACTGATGGAATCATCCCTGATCTTCATCTCCAACCCCCGTAGCCCTCACACCTTCATTCCTCTCTTTTCAATACCTCCACCTCTTGAGATGTTCCTCCTCCTGCTCCCTGCTTGCGCCACATATCACAATGTCATCTGCAAACATTTGATACGAATGACTAGAGAGAAAAGGAGCGGTAAAATAATAAATTTTTGTGTCTTTTTTTTTTTCTTGCCTGGTTTATCAACATCACAACAGCTGAACATGTATAGGTAATAGGCAGGACTGACATGAAATCACGGATGAAATGATGGTTGTCATTTTCTTCGTTCAATATGATGTAATATTCTAATTATCAATTCACTTATAATCTGCACAGAGAGCTGGGATGGCCACCTGTCAATCACAGGTCCACATTAGGACTTCAAATCATTCCCCGACAAATTCAAACCCATGGTCAATTTAGAGTATTCAATAAACATGTTGTTTTTTTTTGGGGGGGGTGGGGGAGCACACCTGGAGACAACCCAGGCAGGAGAGCATGGAGAAATCCCAGATACAAGAGTTTAGAAAGAATGCAGTAAGAATCCAGTTGATTGGAGCCTGGAACCTTCTTGCTGTGAGGCTAAGGTGCTCGGCATCGGACCGCCATGCCTCCTCCTTGTCTAATTCAACAAACTGAAGGTAATTGAAGGAGACTTGTCATGGAACAACTGATTTAATATTCGATATTCAGAATGAGTGAAAAGAGATAAGAGATTCCGCGAAAAGTGTTTATTTAATTTTGATACTTTCTTTCCTTTTTATCCTGATGATCAGATCATTTCATTCATTCACTCATGATCTATACTGCTTACCCTGCACTCAGGGTCACGGCAAGGTTATCCTATTCGGAGGAAAACCAGGGGAAAAGCCATGCAGACACAAGAACATGCAAACATCACACAGAAACGGACTCTGTTGGGTGTCGAACCAAGGACCTTCTTGTTTCTTGTGAGGCGTAAACGCTAACTACTGCGCCACTGTGCCGTCAGCATCATTTCTTCTTCATTTTATTTAAATAGGACAATCTAGTGGCTGATATTTGTGTTTGACTGTTCCCAAATGTTTGTATGTCACACACAGAAAATAAGAGGAATCCAAACTAAGAATAGTTACTAATTCTCTGGCTGTTCTGTACTCCCCCCTGCGTCCAACCCAAGACACACACATACGCTGCTATGAACAGAGAATGACGTCTTTCAGGCTACAGCTAGAGGAGTTTAAAAGAACTACGAGAACGGTTTGGCTGAACTAGACCAGTTTTCTTCTGGAACCTGCAGAAGATGGGGCCTCTGTGTTTATGAGTGATAGGCCGGAGAGGAAGCGTGAGCAGCACGAGCACGGGCGGGGGGTGCCTGATCCAAGAGATGCAGCTCGCTATTTTCCAGTTGTGTAGCCAGCTCAGCAGTCAGCCTACCCCCATCCATCCGCACGTCGCGGGCGGGGTGGGGATTATCCAGTGTGACAGCGTACAAATGAGCATTGAAGCGGGCGGCAAGCACGTGAGTGAGTCACACTGACCCACACAGTTGAGCTCTTCACGCACAGCCAGTTACGAGGGGGACGCTACTGACGTGACCGCTCAGTAGGACTCTTCACTCTACCACTTACTGCCCGGGCCTCATCTTCCTCCATCCATCCATCCATCCATCCATCCATCCATCCATCAATCCATCAATCCATCCATCGCTATCTCTGACTCTACACCTTGTACTTTTACCGTTTACTTAGGTTTAGGTTTCTACTTTTTTGTTTGTTCCGTTTCTGATCCATTTACTTTTAAATGACCTCACAAGTATTTGCTGGTTTAAAAGGAAATTTTTTGCAGATTATTATGTAACTTGTAACTTGGGAGATGAAATTTGTAATGTAATCTCTAAGACTTTTCGATTTCTTGACAAATTCCGACTCGATTTCTTCCTATTTTATGCATTTGGTTAACACTTTCCTGCTCAGTATTTCCTCCCCCCAGAGGTTTACTGACTACTACTCATTCATGCATTTAGAGACCTCTGAATGCCACTTTAAATAGTTTTTTTAATGGAAAAAAAGAAAGAAAAAAGATATTTGGTCATTTCTGATACTTTCCCTGTAATTTTTACTGTTACTGAGTAACTCCACATTTTCTTGTCCATTCAAACAGTGTTTTGAGAGGCTACTGTTGTTTCTTTTAAGGTAAAACAACCCAACAGGTCATTTTCTGTCCATTTATTTATTTACATGCTCTTACATGCCCATTTTACACTCAATTCAGCTACTCACCGATAATACGTCTGGTTTTCATTTCATGGACATTACAGTGAACCATGCCGTAATTTCTCACTTTTTTAATAACTTAAACTCAAGGCAGATTTTAGGAGTGATTTCATTCTCTACATTTTTTTGGGGGGGGACGGGATGGGATCACTTTTTTGTACATTTTGTCTTAAATACATCCATCACTCAGAACTCACTATGTGAAATTATTTCTTCCATGCAATAACCCATATCCATATCCGATGCTAATATAGCACAAGAGCCTGAAACTATATATTCACATATTTGTGCATAATTTGACATTGATTTTTATATATTTTTTTATATTGAGCTGATTCTGTAACAGAAAGCTAATTTCCCCCTCGGGGATCAATAAGGTAAATTTAATTCTGCTTACCGGGTGCGTAAACACATCAGCTAATATTACCAAAAAAAATAGTTTTGATTGGAATTTTTTTTCATATAAGTATATTACATATATTTAAAAAAAATGAATGCACTACCAAGGCCCAACTTGTTAGAAGTCCACGTTTGTGATTGCTCGCTCAAGGGATGGGGGATTTATTTTGGAAGAGTAAAATCCAATTGCTGCAAAGATGACTCTGCTGTCAGCCTCCAGGAGGTCCAGGCGGGGGAAGAGGGGGGCAAACTTCGGGTAATTAGATTAATGGAAAGCACCTGCTCATGTCGGCCGGGCTGCATATCGCAAAAAAAAAAAAAAAAAAAAAAAAAAAACAAGCGGCGGTGAAAGTACCCGACCGGCTAAACGGGTATCGGAGCAATGGTCTCGGCCGGTCGGTGTTGCCAGGGGAACGGGGAGCAAGTACGGCGGCGGCGGCTGTGGTGGTCGTTACCTCTCGCAGACCAGCACCAGGTCGGCGTCGCTCCAGTGCTTGAACACGCACGGCAGGATTCTCCGGAAGGCGAGGAAGAGACCGGGGAAAACCACGGCGCCGCAAGCTAACACTTGCAACATCCTGCTCTTATTTTCTTTTGTCCTTCCGAGTTGCCCGGAGACGTGGCCTCTCACTCTCTTCCACACACACACACTCTCTCTTTCTCCCTCTTTTTCTCTCTCTCACCCTCTCTTTCTTTCTCTCTTCCCTCCCCCCCCACCCCACGCGTGTTTACGCGCGGCGGCGAGGCATGTCTAGCGCGGCCGGGGTTCGGTGCGGTTTCGCCGGGGAGGGAGTCCACCATCCGCCGCACGGACTCGTTGGGCTCGGGGGTAGCGGCGGCGGCGGCGGAGGCACCGCTGTCAAGCTAACAAGGACATGCAAACGGTTTCCGGTGACGACCCTTCAAAATAAAAGCATGGTCTCGTTGCTGGTTTAGCAGTAGCGCTTCCGCCCCGGGGTCTTACACACGCAATGACTTGTCCTCAGGGAGGTTTGCTGTTGCCTTTATGAAAACAAATAAGTAATTATTATTGTTATTATTATCAGGTGGCTCCGACTGTTAAACTCTGCCTGGTAATAAGATCATAACATCTCATCTCACTATCTAACTGTATATAGCTCTAGTTACTTGGTTTAAACTGCTGACACATTTCATATTCACGAATCAATTTCTGTTTATCTTATTTTATTTAGTTTTCTTTCTTTATGATGCATATAAATTCCTCCTGGTCAATAAAGTACCTGATTCTGATCAGTCATTTAGTGGTAGTTTACTTTTTCACCATAATAAATGCCATGATACAACTGACAACCAGTTTAACGCTTTCCTTTTATCAGTGCTGCTCACAGTGCTTTTTTTTTACATTCTCTATTCTGTTTCAGTAGCAAAAACACAAGTTTTTGTTCTGAAATGGCAGTCCACTTTGCTCCTGAAACACCATCAATTTCCTCGTGGGGATTTACACTGTAATTTTACAAGTTACAGTGTGGCAAAAACAGAATTAAAAAAAAAAGCTTTTTGAAATGTGAACTGGAATTTTCATGGATTTAGAAAGATGATTGAAAATAACCCCCAGAAAATGAATGATTTACAAATGATCCCCAAAACCAGTGATTTTGGCTGAACGGCTGCCTGCATTTTCCCGAGATTTCTTTCCATAACCCTCAGCCCGAAAATCTTTTTTTTTGATCCATGACCTTGTTCTGTCGGTCACGACCCACAGCTCGTGACTATAGGTGAGGTTAGATTGACTGCTAATTTCAGAGTTTCACCTTTTTGCTCACCTCCTTCACCACGACTGACCGGCGCAGAATCGGCATCACCTCTGACACTGCACCGATCTGCCTGTTGATCTCCCGCTCCATCCTTCCCTCGCTCATGAACGAAAACCCCGAAATTCTTGAACTGCTCCAATTCAGGACCTCAGCTCTGAACAGGAGTTGGCACTCCACCTTTTTCTGGCTGAGAACCATGGTCTTGGATTTGGAGGGCAGGTCTGAAGAAGCCAACAGAACCCCATCATCTGCAAAAAGCAGAGTCAATCCTGAGGCCACCAAACTGGATCCCCTAAACACCCTGGCTGTGCCTAAAAATCGGTGATAAAGGGTATGCAAGGACCGAACAGCCCTTATGACAGGGCCCGGTACCCTAGACTCCCACAGCACTCCCTCAGGATTCAGCGTTGGACATGGTTGAATGCCTTCTCGAGGCACATTTAGACTGGTTGGGCAAACTCCCACGCACCTCAAGGACCCCGCTGAGGGTGTATGCACGTAATGATAAATATAACGTGCATTCACTTAATAACAATATATATTTTGTGTTCTAGGCTATGTAGAATATAATTTTATGTATGCTCAAAAAATTATTTAGTGGCTCTCTCAACAATCTCAGCCACTCTATCATTTGCGTTATCCGTCAAATAATGCAGTGTAATCATATTATGTTTTTTTTTTTTTTCGATTTTTGATTTATGATATAATTTCCCTTAGTTTATCAGTGATTCGCTGTGTCACTTTGATTGGGTTATAAAAAACTGTTGGGGAATGTGGGCACTGGGGGAGTGTCCTGAGGGGTTGAAACTAATCTCCTCAGGTGGAAAAAAGAACGAAGACTCAACTCATGTCACACACTTGAGGTGTGTTTGGTTCCATAAAGCAAGACAGAAGTAGATATCGAAGATGGTTAAAAATTAAAAGGAATTCCATTTTCAAAAGATAAGGCACGCCGCTTCCATTTGGAATGACCCTCCATAACCTGGCCCTCAATAAGTCACGTTCCTTTTTCCCGAGAAATTGAAACTTAAACATCTGGAAAAGAGTAAATAGATAAAGCAAATTAAAAAAAAAACATTTTGCTCCCAAGTTATGAAACCCATATGGACAAGTGTAAGTGCATCATCACACTGGTTCACCATTCAAAAGCAAAAATAACATGAAAATAGCAATTGTGTAGTGAAATACTCTCTTGCACTTATTGTGCTATTATACCGGACGTTTTAGAGTCGTGTAAACTGCTTTAGCAGTTTTTTTTAAGTCCAATCTGAGCTGGGATTTTAAAAAGATACTTTCACTCGAAGACTTTTCTCAATCCTCATTCCTCCATTTCTGCATTGGGGAGCACAATATTTGAACACAATGTTATGATATTTAATGACAAAATGAATGTCTTTGCAGCCACAGTCATAAGGCCTTTCCTTTTTCAGTGAAACAAAAGTACAGAGGCATAATTTATTCCATGAGCATTGGTTGATAAGACACACCTGGTCCTCACCAGTGACCCGCTGATAGCAAGAAGCCATTTCTATGACAGGAAAAATGCTGATCTGATCTACTTTAACTGTGGTATACATATTACTTGAGAAAAAAGAAACACATAGTGCATATATTTATATGCACACATACACACATACATACACGGATGTGTGTTAAACTTAACATCAGTAATATGATGCAAACGGAATTCTGGAATACGTTTGTTTTCCCGTCCATCACGGGATGGCACCCGCTCGCAGATTCCTTATCAAAAACATGTTGGCAAGTTAAATAGAAAAGTAAAACTAAAAAGAAGCATGGATAATAACTTCAATTTTGAATATGTAATTCGTTTAATCGTAATAATTTTTCGTCTCTATCATATGATTTGTATTATCACTCTATATATCCAAATATATATGTATAGATTTACATCTATATATATATATATTATCTTTCCCTCACATTTTGTTTTTAATGTACTCTTCTTCTGTGACACAACTCCCTCAAAAGTTAAACAATCCTCATATTCAGTCTTTTTCCCAGACCTTCATTAGACAGCCTAACTGCCAGCAGAGATTTTGTAAATGGGTATGCAAGGTACTAAAATCCGCATACGTCTTTTTTTAGATTAGCACTCGAAGTAACATGTCATTGTTCTCCTACTTTAACAGCAGTTTCCCGGCAAAGCACACATGGATGAGATGGGCGGGTTGGGATGATTGGGAGTGATAAAAAAGGCCATAAATGCAAGTGTCTGACTCTGTGTGTTCACCTGATGTGAAGAGGAGGCATAGCTGGTCACATCTCAGGTGAGTAACATCCCTTAATCTCTTAGAGGAGAATAGGAAAAGCTGCACTTTGCATGTAATCTGGCTTAATATTCAAAAATATTAGTATTAAATGATAAGACGATACATAAGTGTGAGCAAATATCAATTTTCATTATAATCATCAATGGCAAATTGATTGTAGAGTCTAATCAAGCACTCAAATAGGGGAGATTTCCTATTTCCGTGTTTATCAGTGTTTGTCGAATAAGGCCGAATGAGGTAATTGCTGCACAAGTACTTGCGCGTTTGTTTGTTTGTTTGTTTGTTTGTTTGTTTGTGTGTTTTAAAACTGGACTAATGATCTTGATGCTCTTTGTGGTTCTGTGATTCCAGCTGGGAACATGAAGGTGAACCTGCCGCTTCTGACGCTCTGCCTTCTCGGCACAGGTACAGAAAAAATAACAACAATATTAATAATAATAAAAAAAGAATAGTAAAAAGCTGAAAAAAATATGCAAAAAATATATATTTGGTATACTTGATGGTGAATCCTTCCTGTGTCAAAATTATATCTTATGAACTCTTTTTGTGCTTTATAAAACTTTAAATGGATGTAATTTTTTATTTTTTGTTTTATGTTGTTTTTTGACAAGACACCCCCTTGTTTTGACAGACCTGTCCAAAAATACAAAATAAAAAAAAAGAGAAGTCATTCATATCAAATAACTGACAAAAGATTTAATTTTTTTTTTTTAAAGCATGGTGGGTTACGCTCTCCTAAAATTGATGTTTGATGGCATAGATGTCGAATGCAAAATGGCGCATCTCGGATGCAAATGAGGGCAGATATACAGTTGCTACTGTACAGATGGATAAGGTCAAAAGTCAAGTTTGTATGGATGTTCTCTTATTTGCATTAACTAGGCTGATTTTCCTGACATAAATTCCTCGCTGTTACTTTACCAGTAGTTGACTGCAGACCCCCAGTCAATGCACAAGTAGGGCCCAATCCCTCAGAACCTTCATCCAGCTCTATGACACCCGAACCGGACACCCCCTCAAAACCTTCATCCAGCTCTGCGGCACCGGGACCAGACACCTCCTCAAAACCTCCATCCAGCTCTGCGGCACCGGGACCAGACACCTCCTCAAAACCTCCATACAGCTCTGCGGCACCGGGACCAGACACCTCCTCAAAACCTCCATACAGCTCTGCGGCACCGGGACCGGACACCTCCTCAAAACCTCCATACAGCTCTGCGGCACCAGAACCAGACACCTCCTCAGCTGCAGCCATCACGGCTGTGGAGACGGTTTCAGAAGGGCTATCTGATGGCGCCATTGTTGGTATCACCTTCGGCTCTATCGCCGGTGTTGCAGCCATTGGTGAGTCCAAACACAGCATTTCACCTCGGTCAGTTACATGCGGTCCTCTGAGTCGGATAGAGTCACGCGATAAAAAACCCTTTCTAGACCTGATTGCTAGCTTTCCTCGGCCTCTGTCCATCTTGTCTCCCTGAATGATTGTAGATTTTCCAGAGGAATTAATGCTGGTGTAATATATGTGGTAGAGTGTGAATGTCGCAACGTAAATTGTAGAGTGTGAATGTTGTACTGTGAAGGCCATAGTGCAAAAATTAGTGTAAGAATTAGTATATATTAGTACATATTAGTATATATTAGTATACTAATATACATATATATATATATATATAAGTGTGTGTACAGCATTGAATGGAAAATATAAATCTGAAATCCATGTATGAAATGGAAATCGGCAAATCTGAAAATTAATTATCTCAGACATAACAACAATGCCATTTTTTCCAATGCTGTGACCATATATCCAAACAAAACTGACATCCCCCTGCATTTTGGTTTTTAGGTGGCGGCATCTATGGAGGGCTGAAGTTCACCGGGAGGATCTGAGCGCCAGTCTTCTAGTAGATCCAACCCTGACCCTTGAACCAGAAATTCTAAAGAAATCTTATAGTCTGAATAGCCCAAGATGTAATAAATTAACTTAAGTTTTTTGTCTTTCTTTTTAAAAAAACATGATATCTTGGGCGAGAAGGAAGGCAGAGATTCACTGATAGCTTTGCGGGGTTTTATTTGACACCAGGTCAGGATTTGATCCTAAATTATCTAAAACACTCTTACTTTTGTTAAATATCATGGAGAAAGAACAGTGTGCTCCAATGAAAATGAATGTGCATTTCTTTGCTCAATGTTTTTATATTCTCCTGAAAAGTGGATTTTATTAAACAAAATAGTAATATAAGGACAGGTTTTTTTTAAGGAGTGTCATTTTATTATTGGTGAATAGAACAGATGGTGAGATAGATCAATATAAACTCAGTGCCAGAGAAAGAATTCATTGATCTGTGGCCTTTGTACCAGTCACTGACACTATCGTCTGATAAATAAAATGATCGTAATGGTGGGTTCTTTCTGTAATCATTTGTACTTTTACAGCCAGTCCATTTTATTCGCTTTGAGGACAAGCGCTGGACCTTTTCAAATAAATAAAAAAATTCTAAGCGCTTTTTTTCACTGCTCTGTTCTGTTAGATAACAGCGGGTGACGTGTGTCAGGGTAAAGTCCATCTCCGTTCTCGATCCGATGTTTGCTCATTTTATGATGGTTGTAAGATACGTGGCTTGTGAAACCAGATTTGGTGTGGGAACAGGGGGTGGCGGTGATCCTGCCCATCATGACTTCAAAAGCAACTTTTGACATTTGAGTTTCGCGCAGCGTTCTTCTTGGTAACACCCGACCAATTGTACTGAAGTGCAGACAGAAAATGAATAAATCAAAAAGTGCCAGAAACCAAAAATGTTAAACAGAAATACCTCCGATTTTAGTGACATCTGGCAAAGGTGCAGGTGTGACCCCTGGCAATTATGAGCTCTGAGAGGCCATTAACCTTGGAAATGTCAACACAGAGAGCACCAGGAACCTGAGTTGTGCCATCAGTCCCATGTGGTGTGCATGGGTGCGGGAAGGAGTGTGTGCCTGCGTGTGTGTGTGTGTGAATGCACAAACATGAAAATCTAATTAAGATATTGTTTCCCACTTGCCTAGTTTGACTGATCAAGATGGCAGATAGTTTTGAATAGTAAGTAAGCGTGCCTATTGAGAATAAAAATATAATCAAGTCAGAATTCTATCAGATCTGGATTTAAATTTATTTCTAAAGTGAAACAAATACAACCAGTGCTGTTTCTTTCATGAATATTAAAGCTATCAATGTATCATTTCAGCTAATAGCATGTAACTGTTAGCGCTACTGCTACTTTTAGCATGAGATCATCAGTGCTTGTCCTTCCCAACCCTCTGTCTCTATCACACTCTTGCTGTCTATCTTTATATCTTTAGCCCTTTCTAACCTAACTGGTCGAGGCAGAAGGCCACCCGCATTGAGCCAGGATCCATCCGAGGTTTTTAAAAAGGCAATAAAAAAAAAAACCTGACTCAACTTGGCATTTTAATCACAGCTTCTGTCTTCGAGGGCGGGTTTGGGTTGGGTTAACATCAGAAAGGACGACGACTACATTTCTTCCTGGCTAAAGTGTGTGAAAAAACATATGAGCTGTCTGCGCCACAGATCGTGGCCTCTTTTGGGGACCCCTTCCAGAAGCTGTTGATGTCTGCATCCAACTGACCCGGTATAATTGCTTGCATATAATAGATCTAAATGAGTGACAAAGGTTCAGGAAGTGCCTGAGTTGTAGGGACCTTTTTTGCAGAACTTTCTCATTTCACAGGATCCCGTGGGCCATGGAATGATCTACTGCTGGACATCCACCATTATCATTTCTGTTATGAATCCTCTACTTTACCTTTCGGCTTTTCCCTTCTGGTAACCACCACAGCAAATCAACCATCTCCATCTAACCCTATTCCCTGTATCCTCCTCTCTCACACCAACTACCTTCATATCCTCTCTCACTATGTCCATAAATCTTCTCCTTGGTCTTCCTCTAGACCTCCTGCCTGGCAGCTCCAATTCCAGCATCCCTCTACAAATATATATTCAGTATCCTGCTCTGAACATGACCAAACCATCTCAGTCTGGCTTCTCTGACCTTCTCTCCAAAACATCTGACATGGTCTGTCTCTGATGGACTCATTGCTGATCTTATCCATCCTGGTCACTCCCAAAGAGAACCTCAACATCTTCATCACTGCAACCTCCAGCTCTGTCCCCTGTCTTTTCGATATTGTCACTGTTTCTAGACCATACAACATCGCAGGTCTCACCACTTTTACGTACACCTTTCCTTTCATTCAGGCTGATAGTCTTCTATCGCATCATTCCTGACACCCATTTTTCCACCCACTCCAACCTGCATGGACCAGTTTCTTTACCTCCTTTCCTCACTCTCCGTTGCCCTGGACTGTTGACCTTAACTACTTGAAATCCTCCAACTTCTTGATCTGCACTCCCTGTAGCCTCACAATTCCACCTGGGTTTGTCTCATTCACACTAATATATATTCTGTCTTGCTGCGACTAACCTTCTTTTCTCTCCGTTCCAGCCCATACCCCCACCTCTCAATGCTTTTCTCAACCTGTTCCCTGCTCTCACAACAGATCACAATCCAAAGCATCATGATCCATGGAGATTCCTGTCTAACCTCACCCGACAGGCTGTCCATTACCACTGCAAATAAGAAGGGGCTCAGAGCTGATTCCTGATGAAGTCCCACCTCCACCTTGAACTTTTCTGTTACCCCTACAGCACACTGCACCACTGTCTCACAGCCAGCATACATGTCCTGCACCAGTCTAGAACTCTGCCACTCCAGACTTCCTAATATATTGCCAGAGTTCCCCTCTTGGCACCTTGTCAAATGCTTTTTCTTGGTCTACAAAAACGCAATGCAGCTCCTTCAGGCCGTCTCTGTACTTGTCTGTTAGCATTCTCAAAGCAATTACTGTATCTGTAGTGCTCCTTCTAGGCATGAAGCCATACTGCTGCTCACAAATGCATACTTCTGCTCCTAGTCTCATTTCCACAACTCTTTTCCATAACTTCATCGTATAGCTCATCAACTTTATCTCTCTCTAGTGACCGCAAGTCTGCACATTCCCCTTAATCTTAAAAAATGGGCACCGTTACACTTCTTCTCCTCAGGTATCTTCTCACTCTCTAAGATCCTGTTGAATTATCTAGCCAGAAACTCTACCGCTGCCTCTCCTTTACGCTTCCATACCTCCACAGGTATATCATCAGGACCAACTGCCTTTTCACTCTTCATCCTCTTCAGTGCCTTCCTCACTTCACTTTTACTAATCTCTGCTACTTTGTGGTCTACAATAGTCACCTCTTCTACCCTTGCCTCTCTTTCATTTTCCTCATTCATCGGCTCCTCAAAGTACTCTCTCCATCTTGCCATCACTCCTCTACCACCTGTCAATACATTTCCCTCTCTATCCTTAATCACCTGGACCTGCTGTACATCCTTTCCATCTTTACCTCTCTGTTTTGCCAACCTGTATAAGTCATTCTCTCCCTCCTTACTGTCCAACTGAGCATACAAGTCATCATACACCCTTTGTTTTGCCTTTGCTACCTCTATCTTTATCTTACTCTGTATCTCCCTGTACTCCTGTCTCTTCTATCCAGCCCCCTAAGTATCCCAATTCTCATTTGCTAACTGCTTTCTCTGTACACACTTCTGCACTTCCTCATTCCACCACCAGGACATTACCACATTTCCACCTGGTCTCCTGGACACAAAATATATCCCACCTTCCTTCTCTGCATCATGTCAACCAACTCTCTACCTTTTCCTGTCATCGCCCAATGTTCAAAGTCCCTACTCTCACTTCCAGACTCTTCCCTTTTCTCTTATCTCTCTTTTACCAAGCACGGCTCCCTCCTCTCCTTCTTTGATCCACAGTATCCCAATTTCTACTGGTACCCTGTAGGTTATCAGCACCAATGGTTAACCCGGGGCCTTGAACGATCCGGTCTGAGATTCTTAGGTTTAATTTGCATGTTTGGTTTTGCCACACATTTTATGCCATATGCCCTTCTTGATGAACCCCTCTGCATTTATCCAGGCTTGGGACTGGCTAAGGGAGAGACTGGCCCACGTCCCTCCGAGGCTGCATTATTATTTCTTTTATGAATATTCAAGCCATTAATTTAATATTGCAATCGTTACCATGTAACTGTCAGTGCTGCTTGTGTCAGAAGTAAGAGATTATTTGACATTATTTCTATCTACTATGAGCGGTCAAGACAGAGGGTCCTCTACATTGGGCTGGTTGTCTGTCCGAGGCACCGCCGTCCTCAAGTGCTTGCTCATAGAGGAAGTCAGGTTTCTGTAAATAATCTTAAAGCTTGTGAGGTGATTTGGCTCTATATGACTAACATTTGACTTTACCGTCTACGCCAGGGATGGGCAAACTACAGCCCGCGAGCCAAATCCGACCCGCTGGTCTTTTTAATCCGTCCCGCCAAAGATTGGTACAGATTCATACTTGATGTGAATGATTGAATGTTTGGATCAATGAACGTGGGAGCTCAAACAGGAGATTATTTCATTTTTGGAGCTCCTTGAGAACACATTTTCCTTAGCTGAATGACACATATTGGCTTTGTGATTTAGCCTTTACTGTGGACATACTGACATACTGACACAAGAGGTAAAACTGGTTTGTGCAAGCAAACGTCAGAGTCTTCGCAACCAAGCTGGTTTTATTTTCAAAGCAAATGTCAGACGAGTCTGATACCTACTGTTAACAAACCTTTTTTTTTTAGTTTTTTTTTATATGTATCGTGTCTTGTGGTGACCCGGCCCGTCTGTCAAATTTTAAAAGTCAATACGACCCCTGACCCAAAAAGTTTGCCCACCCCTGGTCTACGCCCTGGCTTTCCCAGCATGGCAGCTAGTGTCACAGCTGCTCTGATAACTGTATCTTTCCGCCCTGACACGAATGGATTATCTGCCGGAGTACCAGAAAACCTAATTGCACACACAGCAAGCACACATACGCACATCAGGTGTTGATAGGTGTGTCATGGTTGAGGGTTTACAGCAGGAAGAAGCAACAAATGGATTGAGCTTTAATGGAAAAAATAAGATAAAAAGGGAGTAACATTCAGACACATTTTTTTTTTTGACATGGTAAGGGTTTAAAATATCTATTTCCTTCAATAAAAAATGTAAAATGTTAAACAAGTAAATTTTTCCAAGGTCAACCAATCATAATTTAGAATATACTATTAAAAATCCTCAGGTATGTTTTTTTTTTTAAATGTACGGGCCATTTTTCGGTGTGTGTGCAGTATTTCTAACTTCTTATCTAAATATAAATTTACAATGACAATCTTCCCAATCTGTGGAATGATTTTCCCTTCCGATATGTTTGATGCACACTGCTCATCAAAAAAAAAAAAAAAGTGTCTTTTTTTCCCCCCTCATTAAATTTATTACAATATTAGTTTACTGACTCGATATCTGATCATGCACATTATATCTATATATAAGTAAACAGGTGAGATAAGATTCAAGGCGTCATGGCTTTTCCAACTTTGGCCACGAGATTGTGCAGTGCGCGGTAGGGAGCGCAAACACCTTCTTGTGGCATGTTGCAAGGCCGCGTATTGTAATACAATCTCTTGATTGTTGTAAATAAGGACAGAGAGAATATGATTGTTGGAAAATGACTGGCCTGTAATTAATCAAAATGTATTCATTAACTCAAGAAAAGATTTCCTGAGCTGAAGATCTCTTGCAGACGTGTATTTTTTGATTTAATTAAAGTAAATTTAATCTTCCATATGAGTAAAAGTAGAAAATTGTCCCTCAGTTACGCACCGACAACAAGAGATAATTAATTCAAGCATCTACTTCCCTCTAGTGGTAACAGTGAGAAATAACAGGTTTGATGATCTGGGTCAACACACACACACACACACACACACACACACACCTTCAGCTCCCAGGACAAATACAATGTTAAATCTCCCCCCACGTATATAAATAGTGGAACTTTGTTGAACAAATACATCAACTTACAGATTTTGTGAGATACCAGCAGTCGCTTGGCCGATTTTTTGCTTAACGATACAAGCCAAGCCACGGACTGCTAGTTGGCCTATAGACAGTTATGGAAAAACACGAGTTAGGTGTGCGTGTTGCCGACTTGTTCATGAAGAGATGGTGAAGTTGTTGTTTGTGAGATACCTAGACCGATAGCATGATCTGTGAGAGAGACATTTTCGGGAGATTTGGTGCGGCAGACGGCGGCAACATCAACAGACGCTGTAATCAAAAGAGTCAATGAAAGCCAGTCGGGGATGGTTTGATCATTTTAAAAAGAGGACTGGCATTCACTCCATCGCTAAATTAAGTTTAGCAATAAAGCGTCGCAAAGTGTGCAGGTTAAATTTAGCAACACATTGTAGCATTAAGTGTGTAGTGAGAAAGTTAAGTGACAGAGCACCAAATGAAAAACACCTCGTCCGCCAGCATCTTCGTCCATCTTCTTCAAAGTAAATACAGTTAATAAAACCATTCTTTATATTCAAATGTATTCTAATTGTTTTTAGACATTTGTTATTTACAAAGTATGTTTTTCTTATTTTTAAACACCTACCAAAAACAGAGGGCCGGAACGGATTGATAGCCTTTCAGTTCATTTTAATGCGGAAATGTAATTCAATATACAACCAATTTGAGTAACAATTTGTGTCAGGGTCAGGAGGGGGTTGGAACCTATCTTGGCTGTCATTCGGTGAAAGGTAGGGTTCACCCTGGATCCATCACAGGGCCACATATAGAGACATACAACCACTCGCCCTGTTATTCACACGTCTGCACAACGTAGGGTCTCCAATGAACATCCTGCATGTTTTTGGACTGCGCGAGGAAACCGGCGAACCCCGAGGAAACCCGTGCAGACAGGAGAAGAACACTGACACTCCACAGAGAAAAGGCCACTCCAAGAATCATACCAAGGACCTTCTTGCTATGAGCTGGGAGCGCGAACGGCTGTGCCACCGTGACGCCCTATATCTTTGGTATTGGTATTCACTCAACTCAAAAGGGCTCATGTTACACCTCTGTTCATCCAGTTGCACTGGCTACCAGTAGCTGCCAGGATCAAGCACAAGGCCCTGACCCTGGCATTCAAAACCACCTCAGGAACAGGTCCAGCATATCTGAACGAAATGATAAGACCTTATGCTCCCGGCAGAGAGCTGCGTTCCTCTAGTACAAACCTACTAGCAGTACCTTTTGCTCGCTCTAAGAGATCTCAGGCAAAACTGTTCTCAGTTCTACTACCTCAGTGGTGGAACAAACTTCCAGAAGCAACAAGACTAGCATCATCTATCTCAACCTTCAAGAAACAAATAAAAACTTTACCCTTTCAGGACTTTTTACTGCGCTGATGCCCCAGATCAGGTTAGACAGCAAGTTAGGCTATGTAGTGTGTGTGTGTGTACATTTGTGTATGTCTTTGTCAAAAAAAAAGAAAAATCACTAACCCAAGCTTACTATTCTGTATATTTCCTGTGCATCGTGTATTTGCAAGTGTATTTGCAGTCCCTATGTCCTCTATTGTAAGTCGCTTTGGATAAAAGCGTCTGCCAAATGTAATGTAATCTTTGATGATTTATTTAGAAATGTAAAATCGGGCCTCTGTGTACACTGTGACATCACTAAGCAAAAACGCTGAAAATATAGATCATGGAGGACCTGTTGGAAAGGTTGCTTTCAGTGAAATATCTCCACCGTGCATTCAAAGTCTCTCTTACTATCAAAACAACTTTAATCTCATTGTCCTGAGCGTTTTAATTTGCCTTAAACACGGCTTCTTTTGGCACGCAATAATATCAACATTATCCGACTAAGACATCTGGATATCCGAGACTTCACATCTACTGAAATAACATGATCCACAAACATGATTAATAAATATATAATAAACTTCATGAATACACATACAATAAAAAAAGAAAATGAAAACCACAAGAGAATAAAAGTAAATAAAAAAAAAAAACCTCCATGCTTCAGAACAAACTAAATACACTGTCTATTCTTGAAACAGGCACGCATGCACGCACACACACACACACACACACACAGACACACACACACACACAGAAATATTGTCAGTATAAAAGACAAACTAAAAGTAGTACCAGCTCAGATCCCGAGTCTTCAAATTCTGATTGAGGTCCAAACAAAAGAGCCATTCTCCGAGGGGAGTAATCTGTTTTATGTGCTTTTCGAATGTCTTCTCAGTGCGATTCAGTTGTGCATTAAAACATATTTATCCTGGTCAAATAGTAACGAAATAGTAATACCAGAGCTGTTACCTGCAGGTACAGTTCAAATAGAGAAATCAGACACAAAACGCAAACATGTCACATTGTCAATTTTATTCATTTAATCTCTTGCAGCTCTGTGTCCTCAAATGAGGCCATCCAATTTTTATGCCATAATTTTTTCATTGGCGATTTGATCATCTTGTGAGTGAAGTGCAATATTCCAACATGCGGTAGATATAAATCCCTGATTTTGATTTGTTGTTTATTTGGATAATGACCGCTTTCTGGCGTCAGAAAGTAAAGTTTTCACTTTGGAGAAATAAACTTGGTGCCCTGTAGGAGCTACTTCACATTCAAAAAACAGCTATCTGTCTTCTTTAAAAAAATATATGATTTTTAACTCATCTCTCAAAGCTAAGATGAATGAAAACTGCCTTACAAACAGAATTGAGAGATAGGTGTTTTTCCCATTGCCCTCCTGCCAACATACTTTAAATTCCTTTGCGTATCTGATAAATACTGTACAAAAACAAACAAACAAAAAAAAAAAACACCTCTGTTATCCATAAGGCTCCATTCATTGATGTCCCGGGTGTGAAGTTGCGAGCGGAACGTCCGATGTATGCAGTCCACACTCAAAGTGCAACAAAAACAAAACAAATAAAGATTTCATTCCAGGTGGAGGAGCAGCAGCAGGATGTCTCAAACGCATTCATCTCCGGAGAAAATCCACGAATCGGCATCCCGAAAGGGTTATCCGGTTTGAAGCCCCGGTTTTCATGTTCGCCCCGAAAACAAACAAGGAAAAAATATATATACCTGTATACGCGTGAAAGTCTGTAAGTGCAATTACAGGTGTGTCCACTAGAGAGACCTCTCCGACCTTGGGTTTCTGGTTAGATGCTACGAAGAGCGCTCGTAGAAAAGGATGTAGGCGCTGCTGCTGCGAACCTGGCTGGCTGATATGGGGCTCACCCTGCGGGAAAAACAGGCAACGTATGGTGATCAATGTGACGTACACAGCTCTCTGTGCATAAATAATAATAATGGTAATGACCATTGGTACTATCGACATGAAATCTAATCGTATAAGAGTTGCCAGAAATTTCGAGGGAAAATTAGCTGAAAAAGAACCCTCAACAAGTAATTAACCTTAAAGTTAAACAACAAAATAAATCATATATATATATATGAAGAACCTTGCAATTAATAAAACTTGCAAGAGAATGATCTGAAAATGACACAGTGAGAACAGTGACTTATCGTTAACGAGAGGATAACAGTGCACCGTGATGACAATGTATTGTCTTGTTTACAATAGATTAAATTCAATTTTAAATTAAAGAAAAAAATACAAAGATTAATAAACCTTTAAGAAATGACTCGAGCGCTTGGAAAAATGACAGGACTCAGTACCTGGAGTCGTTGTAGTTGTACCACTCATCCAAAGCTGCGTTCCTACAGAAGGCGGTGTAGTGACCGCCTGACGTGTTTCCCGAATGGTTGGACACGGCATACAGGTTGTACATGGCTCGCTCTGCGGGGGGACAAAATGAGCTGGATGAGACAACAATATACTTCAAAGAAACTTTTCTTTAGATAATTATATAATATATATATTTCCTACCCCGTGCCATAACCGTATACAATAACTCACTCTCACAGTTACTGTGCTACTTCACATTGCCACTTTGCTCATTATTTATTCCTGTATATTGGTAAATATGGAGATACATTTTTTTTTTTTTTTTTTTAAGATTATACTTCATACTTTAGAATTGATTTTATTTATTTTTTACATGCATTTTCAGCTTGTCACTGTCTTGTCCTTGTGTGTTTTGCTGCTGCTGCAAAACAATTTCCTAATCATGAGATCATTAAAGTACATCTCATTTCTCATATATAAATATACATAGATATAGGATGAAAACAAGGAATAAAGAGGGTGGAAAGAGTAGGAACTATTGTCAGATCTTATCATGGCAACTGAGCTTGGTTTCTCTACTATAAACTTCTTGCAGTTCCTCAAACCTTTCCAGGGAGTAGACCATTTCTTTGTGAATTTAGACAGTATAAGAACTAGCAACCATAGAACCCAGTTCCTAGAACCATTTTAGGTCGTACTTCGAGGCAGGGTCTTTTTTGCGGTTCCACTGGGACTCATATGATTGTACATCAAATACTGTCAAACTCATTTTCACCAAGGGCCACATCAGCATAATGGTTGGCCTCAAAAGGCCACATGTAACGGAAACAGTAGAAATGTAACTAAATGTAAGCTGAGGTAAAATAAACATAACTCCTCTGTAATGTTGAATAACTCTGAATTTATTACTCATTCAAATCCAAAATGTTACATAATGCATTCCTATCTTACTGAAACCAGCCTTCCATCTGCATCAACTTTTAGGGATCATTTGTATTTCTCAATTACACTTGTTGAAAATGGCATTGATGTAGTTACACTGCAATCTAATGGTGGGATGTTGTCACTTTGGGGGTAACATGATCGGTATGAATTGTGGGAAATGTAGTTTGTGGTCAATGCAAACGTTTGACTTTTATTTTAAGATGTTCTTGTGGCCCACATAAAATGACGTAGTGGGTCTCATTTGGCCCGCGGGCCTTGAGTTTGACACATGTGACGTACAATGCTTGGAGACTGGTAGAACTCATAAGGCAGGCTCATTACCAGATACTTCTTGTGGGTCCGAAGCGCCATTTTTAAAAACTGCTGTGCTCACTGGTGAGCTGTTTTCATGTGAGTTGAAAAAAAAAACAGCGATAAATGGAGCGACAAAAAGTACCAAGCTACTCACCGTCACATCATACAGGTACATACAATCACAGAAGCTTCCATTCAAGATAATAATTCATTATATTTCAAAATTGTTAATTAATAAATGGACATTTTGAATGAAGGTTAATCAGGAAATGTGTGAAATAAAGGTTATTTACCAGGACAAAAAAATCCGGATTATTCAAAAAAAGCTAAGAACAGCATCTGATGTCACACACACACACATGGACGTGCGCACGCACCGTCACTGCTGGAGGAGAACTCCCGCAGGTCTAGGTCCTTCAGCGGAAAGTCCACAAAAGTTGACAGCTTGCTGCTGCTGACGTTGGAGTCTGAGAAACGTTTCAGGTCTGAGAGGCAGCGAGTTAAGGAGGAAACACTGGAGAGAAACTGATTTATCTGTGATATTTCAGGTTATTTTTCCACACAAATTACCCCCTTGAAGACATTAATTTATTTACTTTTAATGAGCCTCATTACACAATTTTGTGGTTTCAGAGGGGACGTGGCTTGATCTTATAATCTCGCCAGCTGTCAATCATTGTTATTGTATGAATATTCAAGCTATCATTGTCAGCTATAAGCATGCAGCTGTTAGTGCTACTGGTATACAGTATACCCTTGTTTTTCACGGGGGTTACATTCCAAAAAGAACCCGTGATAGGCAAAATCCGTGAAGTAGAAACCTTTATTTTTTTTACAATTATTATACAATTAATGCAGTCATTAATCCACAGAGCTAATGCAGACTCCATCCTTATCATGGTCTTGTTGCAGACAGTTGCAACCCTTTTTGCATCCTTATTAAAACTTATTGCTGCTGTCGTCCTCATGTTTTTTCTTCCTTCTTTATGGAACGAACGGTTGTTTCATTAATTCCGTAATGCCGACCTACAGCTGCATAGGTTTTACCTTCCCTTGGCATGTCCAGAAGTTTAACTTTATCTGCGATAGATAGCATCTTCCGCTGCCTTTTGGGCCCTGCCGAAGGTGCTTTTGCCGGTCCAGAGCGTTTTGTCAACATTATGAGTTTTAGAGAAACTTGAAATTGCAAGAGAATTTGCACGTACGTAATGTAAATTTGGCAAGCTGTTTTACGTACGTGTACATATTAAACTGCAACGTTATTGTGGCACAGGTAGAGAAGAAGCGGAGTGACTTTTTAGCCAATCAGAATGCAGAACACAATGCACGATGCAAATCCATGACGTAGCGAAACCGTGAAAAGTAAACCGCGTTACAGCCAGGGATCACTGTACTATATATTTCAGAGTTGAAACGTATTTGCTCCTTCTCAAAAATGCAGAAATTGAATGAGCCCCAGTGACCCCTGTTTTCAAAAGCTGCATTTGCCGGGAGTCGAATTCCGCAGTGATGGGCGGAAAGTGGCAGCAGGGAAAAGGATACGAAGGACGAGAATACGGGGGAACTTCTGGACGCTGAACCGCTTGGTGCATTTCCTCCTGGCGTTACATCGCGTGCACGTCTGAATCAGATGGAGAGAGAGCCGGTGAGATCTTCGTCAGGGTTACAGACCCACAGAGCCAGGAAGCCTTCTTACCGGCTGCTCATCTCCGTCCAGCACGTCCTCCTTCGTGAACGCCCGCAGACAGTCTTTCAGCGTCACGCTCCCCGATGTCGACTACGGAATGAATCAGATTGACAGACTACTCAGAAATCACATTTTAAGAAGAAAATAATATCGGATAAACCACCTCGATGAATAAACAAATCAACGGAAAATTAAAGAAAACTTTAAAGCCCGGTGGAATGATTAACCCACTGAAAATTAAAATGCCCAATTCTAATGAAACTGCTTTTTGCAACAAAACAACTGATGAGCATGTAGTATTAAAAACTGCAATATATATTTACCAAATCAAAATCTTGTCAGATTTATAGAACTTTGTTCGATCTGTGCATTGACAGGGAACTATTGTTCCGCATGTAATCCCAGCTATGACCACTAGAGGGAGTACCTGCAAGCAAGTGTTCTCTGACCTGGTCTATGGGGATGGAAAGATCCCAGAAAGGGTCAAAAACAGTGGAGCGGAAGCTGCAGACGCTGCAGGTCAACGAGCTCCTCAGCTGCCCGACGAATAGATCTGCAGAAAAACGAATGTCGGGTGGAGAGTTCAATGATAGGTCTTTTCAAATCGACGGCGAAAGGTCAAAGGTCACATACCGACTACTTTGCTGTCATCCCGCTCTAAATACATATTCCACATCCGCTTGCCTTTTTCTTCTTCTCTGCAAAGCCAATAAAAAGAAAAAAAGATCTTGCTTTTATTTTCAGTCAAGATTTGATCTCGAAAGCCTGTTTTTATATTGTTGTATATTGCATTTTTATTTTTTAGTGTGAATTCAAAAGATTTTTGGAAAAAATAAAAAATTGACCCAAATATGAAACCATAAATACATTAGAAAGTCAAAACAATTTAAATTGTTTTTAACATGATTTTTTTCTATGATTTTTTTTTGCTGTATCCTATCTATTCACTGATAATTACCCATCATATATATTTATAATAACACCTGGGTGGAGAAGAGAGAACTTCTACTGGGGTCAAAGGTGAAGCAGCAACTTACGGCAGGTGGTCAAAGTCCTCGGACGTGGGCGGGAGTCGAACTGTCACCCTGTTCACCTCATTGTGGAGACCGTCCAGTAGGAAACGCAGGAACTCCTGGGCGTCCTGCTGACTGACCACACACACACACACACACACACACACGCATTTGAGATTATTTAACACCAGAGAGAATCCCCTTTCCCCCCATGGATCAGTTTATGGACTGAAAGAGAATTTGATTGGGATTGTAATAGAATTAATTTAATAAAATTTTGATTAACTTTCAGGTACTTCACAAGTATTGGCATTTATTTTGGGGGGGTTCTTTAGGTTTTTTTTTAACCAAAACCTGGTACATAATTTTAAATTAACCCACAACTTTCAAATCAGTTACCTAATATAATTCTCTAAAAAATATTTATTTCTGAATTACTTACATTTTCTTTTATTATCTCAATTTTATGTTTTTTTTCTGCATTCCTATTAATTATTCTTATTTTCCAGGCAAAATGTTTTTTATTGTGATTCTTATAAATACCCAAGTTCTCAATTTTATCACTTTTAAAAAAGTATATGTTAACAGTAAGGTCATTTTACTTATTTTCTTGATTAGAAAATGCTGACAAATCAGAATTTTATATTTTGTCCTTTCTAAAGATACAATAATAATAATAATAATAATTTAACCTTTATGAATCCCCGTGGGGCTATTTGTTCTCTGCAATTAACCCATCATGGGTGAACCATGAGCAGTAATCTGGTGTCCAGTGGAAGAAGACTTGACAAACCAAATAACAATAAACAAATATTTATCTGAAAATGAGAACTCTTTGAAATCAAGCAGTTCACTGACAAGTATTCACTCCTATGTCTGTTTCAGTAAAGATCTATGAGGTGGACACTGACTTGCATCCGGCGAATTTGGGAGCGTAGCTCTGGATCTGACTCTTGAAGTCCGACGGACTAATGGTTTCATGATTGACGGACGTCCAGAGGCCCTGGGTCACTTTGGCGAACTCTGAAGGATGAGAAGAAACAAAGTCGTGTTGATCAGGAAACGCACCCTCAAAAAGAAAATCCAACTGATTATATAATGTGACATGTATACAGTTTTTACTTTTTCAGGAAACTTCACTTGTTGCCCTTTTTATAACAATAAAAAAGGGCAGAAATCTCCCCCAAAAATATATAGTGCCATTCATTCATTATCTATTTCACTTATCCTGAAGCCATAGTTGCAGGAAGGCTTATCCCTGCTGTCACTGAGCGAGAGGTTGGGGTTCAAACCTGGATTGATCACAATCACGTCCATTCACACACTCGCCTCTAATTACAAACAAATCGACCAATGAACAAAATTAACAATCAAATTTTGAACTGAGCTGAACTGAACACACAAACAAACAAACTCACTTGCTTTCAGCGTTGTGGCATTGTAGTGTAGCGGCAGTCGTGCTCCGCGTTGTTTACATCACTTGTTGTGTTCTACCATTACAATGCGTTTTTGTGCTTTTTTTTCAGTAAATCAGCCCTCAATATGACTCCCAAAAAGATTAAAAGCTAGTGCTAGTGGTGTTAAGAAAAAGTTAGGAACTTCACTCAATCTAAGGAAGGAAATAGCTAAACCTGAGAGCGGTGTTCGCGTTACAGATCTTGCAGAGCGCTACGACATGGCGAGGTCAACCATCTGTACAATCCTGAAGAACAAAGATGTGCCAAAGACAGTTGATGTGGCTAAAGAGGTAACTATTTAACTTTTTAAATTTGCGTTAACAAAGCAAATTTATTGTTAGTTTGGATGAATGAAAGAGCTTGCTGGAGATAGCGTTAGCTTTAGTTTATATGTGAGAAGGCTTTACTTTTGTCATTGTAGCAAAGGAAACGGCAAGTACGAACGCTTCAAAACAAAAATAGCTATATATAAGGGTCTTTAATTCCTTTTTTGCTACAAATAAAACCATAAAAATTTTCACAAGAGTACAGTATGATTTTTGTGGCTGGAGAATGGATCAATGGGGTTTACATTAATTTTAATGGGAGACATCGATCCGGTTCACGAACATTTTGGTTTGCGAATAGTCAAAGAACAAATAAAATTTGTAAGTCGAGGTTCTACAGGAATTTCACTCTCTCATTCACACTTCGGGGCAATTTCGGATATGTTTTGTCATACAAGTATTCACTCTCATTCATTCATTCTATAGACAAACTCATTTGTCAGGGGAATTTAGAGTCTCCACTGAACTTACAGAAAATTTTTGGGACTGTGGAAGTAAACTGGAGAACCCGAAGAGAACCCACGTAGACACCATACAGAAAAGCCCCCCAGTCAGAATCAAACCGCTAACCTCTTGCTCGGATGCAAGCATTTAGTTTTATAGCTTTATAATGTGTTGAATCATTATAAGAGAAGGAAGAGGCTTTTTTTTTTAAATAGCTCCAGTGACCTGCTCTACTTATGTAATGAGTTTATGGCCTTTTAAGGGTTTTTTTTTTTCCAAGAGGTGAGTGGTTTAAGGGTCAAAGTCCAGATGCTGTAAAATTTAAAGCCTTAAATAAAAACTCGAAGGCGTGACATGAATGCGCACCTTCAGTCAGCGCCGTCCGGCTGCTGCAGTTGTTGTTGAGGTCCACACGGTGGATGCTCCTCAGGCAGTAGTCCCTCAGCTCTGGCGTGTTGCTCAAACACTGGAGGATGGAGTTCATGAAACACTGAGGATGCAGAGACAGAAGGGGTTGAAGCCTTTGTCGGTGTCCAAAGGGTGAGAATGAAAGAAAAGAAAAAAAAAAAAGAAAAAAAAAAAAACAGGAAAAGGAAGAGAAAAGGAGCTCACGGTGTTTCCCAGGTTCTTCAGGCCCACCAGGCCTTGAGGACACTGTTTCTGTTCCCAGAGAGAAAAACAGGTTTCAGTCTGGTGACACATTTTGATGTTAAGTACACAAAATAAGGATCAACCCTATGGGATCTCAGGCTTTTCAACTCCAAAACGATGAACGTCTCCTGTTTTTTAGAAGTCTCTGATACAGATACACATATATTCGCAGCACATTTATTCTACGCAACGTTCAAGCAGAAAGACCAAAATGATTGATAATTTAATCCAAATAAAATGACTTCTTAACTTAACGCCGTTTTTGATATAACCAGTATATTATAAATGTTAAACAAATAAATTGCAATCCTTTTAATAAACAAAATAAAGAAACAAAAATTGCATGAATCAGAAAATCATCTGTTGGGAAATTAGCTAAACAGGTGGCGCGGTTTTTAACAACTCAAACTAAATGTTGCGATGTTCCCTGGTTCAGGGTGTGGGAGGGGGTGGTGGGCTATCTTTGTAGATTCTCCATGTTCTTCCTATGTCTATGTGGGCTTCCTCCCAAAGTCCAAAAACACGCAGCGGCTTCATTTGAGACCCTAAAATTCTCAGACATGTGAATGATAGGGTGAATGGTTGTATGTCTCTATATGTAGCCTTGTAATGGATCCAGGATGAGTCCCGCCTTTTGCCTGATGAAAGCTTGGATAATCTCCACCCCATCCCACTGTGACCCTGAATGCAGGATAAGGGGCATAGAAAATGAATGGATGAATCAGCTGATCATTCTGCACGAGGCAAAAAAAAAAAAGCCAAAGTAAATAAATAAACTGATAAAAAGCAACACAGACAGGAGATAAGCTTGAATGTTCTTGAAAAATTGAGAAAAAAAAAACGAGTAGCCAAAAGTAATCGAGTAAAAGTAGGCGAGGCTTTCTTGATACTTAAAGATAAATATATAAATATTCAGGCATTCAAAATTCTGCAAAATGTGAAAAATAAAAGCAAAGAAGTGCAGAAAATCAAGGAATCAAACAGCAAATCAGCACAATAATGAAAAAAAAACCCATTATTTAATAATATCCAAAAGATTCTTAAAAAGGAATCAGTAAATAAATAAATAGCTTTTCAAAGTAGCAACAAATTATAGCAATAAATGATCACAAAAATCAGCAAGTTTGGTGACATTTTGGTACAATATAAAACCAACAAGGACATTTTCATCTAATTAAATCATCCAATTATTCCATAACAAACATAACACATAAAATATCTTTTTCATATAGTTTTTTTCATGTATCAAACATACACCTGCTGGTATGGAGTTTATCACGAAAGGTAACAAGAAATTACAATCAAGGAAATCATGGGAAAATAAGGAACATAATACTAGAAAAGCTCTCCTAGTTATGGCTTGTTACTGATTGCAGATGAGTTGATGTGAATAGCGCTTACGAAGTTGGCCGTCAATCGTGCTGACGTAAGCCGATGCGTGACACGCCGTTGTGCAACAGTCTAACTAACCGACTAGCTTGTTTACTTAAGGAGTAAGACAGTAACTTGGGTGACCGTAGAAGGTTCCGGTTCACTGAGGCCGAGGGGCCGACAGGCTCCACATTAAAACTGCCTTATATAATAAAGACAACCCACATTGTCTGAACCTGGTTTTCTTCATTGTTCCCTTGGGTTTGGAATTAAGTGCTACTTTTTTGGCGCTACAATCTTTTAAAAAACAATTTATCACCAATCATTTTACCGATCAGAAGCTTGGCGGTTTTCAATCCCCATGATCCTCCTGTCTGCATGCCGAAGTGTCCTTGGGTCAAAGAAGCAGCTCCCGATGGCCTGGTTAGCGCCTAGCATGACAGTTCTACCATCTTGCGTAAGGCACATTGTTTACACTTGACTGCGTTCACCCATTCACACACACTGATGGTGGCAGAGCTGCAATTCCAAGGTGCAAAACACACCATCTGGAGCAACATGGGGGTTTAGTTTCCTGGCCGAAGACACTTCCACATGCAAAGCAGAGGTGCCGGGAAATCGAACCCCCAATCTTCTGATTGGAGAAATTGCCTGCTCAAGCCACAGCTGCCGACAGGTAATTTGGAAAAACATTCATTTTTTTCCATTATCGTGACTGCCTGAAATTGCTTGCACCATTCATAAGAAATAGTAAATAATAAAGTCATGAAAAAAAGATTGAATCTTTTTTCTCTTTAGTGAAATCAAAAGATTGCACAAAACTGTAGAAAAAAAACCCTCTGCTGCAACTTTGTCATGCCGTCAGATGTCTTTTTTTCACTTTACCAGTAGTTTGTATCTGCATGCACTTTATACTTAAAACTTTATACCTTATAGTGTAATGTTTACTGTTTAATGTTATAGTGCACTTTATTGTTTGATTTGCACTCTGCTATTATTATTTTGTCAATTTCATGTCACTGTTGGATTGTGAGAAGCATCTTCTCGATTCCTCTGTATGTTCACTACATGCGGAGAAATTGACAATAAAGCTGACTTGACTTTTTTTTGAGTTAATAGGTGCATAGAACTTAATGTAAAGCAAGTGAATAACAAAATAAATAGATTAAAAAATAGTAAAATAAATGTACTTAATGGATTACATCACATAACAGTTTAATAAATAATAGATCAATCAATGAGTTGCGATTAAAAGTAACACTGACTGAAGATTAGATTTGATTGAATGGTTAATCATAGAGCAGACATTCTATGCTTTAATGATCATATCCACTGATAATCTATCAAGTCAGTTTTATAATGTTAGCTAGTACAAAGGACCTTGAGTATAAGGAACTTATGTGGCTGGTCGGCCACATTTCTTATCTAATTTTTTTATGCACGGGCCAACTAGGTTAACAAAATGAAAATTCCAATTTAAATATTTCAATTTTTCAGCATTTTATTTCAATTTTAAAATCATTGATAATAATATAAATGTACCAACCAATATTATTTTGGAAAGAAATTGAAGGAAAAAAAAATTACAAAGGAAAAAATAAGGCCGGATAAGAAAGAAAAACGGGACAGATGTGGCCCGCGGGCCGTAAAATGCCCAGGTCTGATTTAAACACTACAATCCTTCCCGGGTTTTGTCCATACTATAATATCTCTGACAGGGTTGAGGTGCTAGTTCTTGACAGCAGAACCCCGCGCAAGGACACGGCAGTTCTGCAGGCATCGTAACAACGTTGGCACGGCATTCCAAAAGATAACATGTTCTTTATCAGCAGCGTTCCTTTGTGTTATGCAAGAGGCATAAAGAATGAGATCCCAGAAGTCAGACGGGTACAAAGATGACAGCAACCCATTTTAGACGCGGCAACTATGTGAAATGAATGCAGTTTCGCACTGATATTTACACATGTCAGATCCAAACACACTAGGAAAAATATCTTTTCAAAAACAGTTTAAAAAATGAAACAACCGAAAACAAAACAAACAAAACTCCAGCAACTTTAATTTCATCTACTTTTTGTGTTTCAGAAGGATTATGGCAAAATAGGATAGATATAAAACAGTGCGTCATTGGCATATTAGCATTTTTTTTCTCCCTTTTGCAAAGTAATCACTGTGTTACAGCTACACATGTGCAATTGTTGCATTGTTACGTTTCCTTAATCATTGCAATTTTTTTAATTTGATATTCAGACTGAAGAATATTTAAGAGGCGGTCCACTGGATTTTAATAGCTATATGAATTTCAGATTTTTGTGACCTGATGCTTTCTTCACCTTTTCTCACTATATAAATTCAACTTATTCTAACTTTATGTTTATATAACTATTTTTATTTTATATTTATGTTCCAGTTCATTTCTCTTAGGCTAGTTTTTCACCAAAGCGTTTCTAAAGTCTTGCCAGTTGCGGATAATAAGTCAATTTCTACAAAGTTCTCGGTTTTCAAAAAACAATTTCCTCATGATTTTCTAGATTATTTCAAGTTAGACTTTTTTTTCCTTCTAATTTTATGGCAATGTTTTGGCCATA
Source organism: Fistularia commersonii (assembly GCF_037954325.1). Taxonomy (NCBI): domain Eukaryota; kingdom Metazoa; phylum Chordata; class Actinopteri; order Syngnathiformes; family Fistulariidae; genus Fistularia; species Fistularia commersonii. Next base: position 8,566,332 of record NC_141298.1, on the reverse strand, counting down.
TTTCTACTATTGAATGAGTTCAATGTGTACAAAATGATTGAAGTCCTAACTGAAGCAATTTACTTTCTTTCTTTTTCCAGGCGAAACATTTAATCAAATGTGATTATATATTTTACTATTATAATAATTGTTAAACTCAGGTTTGCAAATCTTGCCATGTTGGTGCCCTCCACAAATTTCTAAAAATTTGAGGTAAGTTTTATCTCTGCTTTGAACGTACAGAACTTATCAATCTGCCTCTTTTGCTAATTCGACATCTCCAAAGTTGTCAAATACAGTTTGCAAAGTCTGACACTTGGACATTGCTGCAAAAACCGTAAAAACAAAAACAAACAAACAAACAAAAAAGTTAAAATATAATCATATAACAATCAACTGGATCAATTGCAATCAATTTAAGAATTATGCAAAAAATGTTTAGTGTTAGTTGGTTAGTTAGTCAAGGACGAAGTTAAATAGACACATACGCAGAAATTAGGTAATTGTGGCTTTTTCAGTGTGTATTCATGGTTGTTTTCGATAGATAGATAGATAGATAGATAGATAGGTAGATAGATAGATAGATAGGCTTCAGGCCTCAGGAGTTACAGACCATAATAACACTGACGTTTCCCAAATCATATAAAGTTATGTCAAACATTTTAAAAGTACTATTTTTGCAGGATGACACGATTTTTTTTTATTTATTTTTTTTCTCTCCGAAGGCACCACGGGCTCCAGGTAAACGCACCTTGTCGTGGTTGATGATGAGCCCCAGGAACGAGGACACGAGGGCGGACCGGGAGATGGACGGTCTCTTCCGCCGCACGTCGGACTTATCGGCGGGCTGGAGTCCTCCCGGTCCCCCCGGTCCTCTCGGCTCTCCCGGAGCTGCTGTGACCGTGTAGGAGTGACGCAGGGACGGCATGGCGGGTAGAAAGCGGAGGAGTAGGGAGGGCTACCTGTAGCCACCGGGCGAGTCAATGCCGTAGTGAGGAAGTCCAGGTGACCCGCGGCTGATTTTCCTGCTGCCGGTGAACGTCTCCGCCCATCTGGCCGGGAGGCCGCCTTCTGGGGCCGTGGGAAATGTCGACACTTTGTGAACGGCGCTGCAAATGAACGGTCGTTGAATGTGTAAACGATACACACATATACAAACTCACACAAACACAAACACACGCACACGAAAATACAGTACATGCAAACATCTATCTATCTATCTATCTATCTATCTATCTATCTATCTATCTATCTATCTATCTATCTATCTATCTATCTATCTATCTATCTATCTATCTATCTATATAGATTTATATATACACACACACTGTATAATCATACACACACACCTAAAATACAGCACATGGAAACATATATCTATATATACACACACTGTATAATCATATACACACACATACGAAAATACAGTACATGCAAACATCTATCTATCTATCTATATAGATTTATATATACACACACACACTGTATAATCATACACACACACAGACACGAAAATACAGCACATGGAAACATATATCTATATAGATACACACTGTATAATCATATACACACTTACACGCACGAAAATACAGTACATGCAAACATATATCTATATATATATGTATATATATATATATACATATATATATATACACTGTATAATCACACGCGCACACACACACACACACACACACACACACAAATACAGTACATGCAAACATATATCTATCTGCATATATACACCGTATAACCATACACACACACACACATACATAGATATACATGTAAATATGTGTATGTGCGTGTATATATATATAAAAAGTTAGTGTGTGTGCATATAAATATATATGTATATAATATGCAAACGACATTACACCAGGATGGATAGGATAAGGAATGAGTCTATCAGAGGAACAGCACATGTTAGATGTTTTGGAGAGAAGGTCAGAGAAGCCAGACTGAGATGGTTCAGTCATGTACAGAGGATGGAGAGAGAATATATTGTTTGACGGATGCTGGAATTGGAGCTGCCAGGCAAGAGGTCTCGAGGAAGACTAAAGAGAAGATGTATGGATGGAGTGAGAGAGGATATGAAGGTAGTTGGTGTGAGCGAGGAGGATACAGAAAATAAGGTTAGATGGAGAAGATTGATTCGCTGTGGCGACACCTGAAGGGAAAAGCTGAAAGAAGAAGAAGAAGATGCACATGGTGCAAACACATGGTGTATACAGTTCCGAGTATTAGCAGCACAAACATATATATATTCATCAATTTTAACATCACCGACACACTTGTATTTATATACACAGACATAGACACAAAACATACATATATATTTATTTATAAATAAACTGCCTGTACATACACAGACATGTATATTTTATTTAAGTATGTGCCTAAAGACTATATAGCCTACATAGTTCCTAACATTAGCTGCACTCAGGCTCATACAGTCACATACATATATAATGTATATGTATATAGTATAAATACCTTTATATATGTATACACACGCACACATACATACTCACATATTCACATGCATACATGTATTGGCAACACTTTTGTTTTTCTGCAACTCAAAAGTATAAAGTCCAACATTTTTATGATTAAATCCAAATTAAATGATTTGTTCAACGTATTGCTAATTCCATATATATAAACAGCATATTTTAAGTGTAAAAGAAAAAGTTTGTGCAGAAGATCGACCTTTCAGTTGCTTTCTTTAAACCTGCCTCACACGCACACGATAGAAATGTATTTTGAAAATTTTACTAAAAGTAAATATATATATATATATGTATGTGTGTAAATTGTACTTTGACATAGAGGGATTTCAAAGATCCCTGCCATGCTACTCGAAGTGTGTCCTTGTGTCTGGAGTAAAGTTTTTTTTATTCAGCATTTCAAACCAACTTTACCTTTGGAGACAAAACCATATTATTTGAAATCATGTTTTTTCACTGCTTTAAATTCAAATTTTCTTTGCTCACAAACACAGTTTACTCGATGTCTGGTGTTTTTTTCATCTGCTTCAACCCCCCACCCCTATCCCAACCTCCACGCTGACCTTTGGACGACAGTTTTCAGAAATTTTAATGTCGCAGCAGAAAAGAATACGATAAGGAGTTTTGATCCCTGCCTTTTAAACCTCAACGTCCTTGAATGGAGCCGCGAGAGTCCTTGGCCGAAGTCCGACGGTTACGTAAAACGCACCTCCTGGGCAACGAGTGTGTTTGTTTTACAAGTCCGCAAAAAACAAAATAAAATTGGGGTTTTATGACATGTAATGCGTTGCTTTATATGTCACTTTCGAATGAGATATAGGACAGATGTTTCCAGAGTAACAGCCAAAGGATACAATCTCAACTCCTGTAACTTCTTTTCATAAATTGCTACATAGCACTTTCAGAAAATGAGAATCAAAATATGATATGACAAACTGGTATGAAAATGTGAATAAATACAAAATGTATGTGTATTTATACATACATAAACATATGTATGATAACATATTTAAGAACTGTGTATATATAAAATTAGCATCATCCAGTGTTTGTATATACAGTATATACACACATCTACACACATACATATTTAAGAACTATGTAAATGTAATATTAGCAACACACATATATATATATATATATATATATATATATATACAGAAGCTAAAAATAACACACCACACGCATATATACACACAGACACATATATACATATTTATACAAATATGTATTCAAGAAATGTAAATATGCAATATTAGCGATACCCTTGCCGATATACAATATTAGCAAGGTGGAAGAACCAGGACATTCTGGAGAGACCGTGACTCTAGGCTGGCCTGGGAACTCCTTGGGGTCCCCCCAGAGGAGCTGGACCGTGTGGCCCCTGTGATCCGACTCTGGATAAGCAGGGGAAGATGGATCGATCGATCGATCGATTGATGGATGCTTTCATCTGACATGTTTTGCACTTGGGACGGGTTCCATCCAATCTTACTGTATCTCAGATACCAACAAAACCAAACCAAACAAAAAGACTGACAGAAAGCAAAACCGATACGTTATGCAACCTGACTGTTGGACGTATCACCAACGATTAGATGTGACACTTAGCCTTGTGACAGAGCTGACAGGTTTTATTGATCACCGCTGTAAAGACCTGATAATAACAACGTTAGCATGGATTGAAGCTGGTACATCCAAGGGTGCTATGAACAATCATCTTTAGCAGGGGTCCACAAACTACAGGATACGGCCCGCCGCCATATTTTGCCCAGCCCTGAACAATACAAGAGATGAATTATGATTTTTTTTTTTTAATTCTGGCCATGTAATCGTGACTTGTACATACATAGAATGTAACATTCTATCCTGCCCTTCTGCAGTCTGTGCCTCATCTGAAACCCCTCCCTCAAAAAAAGAAAAAATCCTGGACACCCCCCTGTCAAATAACACAGAATAATGGCGAAAAGATTAGGTAAGAGAGAATAGATTCAGAATGTAGTTTATTTAACCTGGTAGGTGTATTTAACTTGGTAGATGTTGTTATCAGTTCAGTTTCATAGCCTGCTTGCTTTCTGGTTCTCACAGTGAATTTGAAGTGAGAGAGCTGCAAACAGTTGTGTCTACAAGAAAGTTAATGTTCCTTGGTCTTTTTATCTGTGTACAAACTTGAAAAGGGTTCTTTGGTTATTATTTATCTCATAATTAGTGCTATTTATGCCATTAATAATGTTATTATTTATTTTCTATTATCTATTTTCTTTTTTTTTCCTGTCAAGATCCCAGAAAGGGTTAATTTTTGGTTACGCGTGGCTTTCTGGAAAACAATAAATGTTTATGTTTAGACGCCCCTGCGACCGTCAAACGTTTTGTTAGAAACTGGTCCGGCTCCCCGTCAGAGAAGGGAAAAGTTATTTGGCCCTTGCAGGAAAAAGTTTGGGGACCCCTGACCTTTAGTAACAAATGATGGCAATTAACCAACTAAGTTCACCCAAGTTTACAAACAAAAACATAATAATTCACAACAGCTCTTTGGGTTAAAAACAGATTCTTTTCCACCTATTATTAAGTATCAAAAATTTATAACTGTTTTTTTTTTATTACTTGCTCATTGAAAAATACTTGCTTTTTATCAGATTTACGTCTTTGAAAACATTATCCAAACTTTTCTTGGAAACAAACTACCTTGTTTCGTATTGCTGTGTATTTATTCCCTGTCATTTTGAGAGAAAACTTGAGACAGTTCTCAACAATGAGATTTTTCCTCCAGAAAATTTGTGTAAAATACCGTAGAATGAATAGCGCACACATATGCATATAACTTGCACACATATACATAAAAAAACATAAAAATTTGATATGAATGCAGAATGCAGAGCCACATACAACAATAAGCCATAGTTTCAGGTCTCTGCGCCTTTAAAATGACAACATGTGGCGTGGAAAAAAATCAAGATAAAAAATATATATATATACAAATAATCTGATTTCAGTTTTTTGATAGATTTTTAACAGAATCCTCTTTTCTGCCTATTCTTTTGCATAATTGTGACAAAATATTATATGAAAAGGATTTTTGCTCAATTGAAAAAAAGTTTTTTCTGGATTTTTCCACATTTTATATAATAGACTTTTTTTTTTATAGATAGCTGGCTGATTAATATGCTGATATTACAGGGCCATATATGGAGACAAACAACCATTCATTCACTCATTCATTAAACATTAATCTAGATATCTTGAAAAAAAAACATCAAAACAACTAATTTCAAGATACGTAGATATATCTATGTATCTATGTGACTTAAAAAAAAGGATTAGATCAAGATTAGGAAAAGCCTTTTTTGTTCAAACTGGAACAGAAAAAAGACATAAAACAATGACATGTATAGTTAATTAAATATCAAGTGTGACGTGTTTCAAAAATACAAAAGAATTTATCACAGTTCTGACAGACAGACAGACAGACAGACACACACACACACACACACACACATATTTATACTCAAACCCACATACTTACATAACTGTAGATACACAACAACGTCAGGAAATGAGGGCACTTCGTTGTTTTATATTGTTTCCGGATACAACAGGATACTCGAAGTGTGTGTACGTGTGTGTGTGTGTGTGAGTGTGGGTGTGTGTGAGCCCTGCTGCCCTACATGTGATGACACTCACTCTTATTAAACAGCCGAAGTGTAAATTTGCAAAAGTGTGTGAGGTGACATGCACTCCTGATGAAACAAATTAAATGATTAGATTTCTTCAAGTGAGCATGAATGCATCGTCGGCCTGAAACCAACTCAGGATTTTTCGTGACCAAACCAGTTAATTCGGGTTTAACTAAACTAGTCTTCAAGGGGAGGCTCAAATCTCAAGCGGGTCATGGATTCTGGGCCTGAAAAATGCATGTATCGTCGTGGCAACATGACTAAATCAAACCATTAAAAAAATCTTTTGTTCGAATCAATAGAGTTGAGTCGGTCATCAAATAGGAAGTTTTAGGATTTTTGAAGTAAGGCTTGGTCAAGCGTGGGTCATGTGACCCGCCTCCGCGCCCTCTGCATTCAGATCATACCTGGCGGAGGCTCGGCGCTTCCTCGCTCCTTTTCTTTCTGCTTCCATTTTTCAAGCTTTTAAAATATTTGAACACGACTGCTAACGTGACCCTGATCATTTGATATAAACAAAAAAAAAAAAAAAAAACAACAGAAGCATAACTGTGTAATTAACTGTCGTTATTAATCTGAAGTGGCTGATAGAATTAAATTACCTTTTTTTTTTTTTCTTTTCATCATATTTTTAATTTTCTTAGGGGTTCCGCCTCCCGATCACACACCGATCCTCGGTCCGAGTGTTGCTCTTTACGAAGTACGAAGAGATGAACGTGTTCGACTTCCTGCAGGCAAAACACCGCTGTTGAAGAAATTTTATGTCAAAGTGGAATTATCTTTTGTGACGATTGATCAGATCTAAGAAAATTATGAAATAAATAACTCTGGTATTATAAGCGAAATAAATATCAATTATTTAAATCAATAATTTATCCGGTAAATATGTTAAAATACATGTTCCTTTTGCATTTTTGAGTATCTCTTGAATACTCAGGGAACCGTAGTTGGTAACTTTGTTGAACTTGAGTTTCTACATGAATTATTTCTCTTTTTTTCAAAGTGTCACAAAAGCAAAGAGGTCTCGTTAACTTCCCAATGACATCCCGGAATTGAAATTTGGAATTTCCAAGTATTTCAATGCCTTCTACAATTAAAAGCCATTAAATATACTGAAAAATCAATCGCAATAATGGATTGATAAAATGATAAAACGCATTCGAATGTGTGCATCGGCCACATTATTTCAATTTCTAATTCGACTCTTTTGCACGCAAAAAAAAATAAACCCTGATCGATCAATCGCCGCTGTTATGGATCAATACCGTCTGACCCTGGAGGATGACTGAATGGATGCAACTCTTCCAGTCTTTGTGAGCTTCTTTATTTCTTCCAAACGGTGTGTGGATCTCGCTGCCCCCTCCAACAAATAAACCCAGCGGTGTGACAGGGAACTGTACATCTGGATGTGTGTTTTGTTTACATATTTTTTTTTACAAAGAACCAAAGATTTTGGAGAATCCAGTCGCTTGTTACGTGATAATTACTACTTAATATTCACTTGCACGCTTACTCTTATGACTATTTGTATTGCACTAAGCAAAAACCTAACAGTGATAAAAATGATTTCCTTATTTGGTGATGCAGGTAGTACACTTGATGCAACAACTTGACAAAAATGGTAATAATATGTAAATTAATTTTGTTTGGTTTGCAAAGTTTTCTGTAATAAACAGCTTGAGCACATTATGGCATAAATTCCCCTGATATTTGTGCTAAAAGGGTTCGATACACTTACGAAATACAAGGTGATAATTGTGTTGTAACATTTCATTACAAAATGAAAATTACAATTTAGACTGATATTTTTGTTTTTGGAAAAAAAAAAGAAGTTCACTACATCTGTCTATCTTGGGTGTTACCAGGTAACATGTTCGATTATCACCTGCGTTATTACCAATGATGCATCTGTAATAGCAACTGCATTACCATGCTATAACATGTCCAGCTGGTAATTACAAATTGCAGCTGATGGTCATGAAAAATGTCAAGGCAGTCTCAATTAAATAATACCTCACGTCACATATCACTCATTTATCTATGTGGGAGATCCGAATATAACAGTAATGTAAAAGTAAAAGTTAATAAAGCCTTAAGTTTGCATTTATTTTGTGTGGAGATGTCAACAACTAAAACAGGGTGATGGGGTTACAAAATAAAATAAGTTCTTTAATTTCTAAAATTGGGAGGATCCCACATTTCAGTATGTGTAAGAGATTCTGTATCAAATTAAAATATTTAAATATATACTTGTTTAATGCTTATTCTTGTTTTCAATTACTGCCGCCATGACTCACGATAAATTGATTTAACTATGTTTACAAGTATGAAGTAATCCCTTTATTTACACGGACCTGGTTAATGCTTGATTATGCATTGATATATGTTAATTGAAGTGACCTCAATGTTTGACCAATCAAAACGCAGGAAGAAAATAAGAAATAAGAAAATAGGGTAAAAGAACACACAGAAAGATGTCTCTTTACCATCACTTCGTGGTGGCATGCAGGAAGTAGAACGATGACAAAAATCAAGGCATCATCTTTACTGTAATTTTTATAATTATAATAATTATTATTTTAACCATCAAATGAAATAAATCACATAAATTACAAAAGGTGATCCTGGCGTGGTTCCTTCTCGCCTCGGGATTTTTTAAAACATCTCAGGATGATAAACAAACAAACCAAACAAATTAAGTTTGACAAAAGAAGAAACTATCCAGAATTAAGCATATGTTTGGGTTATTTCAATGTTCATTGTTCTTTGCTTGCATGGAATCCTCAGGAAATAAAGCCACAAAGCGATTTAGGTTTGCCGGGTTGGTGAGCCTTCATCTAACCAGCTGCTACACGATCACGCTATCTATTACTTAGTTATTGTCTGTTAATAACTGGACTGAATAAGGCAAAGGTGCGTTTCATTCGGGGAAAAAAAGAAAAGGAAAAAAAACTGTGTCAGTGCTTTGAGTCTTTTCTATTTCTGTGTGCGCGTGCGTGTGTGAGTGTGTGTGTGTGTGTGTGTGTGTGTGTGTGTGTGTGTGTGTGTTAGGACAGAAGGGATTGAATCCAGGCCAGGTACATGGAGGTCACGGCGAGCAGAGGAACCACAGGAGCGAGAGGGCGGCTCGAGCTCATCGCTGCGGGAGGAGGAACAAACAGAAGGGTTTATTTATCTATTTATTCATTCATTTGTTTCACCTGTAATAAATATGTGATGGACTTTTTGGCTAATTGAGTACTCTGATTTGGAGCCTGGTCACGAAACACAGGATATTCATTGATTTTATTTATCTTTTTTTTTGGGGGGGGGGACAAATTGTCATTAAAATGAAATAAAAATAAAAGGAAAAAAAAATCCCAAATCTAAATATTTATCCTTAATATGACTGAATTAATAAAACCTAGCTCTATTTAATTTAACTCAACGTAGGTAAATAAAACCTTTGGCAAAATTGCAATAAAATTGTTATTTTTGTAATCATATATGTAATTACATTTATTACTATAATATTATTATAGTAATTATAAGCTGTTATGAAATAAATAAAGCTAAAAAAATTGCCTCAAACTTCTGAAAATGACACTGCTATCATGCTTGATTTGTTGTTTTACTTCTTTCCAATTGTAAAATGAGAACAAAAAGGCAAGTAAATGTTTATGTTATTCTTATTAAAATTAAAGCTATTTAAATATTTAACCTGGAATAGTCCTTTTGTAGAGACCCTGGATGTGTGCAAAGTTTAAAATATATATACACATATATATGTACAGAAATAAAAATATATATATTGAATAATGAAAAAAACCCACAATGTGAAATACTGATATTACCATCAAGTGTAGTTTAACAAACAAAAAAAAGAATTAAAAAAAAAACCCAAACAATTATGTGGCCCTCAATAAGGGAAAGGCAGAGGAGGAAATAAATTAAGTAATAAGCAAAGTTATATAAATAAGTAATATGATATCATTTTGATATTTATACTGTATATTATTATTTCACACATATTTCAGAGAAAAATATATGAATGAACAATGAATAATATAAGGTGAACAGTAGATGTTACTGATGAAGTAATAAAACAATCATTGGATTGATAAACTAATGAAAAATGGGATGCCCACATGGAAGTGTGTTACCAGACGCCTATTAAAATGTATATATCATTTCATGAATATTTAATTAATCAAAAAAAAAGCAGAATGAAATGATAAATAATGAAACTGTACGCTATTTTATTGTCATCATTGTCATTTTACTTGTCATTAAATGTAATTAATTATTTACTTTACTATTTTAATGATTTTAGTGCTTCGCTCTGCTTTGACTTCATGGTCATTTCGGAAAGAATAAGATAAAATAAAATAAAATAAAATAGAAAAATAAAATAAAATAAAATAAAAAGATAAATAAATACCATCTATTTAAAATAAATTAAAATTAAATAAAATGCACCTATTTCCTGCAAACATTAGACATTAGAATGAGAGCCCCATGGTAGTTCTCACCCCGGCAGCTTTTCCTGTCTTGCTGCAACATCCCCGTCACGCAGCTGCACATTGGGCCGCTTCCTTGACTGGTGCAGATCTGCTCGCAGCCGCCGTTGTCCTCCTCGCACCAGTCCAACTCTGAGGAGACACCAAACACGGGTTATATTTGACCTTGCGTGAGCTTTCTGCTCGCCCATTTTATTCCTTTCTTCCGTTACCTTGTCTCCGAATGGGCCCGACAGTCAGGATGTGCTCCCTGCGGTGACCCTCCTCCGAGTACGTCCTCCTCTTGTGCGGACAGTTCTGGATTTAAGATAATTAAGGTAAGATAAGATAGACTTTTTCGATCCCATGTTGGGGAAAGTAAATTTTCACAACAGTATTACAATAATTACTATTGAAAAGTGGGCGAATGGAAATACTAGAAAGAATATCCAAACACATTTTAAATAAATGTATATATTTAAAATAAAATGTAATCTTTTTAATTTTCTTATATTGATTTATATATGACTGCTGTGTGCAGGGAATGGTTATAGAAATAAAAAGGAATCCTATATAAAAAATATATATGTGATATAAATATAATGATATCTGATTATACACATTGAATAATAAAAGTAATTAATAAAAATAAAATAAAAATGATTAAAAATGAATAAATAAAAAATGACTGTATTCTAAAATAAATATGAATAGACACTCTTGACATGGAAAATACACTTTTCGACCCTCCCGATTTCCTCAGCTGGCATTTCTCACCACTTTGCAAGCGCTGGCTTCCGAGTCGCACAGCGTGACGTCGCAGTGCAGGTGGACCTCGTCGTAGTCCCCGATGAACTTGAAGACAGTGACATGGAAGCGGCAGGTGAGCGAGACGCCGTTCTCTGCCATCCCGATGGTGTTGTCCTTGATGTTCGGACACCTGGATATTGTGATCGGGGAGGGGTCGACTGGTTAAAAGTGCGGAATTAGCTAGAAAATCAACCCAGTCCCATTTGTCATAATCCACCAGATTATTTCTGATCACCCTAATGTGACAGGCCGGCGCCATTTTTCTTTCAACGCCCATGGGATTCTTTGCTCGGAGAGGACGTCACTCAAAAACCCAGAAATGGATGTAACAAATCATCATGCATACATAAATAAACGATCTATAACATTTTTTTTGCCATGCTGCATTTTCATTGTAAATGCAAAGCATGCTAGCGGCATGTTTGTTCGCGTGGCAAACAGGCATTCCCGTCCCGGCCCTGAAATCAATCCTGCCCTGCTAGAGATGACTAATTGCGATTGGGACGTTTAACGGTACAGTTTGTGTCGTCACTAAGCAACCTAGTGTATTAAAATAGTATTATATACGGTAGTCCCTCGCCGTATCGCTGTTCACCTTTCACGACCTCGCTGTATCGTGGATAAAATATCCGCAATAAAAACATTGCAAAAATTGTACTAAAGCAAAAAAATCCACAATATACCATTGATCCTTGATTAAAAATTTGGATTTTGATCTGCAATGTAGGATTGATACATTTCAATATCAATGTTTACATTGCAGATATTTCACTATGACACAGGTTTTTGATATATATTTGATATATATATATACATATATATATATATATATATATATATATATATATATATCATTTTTTTATATATATTTTGGTATAAATCTATTTTTATGTATTTATTATTTCAATATCTTTTATGGTAAAAATTTCTAAGGTGACAACCAACCAGACCATGGTGTTCTGTATCCTGGGCTCTGATTGGCTCAGCTGCAATAGCCTAATTGTCTGTGTCTCCCACGCAATCAGCATCTTGTGTTTCACATTGACGTGCGATTGCTACTTGTTTAAGATTATAAGAAGTGTTTATTAGCGAATAGGAAAGGTTAATAAGAGTGTGAGGAGGGTCATGAAGCTACAAAATGTATATAAGTAATAAAATAAAAATATGGCCGCTAATTGATAGGGATAAACAAGGGGAGTATTGTACTGCCATATTTCTTGCTCTTGGTTTATAAGGGTAGTTTGCCTAGATTTGAGATCTCTTTATTGTATCTAAACATGGTCCGGTAACTTTAAATGTTTTTTTAACAACATGCAATCAAACCGTCAACTCCTGCCATGTTTTGCCATCGAGAATAATTCCTAGCCTACCCTCTCTCGATGATGACGTATCGCAGCCGGTCGCTGCTGAAGCGTGACGGCGTGGCCCAGCACATGTTCACGATCAAGATGAGCTGGTTCTCGTCGGCCCCTTCCACGAAGACCCCGACAAAAAGGATGTCCCGCGTGCTGAGGACCACCTCCCCCTCCCTGTACGGGTGGCGGTATGAGGAGTTCTTGTAAAGGGCCATCTTGGTTACAAAGTTCCCCTCCTGGGTTGGCAGGGTGAGGTTTATCACGCTGCGGGGAAAACGAAACAGGAATAGACGATAAAAGACATTGAGCGTTTTTCTTTTCAGGAAGTAGGTAGTGCAACCGTTGGGGTGTCTGACCTGAGCATGGGCTTGAGGACGGTCTCCAGGGAGATCTTCAGGTCCAGCTCGTAAGCACAGGAAAACTCCACATTGATGGTTTTGTCCCTGGTGATGATGTTCCCGGTGTTGTTGATGCTCTCGATCCACACGGTGTTCTTGTACATGATATGTGTGCCGTTGGACTGCCAAGGACAGCGATTCGAAAGAGACCCTTATACACCTTCAGAAAAAAGTACCGTAATTTCCGAACTAAAGGCTGCTACTTTTTTCACACGCTTTGGACACTGTGGCTTCAGCAATGATGCGACAAATTTATGAATTTTTTTGGGAATAACAAGCCTCGTGCCGGCCAAACCTTTAGCCTCGTCACATTGGACCAATGAATTTACAGTATGATTCTGAGGCTGTTCAATTCCGACACTGGAGAGGACCACTTTAATGGTTTTAGTGCAAAGTAAGATGTAAGACGGAGATAGCGATCAGCTGGACTAGGACAAAATGGGGAATGAAAATGGATGCATGGATGGACTTTTCTCGTGTTATTTATTTCTAAGGTACATGCACTGTTCTGAAAATAGCATTTCCAGTATGTAATTGTGGATGTTACCGGTATGTATTTCAATCAAAGATAAAAAACGTGTTTCTTTGTAACATCTTTTTGTGTAAATGTCTCATGCTACGACGCGGACACCTGCGGCTTAGAGACGAGTGCGGCCTATATATGCACACACATATATATGTATTTAATTTTAGTTGGTGCAGCTTATATTCAAGTCTGCTCAACAGTCCTGAAATTTCGATAGGTTACTTGAAGTAGACAGAGGTCTGGAGCCGGATTTTCTCACATTGTATCTGTTTCGAGAGCCACCAACGCCGACTAGAAATAGCTATCTTTGGCGAAAAAGGCGTGAAAATGAGACTAAATCATGTTTCATACTTTTCTCAGGCTACAGTGATGCCGATTGCCGTGACCGGACCGAAGCAATCAATGACCGATGATCAATAAAGTTGGCACTATTTTCAAGAGCGATAACAGAGTGAATGGTTTTCCGTCTCTATGATTTGTGAATGTTTGTATGTTTCATATGTGAGCCTGCGATGACTAGTTGGCGGTCCAGAACCCCGCCTCTCGCTCAGTGACGGCTGGGATCGGCGCAAGCGGTCCTGCAACTCTAAGAGCAGGAAAAGCGGTAGATAATTGATGGATGGATAGTCAGATAAATTGAAGTCCGTTAGTGACTGATTTCATGCCTGGTTGGAAGCTGGAACTAACAGACCCCAGTAACTATCAAGCCGTAATACCGAATAATAGCGTTGAGTCTTCTCAGTAAGTGGACTTATTTGGCTTCGGTTCACCTAAAGAAAATATTGAGCTGCCGTCAATCGATATCAATCCGAGCGATTTAAGCAATGAAAAAAATGCTTCGACTTTTCCAGAGAAAAATCAATTTGCCTTCTAAGAGGTCCGTCTTCCTGCTGTTTTTAGATTTACTATTGATACTCGAGTGAATGGAATAATCAGCGCGGTGCTCGGTCACTAAAGTCAACAGTCTCAGTAGCCTTAATATGATTAGTGAGAGAAAGAAAAGAAAAAGATGGCAGAAGATTGGCTGGGATTTAGCATGAAAATTAGAACGGATTAATTCATGATAGAATTACTTCGTTTATTAAGCAAAAAGTCGCCGTGCACGAAAGGAGGAGTCCTGCCGTGAATCCGAAATGCCGGCTCACAGACCTGAACGATGGAGCCGCAGTGCCCTTTGGTATTGTTGATGAGGAAAGAGATGAAATCCTCCCCTTCGATGCCGGCGCAGCGCTCGTCGTTGACCCTGACATCTTCCCGCTCGAAGCCCAGTTGAAAAAGCTTACACTTGGAGATCGAGACCTCCATCTGCGAATGTTTACAGGTCACCTCGGCCTGGATGATGTCATCGTCACCTGCCGGGAACAGACAGTTGTGAGTGCTGTGAGAGAATGAATGGTCTTAGT
Source organism: Fistularia commersonii (assembly GCF_037954325.1). Lineage (NCBI taxonomy): Eukaryota > Metazoa > Chordata > Actinopteri > Syngnathiformes > Fistulariidae > Fistularia > Fistularia commersonii. Next base: position 8,551,202 of record NC_141298.1, on the reverse strand, counting down.
GACGAGTTTATTTGGTTGTTGGTTTATTTGGTGTCGTCGTCCATCCATCCATCCATCCATCCATCCATCCATCCATCCATCCATCCATCCATCCATCCATCCATCCATCCATCCATCCATCCATCCATCCATCCATCCATCTTCTGCTGCTCAACCAGGGGTCGGGTTTCTTGGGCAGCAGCTGAAGCAGCCCTGACTTCCCTCCGAGGCTGCTTTGTCCAGCTCTTCCGGGGGAATACCGAGGCGCTCCCAGGCCAGCCAATAGACAAAGTCCCTCCCGCGTGTCCTGGGTCGGCTCTGGGGGCTCGTTCTGGTGGGACGTGCCTGGAAGTCCTCGCCCGGGGAGGCCTCCAGGAGGCATCCTGACCAGATGCCCGAGCCACCTCATCAGGCTCCTCTGGATGCTGAAGAGCATCAGCTCTACTTTGAGCCCCTCGCAGATGTCCAAGCTCCTCAGCTCGGACACCCTTCATAGGAAATTAATTTTGCGCAATTGTAGCAGTGACCTCATTCTTTCGTTCTACCCATAGCTCTTGACCAGAGATCTTTGTTGAAATGTAGCTCGACTGGTAAATCTCCTTCATCACAATGGACCGATACAGAGTTAGCATCTCAACTGACGCCGCACCGTCCGCCTGTCGATTCCCTGCTGCATTTTTCCCTGAGATACTTGAACTCCTCCACTTGGGACAGGACCTCATCCCTGAAGCGGAGGGACATGGTCGAATGCCTTTTCAGAGTTCAAAAGACACAGGTAGACCGGTTGGCCATACTTCCCATGCATCGAGGACGCTGCTGAGGGTGTAGAGCCGGTCAACTGTTCCACCACCAGGACGAAAACAGTGCTCAGTTCTACTCCTGAATGCAACATACAATAATCCGACAGACCCTCCTCTCCAAGACTTCCTAATAGACCTTTCTAGAGAAGAGGAGTGTGATCCCCCTGTAGTTGGATCACTCCCTCCCATCTCCCATTGTTTTTTTAAGAAGTGGGCCCACCAACCAGTTTGCTAATCTAGAGGCACTGTCCCCAATGTCCATATGATTTTACAGCGGCTGTCGTCATGACATCCAAAAACGCTGGTGTTACTGCAGCTCCCATTGTTAAGTATCAGGTGTCGCCCCAAAGCCAGGCAAAGCACTTACTTCCAGAGCTGGTTGGTAGCTCCGGACATCCACAAAGGTCGCCTCCGTTTTCCATCTCGCAGGTGAAGTTTGTGCAGATCTCTCCTGCGCAGGGGTCATAGATCCATTCTGCTAAAGACATGTCCCGACACAATGTTAACTGTCACACATAAGACTTACATTTAATTCACCGTGCAAGCTCCGGACTGATCGGAGACATTTCTCGGAGCCCGTAAGAAACTTCATTTTAGAGGAAATTGAGTTATGACTGAAAGTTAAGTTCATCTGGGAGCCAAAATTTGTTGACATCTGTGGCCGGGTGCCTCACGGTGTCCTTACAGCAGTTCTCCTGAGTGATCCATTTGGTGGTGAGGGTGCCCATGGAGCGGCAAGCCTCGGCATAAGCCGCCATCGAGCCGCAGACCTGGGCCTTTCGGTGATTGTAGCAGCCGTCCAGGTAGCAGGACTGGTAGAAAGGCTGGGGGTCCAGCAGGCCGTGGCAAGGCTGAAAGAAGCCCTTCAGCTGGGTAAGCTTCTGACAGGTGTCTTCGCCCTGCAGCGCAAAAACTGCGCTGTTGTCACATGACTGCGCCAGTGCCACATACTGGGTTTCATCGCAACTGAGGGAGAACACAGATTTTGCTTTCTATGATATCGATAAACTTAGACCCGATGACAGTACAATGTTTAGAAGATTGTACCCGCTATGCAATTTCATCACGTGTCATTCTCAATATCCGCAAAGTTAAAACAACGGTTTAAGGATACAATTTGGTTAGCCACAGCAAGACAGAAAATAAGTGTGTGACTGAGAAGGACCCAAGTGGAATGGCGAGGCTACAGGGAAAGGAGATGAAGTGGGAGGAGACTGCTAAGTACTTAGGGTCAACAGCCAAAAGCAACGGAGAGTGTGGAAAAGTGGTGAAAAAGCAGGTTGGAACCGGTGGAGAAAGGTGTCGGGTTGATGTGTGATAAAAGAACATCAGAATAAAAGAAGGTGTACAAGTCAGGGGTGAGACCAGGGATGTCATATGGTTTGGAGACAGTGACACTGGGGAAAAGAAAGGAAGCAAAGCTTAAGGTAGCGGATATGAAGATGTTGAGGGTCTCTTTGAGTGTGAGGAGGGTGGATAGGATCAGGAATAAGCCCACCAGAGGGACACCGGATGTTTTGGAGAAAAAGTCAGACTGGTTTGGACATGGACAGAGGAGAGATAGTGAATATGTTGGCAGACGGATCCTGAGATTGGAACTGCCGAGCAGGAGGCCTCCAGGACGACCGAAGAGAGGATTTACGGATGTGGTGAAAGAGGACATGAAGTTACTCTAACAAATGTGAAATGAAGGAAGTTAATTTGGTGTGGCAACTCCTGAAGGGAGTAAGCGAAAGTAAAAGAAGAAAAAGAAGAAGAATCATACAACTTGTGCATATTGCAACACTGTGTTGCGTTTTACTGAAGAGTCCGAATGCATTTCAAGGATCATCAGGTTGTGTCGCTTCTCACCCACCTGTTCTGCATACCGTTGGTTTTCCAGCTCTGGGCCAGTTCCAGCGCGCTGACGGCCGGCTTCCCCCTGGAGGTGATGTAGTCATCGCCGGGGTCACCGTTGAAGTTGCCACACAGGCCGCATACCTTGTTCTGCAGCCGCTGGCCCATCGTGATGCTCAGGGTGTTGAAGCGGTTGTACCGAACCTGGATGTCCTGCGGGGTTTCAATGACGAGGAACCCCTCCGATGTGGACAGACGGGTCATCAGTCCCGTAACAAAGGGCACTGATACCGGGGTACCATTTACCTGCAGAGGGAAAACACCCAGGTTCCAGAAATAAACAGGAAATTAGAGGAGTTAACAGTGCATAGGTGCTTTTTTTTTAAAGCTTTACACATGTTTTGAAATATTTCCCCATCGAAAACCACTGACACTAGAAAGCGTGAGCTCTTTTCTCACCCTGATGGTGCTGCCCGAGATGAGTATGTTCTCCTCGTTGATGTAAAGGTAGACGTGGGAGATGGTGGTAAGGTTGGGGGTGCTCCATTTGTCGAAGTTGGCGATGAGTTGGAACGAGAGGTCGGGCAGTTTGTGGCAGTTGGTAGACAAGACGAAGGAGCAGGAAGCCGGGAGGCGCAGCGGTGCTCCGTCAAAGGTCCTGAACACGCCGCCGCCGGACGCCACGCAGTGCTGGGAGCGCTTGGCGAAGCAGCCCCGTACTCCGTAGTGTAAGGTGCACTCCTCGTCCGCCTTGCAGCGCCTCGGGTCGCACTGGATGAGGTTTCGCCCGATGCATTGGCAGCGTTTGCTACAGTCACTGTTCCAAAACAGCTGCTTGGGCTGGAATGGAGATTTATATAAAAAGCATTTATGGGTTTCCTCATTTTATCATTTTCTTTTGTTCAATCACCATTGTGACTTTATTGGATCACTGTTATATTATGAATATCTATTCGATATTTATTCCTAAACTGATATTGATATACAGCAGATTGTTGAAGCTTACTATCGCCTACCATTGTGTATCCTAATAATGTAATGTAAAAAAGCAAAGTATAAACAAAGTGATTGGTCAAAATAGTACACTCCTGTTTGGGATGTTAAATATTCATAATTATAAATCCGGTTTTGTCAGATACATCAGAGGCCATTCAGATTCAAGTTAGCTTCAAGGTAGCACATCTTTCCCTTAGCTTCAATCTCTTAACCCTCATATTATGTTAAGGGTCAATTTGACCCATTGGGTCAATGGGTGAAATAGGTCAAATTGACCCTTAACATAATATGAGGATTAAGTACCCCAAATGTTTGATTTAAAAAAAAAAAACAATTGGCTCTTGTCATTTATTCTATTTGGCAGGATCCCAAAATAATGCAAAAAAAAAATCTGTACAAGTTTGTCTTGACGGAAAGTGTACAAGTCATCGAGAACCCAGTCCTGGCGTCACATGCGATGAGGTTTATTCGACACAGTGCCGAAATGTACGACTGACCTCGTAGTACTTGCCATCAGTGTAGCAGCCGCAGTTCTGAGGCAGGATGCAGCTCTTGCCGTTGAGCACGTAGCCCTGGTCGCACTGGCAGCCCTCCACGCAGTCCTGGCTGCAGTCCCTCTGGCCACGGGCGGGGGCGCATTGTGGCGGGCAGACCGGCGTGCAGCTGGAGTAGTGGCTGTTGGGCGGGCAGCTCTGGACTGGAAGCAGGCGACAAAATTAGCTACGGATCGTGCCGAGCACGTGCGTGCGATAACAGGGTGTTGATTTCCCGGGGGTAATTAGAGGTGCACAATTAGTAAAGTGTTCGACGGCCATATTTAGAGCCTCTTCTATGAAAAACATTACTTTAATATCTTGGGGAATAGTGATTGTTTGGTCTTCCAGAGAATCGATATGAACGTGTTTAATGAAACTAAAAAGAGTTAAACCTATATCAGAAGCCGTGAAAAATGTTTGAAAACACTTTCCAATTTTTTAACGTTTTATTTGAAAATGTCAAGTTATAGACACCAATTGGCTGTCACAGTCTTTATGGCTCATCCGGCTGCAATGGCAACGGTCAGGAGATGTAGATGTTAATTCATGTAAAAGGCGAGCATAGCTGGGTTGTGGTGGTGAGAAGGCTGGACCAGCACATCTGGGAGGGATGATGTGTGCTATGAATGTCATGATTAAGGTCTCGAGTAAATGAGAACAAATGCAATGCATGCTTGGAATATTATATTCTGATGTATTGACCAAACAGGAGTTGGGTTGGACACATTTAGCATCACATGGGAGATGAACCAACACTATGCGTGTTAGAGACATGTGACTTGACTTATTCATCCTTTTTCCGTTTTGCTTGGCCCGCACTCAGTGGAACCAATGCCAGCTATCATTGGGTGAGAGGCGGGCTACATGTTGGACCGGTGGCCAGTCGATCACAGTGTCACATCTAGAGACATTCACTCTCATTCACATGTCTGGGCGATTTAGGGTCTCCAATTAGCCTAAAGCATCATTCGGACTATGTGTGGAAACCCTGGCAGACACTGGTGGGACATGCAAACCCCATAGAAAGTAAATGAACCAGGGACTTTCTTGCTGTGAGGCAGAAGCGCGAACCACTACATCAACCAACATGCCGCCTGACTTGGCCTGTTGGCAAAAACTCAACAGTCATGTCAACAAGTAATGTACTCAAAGGGCCTTTCCACGAGAGTTTGTGCTGCCAGCAGTGTTTTGTACTTCCTTTAGAGAAAAGCAGCTAAAAAACAATGAGGGGGCTTGTTAGAGTGATGATGCAAAACTGAGAACCTTTGTTTGGAGACGGTCATTTAGCATGTCTGTAACAGCGGGAAGTAGCAGAATGGGCAGAAGAATGATCAGGGGGTCAAAAATCAAAAGCATCCTCTTGGCTTCTTGTGGGTCATGTGAGACCGTGGTAAGGTCAGGGTTTGTACCTACCGCACGGTGTTTCGCTCCTCCATCCGCTGACGGACGCTCCTTGAATCTGGCAGGTGCTGGCGTAAACCTGCAGCCAGTTACAGATTGTATCCTGAGCTCCCTGGTCCAAGCAGGTGTCCTGAAGGCAGCTTTGATAGAAGAATGCCGGCGCCACCTTACTGTGACAGCGTGCAAAGACGCCTCCGCGGTCCACAATCAGCCCGCACAGCCTGACGGCCTCGGGTTCTACGAACACATACAGCCCGTTTCCGATGTGGAACCGCAGTCGCGTGTTGACGCTCGCTCCATCTTCCGCGGTTGAGTCAGAATCAGCCGCTGCCAGAGAGTCGTCGCTCAGCGCCGTTTTATCCCCGAGTCCGCAGAGCGGGCAAGAATCTCCGCAGCCCACCTGGCAGAATGTGTCCCTCTCCGCCCAGGACATGCCCCATTCGGTGGTGGTCAGAGCCGGCGGGGGTAAAGGCACACCCTGGCAGAGGCCGCAGGAGGTGCTGAAGAGGTCCCGTGGTAGAGTCAGCAGAAGGAGCGTGTTCCAGTCAAAGGCCACCTTCAGACCAAAGTCTGCTTCCAGGAGGAGGTGCATGCCCAGAGTGAAGATGCTGACCTTTCCTGGACCGAGCTTCAGAGGGAGGTACAACCGCTCCTTGTTCACCTGAAAGAGTAGAATTCAGACCCCTGAGCTCAAAATTTAGCAACTATAGAAACAGGTTTGAGGTTTTATCTCTTGAGGTAATAGCCAAGAGGAAGATGCAATTCAGTGAAATTACAAGGAAATATTGCCAATGCTCTAAAAGCTTTCATTTTGAGAAAGCGTATAGTTAGTGCTAGGCTAGCACCTTGTCATACCGCTAACTCTGCGGAGGGATATCCCATTTTACACCTCTCTCACTGCTCCCACTCTTCCTATCCCGTCTGCTCTCACCTTCATCTGTGCATGATAGAAACCTTATATCTTCTCCAGTTCTCTAAGAGACCATAGCTTGATCTACTGTGGTGTTCCTGCCAGGCGACCACCGTCATTTCATGAATATTGAAGCCATTATTGTATCATGTCACCAGAACCTTGTTAGCACTTATGTTGTTTTCGGTATGTTAGTGTTTGTGCCTGTTTCTCCCAACCCTCATATCTCCCCCCAACTTTATCGCACTCTTGCTTTTTACCTCTGTGCTCTCTCTTTTTTTACCCCGACCGGTCGATACAGACAACCGCCCGCCTTGAGCTCCCTACGGTCACCAACTATTTGCTCATGGGGTAACGTTTGCTTCTGCAAATCATGTTAAAGAGTATGCTCTACATGGAAAATGTCAGGACCAAACTGTGTTATGATTTTGTGCTTTGTAAATAAAATCTGACGTGACTTTATTATCAAAGAATTCTCTTGATATATGGGTCATTTTTAAGGTAGTGGCTGCAGGAGGCTGAGGCATCAGTGTTCTCCAGTGTTTAGAGAAGCAGCCACAACACGCCGACAACAAATTCAAGACATTAACAATTCCAACTGCATGTAAAACATTTAACTGTATTAAATCCGCCCTATATTATATATGTTATTTTTAATCACTTGCAGTTGTGTATTGTATCTTTTAGAGCATGGACAACATTACTATTGTGCACATTGTTTCAATTTTTTTTCAATTCCACCTCAATTCGTGTTCATCATTGAGATAACGATCGCAAGTTGCAGAAATATCATTCTGCTTCCTGATGAGCTGCTGATATAGGTACAGATGATGATGCTAATTTGCTATCACTTGACACCATTACCATGTTGGACATAGAATTTCTATAGCATCATATTACATATTACAAAATGATGCGTCTTGCAAAGTAACTGTGTTTTGTATTGGGTATATCATCCTTGGGTGTTTTATAGCCACTGGGTAAAAGTCAGAATCAAGAAAAAAAGCACCTTCAATACGCTGAAACTGAAAGAGAGCGGCAATTAGACTGTCATTAGAATGGTATCACCTTTTACACCGGGAAGAAGTGATCGGGATAAAATACCCAGGGCAGTTTAAAGCTGAACACCAGGTGTGTGTTTGTGTGTTACAATATGTCATGTGTCTAAGTGGTGGTTTACTTCTGTTCCTCCTGTGATTGTTCAGTGTCTTTGAGAAACCAGTCCAAATGTCGCTCGGGGTCAATGTTTCGTCTGAGCCGAATCCAGCCCGATAAAAGACGCCCATTGAAATTAGATCCACCTTAAGCCAAATCAAAGAAGAATTCACCCTTGGACCTGTTATTCTGTCAGTTCGATTGGAAATAATGCATCCAATGATAGGAACAACTACATGAGTCATGGAAAAAATAATGGATTTAAGATGCAAAATATATCAATCTGTGTGAATCTAAAAGTCGATCTCGATCCGTTTACTCACCGTCACTGTGTTTTTGTAGCTTCGAGACACTTCAATCTCATACTCGTAGATCTCCAGTACAAAACCCCTTACCCAAATTGCCTGGCCAGTGTCCCTCTCCTCATTACGAGCAGACACTTTGAAAGGCGGGAAGGTTCCATTGGCCGCGTGGTTCCCGTCTGCGCCGCCGCAGTCGGTGCTGGCCATCCTGAGACCGCAGGAGCTCTGCAGCTCAAATGGAACGCCGCCAAAAGGAAGGAAATGTCCGTAACCGGCGGCCACGCACAGGGCCTCGGTGCGCGGCCGGCAGAAATACAGGCCGTCGTCCTCCTGGCAGTACTCCTCGGAGTGGCACGACGCCTGTTGACAGTACACGCTGTTGTCTGAGCCGTTGCAGTGGCAGCGTTCCTGGCACTCCCAGTCCGTCCAGAAAGTCTGATTGGTGGCCAACTGGCGCCCCTGGAACGTGCAGCCGCAATCGCTACGAGCCACGCACAGCCCATCTCGCAGAGCGAAGCCGTCCTTGCACCGGCAACCCTCCTGGCACGGCAGGGGACAAGGGTCCTCGGGTTCGTCCAGGTTGGAGCAGGTCAAAGGGCAAGCGGTTGTGCATTCGTCGAAATGACTGTTCTCCGGGCAGGGAAGAGCTGAGAGGGAAGAGTGGAAAGCAAATTTAGGTCAAACTAAAATGACATGAAAATGTTGAAAGTAGTATTTGCAAGTATTTACAAGCACAGGAATGGTTGATGATGTCTTTTTCGCTCTGTGACCTTCTGTTGGAACATGTCACTGCAAGACTGGTTGTCCCAATGGCTAGAACCCCTTTCACACTGTAGGAACTTTTGGCATTTCCTAGAAGATTTTTGGGGAACGGTAGCCTTGGTTACTGAAACCATTTCAGCTCTTATTCTAAAGTAGGGTCTCTTGATTTTACCAATGGAACTCATATGACGTAGCTGCTTGGTGACTGATGGAACTCATAAGCCATGCCCATCGCAATTTCTAAATAAGTATGGATTTAGCTTACGGTGGGCTTTTTCACAAGATGAAGCGGTGAATATAACACTTAAACCCATTTGATAGTCCTTAGTTATTTTTCCCCACCAATACACAACATGAACACTGGTACTTTTGCTCTCCATGTTAGCCATGTCTTGCTCTTGTTCCCTTTGTTGGTTTTTGAGTGCGGTACTTAAGGTACACATCACAGATGTTTGCATGCCGGTCCCTACTGTGGTTCCCTACTGCCTTTGAGAATGCAAAAGTAAAATGCCCCCGGAGGAGTTCTAGTTCCAGGAACCAAATTCAAGCTGGATAGTGATGATATGTATCTTCTTGATACAAATCATCCAACACTTTATATTCGTGCCATTCTTTTATACAACAGATTTACAGGTGAAAGACCAACAGAGAAGTCACTTGGCTCGCAGGAAATAACCCCAGGTTGTTTGTTACAGTAAAGCTTGGTGCTCACGGCAATTGGTGATGCTCCTCCAGGATGTGAGGCCTATCTGGGCATCCTGGCACGCCGTGGCGTACGCATGCAGTGAAGAGCAAAGAGCTGAGCGGTTCCCCTGCTTTACACACATGTTGTACAGGCAGTTTCTGAAGAAGGGTGACGGGTTGACCACTGCGTGACATGCGAGGAAGGAACTGTTCCCTGGGTCGTTGATATTGCCGCACATCCAGGGACTCTGGTACAGACGCAGGTCCGTGCACGTTCGATACAAATCGTCACAATCGCCATTGCAGGTGAGGTCATCTGCGAGTGACTGCCAGCCCTCTGCGAACTGCTCCGCAGAGTCCGCCAAGCGTCCGTTCGGGAGGCGAAGGTCATCGGTGGCGTTGCTGTTGAACACGCCGCACAGTCCGCAAGTGATGTTGTAGAAGATCGTGGAGAGTGAGATGTTCAGGTATCCCTGGCGGTTGTACTGGACCCGTAGCAGATCTCGGGACTCCACCACTGTGGCATTACCCGGTGCTCTGTAGATCATCATTGTCTCGAGAGGATGAAGATATGGGAGCCCCACCTGTTCGCCGTTCACCTGTAGCACACAGATTATAATAGCCTTCAAGTAAGCAGCCAAATTGGATATAGCCAAAGGTGAAGTGTGTTCTACAATCATTCTGGTTCTATGGGTACCCTATTTACCCTTAAGTGGGAAGGTGACTATTGGATTTCAGTGATTGTCAGGTGACCTTCAGAAGAGCTTTGGTTTTGCTTGGACAATACTAACCTTAACTGTTTCAAAATCCATCCCTCCCATCTGAGCTTCCAGGTTAGCCACTGTAACTACAACAGGTCTTATCCAAGAAGGGCCTTTGTTCACCAGCCGTCTGCCTATCTTCACCTCCACAACTGAACCATTAACGGGTACAGCACCACACAGCTTCAGCAGGTAGTAGGAGCTGTCATCTGGGAACAGCAGGAAGGTGCCATCAAACGAGGATGTCACAGAGTTCTGGGTGATTGAACACACTCCCTCCCTCCGAGGGTAGCAACCCATCAAGCCCACCTCCGCCACACACACCTCGCCATCCTTACAAGACTCGTTGAAGCAGGAGATTTCTCCTGCGGCACCGCAGGTGCAGCGGAGGGTACATTCACCGTCTTCGCCGCCAGGGCCAACCCAAAAAGTGTCATTGAGAGGGTAATAGAGGCCATTGTGTTCGCAGCCGCAATGGTCACGCCGAACGCAACGGCTGCCACTTAGAACGTATCCCGGATCGCACTGGCAGCCTTCGGTGCAAGGGTGAGCACAGTACAGGGGAGCGGTGAGGTCCGGGCAGGACGCCGGGCAGGCACTCATGCACACTTGGTAGTAGCTGAACTCCGGACATGACAAAGCTGGAGCCAGTAAGAGAGGAAAGATCAGGTGACAAGATTCAAGTACTGTAACATGTATGATCTGTTTGAACCGAATTAAAGTCAAATTTACCACAAAAGGTGCGAGATCTCCAGGGTCGTATGGTGACACCCAGGGCCTGACAAGCCAAAGCATAAGCCTGGATCGCCTGGCACAGCGTGGTGATGTTATCCCTGTTGTTGCACATGTCATAAACACAGCTGTACACAAAGGCCGTTGGGTCCACCACACCTCTGCAGTCCCGAAAAGGTCCATCCGTTTTGTTGATGAGCCCGCAGTAATCCGGCCGGAAGTAAAAGGCTTCGGTTTGCGGGTCACACACACTGCAGTTCTGGGAACAGCCGTCCGTACACCTCCAGTCGGTGTCCTCCGCACGCCAGCCGCCGCCTAACTCCACCACGCTTTCCGCAATGGAACCGTCAGGTAAAACGGGGTCATCGGCCGGGTCGTCATTGTAGTTGCCACAGAGGCCACAAGTGTTGTTGAAGTAGGAGCTGGGTAGGGAGATGGACGCGTAGTGTTGGCCATCATAGGTTACCAGAAGGCCAAAGTCTGTTTCTAAAGCGACAGAAACTCCGGACTGGTACACTCTGATGGCCCCAAGCTGAAGCTGGACCGGTAAAGTTTTGATCAAGCCATCCACCTGGGGGAGGAAACAAAAATCAGAACAAGGTATTGCAGATCAAGAATTGTCCAATTTTCATCTTAATTTTTTCTAATAAATTAGTAAATCCGGATGCATTCATGCTGCAGACCTTCTAAGCTGACTCCACAATAGGAAATCTGATCTTTTCAATTTGAACACAGGCCACCGTTAAATACATAAGCCTACGTATTCCAATTTGAACAATCTTCCAAAGGCCAATTGCTGTTCATTTTCTTCACTCTTTCTTCTTTACTTATTCCACCAGGACGATATGTGTCCTGATTTGGTCCTGCCATCTGCATTCATGATAATGTGCATGAATTTTTCTTGAGCTTGTACAATGGACATGGATCACCGATGGCCAAATCAAATTGGGAGTGTGAAGGACCATTACGGTTCCTTCTAAAATGTTCAACTAATATGGTTATGGAGGAAATTGGGAATCAAGCCACAAAATCCAAATCGTGAATTTGCGCAGACACGTCAGCTTTTGCAGTGAGTCCGTAATTAAAAATAAAAAGGGATAACTGACTCACCTGGACTGTACCCAGACTGCCCTTGGGTAATGTGACTCTGTGACCGTACACCTCCACTGTTACATCTCTGAGCCAGGACACAGAGGACAACCCACGGTTCTCATTTTTGGCCTCCACACTAAAGTAGGGCAGCCCGGTCACCTCCCAGCAGGGCCGAGCCAGCAGGTAAGAACACGTTCCCTGAAAGTGATAGAGGAAGCCGTCGAAAGTGTGGTAATGGGGGTCACCGAACACCACGCAGGTGCTGGTGCGAGTCGGCTGGCAGTAGAAGGCTCCCTCCTGATGCTCGCAGGTCTCTAGGTTCCCACAGGGAGCCTCTTGGCACTGCACATCATTGTCTATATCAAGACAGCGGCATCGTTGTGAGCACATGTCTGACAGCCAGAAGATTTCCCCCCGCCTGTAAAATCGCCCTGAAGTAGACGTAGAAAAGACAACAATTACATTTCGAAACACTTTTAAAGCAAAAATACCGGTGGCCACGTTGGGGGCAGTGAACTTGCCGTTGTAGCTGCAGCCGTTCGCCGGATCGATCAGCTCCGTGTCCACGCGGAAGACCCATCGCCCGGGGAGGTTGACATTAGTTGTCTGTTCAATGTTCACCACGTCATTTGATCGGGATCCTGGCAGGTTGAAGAAGTGACCCACGTCTCCGCCGTTAAAACCTGACTGGAAAGCGGAAAGATGCGCCGTTACATGTTTGTAATGCAGGGGAAGAAAATGATCTCCAATTCGAAATCAATGGATCAATTAGACTTCGTGAGAAAACCTGAGCTGTTGTTCCGCCCAGTCCTGTTAAAGGATCACCGCCGCTGGCCGTGCCTGTGCTCCACGTAATCTCTCCATAGTTGAACATACTGAAGGACGCCTCGCCATCTGAGATTAGCACAGTTTGGAATGTGTTCACCTTTCAATCAAACAAGAGGATTAACACAGTTTTACACAGAGAGCAACACAAAGGTGTGAGAGCAAAAGCCAAAATAAAATTTAAAAAAATTCCAAAATTACAATACAAATGAAATAGAATTTAAAAAAAAAAAAAAGGGAAGTTTGTAAGGTGCAGGAAAAAAAAAGCAAAGCTGTGAAAGTACCTGGAAATAAAACCACATTGAGGATTGGATACTATGATGCTTAAGGGATGCTGTTTATTGACCGTTATTATTTATTTAGCGTAACAGAGACATTCTTTGCAGTGCAATAGTTAAACATTCTTTCTTGAGATGTTGAAATGATAGCTATTTGTCGTACCATTTCATTTTTTGGGTGTCTCGGATGTATTTTTGGGCCTTGCCCATGACTTGTAACGATTGATGACTGAATTCCCACGTGGGAATAGCCGAGTTGAGGAATCAATTGGTTTGTTATGCAACAGCAAAGCATTTCATCAGTGCGGCCATGTGTTGCTTCGGTTTAAAAGAATTGACGCAAAAAAGGGGCTTCTGACATGGACTTAAAAACAAACGAAGCTCAATAAATTGTACAAATTGATCCTTCAGGGGGAGAGAGAACTTTTAATTTCAGAACTGAATTTTCAAGATCCTGCCAGGAAAGTAGTTTCTTGCAACTCCTTTTCAAAATAGTAGTTTCTATTCAAATTCTAGCCGTTTCGCATTCCATGCAAAGTCTTAGGTTAACAGGAATTTTGAAGAAATTGCAGTCCTTTTTACTGAAATAGGTGAAGTAGGGTTGGGATATTACCGGGGTTGTCTGGCTTCCTCCATAGAAGGTAACTTGGTGCCATGTTGCAACGAACGCCCAGGTCGCTGTGAAGTTTGGTATGTTTTTGAAGTACTTCCGAACATCTTGTGTGGCTCTTTCTAGAACTTCTGGTTCAGTGGACTCTCTGTAGTAAACATCTCCACGGATACCGTTGTGTACGTCTGCCCAGAGTGGGGCAATGAACGACCTGCTGTCACTGAGGGGAAAAGCCTCCGGGGTGAACTGGCTAACCTGCACGTTGAAGGAAATCACACCATTGTTGTTGACCTGAAAAAAAAAAAACATACAAACAAAACACAGATTAGTCTCTCAAAATCATACAAGTTGTCAATATTAATAGAATCAATGTGATAAAGACGTAGGAATGGAAGACTTACATAGATGGAGCGATAGGGGATATTAAAAAACATAAACGGAATGAGCAAGGTGATTTCAGGAGAACTCCCGTCATCCATTTTGGGGGTCTCCAGATCTCTCTGAGCGGGTCCAAATGGATACAGGATATCCTGAATGCTAACTAAACAGAGAGCTACGTGTAAATGCTTTTGGTCAGCCAAAAAAAGGTCCTTGGTACCTTGATATTTCACAAAAGAATACCCGTGAATGAGTTTTTGTATGTTAAGTTGCAGTCGTAGTTTACTGCCATGTACCAAATATGCATACATGTCTCGTACCTCCTCCACCTGCAAGGATGCTGAAGATGCAGAGCAGAATGACTCTACCGTGTGGTCTGATCATTCTAGAAACAAACAGAAGGGAAAGGTAGACTTAAGCTTTATGTTGAGGAGTATTGCTGGTGTAGCCATTGGTACGTTGTAGTACAGCCTCTCATATATCAAGCTGCTTGACAACAGTGGGGAAGAGAGAGAACCATCAGACCAACGTCACAGTATTTCTTTAAGATCGAGCTCCCAGGCCTCCCCAGAGGAGCCTTGAAAAGACCCCATTATATATGCCATAACAATGTGTCAGGATCACATTTGCCTTGCGGTCCCACGTGATCAGGTGCCAGCGGGCCCCTCTGTGCTTTGGTTCCCTCCGGCTGACCGAACTGGCCTGCTTTGCTCCAGCGCCGCTGTGTCTGAAAACGCGAGTCCACTCAAGGCCTTGTCGCCGCCCCAGCGCGGGAGCCCTTCCAGGCCTTGTTTGGCTGAAGGGATATGAGTGTAAACACTGGAGCACTAATGGCTTTAAGTGAGTGGGCTGGGGTTGCCAAGGTCATTCGAGTGGCTCTTTTGAGGGGAGGGGGTGTTTGGAGCCTGGCTTGGCGAGCCACCAATTGGCAAAGTACACTCCCAAGACAAGTTGGCAGGTCCTTGATACATCACATTGAACTAACTGTTAAATTATCAGAATTACCCTTCTAGAAGGATGTGTCCAAACATATTTGTCACTAACGACAATCAGGAAGCTACATCAGGTAGTTTCACCGTTACCATACAGTTTTCAAAAGGCGCAAACCCCACCTGGGCGGTTGGATGGGACATACATGTGTTATTACCAGTAACCACTTCCAGAATCATTTCGCTGATCTAGGGTTCAGGCAACATCTTGCCTTCTGTAATAGTTATTGCTTTGATGCAGAGTTGAGAAAAGGATGTGAACCAGGTTTCTTCATGCGACAGCTGCGACAAGTGTAACGATACAAGTCGAGATGATGGATTGCAGATAACAACATGGCCTAAAGGTCCTAATTGGGAGAGAACTCAAGGGAGAAACCATTCCATTGCTCCAGCAAAGAACCTGCTGCATGGAGAGCAGATTATTAATGCATCCAAAGCTGAGAAATGGGGGCGAGACACGGGTATCCACAGTAGCTTATCCCCGTGATCTCTGCTTGAACTACCGAACTAACTAACAAGTAAGTTCTGAAGCCTTTCTTACCATTTCAACGTTAAATACCCTCGACCTAAAGACGCATTGTCTGGAAAACAAAGCAATCTTGTTAACGTGTAACCGAGACACTGGGGGGGTCAAGCGCGATACTTCCCCTCGATCTCAGGTTTCATCGGCATGCGATTCGGCCGGAGGGATGGATTGTGTTCAGGTGTGTGGAGGTTGGCAGGGGTCCGCTGTGAGACACCTGCTGGAGCGTCAGCAGCCGGTCGTCCTGCACCGCTGACGGGGCGGTCCACCTCTATCGCCTCTTGGACTTGTTCCCCGTCCGATCTGATCAGCGCTGTCTCGGTATGTTTCAGCCGCACGATTAAGATTGGATTTGGAACAATGGAGTGGTTTCAAACAAGAAGGCTTTCACTTGTCACTTGAAAAGATTCTCATTTGAATCTTTTAGTTGTTTGACCCTTTCAGAAAGAATAAGCATACAATACTTACTTTTTCTAATCAGAGATGGGCCATAATTTATGACCACAATAGAATTTTGACTAGTTATAATTTCAAAAATACTCAAATTCAAACAGAAAACCCCAGAAAATTAAAAATCATAATTTTATCCTCATTGCACATGATTTGCAAAAATATTAAAAGCAAACTTATAAGAAGCACTTAAAGAAAATAGTTGTAGAGTAACCACAATAAGTGAAGTGGACCATCCGATGCGCCACTCAAATTTGATTACATTGCTGCAAATGATTTATTGGACCGCATTTTTAATACAAGTGTTGTCTCTCTTGAAATTGCTAAAAAAAAAAAAAATGCAATGAGAAGCATCCAGGTTACTTTAGTGTTACTTACCTGCCTTTTACAGATGGACATCGAGCACCAAACCACTCTAACCAGGCAGGAATCCCATCCAGTGTGGGACCATCCAACTGCGTCTGCAGCAGTGATGGAGAGAAGGAGTGCTGAGCACGTCCGGATAGAAGACACCCCTAAATGTGCAGTGATATCAGCAGCCCGACAAAATCCTCCGCATCGGGTCGGGTGTTTGGAACCGTGACTGAGAAGACCGTTCAAAGCTGAGCTCTTTGCCTCCCCGAACAGCAAGTGCAACTTTGAGCAGGATGGTGTTCAACTTCGTCTGGGATCGGTGTTTTGGTGAGGGGCTGGGGTGGGGAGTGGAGGGGAAGCTGAGGGGGAGGTACGGAATCTCGGGAAGGGAGGGAGCGGGAAATGGTGCAATGAGACAAAAAAAAGGGCTCACCTGGACGCTGCTACACGCTAGACACACAAATGATCCTTACAGTAATAATGAGCTGTGACTGAATGTTAAACTTTGTGGGGGAAAAAAAAAAGTTAAATATACAGGACTGTCTCGGAAAATTAGAATATTGTGATAAAGTTCTTTATCATCTGTAATGCAATTACAAAAACAAAATTGTCATACATGCTGGATTCATTACAAATCAACTGAAATATTGCAAGCCTTTTATTATTTTAATATTGCTGATTATGGCTTACATCTTAAGAGAACTCAAAAATCCCATCTCAAAATATTAGAATATCATGAAAAAGTCATTTTTGTTTTTTTTAATTGCATTACAGAAGATAAAGAACTTCATCACAATATTCAAATTTTCTGAGACAGTCCTCTATATATATATACATATATATATATATATATATATACATATCGTGTATTTGCAAGTGCATTTGCAGTCCCTATGTCCTCTATTGTAAGTTGCTTTGGATAAAAGCATCTGCCAAATGCAATGTAATGTAATATATATATATATATACACACATATACATATACATTTTTTTTTTTCTCTCAATGTATCCATTTTATAATATATTTTTCAATTTTGATT
Organism: Fistularia commersonii; assembly: GCF_037954325.1. NCBI lineage: Eukaryota > Metazoa > Chordata > Actinopteri > Syngnathiformes > Fistulariidae > Fistularia > Fistularia commersonii. The sequence goes on along the minus strand of NC_141298.1, from coordinate 8,533,809 downwards.
ATTTCAGATTAGCCTTATTATACAGAAAATCAACCTGTGTTAACGGACATGTTAATTTTTCCCTGTTTTTTTAATGAAGGTCATACATAAGACGCATCTCTGCATTAAAAGGCACTGAAGCTTATATGGCGCAAAATGACGATACAGCTGTCACATGACTCCTTACACGTAGAGCGGGTCTGGACCAGCATTCTTTCAGATGATTCACAGAAGCTCGACATTCGTCAGCGAGCAAGCACTTGGTGGCAGCGGCAGGGAAACAGCACCTTGGACAGATTGCGGCTCAATGAGGGCGGCCTTCTGTCTCGACCGGTTGGGATAGAACGAGAGAAAGCGAAAGAGAAAAATAGAAAGTGAGCACTTTATCAGCACTGTATCTCAATTAAGGTGAATGAAACAGTGTATTAGAAGACACAAAACCTGATTTTTTTTGTATTTATTTGTAATTTTCTCTCTAGATGCTGGAGTTCTTGACATCTCAGCCTGTTACCTTGGTGGGAACATACCATCCTGTGTTATTTTGTTATTTTATCCTAAACTTACAAGTTGTTTGTCCCCCAGAGACCATGCAAATTGCTGAGCTTACATGGTATTAATACGTTAACACATAATACCCAATACAACACGGACATTTACCGACAGTGTACAAACAATTATGGGTAAAAAAGGTCCATCAATCTCGTTATATTTGATTGGAGTTTTGGAAATCATTCTGAGATTCCCTTTTGTCCTCAGATTTGTGTTTTCCCACTTTGCCTTGGAAGATACTCCAATTGTAACCCAAAAGTTGCATCGGCATACCTTTCTTTTTTTGTATGCTTCGGGAATATTTGTCCTCCCCGCGTTGCATATCGGATGGGTTCACAGCAGGTGAATCAAACCCTCATCACAGGAACCACCCGGGGTTCAATCAGTGCACGTAACACTCACAAGTTCATTCTTGCCTGAGGGGCATTTACGTGCAAAAGCAGAAACAAACACATAGTCTGAGAGCTGGCTATTCCAACCCAGCACAAGGTAGAGTTACAGAATTAACATGAGTCACTTGGGATTCTCTGTGAGCTGCCTTTTTTTTTAATTAGGAAAAGCCTCATTTACAAGGTTACACAAGACAAATAATCTCTATAGATGCTGGAAAGATAGCAAGGGGGAAATCTCAGGTGGATCCACACTGATAGGGTCTGGGAAGGAGAGGGCAGTCAGTCGGGTCTTTGTTGCCAGAGGACAGTGGACGTAACTGGAGAGGTGGGGAGCAGGATGTGTGAAAGGCGGAGGGGCCGAGGGCAGACCCTGGGCTTCCATTAAGCAGCACCGAGGCTCTCTGCGGACGCGTCCTATACCTACCGAATCTGCCCGAGTGAATGGACCCGTACTCTTAACCAAGCCGTGAAAGAGAACCGGGTACAAAGACGAGCGAAATAAAAAAATAAAAAAAAGGAAAATTCAACAGTTGCGGGTGACCTACTGGGCCACGGGAGCTTCCTTAACAGGAGTTTGTGTTTTGGGAAATGGCAAAGATTTTTTTTTTTTTTTTAAAAAGCCAGGAAAGATCAAGATCGGCCGATATGATTGATGCAACGCTATCACTTTTCCATTAACCGGTACGCTGAACAATTATCAGTTGATCCAATGAGCCGGAGCTGTGAAAGGACATCCTATTGTGTGAACTGGTCGGAGGGTTTGGGGGTAAAAAGGCAGCCAAAGCTCCTTTCCGAGGCCGGTTATCAAGTCTCAAATAGACACACAAACAATTTAGAAGACAGAATTAAGTGATGTGTTGAGTCCAGAAGAAAAACTCTACATGGGGAATAGTGACACGGACGAAAGGGCATGGCGTGGGCTAGCAAGCTAGCAGAGCACCCAGTAGTCCCAAACAAAGAAGACAACACAACGGCAAGGCCTCTGGAGAAAAATAGGTATCCAATCATCAGGGTTTTGGAGTACCTTCTAGAAGGACATCGAGAAACAGCTGGGAATTCGACTTTTGAGGAGAGCATGGGAAAACTGATGCTGCAAAGAGGTACAAGATAGACCATGCGGTGATGAGCGGAGAAGAAAGAGATGTTCTTGTGGAGACAGATGCTGAGAAAAGAGATTAGATTCTCTGTTTACACTTCTGAAGGGTTGGATGCTCCTGGATCTCTGAGTGGATTGACTCTCATTAGCAACTTTAGTGGGTATATTTCCGTTTAGAGGACACAGAAAATCACGATGCCGCCCAGGCAACAGCAGGGAGGCAGTGTATGGGAATATGGTCAGGAGAATCCATCAAGCCTGACCTTCACAAAGACAGTCCTGAACTGGGAACCAGGTGAGCTCTGTTCTGGAGTCACCCAATCCGAGAACTGGGCCACTCCAATTCAACCCCTGTGCCCAGCGGTTGGCCTTGCCCTGCCCTGCCCTCCCCTCTGTGTGTCCCCCTTACAATACTGGAGCTCCTTGCAGTAACCCAAACCTCCTTACCCCAATGACTCTTTCACCTCAGGGCACAATAGGCTCTGTTCACCCTCCACCTTCCCACTGCCCGCAACCACACTTCATAATGCAACGGAGCAGATCAGAGTCCTGACTGCACTCCCAAGTCCTGTTAATGCAACAAGGCGCGATGAAGGCCGTGGAACCCCATCCGTCTCGTACCTTACGCACTAGCAAGATACTCAGAGCTCAATAAAAGTGATCGGACCCTCTTGGAATGATGTATTGTTCGTGGCATGGGGCTCCATCTGCCATTAAGGAATGTTTTGAGGGTCAAGATGTCGGCACTTAAGGGAGAAAAGCGAGGGCTAGGGTACCTGATGCTACGTGAAATAAGAGAGACAAGAAAAAGAGCCCGTAGTCCAGGGAAGCATCTATTGATCATTCTTACGCTACACGATTTTTTCTGCATGTGAATGGTTGTATGTCTTTACATGGTTGTATGTCTTTACATGAGGCCCTGTGATGGACTGGACACCAGTCCCACATACCGGCCAATGACAATGTCTTTTTTATTATCCCACTGGTTTTCATGGACTTCTGTTTTTTTTTTCACTTTGTCCAAGACCTACTGTGCGATTGGTCAGAAATCTAAAGTGGATGTGGCTGACGGAGAAAAAGCAGAAGTGCTGTTTTTCCCGCGTTTCAGCGCAGATGAAAGTGTGAAGTATGAATAGTTTTGCAACGCATCTGGTAAGGCATATATAGACACACAAAAAAAAACCGGTGATACATTTTCGGCGAATTTGCATTGGCCAAATGACGTGCACACCAACACAACTGTCTCAAACTCTGTCATTGTCACCCTGCTAATGCATAGTGCAGAGTGGGCTGGGCCTGTGAGGACTTCTCTGGAGTTTCTTGCCAAGTGTGAAATGCCATGACCGGAAAGACAACCCAATTCAGTTGACAAAAATTCAACCCGTGATTACAACTGTGTCCTTATCATTTTTTTTTTTTTTTACGCTTCGTCTGACCTGATTGTCCGAATCATTGCATGATGCCGGTAAAGTCAAATCGGCGCCAAATCACAAATCGCAGTTATTTGACATTTTCCACATACAGCGCGTCTGGACCGGCACTCTTTAAAATGATCTACAAAAATCTGACATTCCCTCCGAACTCAATGCAGAACTCGAAGGGTCGAAAACAGAGAGAGAGGACAGAGATCGAAAGCATGATCCGGTTTGTCTCAAGCTTCATAAAGGTAGTAGAAAAAAAGTTACAGCTGTTATATTCCTGCTTGGAAATGAGAAAATGGACTTGATGAGAAGTTAAGCCATACTTCCATCATTCACATGAGCTTAGACATGAAAGAGAAAGAGCACCTTTGTGACTGAGTGGTTTGAATCTCCAGTCCCAGACAGGTGGGGGTGGTGAGTGGGGGGTCCTGCTGGTGATGGTGTGCTGCAGGGAAGGTAGGGTGGGAGGTGTAGATATCCACACAGGATTAGGGCCGCGGCTGCTGGAGGGAGAAAGAGGGAAATGAAGGGAATGCCCCGGTAACGCAACACCGTCCGACACATATGGATTGGTTTCTTCGCAGTTCGCCCGAGAAGAAAAAAAAAAGACCGCAAGACAGAACAAATGCAGGGAAGGGTGATTTGGTTTGAGACGTTTTCATGTTCAGCTTCGCACGACGGGCCTTCGAAAGGCTTCACTGTGCTGATTATTTTTATTCGAAAATAAATAAATTGAACGTCTAGATGACTACTTCTTTTTCAAGGATTAAAATGACAAAAAAAATCAGACAGAAAACAAGCAAAGCTTAAATTTGTAGCCAAAATTATGATAATGTGGGATTATTAAATTATCTTTTTAAGATAATTAAGAAATGCAGCTTCAGGGTGGCACAGGCCACAAAGCCCAGATAAACGCAGAGTGTCTGGTCAGGAAGGGCATCTGGCATTAAACTTTTCCCAAAACAAAACATGTGAATCAAACCTAATGATCTCATACCGGATTGGTTGAGGCCCGAATAAACGACGACCGCCATTGGTACCGATGACCTACAGGTTACCAGTGGAAATTGGGCTACTGTTAGTCGAACAAGGAGAGGAGGAAGGCGTGTTCGGAAGCAGAGAGAGAAGAGGAAAGGCAAGAGTGGAAGAGGTGGAAAGGTAGTAAGACTAGAAGCTTAGGAACAGGTTTTAATGTTGTACTATCATGGTATTGACAGGAAGACAAATGAAGTAAGAATTATCTTGGAGGAGGAGTTTGTTAGGAATGTTCTTGAGGTGAAAAGAACGTTAGATAGACTTATGAGTCAGAAACTTTTCATAAATATAAGAAGGACTTAGATAGACATTTAGAATTTTGTTTAAAAGTAACCTTCAACCTTATGTCATTTTTGGAGTTCAAAATGTTTTGTTACATGCAGAAATGTTATTTTGTTTTTTCTACACTTGTTCATTGATTTTTTAAAAAAAAGGAACACACTTTGTTTATACATAGCATAAAGGCAAAATAATAACGTCATACGCCATGTTAATTCATGTTAAATTTCAAAAGGGTCCCGGTTTTCTTTACTGGAGGGAAACAGGTCAAAATGGCTCTTTAAGTGGTAAAGATTGCTGACCCCTGGTGTAATTTCCAGTCCATATCAAAGGAGTAACAGGAATAATAATAATAATTTATTTGTGTGGAATAAGAGAAAGCACCAACATACAGGAAATGGCATTATAATCTCAGAAAAGAAAGAAGAAAAAAAAAATCCCATGAAACTACAGAAAGCAAATGTGATATAAATAAAATATCAGACTAAACACCAACCGACGAAGGATAAGCAATTTTTTTTTTTTTTAACCTCTGTAAATAAAATCTGTATTTGGTTCCACTGAAAGTGACAGGCTTGAGAATTTTTTCAAAACGCCAAAATTAACCAACTGACACGATTTTCCCATTGAAATACACACATTTCAAATCACATTTAAAGAGAATATAACACGAATACCAACACCTCGCGGACTTTTAAGAAATTCAGTGTTTCACATCTGTTACCAGCCCTTGGAATTACTCAGTCATGATATATAGTAAGTTTGGGGCGAGGGCAGAAACGCTCAAGAGGGATCTCCAGTTATCGACGACACAATGAGGGGTTGCGGTACCTCCACACACTCCCGGCAACAAGAGCAAGCTTCGCGGTACAAATGGTATCAATACGTTAGCTTAAGCAGCTAACGCAGTTCGAACCTCTCCGCCTATTGACCTACAAATCCCTCTGCGGTTCGGGTATCACATCACTCCAGTGCGTTTAAGACACTTAGATCCCCTTCTGTTTTGAAAAAAAAATAAAAATCATGCTCGTCCAACACACCCAAAGTTCGGCGCTGTTTGCGCAAAGCGGGCGCGACACATTTACAGGGAGACACATCCAAAAGGTCACGTTTCGTGGGCGGCATGTTTTGGGAAATTAGAGTTTTTGTAATGGTCCCTTTGATAAGGGTAAAATATATATGACACACCAATATCCACGCTGGGACTCTTATCATTTTTGAGTATTGTTAATGCAAAAAAATTAAGCCATCTGAATTTTAGGTAAACAAATAGATAGAACAAGTTTCGCGAGATTCAGATTTGATCTGTACCCATCCGCCAAACCCGGAAGCAGTTCCTACTTTTAGTTGTTTCAAATTGTCTCATGCGATTTCACATCGTCACTTCATGTGTATATTTGTTTATGAAAAAATTGTTTTTATGACCTCTGGGGGAGGCAGATTTACACTCGTGCTAAGCGAACAAGAGCCAAGTCTGTATTTAAAATGTCCTTTTTAACGGAAAGGTCTGTGTCACTTGTAGACTAGCTGAGTGCCCTTTCAGTCATCCACAGCTGCTTGAAAAACCTTGCAATACAGATTTTTTTTAACAAAATCGTCTATACAAGTTACGCACTGAATCATCTGTTAGAGCTGTACATTGTCACGTTGGTCTTTCTTCATCCAAATGTACATTTCTGTTCATCTCTTTCTCGATATTTTGATATTGAAGAACAAAAGCCTACTCCACTGGAATCAAAGAAATCTTCAAACCAAACAATTTGCATTTTAAATCTTGCACCGGTTGACCACACTTCCGCCTCTTTGTTGTGCTAAATGACAAATCTTTAAAGAAAATTAAAAATTTTTAAAGCACAATCATTCCAGCTTTTGCTTAATAATAGCCACACAACACGGCACATATTTTGTAGTAAACTTGACATGGCATTTGCACAGCAATAATAAAAAGTTCTGCTGTACAAGGATTCTCAGAAGGCAGGGCGCCTTTCTCTGTCAAATGTTTTCTTTTGAAAATCGAAGCCGGCATAAGCCGATGGGAAAGTTCAAGACCTGGTGTCCTGTGAAACGGCAGCCTCTGGAAGTGTCAGGTTTGTGAGGAAGATGTAAAGGAGATACCAGGGTGGCCGGGTGAAGGAGCAGCGGCTTGGTGGGTGAACCCTAAATGCGGCGGAAGTGTCCATGACACAGCGGCCGGTGTGGCGTTACCCTCCGGACTGGGCCTCGATTTTTCTCGATTGCCGCTGCTCCCCGGTAACACGAGCGTCAACGCTCCGTTTCTACATCACGGCTCCGAGCGCTTCGCCTCAGGCCCATCTCGGCTTTCTGCTAGAGGGGTCGTTGTGGTCCGGGTTTTCCTTTACGGTCGAGGGCTACGCCAGGATATTCTACCTCTTACAGGATTCAAGTTAAGCCTCAAGTCAGTCGAAGAGGAGTATTCAATAAATTTGTTACAGCTTCAATGGCGGCCGGGCAAAAAGCGCGCCTCCCATAGTGCACCATTGAATTTTTAAGTTAACGCCTTGTCTGTCATTTGGATGTGACACATTGGGAACTGGCAACTTTCACCAAATCAACATCACCATGAGATTACTTCAGCATCTGAAATAGCTCTGGCATTGCATGGCATCGTAATTCATAACGACCGATAATTTCTCATCTGTAATCGTGAACGGCTGATGTGTTTTAAAGTTCCACGATGAAGTGGCAGGGGAAAGAAAGGACATCTGTCTCTTATCTCACAATAATGCCAACAGTGAGAAAATCTTTTTGACGGTAGTATATTAATTGCCAAAAAGAGAAATTATTTCCGCTTGTGTGCAAAACTAATGATGCGCCATTACGTTTGTCGTTCTCGTCCGATAAATAAAAGGCGAGTGGGCGCTTAGTTCCAATTTAGCTGTTGGGAAGCATTGTTTGTCATCAAATATGGCCCATTCATTCACATTGCTGCCCTGTAATGGCGGACGTTTGCCAGATGCATCTGCTCAGAGAGATTTAGTCATTTGGAGAAGGTCCAAACCTCGACTTTGACGCTTTAATTGTAACAAATGAAGCAAGATGGCGCCAAAGTAAAGACACCACGAGGCCAACTAATACAAAGTGGGGTCGGACAAATATGTATTGGCAACCCACCATAGCGTATTGAGGCCAATTATTACTAATTCAATTGTCTGTTTCCTCAATAATTCAGCACTGTGAATAATTAACCTCACAGCAAAGCAATGTACTCAACATCAACTCCCATGATGTGCTGCAGCCGCACTTCAGCAGTGAAAAGCTGGCTGCAAAAGGCAATCTAGTCATTCCTAAAATTATCCTTTTCTTTTTCCTTTCTTCCTTTCAAGATCACTGGAAATAAATGTTAATAGAGGCCACGGGGACTACATTCTCAGATTTACATCAGATCTTGGATCCAATGGGAGAGATACTCTTCATATAAAGTTATTTTCTCTTTTAAATATAAGTGCAATCTGCCATTGGTTCCATCCAACAGCTTCATGCCCTAATTTTGCATAACATTACACATAATTTAGTCATAAATTGGCCTTATCTCATCATACTCTTTCTTATTTCCAATGTGATAGAGCTCTGTGCAAATGTGGGATATATCTGTCAATACTATGGGAACTCTTACATTCAAGCTTGTTAAAATTTTCCCGTTTTAACAAGAAAGGGGCTCAAGTTGAGGGCTTGGCATTCGGTAAATATTCACTACGTCCCACTTCAGTCAGAGGAGCTGCATCGGCTTTTGACTTTGGGAACGACTAATATCTCATCTCCGTCTCGAATGCTGTAGGAGTGAAGGGCTCTGCAGCCGCACTTCAGCTCCTCGGGTCCCAAGACCGAACACATTTCCCGGTTGATGTAGAAGAGCCGGATCCCGTTGGTGGGCAGCTGCAGCAGCGCTCGTAGTTGTTTCTTGAGGTCGCCCACCGTCTGCTCCAGGCGCAAGCTGACGGCTTCCACCCTCTCGCCCCAGCGGACGTCCACCACCGTGCAACGGGGGCTCAGGTCCACCTCAGCCAGGGGCGCCAGCTGACCGTACTTGGACACCAGGATGTGGTACCTGAGGAAACGCAGAATTAGTTTTGTGGAGTAGTGTTGATGTCTACTCCAGCACAGGAGTTGAAAGTTGATTGGAGCCCTGTTTACACAACAACATTTTTAGGTGTAACGACTAAACTTCTTTTGCGCTCTGGCCGGGTGTCTACGCGAGAACCGCTGCAGTACTTAAAAAAGGAGCGAGAAGGAAATAAGCACCAGAGTGGAAAGATTTGAAAATGCGCTCGTCTCCGTGTGGACAGGGAAAACACAACACTTTGAAAACACACAGTTGCCATTGGACTCCAATGGCGGACTCCAAATTAGTTCCAGTGGCAAGACTCCCAGTCTACATTCTCTTGGAATTAACCAACCTTATCATCCAGGGTCACTCCAAGCACGAACTCCACCCCATCGTTGGCCCAAATGTCCCAGGGTGCTCGCCGTTGATGATGTTTACACTTGCTGTAATACCTATGCTTCTTATTGGGCCGAAACAGGAAGTGTCTCTACATAGGTTGTAGTTCATCACAAACCCAAACCTTACAGTTCAGGGTCACTCCAAGAAAGAACCCCATCGTCAGCCCATATTTTGTCAGGGTGCTCGTCATTGTTGATATTTACACTTGCTGTAGTGCCGAGACTTCTTGTTGGGCTGAAACAGGAAGTGTCTCTACGTAGGTTGTAGTTCATCAAAAAATCATAACTATGCGCCTGGCAAGAGTACTACAGTGTATCTGGTGTTCCCTTCGGTCTTGTTGTGCGCAGATATGATTTCCATCAGCACTGTTTTAAAACAACTGAAAATGCAATGGGACGTGGTCGTGTAAACTGAGGCCAGAAGTCGACTTTGGTAGACATTAGCTTCCTCAGAGTGTGTGTAGATATGAAACAGAGGTGCTTTGAACATACGGATGAACACGCCTGAGGTGTCTCTATAATCTATCTATTAATGCTTCGCAAATCACCAGACAAACTGCGACCGCACCCCATTGTAACGTCAACCTCGTTTTTGACTGCAGTTCAATGCTATTAGATTTATCCTCTGTGAAATGGAAAAGCTTCACTTTCATTGGCAGAGGGGGGAGAATTAAACTCTGGAGGGGCTGCAGGGGCGGCCGGGCTTTTCCTTTTTTTGATAAGGACATTTGCGCCCTTTGATATTTTCGGTCACTGAGATGAGAATATGGACTGGGGTGATATCGGAGCCTCAAAATCAGGACTTGCATCTTACCGCGACCACAGAGTTGAGGTTACACACACCGCTGGTGTTGCCACTAAACTATTTTCTATCTTTCTGGGACAATGGGGGCTTTTGTACGCTGAGTGGAAGCATGATAAGTTTTATCTACCTAAGCGAAAAGCTGAAACATTAACAGAGTCACACAAACAGATCGCTTTCTTCTGGTTTTCTTTGTGCTTTTTAAAAGATTTTTAAGATTTCCCTCTGTTTTAAAATTGGCGCACTAATTAAAAAAAAAGAAAAAAAAGGGGCCATTATAACAGGTGTACTTTTGTTTGGACGGCAAAGACACACCGGGTTCTCTACCTCTTGCCTGCCGTGAGAAAGCTCTCAGCCGCCTCAGGGGAATGCGTGCTTGAGATAAGGACCGGGTGACGATAAAATAAAATCCCGGAGAAAAGGTCTGTGCTTTCAAAGGCGCTGTAACAGCTGGGCCAATCAAAGCAATTTACCTACCCTGCCCAAAACTTCGCCACAAAGCCAATCCCCCCGGCTTTGGGTTTCTAGCCAAAACTTGCAGGCCCCCCTGTGGGAATTCTACTCTCAGGCCAGAGCAGACAAAGTGCCATTCTAAACAGGGGCCACTTAGCTAAGAGACTTCATTTACGGTGCTAAGCATGGCATAATGGGGCAAATAGAGGTGATAAGACGCCATATTTCCAATTCTTCACCAGAATTCCTCAATATTGAGCCCCAAATTCATGCCTCTGCCATACAGCCAAACACCGGATTACAACGACTACTTTTAAATGCAACAATGCAACTTCAATCTTGTTCAGTTTGAAGAAGTTTAGTTTTAGATTTTGTATATCAGACAATCGTCAGCATATGTAAGTGTTGCCGTGTTTTCTTCAGATGGAGCACAGTGGGGGAATGTATACTGATAATTCATCCTATCCTTTTGAGTTACCTCAGATCATTCTGGACAGCAAATTATTTCAGAATAGTGACAATCACCATACGGTCAGGTTAACTTCAACCCATCTCACCGTGGCATGGCTCTTGATGGCAAAGGGATGAGATGAGATTGAACTCCCCGCTAACACGATGATTGTGATATAAAGTATTGATAGTCATGGGACATGCATGAAGTCAAACTCTTCACTGATCAATGAGTTTACGTAGAATGTTGGAGTGACAGCGAACTTCCATTTGGTGATTATGGGAGAAATCAGGAGCACCTTATCGGGAAAAAAAAAAAGCGGAGCGCAAAAGATAGAGATAACAGCGTACTAAAAAGCCTCAGGCCATGTCTGCTCCCAGAGCTTGAAAAAACTTCTGGGACTGAACGTGAACCTGTCGAAGCCAGATTTTGAGCAACATCCCAGTCTGTGGTTTGTTTTGACCTTTCGGTTCCTATTTGTCCCATTTACACAATTCTTTCCATGCAAGACTACCGCGTTCTATCCGATAAATGAACAAACCTCATTGTTTGCAGAATTAAAAACTTCAAATAACAAATGAAGGGAGGTACTTTCTATGTTGCGCCTTTATCCAGGCAATGATGGGTGAATTGGTCGCGATCTGTTGGATTTATGGTTTGCATTTATTGTTACTCAAAGCTGGGCGGTGTTTGATCCGTTCACCTGAGAGGCTGTGACCCGCCCTGCTAGCTCTGATCTCTGGGATAACAGGGCCACTGCTGCCCACCCCACTTCCCTCGCAGAGGAAAGGGGATAGCAGCGTGTTCACCTCTTACCCGGAGTATCAACACTTCCCCATAACACCCGCACGCAGTCACGGCGATCCATCGCTTCAGACCTGCACCCAGGTTCTGGCCTTGGACCAAGACCGCAGCTTAGAAGGAGCAAGGCACAGATTGATGCTTCATGCATGATCTTTTATGTTGTGACATGTCCAGGATCCTCACATGCATAATGTCATGACTGTTTTGACGTCTTAAGGTTGAGAACATCACGGGCCGTGATGACGGGAAGCAAAATCCCCCGACCTGAGGTTTGCGGTTGATACCGTAGGTTTTATACTTTTTTAAAAAATGAACCTGCTACCTTCTGTATCACTTTTCAAATCAAGTGAATTCCCCGCACAAAGGAGTCATTGAGCAGTGAGAGACTGGTGGCATTGTCTCTCAAAGGTTAGACCCCCCCAACACTACCACCACCACCACCACCACAGCGCCCAGTGAGGGACACCTTCCTTCGCAAATCCTTCCCCAGCATTCTGCCCAGGTTAAGTGGAATGTGGTTTGTAAGAAAAACAAAACAAAACAAAACAAAACAAAACAAAACAAAACAAAACATGGGCAATAATATGTACCAAAGAAGTGCTTTCTCAAAAATGATATCACATGCTGCCATAATGCCAGAGACAAAAGGTTGCAAAGCCGTAGGTGAGGCTCCCTTATGTGTCATAGCCTTCTTCTTCTCCTTCTTTCTGCTTTTCCCTTCAGGGATCGCCACAGCGAATCAACTTTCTCCATCTAACCCTATTCTCCGTATCCTCCTCTCTCACATCAACTACCTTCATATCCTCTCTCACTACGTCTATAAATCTTCTCTCTGGTCTTCCTCGAGACATCATGTGTCGTAGCCTGATTTGGGATATTAAAGGCTGGTTTGATATTTGAAGTCAACGGTCATTATACATTGGCATGAAGCTCTTGTCACCAAAACAAACAAAAAAAAAACAACAATTAATATAGAAATATATTCAGCTTGTGGTTTAACGCAAATACCTGCAAGCTGCTGTGGGAGACGAAGGCCTGGCTAAACATTCAAACTTGGATTGTAGGAAAAGTTCACTCTTAGAAATATAAGTTTGACTAATACGTATACAAACATCAGCGTACCCTTTAGCTAGCTGCTATTTAGCTTTATTTACTGTACAAGTTAGACTATCATGAAACCCAAAACCAAAGTCAGTCAAACCCTACTAGTGTAGATCTGTCAGTGGCTGAATACCAGCAAGGGAGTGGTAGTTGTTAGCAGTGCTGTTAACGTTGTGTATTTTGTAGTTCATGTTATCCTTGCAGGCTAACAGTTAGATATTTTTTTGTGTTTTTTTTTGAGTATTCGACTAAGATTTTTGTTTTGCTTTCTCTCTCTTTTCCATTTCATTTAAATATCATGTTAAAGAGATATTCTGACACGATTGCCCAACATGAAAACAAGAGACGGTTTTACTGAAAGTTGGTTAGAGAGATTATATACAAAACAAAACTTCAAATGACAACAAAGTGTATTTTTTGCTATGATCTGATGCAATTTGAGAAATATTGGTCAATTGGTAATTAGTCAAATTGGTAATTGGTCAAAAAAGTGATTTATATAAGAAAAAAAACTAAATGTAGATGCATGATGTTTACCTGTCTGGAAGCTCATGTTGTGGGCAGCCCTGGTAGTACCGGATGAAGAACCTCTCAGCGTCCTCTCTCTCTCCATGAGACACGGCGCCTCCGTTCAACACCAGGATTGACGGCAGCCTGTAGACAGGTACACATTAGACAATGAAAAAATAAAAAAAACCTATTGACTCAGACTCTGAATAAGGCTCTTCTTTGAGATCTTAAGACACCTGAGGCTGATTCCATTTGATTGTTCTGAACAAATGACAAAACAAAACTGAAGTCTGATTGACTGTTGCAAACACGATCAAGGCCTCTATGTCCTCAACAGGAAGTGAGAAATTTGTTTTTCTTCTTGAGGTGGCGAGAACAATGCCATGACTCTTCATAGTTAGGAAGTCCTCATAGGCCCCGACCACTGGCGGACAGGTCACGCATACTCTGACTGATACAACAGCAATTCAGCGATAGCGCACCGCTGGCCTTTGCAAATTTGTTGTGATGGTATCATTATCTTTTGTGATGCAAATCCTGCTTTGTGAACAATGTTCAAGTTCGATATTTCCAAGTATTGCCAGCCATCTTCATGTCAATCAGGATAGGTTATAGGACCTCAGCCAGCATAACCATGAACACAAGCACTCTTCAGGGATGTGTCCTCAGCCCCATCCTCAACACCCTGTTCACCCATGACTGTCGCCTCCCATGAGGACAACATCATCCTGAAGTTTGCAGAAGGCACTGCAGTGATAGGACGCATCACCGGCAGAGATGAAACAGCCGACAGGATGGAGGTGGCCAGTCTGTTGAAGTGGTGTGAGGACAACAACCTCACCTTCAACACGGACAAGACCAAGGAGGAGGGAGAGGAGACCTCATCAGCCACTGTTTCTCAAAGGTCTTGAGGTTGAGAGGGTGAGCAGCTTCAAATATCTGGGTGTCCACATAGGCGAGGACCTCACCTGGTCCCTCATCACCACCCAGACGGTCAGGAGGGCTCAACACTGGCTGTACTTCCTGAGGAGGCTGAGGAGGTTTGGTATGTTACCTCAGATCCTCATTAGCTTCAATAACTGCGTTGTCCAGAGCATCCTGACCAGCTGCAGCACTGTGTGGTACAGCAGCACCACTGTCCTGGAACGTTGACGCCTGCAGCGAGTGGTAAAGACTGCAGAGATGATCGGCAAAACCCCGCTGCCTTCTCTGCAGAGCATCTACCACCGTTGAGTCCATAGGAGAGCTGCCTCCATCGCTAAGGCCCAGGCCCAACCTCAACATGGACGGTTCACACTCCTACCCTCCAGTCGGATGTACAGGAGTGCGAAGTGTAAAACGACACGACTAAAGAACTCGTTCTACGCGACTGCCATCAGACTCTTAAACATCTGACACATTCTTCTTTTTCTGCACTTTACATGCAGCACAGCCAGTGCTGCGCTCATTCACACATGTAATTACTGCCCATTTAAACTGCACACATCCTTGCACTTTGTGAGTCACACACCAAGCTGCTCTCAAATGTCTTATTGCACTGCCAACACTGTTCATATTTATAATAATGTTAACATTATCATTATTTCTTATCAATACGTATCCAAATGTACTGCGGACAGCAAAGTAGGAATTTCACTGTACAGGGAAACATGTGACAATAAACGCTTTGAATCTTGAAAATTTATAGACCTTACCAGATGTGTTAGATAGATTTTCACACTTCCTCACCACCCCAACCAGCGGATCCTCACAATTATCCATCACTGTAAAACCCCCCGCGCTAGCGCAAAAGCGTCAGTAACACTTCCATTATGCCATTCTGCATTAACTATGCCCACTTCAAATCAATCACACGATAATTTTCGTCTCCACTCTCATATTGCCACCATACCTGTTCTGTCAACTGATCCACAGCCGCTCAGATTTAGCTAGAAATAATAGTTTAGGAGGAAAAATGCTATTGTCCTTTTTTGTTAAGGCGCAGATAATGTGCCCGGACTCACTGTGCTAAGAGGAGACTCCGTCGCTCATGGGTGGTGTAGGGCTGCAGCAAAGGAATGCCCTTTACTTTGAGTTCCTGCAGCTTGGGGAAACAGTTCAGCCTCTCGATGTCTTCCCACTTGCCGAGCCCTAAATCACAAAACAAAGTCGAATTCATATCGCGCCATCGGATATCGACGATCTGCAGTTCTTCCTCTCCGACCTGAGTTGCTGAGGTTGAGGCTTCGCAGGTTGGGGAAGAGCCGTTGCAGGGTCTCGCCGGTGTCGTCCACACAAGCCACGCTGTTGTTAGCCAGGACCAGAGTGGCGAGGCCGGGATACATCAGCCCGAACTTCCTGACCTCGGCCCAATCCTGGAGGTGGTTCTCTGTGATCTGCAGCAGCCGCAGCGACGGGCACGATGCTTTGGACTCCGTCACCGTGCGGTAATTATTCAGGCACAGGAAAAGCTCGTCCAGCCTAGACAACGAAAACCGGCGTGTATCAGAAACAATTTTATCTAGTCTGCTTCTTTGAGGCTTCTCAGCACACCCCTAGGCAACTTTTATGCATTGGCTTGAAAATAAAATCCTGGAAACCGTTCTGCTTCTCTAATTTCAAAGATCACAATGTGACATGGTGGCCTCGGTGGGGCGTCCACCACTGCAATTTTTTTATGATTATTAAACATATCATTGTTCCGTCTTTTTATTCAGACTGGTCGAGACAGAAGGCCGCCCACATTGAGCGGCAATCTGTCAGAGAATTCTCCGCGTTAAAAGTAAGTGCTATAAACAAATAAAATGTGACTTGACTTGCTTTCGGGATGCGCATTCGTCAATATCAACCAATCAGGTTGTTTGGTCACTCACTCCGGTATGTTCCGGGTGAGCGTGTGCACGGTGTCCCAGCTGACGTGCGTGTTGATCAGGACGAGGCGCCGGATCCTGGAGAAGACGTCGGCCATGCAGGGTTCCAGCTGGACGTCTTTCAGCGGGTTCATGCTCAGGTTCAGGAAGTCCAGATGGGGGATGTTGGACACGATGGAGCAGATCTGTTCGCAAAGACCAGGATCAAACCAAGAAACAAAGATAACTCTTTATAATTTATAAATTATAAAATAATAAATTCTACATTTTTAATGCAATTTTCATAAATAGCCAAATGAGACATCACTGATCTACAAACATAAATACCCTAATTTCCGGACTATTGAGCGCACCTCAATATAAGCCGCACCAGCTAGCCGATCGCTATCCCGGGCTTCCTCCTGCGCACTAAACCCGTCAAAGTTGTCTTCTTCGGTGTCGGAGTTGAACGGACTCAGAATTTCCCGGTCGTTTCATCGGTCCGATGTGACAAGGATAAACGTTTTAGCGGCGTGAAGCTTGTTAGCGTCCCCCACCCGAAAAAGTCCATATATTAGCCGCATTGTTGTTTACGTGAAAAAGGTAGCGGCTTATCGTCCAGAAATTACGGTACATATTTTTGAAGCTTTTCTTGCAACTATTGCAGATAATACATGGATTATCCAGAAAATGAATGAAATCCATAAAACTACACAGCTAACGACTTTTGCTGGTATTAAATATTGTCCAGCATTGAAAGGATTGATACTGTTTCCATGAAGTATGTAAAACTCCTTCACTGACATTGAATCATGCACTCCAAATCTATCCAAGTGCCAGTAAACACAGCTCTCCTTCACCATCGCTACTTTTTCTGCATGGTGGGATAGATAGAGGGATGAAACTTATATTCTTTAACAGTGTAATGCAAAAAAAAAACAGTGGACAGATAGGGTGCAATCAAAATATAATACAGGAATACCTAGATTTATACATTTAATTTGTTCTGTGAACGAACAAATTAAACTCATTTTGCTTGTGTATTAAATTCCCCCCTTGAATTGAATTGAAATCCATTCCAGCCCTCCATTCTCGATTGTTTTTAAATAAGATAAATGTACTTTATTGATAACAAATAATGTATAAAAAAGAATATGTAATAGAAGAGGATGTAAAGAGATAAAACTTGTTTTATTAGGTGTTTTTTATCTTGAAGATTGGACAAAGACGTCAGTGGCAGCAGTTTGGGAACTCTTTCATTTTGTGCTCGATCGGTTAACTTACTACACACTGAATGCTATGTTATATTGATAAATGTAACTTGCACACTATGCCACACTATCACTAAGCTTAATTTAGGCATAGATTGAACGCCGCTCCTTTTTTTAAAATGATCAAACAGTCCTCGACTGGCTTTGAATGACTCATCAGATGTTTTATCTTCAGTTCATATTGTGATGGATGGAGTTTTGTGTTTCTGTTGTGGCACTGGGGTCGGACCCCAGCGCCAACAGAAGCCTCCACACCAAAACAGAGGGTCCCAAAAAACAGTTTACTTAGAGGGGCAGCAGTGAACGAACAGTTACTTGAACAGGGGAAGACCGGAACGAGAGCCCGGTCAGGGCCGACACAGGCATCCTCTGACGGGACAGGAGACTCAAAAAGGTGAATAGTAGAAGAACAGTTACTCCCACAGGAGAGGGCAGGAACAAGAAGCTAGGTAGATGGATGCCTGGCTGTGGTTCCAGTAGGACACTGGTGGCGTTACACGCCTAGGCGTTAGATATTGGGTAGCAGCTGGTGAAGCGAGGGTTCTGGCGGTGACAAGGCTTGTAGGCGTTGGTATGCAACGATGAGAGAAACCCAGTTGGGGGACAGGTGGCCATGCAAACAGCACTGGCATACATCGACAGGAGAGGGAAGGATGAGGGATGTAAGGATGTGCCCCCATACAGACTCAGCATGATTGACCTTGACCAACAGGCAAGACAAGAGTGGTATGGGAGACAGAGGGTGTGTAAAAAGAAGCGTGAGGAAGGCGTTAACGGTGAATGCGACAGAACTGGAAACAGAGGACCGAAAGCAATCGATAGCACAAGAACTAGCGGAACAAGAGCGAGTTTTGAGGGCGCACGACAAACTCAACCAAGGAGACCAAAGCTCCAGCTTTTGAGTTCTCCTTCATTGCCGGTAACAAGCGCTAGAGGTTCGCTCCCAACGCATGGCTATTCGCGCACCGGGAAAAGCGCAAGAGTGCCGCAAGCCCAATCCTAACAGTTTCCCTTAAAACCACTTTTAAGTTTTATTCTTTTGCAAACATTGTAGTAGATGGGACTTCCTGTACATGTGTGAGTTGGCGGACATCAGCATTCCGTCGACCGCTGGATTTCGTGACATTGAAGGGCCCTTGGGGAAGATTAGAGCAGGTCTGCACTTAAAAGCGTCCAAGTGTGAAGTGGGAATATGCTGATCTGAAATCCATAATCACTCAAAAAATTACTAAAGTTGGGCTTAACTGACGTGGTTAAAAGATCTTCAATCAAAGAGCCTTGTGGGTACCCCACCTCTCCCCAGTCGTTGAGCTGATTGTAGGACAGATCCAACTCCACCACGTGGCCGCAGAATGCTGCGATGTCCGATCTGTTGCCCGCCTTGTTGATTCCACAGCCGTTGAGGACCAATGCGCTGGGCAGGAACAGCCGATCTGTGGACAGACGAGACGTCACACGGGGTGGCGATAACTCGGGACCCGAGAAATGTAACGGGGTCTCGAAGTCTTTCTTCAAGATACTTCTCTTCTACAATAAAACAATCATCCGCTCAAACCTTAACTTCGACCATTGTTTCTCAAATAGTGGGGTGCAATGCCAGGGGGGCACGTGTGACCCGGGGGAACATGCTTATTTTTGCTGTGGTAGAATAAACTGTAATTGCACATCCACAGCAGGTGGCAGTGGCACTTTCATTGTTAGAGTGTGCGCAGAGTATTAGATCTATGATGTAAAAGTGTTTTTTGCACCAAGCACACAGTACATTATGAATTATGAAGTGCGGTGAATAAACCTTCAAGAGACACCATAGAAAAATATTTAACAAGGATGATAAGAAAGACGATGAGAGACAGAAATAATGTCGAAAGTCACCCAGAAGCTAAGATGAGGAAATAGGTAGCGTATGTAGCGCTTGGCTTCACTATTACTATGCTGGTAGATGAGGAAAGACCGGTGTGTTTACTGTGTGTAAAAAAAATCATCCTGTGATCAAAATTTTAGAGTTTAAATAACGATTTTATTTCAGGCAAATTGATGGACTTTAAAAACTTTCTGTTACAGTCTAAAAAAACCATGTGAATAGAGTTATTATTTCCTGCAAGCTGATCTATAGTTCTTTCTTTTTTCTTTTCTTTAAAGTTAATAAGGATACAATGTTATGCAAAGGTGTACAGTCATGGCCAAAAGTTTAGTGAATAACACTTTCACAAAGTCTGTTCCTTCAGGGTTTTTAGGTGTTTGCCAGATGTTTCTATGGTTGTGTCATTCTCAAAACTTTTGGCCATGACCGTACATATCACAGTTTTATCGGCTAATGATGCTATTTATAGTCGCGGCAGAGAGTGGGGGGCAAAATGTTTTCTTCTTCCAAAGAAGGGGGGGAAACAGAAAATAATTGAGAAACACTGACTTAAACGGTGACCCCCCCCCAGTATGGCGGCCATAACAGATGGACATACCTAAACGTGGCCTCTATATTCAAATACTTTTTAACCCTCATCTGGCGGATCTAGTTTCACCTTTGACAGGGGATCCCGGGGGGCTCGGCAGGACCACCACACCCAAGCCTTGGCCGTAGGGGAAGTTCTCGGGGTTGTACTTCTCACTGAGGACGTGCACGAAGGTGCGGATCTCCTCTTCATCAGAGGACGACTCCATCACTCCGGACCTGAGCCAGAAAGAAGGGATGTATTCAAATTTTGAATTATACGCACCCTTCTTGTGTTTGGTTTAAAACTATAAAACAATCAGCAAAACATCCAAAAAAATACACCAGAATCTTTTGAAATACTGTAATCTATTGAGGGCAGGCATAAATTTGAGCATTTCATCTGTTTTTTTTGCCTTATTTGACTAGTTTTATGAACTCTTATTTCCTGCGGCTTGATTCTGTGTTGTATTACTGTTTATCTCAGGGTGTTTTTAAAAAAAATTTGGAGTCCCCCTGCGCGGGCTAATAAAGTGGATCGCAATCGGAGAGCTCAGACAATCTAATTTTAGTGTTTTCAGCCCTAAAGCTTGACCCGCTTCCATCAGCGGCGAGAACATGCTGACACAATTACCAGAAGCTGTCTGAACTCGTAACAGTATTTATATTCTCTACAGTTTTGGCCGACGGACACTGCCACTTCCCCTTTGCATTTCCCCGTTGATAAAGACAAAGTCCTTATAATATATCATATTTAAGAGTGAGTCTGAAGTTATTGCATCTCTTCATCACTCTTGATCCAACTGACGTTTTTGATGTGCACCGAAACAAATAATTGATTACATATTGATTAAAAATCTGCTGTTTATCCTATCTTTAGGGTGGCACTTGAAGCCAGTCGATCGCAGAGCCGCATGTAGACAAGCACAGCCATTGACGCTCTCGTTCACATGTCTGGGTAATTCAGGGTCTGTGGGAGGAAAGCGGTGAGCCTGGAGGAAACCCACACAACAGGCGGCAAAACAAGACCCTGCACCAGAAAAGATAGTGTTCGGAGAAAAGGTATGTGAACAGGTGAGCAGACGCTGGAACAGGAAACTGGGGCTGTGCGTTGGACGTCGACAAGGCTCCTGATTTCTAAGCAAGTCTGAGGGAAGCCCGTTCGGGAGACAAGCAGAAGGTGATAGCGTACATTGAGGAGGGAAAGTCACGGCGAGACGAGTGGCGTTGGCGTACGCCAGCAAGAGGGGGAAGAACCTGGACAAAATCTGGGAACTGGCCGCCATGCGAGATGCAACGGGTTTACATCACCGGGAGAGGGATGCAGGTGAGCAAGGGAAACGGAAACGAGTGTGAGCGCGATTAATATGGGTGGCGCGGATGGAGCGAGGATGGTCGTGGATGACCCGGCAACCAGCGAGGCTAAAAGTTATAGCTTTTGAGCCTTCACGGATTGTCGGTAACTAGGATCTGCCGTGCGCTCTGAACGCATCCATGAGTCCAACCTCAACAGAAGGACTCAGGAGGAGGTGCTAAACCTCTGCACTCTTGTTGAAATCTTCTTGTCGTGGCAACTAGACTTGAATTTACTTTACTTTTTCTTCCCTCAGCCGTAGGGAATCTTCAATCTTTGTAGTTACTGCTAACAGCTAAGACAATTTATATTTCATTATATTTCTTATTCTTCCTCCTTTCCACTATTATCTATTACTGTTATGTTTTTACTTGAAACTCTGGCACAACAATTTCCTTCGGGATTAATAAAGTTGTTCTCATCTCATCATCTCATCTCATTACCCCCCATCACAGAGGCTTTTTCAGGTCTAATGACTTGTGGGGAGTTACCGAATACGACTGCCAGCTTCACCACCAGAACCAGCGGAAACTCCACGAGCCTCAGTCCGTGTAATCTAATGGATTCACTGCTTTGTCTGGCTTCACCTTTTCACATTACAAAACGAGTAATACCAAAAAAGGTGTTCCTTTGCCCCCATTAGCATGACTACCCCTTTACACCACGTTTCTGCCAATCAATTCTTACATTTACATAACAAGCCACCATAACCTCAACCTGCCCAAAACCCTGGCAGTTATATTTGGAAACTCCCCACAGATCGTAAGAACTGACGAAGCCTCTTGGATGAGGGGTGCAATGTCTTCAAGTGAAGAAATTAAATTCCATTTGTCACAACAAGTAGATTACGACAAGAATTCGTCATGACCTGAATGACTGAGAACCTCCACAGACTTAACCATCGCACTGCACCACAAACAACATGTCTCTATGATGTAAATGTGTACATGAAGACCTTAAAACACTTTTTAGCCTTGACTTTGACACAGGAAGGTGGATATACACTTTATAGTTTTATTTGTATTTCTTACCCCCCCCCCTTTTTTTTTTACCGTTAATACAATTTCCTACTATTATTTATTATTGTTATGTTTTACTTGAAACTCTGGCACAACAATTTCCTTCGGGATAAATAAAGTTGTTCTTATTCTTATTCTTATGAGTGGTTGTATGTATCTGCACAATAAATATAGATACAGTGGTCCCTTAAGATACAAATTTGATTCGTTCCAGAACTATGGTTCATATGTTGATTTTTTTCATATCTTAAATGAATTTTCCCCATTTAAAATAACAGAAAACATATTAAATTGTTCCAAACACCCCAAAACTCACAATAAATAATAAAAAAAACATACACAAAATAAGCACAAGATATAAAATTGTACTGTATTAACAACTAGGATGAAGTAGCTGAAGGATGCTGGAAGCTTTGGCGGCCTCATGAAGCGTATTCAAGTTGTGGGAATTCACTTGGCGCAAACTGCAGAAATTTCAAAGTTTGATTTTCTTGCTCTTGTACCCTTATGATGATATTATTTTGTATTTTAAGATTAAAATTTGCTCAAATCGTGCTTCACATCTTAAAAAAAAATTCCTTTTTTTCAGGTGATTCATATTTTAAGGGGCCACTGTATATACAAAGGTAAGCTATTAAAAATAGCGTGTACATTTATGAAATGGAAACACTGTCAGTTTGTTGGAATTAATGCAGCCAGAAAATTAGAAAGTCTGAGGATGTAAGGAGGCAGGAGACTGGGCCAAGTTGTGTTCATTTACGAATTAATTTTTTTAAATGAACTGGGAAAGTAAACCTGATTTCATAAAACCTTGGTAGAGCAATGGCTAATGCACCGCAAGCACGTGCACCATCAGTATCCGCTCTGGCTGTCCTCGGGGCCAACCAAATTTAGATCCCTGTCAAGCATGTTGTGCATTTTCACTCGCAATCGCTTGACACTCTCCCGCTGGATAAGACGGTTTAAAAATAACCGCCTGGGAACCACTGACTGAGACATGAAGGACGAAATCTTGAGGAGGGTCTGAGTGGCGGGGGGATGGGGGCCAGCAAATCTACTAATTGTGTGCTTAAATTATTTGAGAAATACCAAAAGCTGCTAAAAAATGGAAAGAGGTTGCACAATTATCTACCCAATTTCCACCTGTCTTTCATTAAATAGTTAAAAAAAACTGTGTTACATATTTACAATAAACATTTGGATGGAGCCTGACTGTCCTCTCCGTTCATTTAGTGAGCAATTCTGTTTTGGGGGAGGTAGCGGATACAAAGCTAATCACGGCAAACGGCGCAGTACCACTAGAAGTCACCGGGAGCAGTGTTGCGCGACCAGAAACGGTGATAGAGAAGAAGACATCATGGCGTTAGTATCACAAGAGAGAATTATTCTCCATCTACATGCAAACATAGATTTAATGGCTGCACAGATCGCCGTTGTCTCCTACACCGCCTGTTTGTTTCTCTTTCTCTTTGAATGTGACCTCGGAACTCTGGACTGCCCTGGACAGCTAGCGGATGCTCTGCTTAACAACCATGGCAACAAAAGTACATGCAGGAAAAATTTGGGCGATGATGTTTGAAACAGGCGTACCTATCTACGTACGTAACGTGAGCATAATTGAGCCTTAATGCATTCATTTTTTCATTCTCTATTCTCTTTGTTTTGATGTGAGGTGGAGGCACTAACCACTGCGCCACCCACCTGCATACATAAGTACACTTAGAAGGAGTTATCTAAAACATGGACAATTCCAGGACAATCCAAATATGGAAATTACCCATGACATATACAAGGATATAGTTCTTTTCCTTCAGACTCAGTTCACCTCTTATCCACTGAAAACTAGACTTCTGGATTTAAGTCAAGTCACATTATCCGATGGGTTATGCAGATGCAATCTGAAGCCGTGACATCAATTACATCTGCAGCAAAACCGGGTCGGCTCTCAGCGCTCTGGGCCCGATCAGTCCTATCGGTTTCACATGAGCGGCTTGATCGCGTCAAACGGCGGCCGAGATGACGGACCGTTTCTGATGCTCCTGTCAGAGACGGTTTCTGCTTTCACGGGAAATGTACCTCTGATGAAGTGGAGACCAAAGGAGGCGGCTGGTTTCGGTCCGATCACATGCTTCTTCCCGCCTGCTGAGAGAAAACGATGGGAACGTTGAGGGAGAGGAGCCTCAAAATGAAGCAGGTAATGCACAGTATCCTCAACAGATAGGTTGCCAGATATTTCATGAATATTGTTCATGAGTCATGACAAAAACTGTTAATTTGTAGGTTGCCAGTACCGTTTGTCCTGCAAGCAGGCTCATTGGGGTGCTGGACCTGGGAAAAATGAACAAAAACAGATTTTTTAGCCACAACGGAAACACAAAATAAAATATGAATAAAATATGTGTTGATTATGAAAATGTGTATAATATAAAAATATGCATAAGATACTTATGATTCCCGTTTTACGATTATTTTTTTTCCCCAATTTCTATCATTCATTTTTTCATTGAAATAAGCAGTTTCAAATTTAGCTGAACATGTGTAGTGCAAAAAAATGTTGATATATAAAAAAACTACAAATAATTGCAGAAATAATTAAACTAAAACTCTCTTATAGAGTTAAAAGAAAGTAGATTAAGATCAGGAAGAAAACGTACAAGACACTGAAAGAGCTTTAATCAAATATAAAACGATAATGCAGAAGACAGCAGTTAAAAATATTTCAAAAAATTCTAGCGAAGTAGAAAATTACTTGGCCAAAAATTTGAGAACAGAAAAATAATTAAAATCTAGCATTAATGGGAAAGGAACATTTGTGAGCTTTAACGATTTTTCAGAAGTCTCTTCCACACTAATTTTGCTGGCTGTGACCCGGGAGAGTTTAAACTCCATTGCTCGGGTAGTGTGAGACGATGAGCCACCCTTCCCCCAACACCTGGTTAGTTTTTTTTTTTCTTTTCTGGCTACTGGAGTGTCAAGAGTCGGAGCCTGGCGATTAAATCCTGCACAAGTGCGGGTTTAAAGGTTTGAATCGAGATCTGGCGCATTCTCTACAAGAAGCAATAAAGATCCATGACAGGGATTAAAATAATGAAGGTGGAATCACTGACTGATGTTTCACCAGTTCTTCAATTCCTGTTGACTGTTTGAATAATCGTCTTCCACAATCTCAACATCGTGATGTGGTTTGCACTTTGCAGTTTAGCAGATTCATGAAGGTCTTCTGATAATTAAGAGGGTCGTGTATCAGTGACAGGTGGCCTCCTGCCCCCTTTCATGCAGTCAGGTGAACAGGTGTCATCCGGCCATGATACTCTAAACTATGCACCTTTATGTCAGGTTTTTCCGTTGCATTCCTTGCGATTTGTGTAAGGTTTTTCTGAAAGTAGATTCAAATAGTGCAAACTATTTACCCCCCACCTCCACTTGCTTTAAAGGCGTCAAAGCTGCTCTCTGCTGCCTCTAGCCATCCGGCATGATAATGTAACCAAACGCTGAACTGATAAGATAACTATATTTCGTAAATAGCAAGCGGCATCAGGCGATGCGTGGAGGCCGATCATCATGGCTGTTTACTTCGCTTCGGAATATGTCGAGATTATTTCAATTCCTGTTAAAGCAGTTTGGAAAGAATGGAAGGGAGTGTTTAACTTGTGTATTTTTCAACGGAGTTTGGCTGAGACGTTCCTCTGGCCAGATGAACGGCTCGTTAAGGTGGCTGTCGAGCACCCAGAGCAGCTTGGAAATGGCTCATATTGTGCAAAAATGATCGCGCTTTAAATTAAAAACTGCGATGTAAGCATCGTATGTTACAATATAAAATAGTTTTACGGCTGGCAATCTTGCTGTCACCCCGTAAAAAGTCTTTGGAGGCTGCTCGCCGCACAGCGCCGATGCTAACTTTACACACAATAATATTCGGTAAGGAGACCTACGCTGCTGCTAAAGACTCGCCACCGACGTTTCTTTACCGAAGTAATGCAAACGTCATATTTCGAAAAGCGCTGCTACAAACGTGCAGTCCATCGAACTCACCGACTCCCGAATCACCTCGCCGCTATGTTTGTTTTTGTTATTCTTCGGTTAGATGACAAAATAAGCGACGCCCACTTTCCCGGAAGTGACGTAGTTTAAATGTCTGAGTCTTGTTCCACCGTGTGTACGGCTACCAAAACAAAATAACAACAAAAATAACATCAACAGTAGTAATGATGGAACTATTTTTATTATTATCACTATTGGTAGTACAATAATAATAATAATGATAATAATAATAATAATAATAATAATAATAATAATAATAATAATAATAATAAAAATCATTATTATTGTACAATGATAATAACAATTATTATTATTATTATTGTTTATAGTGATGAGTAACATGAGATTAACTGCATTTGGAGGCTTGGACCACTGTAAATCTTACTTTCCAAAGTGGTGAAAGACGTTTCAAAATATTGTAGTTATGAAAATGTATAAATGTAAACAAGGGTCAGCACAAATGTCAATGTCCTCTGCATGTTGAGTAAGACAGTTATAGAGATACAACTGGATTTTTAAGCGTCGTGTAAAAATGTTGCGTGGCATCTTTAATGGAGAATGACAGGAACACTGGACCAAAACAAGAATATTTTGTCAGTGAAAAAGTTGTTATATCACAGTCCATCACAAGATGGAATTATTTTGAGGAAATTTGTTAATTCTTGGTCTGATATCTTGGGGAAAAATTACAATCTCTCATTTCAGGCCAGGTTGCCGGTCCTGTCCGGAAAATATAAGAATGTATTTTGACAAAGACTAATATATCACATTTTTCTTGTTCTTTTTTTGGTACCCTTTTCTTTTCATAGATAGCCTATTAAACTTAAACTACAGTGTTTTTGTTTTTTCTTATCCTGTTTGAGGCAAACTTTTTACAGCAAATCAAACATTTATTACTCATGGATTTTCAATTACTTTTCGTTGATTTTTCTAAACTTGTATGATTGTTAATTCATCTTCTAAATTGGTTTCATCATTATTCTTTTATTGATCGCGTCTATTTTTTTCTAGTCAGTTTTTTTTTCTCTCTCCTTCCTTATGCAAGTGCTTTAAAAGCACATTTGGCTGCCAATTTCTGACTGTTAATCCTGAAGTCTCTCATAACTGACCTTCTGACGACTGAATTTGGTCAATCCTCACACTGTTTGTCCAGATTAACATTTTATATAAAATACGCATTTCAATCAGAGTACATAAAAAAACTTTCCTCTCATAATAGTTTTAATATTCAGCATTATCACGTTCAGTGTGACATCGCCTGGGGTCTAATGGACCCAGAAAGATCGAGGGAAATTAAGATAGTGGGCGTCGCCAACATTTCCTAATCCGTAATAATCCACTGACTCACTTCAGATATCCCAGAGCCAGATTATTGCCCTGTCTGTGAAAGAAAGAATGTCAACAGGAGAGGAGCAGGTCAAACAAGCCGATGCAGAGCAGCTATAATCAGCTGGTTTACTCATTATATCTTGATTTTCCTGGATTTTAAGCATCATGGCGCTCCTGAGGTCAGGCTGGTTGTGGAGACAAAGTAAGTGTATTTTATGCTTTACTTTTTGTTTGGTCCAAGAACAAAATGTATACATTTTTGCATATAACAAACACAAAATATGACACTGAAAAATTTAAAGGCAGGAAACTGTGGATAGAAATTAAAAAAAAGACGGTGTTGAAGATATTTTGTACTGATCGACATTTTTCATCTAAACATAAAAAAACAGGATTAATTTTAAAACCATGTAAACTATACTGTGTAACTAGTGCCTTTAATATTTTTGCTAATAGATCTGCAACAGGTTATACAAAATCATGTACACAATGCATATATGAAAATACATTTGTTACGTATTGGTACCACAAATAAGTTATAGCTTTAAATAATTTTAACCTATTTTAAATAAAAACCTACATTTTTGTTACAGTATGTATAGGCAATGTTTCATTACACTGTAGTAATAACACCATAACTTTTGAATTCTGGCATGACATTCAAGCTGCAGTAACCTACTGCTACTACTCACCTATCCAGATCAGTCATCAGTGAGCACTGTTTTACTGTTGGCAATAAATTATGATAAAAATGATAAAATAGAGGTAAGCTGTATAAGTTTAAATAAGATACTCAGTGATAAAAAAGAGGGAACAATATTGCCTATAGTGTCTGTTGACTAACTAATGGCCAACTGATAACAATAAAATACAATTGATGGCGATGAAACCATGAAACAGTCAACGTACTTGAATAAGACATAAAACATACATACATTTTGTAATCACACTATAATAAATACATTTTTGAGCATAGCAATAAAACATTCATTATGCAACTAAAACTGATTTTATTTCTAATTTATGGTAACTGTGTACATAGCAACAGATACAATGTCATTGCTATCTGCTATCACAGTATAATCAAACACAACATTTTCACAACAAATGCATTATTGAACATTTTATTTTAGCTTAAAATGAGGAGATTCTGCAATGGAGAAATGTATGTTGTCTTTTTTTGTTTGTTTGTTTGTTTTTGCACAAATTGAGTGATCCCGAGCGTAAACAGCAGCCTGTGTTTTCAACGGTGAAATCTGTGTCCATTATGAAACCGACCCTGTCACATGTCATAATCACATTAATTGTCTTGGGCAGTGCCTGGATGGTAAGTGGCTTACGGGGCCTCTCCGATCTGCACCTGCATGAAGCCTCTGAGCTATCTTCAGCCACGCTAGCTGGAAGCTAAAAGGCCAACAAACCAATACGATAACATTAAAGTCTTAAATGGGCAAAAATCCTTATTCAAAAATTTGAACTAATTTATTTGCAATATGAACATAATCTTTATGGAAAGCTTAATCTATAACAGAATCCAGCATTACAGTAACATTTCTGTTTCTACAATGGAAATTCTTGTTATTTCATGTTTTGCGGTTTTGAGCTTGCGATTAATACAAATTTGGATATATGCTAAATATGTGTTCACTTCTGCTAGCTGCTCTATGAAGCAGCCAATGCTAACATCAGTGTATCCATAACAATCACAGTCGCCATGGAAACATGAAACATGCAACAACTAGATCAGTCACCGAGAGCAGTATGTGTTTTATTCTTTTGCAAAACGTTCACGAGATAAACAGTGAATAGGATTTTTTTTTTTTTTTTTTTTAATTTATCTTGGGTTTGGATTTATTTTTTCAGTATTTAGTACTTTCAGTTAATTAATTCAATGAAGATCGGGGCAAACAATATGTCAGGGTGCTGAGAAAGTCTGCCTCCATATCGTCCATTCACATGGGATATGGAGGCATTTACTTGTGAATGAGAGGGTGAACGCTTTTCTTTTTTAATAAGAGAGTGAGTAGTGGAATGCCTGTACAGGACGTGCAAGACACAAAGAATTGTTGTATGTCTCCATATGACGTAAATGAGAGGATGAATGGTTGCATGTCTCTAAATGATGTGTGAATGTTTCTCTATGACGCGTGAATGAGAGAGTGAATGGTTGCACGTCCCTGTATTGGGCCCTGTGATTGACAGGTCCGCCTATCAGCCAATGAGAGCTGATATAGGCCCGCTGCGACCCTGAGTGCAGGATAAGCGGTACAGATAATGAATGAATAAAAAGACACAAGGGAGAATAAACAACACAGGTGATAAAAGTGTTAAAAAAAATAACATATTCTGCGTTTATTTTAGTCTCTTCTAAATGTTTCTTTCTTCACTCATTATCTGACATGCTCCTTGTTTTAGATGATTTATCAGCGGTTCCTTTTGAAATGTACAAACAGAGCTGACAAAAACAAATACAGCAAAAGAAATCGACGGCGTCATGTGGGGGGGCGCTGTCGAAGTCAATATTTCAGTCTCTGGGTTCGAAACTACAAAGAAAAGAGAAAAGCTGATGATGGAGGAAGGAGGATGAATAAATGAACAGCCCTCCTGTTTGTTTTCTGCTTTGAATTCGACGATGAAGCAATCGATGTGATGTCCGTTACCAGCAGCATGAATTAATGAATGGCATCGACCTGCAAACCTGACGTTCATGTTTATTGATCACTCACACACAAACACACACTCACAGCTGAATCCACTGATCTCTCCTCGCCATCCTATCCTATGTGCAGCTTCAGTCCTGAGGCGCTGGAAGTTAAACTGGTGCGACCTTTGGATCGACGGGAGCCTCTGCTTCTACAAGACGGACAACCGGCGAGAGCTGGAGCATCGGATCGGCCTCAAGACCACCTGCATCGACGTGCGTGCTGGCTTGGAGTGTGGAGGTAGCATTTTGATTGGCTGACTTTTATTTCATTGGTTGGGTCATCCGCTTTTAGAAGGAGCACATTTTCAAGGGCAATATGAAAAAAATAATATAAATATATTTAATATAATACAAAACAAATAAAAAATGCGAACATTGATTAGAGCAGTGAAATACATGGATATTAAAACCCTTATTTTAACGGGACATAAAAAAAACAGGAATAAATTGCGAATAAAAAAAATCAACAAATGATAAGGACCTGAATGAATGTCTCATGGTTGTAGACTCAGACAATTAAAGCATCTTGCTATATAAAAAAACAAAATAGAATAGGATAAGACAAGATATAATACAATATAATATAATATAATATAATATAGCAGGCAATGAAGTTTGACGTTGGAAGTTATGATGCCACTTAACCTTTGTGATGTCACCTTGGAAAGGGAGGGGGAGGTGAGATGGGAATGGCGGCGGACCATTTAACAGTTTGTTGATTTCTGCGCGTTTGTATGCATTTACCTCAAGCACCATCTCTATTCTCTTTTCAAATCAAAACACATTTCCATGGAGTACTCTCCAAAGTCAATTCAGTTTTCAATCACCAACAACTGCTCTATGTACATACAAAGGGGCCTTTTACTCTCAATCTTCAGTCGTGTCCCTATGTTAAATATAATTCACACATTCAATATTGCTCCACCATAAAAGCTGCTTTAGCTGCAAGGATCCGGGCCCTTACGATACTTCACATCACCGGTGTATTATACCGTGTCAAATTGGCAAACAAAACAAATCACATATAAACGTCTCCCATTTTTCTCGATGAGCATTTAAGCCTCTTCTCTCTGCGGAAATTACAGCTACTGCAGTAAAAGCAACTTCTGGATGGGTACGGGGTTAGCGTTGGAGACTCATCAACCAGATACGACCCAACACAACCCTCAACACGACCGTGGAACCATCTGTTCCGCTGCTTATTTTCCAAAAATAAATCAACCGTATTATCATTTGAAAACCAAAACAAAATACAGGCGATTCTTATTCACGTGGCCCAAGCACCATATTTATTCCGTTGTAACTTGATCATTGGGCACTTGGAGTCTGTTCCTTGCTGGATCTGGACACAACTGGTGTCTAAAGCGAGAAAGAAGAAAAAAACTAATGACATAGACGTCGGCTTTCGCCAAAAACGTTGCCTGCGTAATGACGGCTAGCAAATATTGGCTTCGCTATCAGTGGTTCATTCTAGCATTTAACCTGTTAAGATATTCACTCGGGAATCATCAGGATATAGTTGACTTTGACCATTTTTCTCAACGGGCCATTTTGAAAGTGTTTTTTGAAAGCGGCCATGTGACCGCAGGTGTGACGCCGCCTGAGACCAACCCGAGGGAGAACCTGATCATGGTCCACCTGAGAGACGGCTCCACGGTCAACCTATGTGCAAACAGCGAGGATGAATCTGTGTAAGTTTCCTTTCCAAACCTCTCTCGTTCGCATTGGCCTCTCTATGTAGCCGGCATCGCCTTCTTTGACCTTCTTTGACCTTCACGACCTATTTTTGTCTCGATCCCAGGGCATGGAAACTGACATTGCTGGAGACGAGACGGAGCCCGGTGAGAGATGCGCGTTCTTTGGCTGGAACCAGGAGGTCGGCGCGCCGCGCACTAGTGCTCAAATCTGTTTTTGCTCCACAGGTTTTCACATACGACCCCTATGATGACTCCTACCAGGCGATACCCCTCGATGGCCATCACACCGTCTATATAGCGCCGGGACCAGGTGATCTAGATTTCTTTTTCTTGTTTTCACGTCTTCAACCACAACACCAGGCGGTCAGGATGCTCAACTCTCCCCCCACTATCCCAACCCAGGAACCCCCCACCCCGACTCTAGCACCCAAAATACTGGACTCTGACAATATATCGCAATAGTACCACTTTTTTTTGCACTGTCACAGAAAAAAACATCATGCTGCTATTATTAAAAAAAAAAAAATCGTGCTGCGATTGTACCATATACCATTATGGTGCTATTTTGCACTAAACTACAAAAACACCTCTGCTGCTACTCTCTATATTCAAATTTACCTCATCTTTCCAGCAGTCTGTATCTGCACACACTTCATCTTATAGTTTTATATTTACTGTTTAATTTCCACTCTATTATTATTATTTTATTGATTTAATGTTACTATGAGATTGTGAGAAACGTCTTATCGATTCCGCTGCATGTGTAGTCTGGCTCATTTTTTTCAAGGGTTAGCTTGTAGTAGCTGATATGTGAAATGGCGCAACAGAGTTAAGTATGGCAGTAAGACAAAGGCGGAAACAGTCGTTTTTCAAAATAAGATCATGAAAAAACTATCATTTGTACCAAAAAAAAAATTCTTTGTGGATCAGTACCGGTCCAGGGACCGGGGGTTGGGATCCCCTAGACGAGAGCACCCCATATAACCCCAAGTGAAGGATTAGCTCTATAAATAATGGATGAATTAATGACTCAACAACCCAAGAGGAATGTTACGTAGTGTGATAACTTTTTTCATTGCTCCATGTTTCTTGGCAGGAACCCACCACGTGCTCATCCAGAGGGATCCGTATGACGGCATTGTGGATAATCTAGCAGTGGGATTACTGGCTGGCCTGGCAGCGGGAGCTGCCATGAGATCCTTCCTCTGGATGCCATTCTTCTTCTGCTGATATCAACAGACAAACAATTGCACGCATGGGGACAAATCTGCCATTTTTGACCATCTGCAGACAACGCCCCTTGATTCTCAATTTTTTTTTTTTTCATATGTGCACTTTAGCATATTTGATGTAGGGAAGCTGCTATGTTCTTCAGGACATACGACACAGAATTTACATGCAATCATTTACAGAATTTACAGAATTCTTTATGCACTGCATTAATTTTGCACTTTGCTAGTTCTGTCTTTGCAGATGATCTACTCTGATATTTAAGACTTTAGAGTGGAAAAAGTCATTGTTGTGAAATATTCATAGCTGACCAAAAAAGGGCCAGCCAAAAAAAAATAAAATTAAAACTGAATAAAGTTCGAATTAAAAAAAAAAAGTATATATATATATATATGTATATATATATATATATATATATATATATATATATATATTTTACACACACACACACACACACACACACACACACACACACATATAAATGAACCCAATTGGGATATATATATATACATATATATATACATATATATACACATATACACATACACGAATGAAGTCAGATTTTATTTACCGTAATTTCCGGACTATTGAGCATACCTGAATATAAGCCGCACCAGCTAAAAATAACTAAATAAATATATGTGTGTGTATATATATACAGGCTGCACTTGTCTATAAGCCACAGTTGTCCATGTTGTAACATGAGATATTCCCACAGAACCCTTTTTTTTTTACTTTCAATTAAATACATACCGGTAACATCCACAAATACGTACTAGAGGTGTTTTTTTCCGAACAGTGCCCGTAACACGGCTGATGAAAAAGATTAATAATAAATAACACAAGGAAAGGTCCAGCTGATCGCTATCTTGGTCTTCCTCCGGCGCACTCAAACCACTGAAGTCATCTTCTTTTGTGTCAGAATTGAACAGCCTACGAATTTCACAATAATCTAATTGGTCCGGTGTGACGAGGCTTAACGTTTTGGCTGCACGAAGCTTGTAAGCCCCCCCCAAACAAAGCCATAAATTAGCCGCATAATTTTTTAAACTGCAGTGTTCAAAGCGTGTGAAAAAAGTAGCAGCTTATAGTCCGGAAATTACAGTTTACCAGAGTCATTTGTTCAACAAATAGTTCAACAAGATAGGAAGGTAGGTAGGTAGGTGGATAGCTAGGTGGGTAGTTAGGAAGGAAGGGATGGTAGGTAATTAGCCGGATAGGTAGATGGGTAGGAAGGTGGCTTAGGTAGGTTAGTAGCTAGGTAGGTAGGTCGATAGGTATGTAGGAAGGTGAGTAAGTAAGTGGGTAGCTAGGTGAGTAGGTAAGTAGGACGGTATGGTTGGTAATTCGGTGGTTAGGTAGGTAGATGGGCAGGTAGGTGGTCAGCCAGGAAGGTGGGTAAGGAGAGAGGGAGTTAGCTTGGTAGATGGTAAGTAGATAGGTGGGTAAGTAGGTGGGTGGATAGGAAGGTAGGTAGGGAGGGAGTTACCTAGGTAGGTAGGTGGGTAGGAAGGCAGGCAGGGAGGGAGGGAGTTAGCTAGGTACCTTACTCATCCCCAGGGGGAAATATAAAGTTCTAGCAGTACATAGCTTTAGTTAAGTAACTGCAGTTTAGTTAAGAGACCATTCATAGAATATTAGTAAAAGGCATACAGATAAGAGCTGGTCCTGCAGAGTTAAAGATCCGCATAGCATCAGGGCAGAATGACCAGACAGGACAGCAACAGCAGTTCGGACCCCATTGACTGCCATCTGAGCCTCAGTCCACATGATCCGATGGGTGTTTTGTCTTTATTTCACGTTCTGAAAATTTTGGCCAAACCCTTTCAAATTTTGATCAGGGTAAGTCCCCAAAAGTTGTACCTTTGTTAACACAACAACCTCCTTTGACCTAGTTGCTGCAAAACAGCTCTCCTATTGACATAACGAACCATAGCAATTTAGCCCCCAACCCCGAGGGGAATTTATTAGGAAACTCCCCACAGTCTAGTTGAACTGAAGAAGCCTCTTGGATAAGAGGTGAAACGTCTTTAAGAGAGAAAAATCAAGTCCTGTTGCCACTGGTAGAGCTAACCATGACCTGGATTACTGAGAACCTCTACTGACACAAGTCCTAGATCTATTTCCTGTTTCCTCATCCCGTCCACTCCCGACACAGACAACGACAGCTGTGTCAACTGAAAACTTCTGCACGACTCTGAGCTTTATCACAAGTCCGTGTGGTTCTTAGCTGCTGGACTCGGTGTCAGATCTGCAACCCCCGATCAAAACTAATATTAATGAACTTAGCAAACAGTGATCATAATTTTTTCTGCCCTAATATCACTTGTTATATCGCTGGAGCTAATTTTTTGAGAGGAAAAAGTAGATCTGTGTCCCGATGCGGGGATGATTGGAACAAAGCTTTGTCCCCTGAGATCGATGAGTCAGTGGGTCTGGAATTGTCTGATGAAGGTTAAACAGCATGGGATTGAAGAAATAATCTCAAGCTGTCAGTAACCCTGCTGTTAGATCTCAGAGGAGCTGATGCAATTATTGTGGTGCCTCTTTTTCTCCTTATAAATTCCTGCCCCATGTGATACAGTCGGGAAATGATTTGGTTTTCTTCCCCCCATGTGGCTTTGTGTTCCACTGGGAACATTTCAGACATGGGGCGTTTTGACTTATTGATTTGGTCATTTTCTGATTTATAAGCTTCAGGTGGTTAAAACCGTTTGTTATTTCTTTTGGGGGGTGGCCATCAGCAAGAGGAAGACGACGTGGAGAATGAAGTTACCGCTGCATCTATGTTCTGTGGAAATAATGACCACAGACTACCAAATGTGTTTAAGTGTTTTTATTTTCACCCTGCCCTGCTTGGGAGAGTGAAAAACCTTGCCGTTAGCTAGCCCCATCTTTTTTTTTAGGCAAAAATGCCCATGTCCCTCTGTCGCGTAGCAGGCCAGAAGAGCTTGGGCCTTTTCGTCAGTCCGTTTCTTGCAGGTTCTGCCCGTTTTGTTTTTGAAAATTCGCGGTCTGCAAGAAGTATCTGGTAATGGATGCTGCTTATGAGTTCGACCAATCACCAAGCACCTTTGTCATATAAGATGAGAGATGAGATGAGATGTACTAAGATTAATGAAAGTAACAGGAGGACCAGAAAAACTTGGACCAGTCGTAGCTCTGGGTTTATTGATCAGGAAAAAGAATTCAAAAGAAGACACATACTACTAAAAGGCACGTTACAAAATTACAATGCTGCTGCTGGCTGCCTCCTCTCACGGTGCCAAGTAACTTCGAAATACGAGTTTGTTTGGAACTACAATGCTTCAGGGAATAGAGGAACATGACCCCTGGTTCCTGAGCTGTTCGAATGTATGAAAACAACAGCCTAGTTCCTGAAAAGGTTTAAGAAACTAAAAGTTCCTATAGTGTGGAAGGGGCTAATAGTAGCGTGTCACAGCTAGCCAATGGTTTTCCTTCACTTTTTTTGTCGTCCTGACAACTTGAGAACTCAGAATCCAGCAATTCCAATGGAGAAATGCCAATATCCCGTTTAAAAGGGAATGCATCGGAATTCTCCGTGTCCGACAGTCCAGGCCTGATCAATAGCAATTCCCAATTATTGGAGCGAAAATGAACTTTGACACAAATGGCAGGCTGCTTACTGTCCTCCTGTGTCATTAGAACTGATTGTTAGCATTAGTCTGGTTTGCTCACAAAAGGGACAAGTGTGTACATATGAGCCATGCCTGCTATTATTTATTATTCCACATATGGACATCATTCTCCAGAATTCCTGCATAGCGCTAGAGGGAACTTATCAGGATTTTAAGTGTTTACTATCAAATGCACAGTATGTAAGCTCACAGGTAGTCTGAGGTACTTTATGGCTGAGGTTGGATGGGGGAAGCTCTCCCATAGCTCGTGTGGAGGTGGATGCTCTGCAGAGAGGAGTCCTGGTGATCTTCTCTGCTGTCTTCAATGCTCATTATAGGCCCTTTAGGGTCTGTGACAGTTGACTGCCCTACAGTGATCAAGATGATCTAGAAAATGCAGCTGCTGAAGTTGTTGAGGATCTTAGGGGACATGTCTAACTTCCTAAGCCAGGCCGGGTGAGGTCTTCACTCAGGTCTTCTCACCTTCCTTGTCTGTGTTGAGGGCGAAGTTGTCATTCCAACATGTATCTTCTGAAAATAAAACATGTGATGTCTGTGCTCCTGTTTTTTTATACTCTCCGCTGTACTTGATATCCTTCGTGAGTAATCAATACTGCTTGCAAACTAATAGGGCGGAGCCATGTCACTCCACTTTGGCACTAAAAAGCAGAGCAGTGAGTGGTGGAAAGCTAGATGCCTGCTGATGCTAATAATAGCTGCTAGCTGTGGTCTATAAAAGTGAATACGATACATTTCCTGCTATACGCTGCTGCATGATCCACACATACTCTGTATTGAAGGCATGTCTTGAATAATCGGTGATGTTTGTCATTGAGGTTAGTGTATTTCATCTAAGAAGGAAAAAACAGAAATGTCTAAAATCAAAAGCAAAGCTAATGTTACTTTCCTGCTTACATCCAGGCTTACGCTTGCATTAATAAAATCCTTAGGAAAAAAAAAATATTGACAAAATTCATGTTTATTATTGTAATAAGATGTGAATTTTACATACATTTCCTTTTTTCAATCATACAAAAAAGACATAGAACATCTCAGGGGGAAATACAAGGGATAATCGTTCACAGAAAAAACAAAAACAAAAAAATCAGGATGAGACGTATTAGTCATTGTAATTGGTTAAAGGAATATTTCCACAGGCGGATAATTGCGAAAATTAGAGTCCTTCTTAAGACTGTTAACCCAAATGTGTGCAGGAAATCATAAAAACACATAAAATCAATGCTGCGGTTTAATAAATCTGTGTGATTTATTTTGAAAATATTGATGTGGCACGCTTGTGTGTGTGTGTGTGTTGAAGACAGCCACAAATTAGTGATCTGCTACAGATCAGAATAAGAATGAAAAATTAAAAAGAAAAACAGGGATTTTCCTTTAAAAGCAGCAGCTGTTTCCTCGGTAACGACATGTTTAACCCCGGCGCCGAAAGTGTCCATGTCTCTCCGGGGACGGCCATCTTTCATACACACCTTCCACGACGACTCCTCCACCTTGTTTTCTGGCAAGTTCGTGAACTCAAATGACTCTCTTTCCAGTTTTGTTGTATTTTCCAATTTACTCCTCCTTACGTGTGACGTCTCTGGCCGTGAACCTTGTCGTTTTGGCCTTCAAGCCATTGTCACCTAACTTCCCGTCGGCTTGAAGCTTCCTGAGCAGGTCTTTGGGGCCCTTCCCTACCAGGGCAGACGGGTGGCGGTACGAGCCCCCCAGCCGGTCCCACAGGGTGAAGTACTGTCCGTAGTTGTACTCGAAGAAGAGGTGGTGGTCGGTGTGGTGGGCGGCGCCGTTGATGACGCTGGTCAAGGCGCCGGGCACGCGGTAGTCGCCGTCGTGGATGGAGATGGTCCAAACGTTGACGAAAATGTAAAGGGCCAAGTAGAGAACTTTGTTGAGGGGGAAGAGGAAGGGGTAGATGTGGTATGGGAGCCCCTGCATGAAGCCATCCACTGGGTGGAAGGCGTGGCTGGCGAAGGGCGTGGGAATCTTCCACACATGATGCGGCTTGTGGAAAAGCTGGTGGGGTCGAAGGGCAGAGATCAACTCATGGAGACGTGGAGAGGAAGGGTGCAGAAGGAAGTGCGGATCTCTTTTTAATCACTTTTTGAAGGATAATATAATCTCGGTATGGTTCTAACCAGAGTAGCAACTGATGCCAAAATGATTCAAAGACAAGCATTTATTTGATTGCTTTGACTCGGCGGCTGCAAGAGTGTAAATGTCCATTACATAGCTTCATCAATGTTTAACGACTCCCATACTGACTATATTTATCGGCTATTAATTGCATCACAGTGTGGCACAGCGAGATTTATATTTTGGCCAGTTTTAGCGGGAAAATTTAAATGCAACTATTGGTGATACATGGACATTTAGCACTTATCAATAGCTGCTTTTGCACCGTAGAAATCTTTCAGTTTCTAGAACCTTTCCAGGAACTGGGCCACTTCGAGCATTCGGACAGCAGAGGAACCAGGGACCATGGACATCAGTTCCTACAACCATTTGAGCGCCTACTCCAAAGCAGGGTGTTTTTAACAGTTCCAAAGGAAGTCATACGACTTCGGTGCTTGGCGATAAGCCGAACTCCTACACCACGGCTGCTATCAGACACTTCTTGCAGACTGAAGAGCGCCATTTTCAAAAGCTATTGCGATCACTGGACGGCTGTTTCCTTGCGACAAAATGGCCAGAACCAGCAAGAAATGGACTGGTGATGAGGTCCAAACTACTCTGCTCCACAGAGGGGTTTCCTGGCCATGTAGAGGGACATGAACATTTTTGCCAAAATAAATAGAGGGAGCTAATGGAGGGGTTTTTCACATGGCGAAGCAGTGCAGAGAGAAAATAAAAACACTTCAACCCATTTAATTGTCCATGGCTATTATTCCCGCCTTGCAGAAAATAAACCCTGGGGCAATTTTGCTCTCCATGTCGTCCTTGTCTTTTTTCGCAGTGGTTTGTTCACTTAAGGTGCACGTTACAGATGCTTGTGTCACACTGGTTGGGTTCCTTCCTGCCTGTGTGAATGCAAAACTAAAACGGTTTCCCCCAGAGGAGGGTGGCTCCCAGAACAAAATTCAAGCAGGACCATTAGAAATTTTCTATCCAAAAGCAGCAGTTGTGTGTTCCTGCATGGAACTGTTTGCCAGCCGTGGTTATTTTTATAATATTTGTTTCTGGAAACACTTCAGTTCAAAGGTTGCTCAAATGGATTGGACTCAGTTTTGACTCTAGGGAAGTTTCTATCACCCTTGTCTAAAGGCCGTCGTTCTTCCTCACCTTGTAAATGAGCTTGTGATGCAGGAAGCGGTGGATCCAGTAGATACACATGTCGGTGAAGAACAGAAAGGATACCATGCTGAGGAGGAGGCCGGGCCAACCTGCGGTACACAGGCTAGGTCAGACCACCAAGGGCAAAAACGCCACAGCAGAGATGAAAGTTGCCGACGGCGTGATGCCTAGCTCACCAAGTGGCGAATCGTCAACGCCGTCATACAGTTTGCTGCAGCCTCGGACTTCGGCGAAAAAAAGACCGACGGTAGGGATGCTGATCCACGGAAGCGACGTCATCGCATATTTGATCTCCCTCCGCACCTGATTCTAAGGGGGTGGAGGGCATGGGTAGTGTTTAATAACAGCATGATTGATGCCGTAATCACACCCACAACAGATGTTCAAATGTCTGCTATTATTATAAAACTCCTCATACACATCCAGGTCATTATTCAAACCGCAATGAAACAAAATGACTTTTACTTTTTATTGTTTTCATTCGTGAACAGTATAAATGAACACAGATTACTTCAAATGGAAAGCACTTACTTAGCGTTAAAACAATGAAAATCACAGTTGAACCAGCAAATAACCAGTTTAGAAAAGAATCTACAAATTTTAAAAACATAAACATTACAAGGGTTGTGTGTACACTTTATTATAACTGATAATCCATATTGGGTATTCTAAAGCTGCTCCAATGCATTTGCAATGATATTATTAATCGATGTTTCATAAAATGAGCCGGGGCAGCCGTACCTCTAAGAAATGTGGGTGATTCATGAGATTGTGGTCGAAGATGAAGAAGTAGCTGATGGCTCCGAGGCCCAGATAAAGCACCGCAGCGCCAAGGTTTGTCAGTACCAGCAGGCTGATGATCTGTCGCAAGGCACCCTCCTCCGGCCACGATGCCGGGTAGACATATGGCGTGAGTACGTAGAAGTCAGCGATATTCAATACGAGATCCATTCTGGCTGCTCTGTTGGAGTAGAGGCGATAAGAGTCCATCGAGTGAATACCACAGGTGAAAATTCAGTAAAATCATCTCAGTGAGAAGTTAAAATGTCTTTATTGTCATTTCACAGTCATACAGCACAACAAAACTAAAGTAATGTCCCACATCAGTGCCATTAAGGGCATAACCAAAAGATAAAAGGAAAAAGAAAGCAAAGTCAAATGTGTCAATAAATTGTGGGCAAAGTAAAATGGTAAGATATAAGAGATAAGAGATTAAACTATAAACATGTGCAGTTTGTTTGTAAAAATGACAAACCATGGCAAGTTAAAATGTAAACACTACTATTTCAATAGTACCCTGCCTTGACTCAAAAGTCTTTCATGAATAACCCCAAAGGTACCATGATTAAATAAAATCAGTTCCTGTGTGAAACACTTTACAAATAAATCAGATATCTGGATGAAATCACACGAGAACTCAGTATTTTCCAATCTCTTTTAAATACCTGACAATTAGCAAAAACATTGAACCCAGACTGTATCTGCATTTCTACTTTTATTCAAACACTCTTTTCTTGGTAGTTTTTCATTCCAGAATCACACCTTTAAACTATAGTACACTTAAATATGTATATATACATGTATTCATATAAGCTGCTTCTACTGTGTCACATTTACTTGAATCGTTAGCTTACTGTTCCTAAATATCGTTCAACAGCGTTAGAAATAGAATAAGCAGGGTGGGCAGACGGAAAAAGGAGCTTCGGAAACTCACAACAACCACAATTCATACATTTGCCAAGCTTTTAAATATTTTTTTTTTACGATATATCTATTATTGTGGCGCAAACTGTACCTGCGGCTGCCTAGTTGTACTCCGGCCGTGCAGTGACTGAAGGCGGCTGCGAAGCCAATCACTGTGGACTTATTAGATGACGTCACGTCAAAGCTATCCAATAGGCGCGCGTTTTGCCGATCACGGCAGGATTGTTATGATCCCCCATTGGCCAATTGGCGGATCTGATCATGGCGATAGCGGGACGGGGCCGCCGCATGGGGCAGTGAACGCCCCGCACCCAGAGAGCGCCTCTCCGACCGGTCAAACCCGGAATTAGAGTCATGTTCTACCTCGAATTTATATTTAAATCCGCTTTGGAGGTGATCCAGTCTCATGTAGAACGTATAGACAGATGTCCAGACCTCCTTTACGATCTCCTCAGTTAAAGTTACAAAAAGTGTCCTTTAACCCCGCGCCCCCCTTTTAAAGTTATTAGCCTCATAGTTAAAACTTTCTGGTTGAACATAAATTCTCATTCTGAGTAAATATGAAATGCATTCGGATTTTCTGATATGAAAGAGGATCCATGATTCGTCGACCTATATTCACACTCCACAAAATAAGATAAGATAAGATAAGATAAGATAAGATAAGATAAGATAAGCTTTATTGATCCCCATAGGTGAAATTGCTTTGTCATAGCAGCGTTACAATTTTAATGTTATAAAAATGAATTTTTTCTGATATATTTTACTGATCTTAGATCTTTGAAAAAATGTGATCACTGGTTGTCCATCATTAAAAAAAACAGAAAAGACTAAAGTAATGGCAAATAGAAAATAGCCAAAGGCATCGTGGAGGCGTGTTTGAGTTGTGGTTTGGGTGTTATACACTCATTCGGCCACTAGGTGTCGCTAGCGGGCCGGTGACAAAAGACTGTATTCACACACTGGGTTTAACTCGATCACTGGCACTGCGGGGATATTCTTCTGATAGCACAAATGTAATTTTGGGCATATTAATGCTCATATTTCAGGCCACGGGGGTATTATTATATAGATCATAGCCATCCATTAATCCTTACTTTTATTGATTTATCTTTTTAGATTTTTTTAAAGGTTAAAGACAACTTCATTACCATGCCGAAGCAGTTATTGGTTTGTATCCTTAAAATCCCCCCCTGACTAAAAAAGCATGCTTTCTCCTCTGTCTTCTGTGCATTTATTTCCATAAATCTAATATGCTTTTACAATCGGCCATTAATGCTGCTTTTAAATCACTTTTCTTGACTATAGGGCGGTTATTAATTTAAAAAAATAGCACTTTACTTCATGCCATTTCTTTTCTTTGCCTTCATCTATCCTCCATTCTTTTTTTTTCTCTCTTAAGTAGTGGCCACTGCCAATTTTCTATCTGATCCGTTTT
This sequence comes from Fistularia commersonii, assembly GCF_037954325.1. Lineage (NCBI taxonomy): Eukaryota > Metazoa > Chordata > Actinopteri > Syngnathiformes > Fistulariidae > Fistularia > Fistularia commersonii. The sequence goes on along the minus strand of NC_141298.1, from coordinate 8,490,486 downwards.
CATTATCATGTTTATATTACCCGCCGGCCGGGACTGCCAAAGATTTAAAATGAATCCTCCTTCGGCCCCTACACATTCGCTTAAATTGCCACAAGAGGCCTCAATCAGCTTGGAGCCCTCGGAGTAAAAAGGTTTTGATCTGCTATTTACTTTCTACAATTGTGTCCTGGTTTAAAGCTCAGACTATGTCAGCAGACGCTGCCAGTCGGTATGATCATTTATAACTGCTTTTTAAAAAGCACCCATATTGACTTTTGGCAAAGTTTTTTTGGTTTGTATTTTATTCTATTTCATCTGTATGTAGAGGCCATTCAGATGTAAGCAAAACCAATTTCTCAAAAGGCTGAACTTACGTTACATTCACTATACTTAGCTAACCTATAATTTGCTTCTTTTTCTTTTTCTTTATTATTATTCTCAATTTGGTACCAAATAGCAGATTAGCATATAGAGTGGCTTCCAACTCGAGGGCCCAACCTGTCCATTGTGGTCAAGTGATCGATATCTGAGACCGTTCGGGTGGATATTAGGCAACAGATGTTTATTAGATTTAAAGGTGTGTTAGGACACAACATGAAAACCTGTGTTGCTCAAGCAAAATTACATTGGGTATTAAAATAAAGGTTATAAATTAACCACCTTATAACTGAGGGGAATATAATAAGGGCGGGCTAACCTCCATGTATACATCAGTGCTCATTAATGTTCCCAGACGGTTGTTTCTTTAATGAACGTCAAAGCTGCTATTGTATCATGTCCGCTATTGGCATGTAACTGTTAGCATTACTGTTATTTTTAAGTCAAGTCACGTTTTACTAATATGGTGCTAAATCATAACATACTTTTTTCTTGGCACTTTCCATGTGGAGCAGGTCTGAACCACCACCCTTATAGATGATCGGAAACCTGACAGTTCCTTATGCGCCAGTGCTTGGTGACAGGAGCGAAACAACTAACCTTTTAACAGCGCAGAAACCCCGATCAGATCAATGTGGGCAGCCTTCTGCCTCGACCGGTTGGGGCGGGAGGAGAGAGGGACAGGCCAAAATGATCTCATTGCACAGATTATCACAAGTGTTGTCCACACCTGTAGAGCGTCATCAGACAAGGGAGGTATGATTCTCCACTAAATGCTATAATTCTCCAGACTATAAGCCGCTACTTTTTTCACATGGTTTGTACACTGCAGGGCTTTTTTTGGGGGGCTGAGGAGCTTCACGCAGCCAAAACATTTAGCCTTGTCACACCGGACCAATTAAATTACTGTAAAATTCATAGGCTGTTCAATTCTGACACACAACTTCAATGGTTTGAGTGCGGCGGAGGAAGACGAAGATAGCTGTCGGCTTGAGTGGGACAAATCGCGGATATAAAGTAGACGGATAGATGGACTTTTCCTTGTGTTATTTATTGTTAATCTTTTTCATCAGCCTGGTACAGGCACTGTTCGGAAAAAAAGCACTTCCAGTACATATTTGTGGATGTTACCGGTATGTATTTAATCATTATTAATTATTGGTGAATATCTCATGTTACAACATGGACAACTGTGGCTTATAGGCAAGTGCAGCCTGTATATACACACATATATATTTACTTAGTTATTTTTAGCCGGTACGGCTTATATTCAGAGTCTGTAAATTACGGTAAATAAAATCTGACTTCATTCTTAAAGGTAAAAGCACTTCTAGTACGTATTTGTGGATGTTACCAGTATGTATTTAATTAAAAGTAAAAATAAAGGTTCTGTGTGAATATCTCATGTTACAACATGGACAACTGTGGCTTATAGACAAGTGCAGCCTGTATATATACACATATATTTATTTAGTTATTTTTAGCCGGTGCGGCTTATAGTCAGGTGCGCTCAATAGGTAAATAAAATCTGACTTGACTCTTAAAGGTATTTACAGAAATCCCCAAATTCCCCCATGAGTAAGCACTTGGAGACAGCAACGAGGAAACAACAGAAACCTCGGACAGATCCCAGCTCCAGGTGGGTGGCCCAAATAAATAAAATCTTCTGTGTTTGCCCTATTTTTCCAAATCCCCGTACGCAGCCCTATGTTCCCTCCCCTCTTACTCCAATTTTGGAAAACAAAATGATCTATCAATAATAAAAACGCTAAACATACGTTTATATACATATATCATACTTAAAATATATACTGGTTACCTTGCACCACAGCAGTTTGGTTTCAAACTAGTTCCAGCTCCCCTACTCACTTTTTTCTTTGGAAGAAATAAATCGTAAGCCGCTAACAACGTAATTTGTTCGCTGGAGTTTTGCAGTAGCGAACATTTCTCGCGTCACTGACCCCTTTCATCGCGGACAACTTTTCTGCAGACGGGGGTTGGGGGGGATGAGATTGACCTGTTGAAGTAGGACTCTTGGTATTTTCTTTTAAATGCTACCCTGTTTGCACTTCTGGTTTCTCTTCGTTGGCTCATTCTCCCTTTTTCAAATAAGCTCCCCGGTGACATTTGTTTGCTGACAATAATAGTCACGGTTAGCTTGCCGACTTACTTGCCGAAAAACATTTTGACTGAGTCGAGTGCATGAGTGAGGCGCAGGCAGGAGGGACGCTTTTCCAGAATGAAAATACAGGGAAGATTAATGAAAAAAAAAAAACATCCTTAGTACCAAATGGTCCACAGCCTGGGGGTCAGGGACCTTTGACTGCGATGACATTTTCACTCACAAATCTATCATTGGGGGCAAACCGAGGGTCCGAAACAAAGATCAGAACACGGGACTCCGTCAAATGCGGTCCTTTGAAACCTCTCGCTGATGCTTCCACCTCAGTCTAGTTGTTTATCACATAATAAACAAATCAAAACGACTGAATGGATGCAATAAACTTCTGAAAGGCCTTTTTTCCGAATGAAACGTGGGGATCGACTTCAATCGGCGAGTTGTCTTCCATCTCACCGGCCTCGGTTTCGTTTTCCGGCAGAAGTCACTTTAATGGACATTTATATTACTGCTTATTCATCATATCAATTAGTGTGTGAATGTCACTCGTTGTAAATGGGCGGATCTCACCTTCGTGGGCAGCACTTTTTCAAACCTGTCCGTCACAGCGGATGAATTTTGCGCCTCGAGAGAAGGACATTTTTCTGCCATCGCCGCCTCATAGAGGGTCGCCGCGGAGATCTTGGGCACACCCGCGCTGTAATCGTGCAACGCCAATGCACGACAGAGGCCGGTCGGTGGATTCACGGCCCTTCCGTGTAAAGTGTAAATACTGAACCCCAAGTTTCCTGGTTAACGCCTTACCTGTCGGCTCTACTGCTGTAAGTGCATAAGTGAACGGGTGAATGCGATCTATTGTAACCACCCATTTTAATGTGAATTAACAAGTGAGGTTGGATTAACATCCCGGCTGGGCAGCGGCACTCTAACGTTGTCGACGCCACATAGTGACGATCCAAAACATGGGAGTGAAGTGATAAAAGGGAGGGGAAAAAAAAGAATGAATAAGCAAACGGGAGAAAAAGATTGTTGAGATAGAAAGTTTCGAGGTATCGACCCGCCCCCGAAAATTGTGCTGCCATCCGATAAATTGAAAAGTGAATGGAAATGAGTGTGTTTTTGCTCCGGGGCGATTCGGGCTTCATTCAAGTTTGATTCTGACGACCAAAGTTTGTTGAGTTCACATCAACTAAGGCGGTTTCAGCTTCCTAGTTTGTCTTTTTTTAATTTTTTTTTTATTTTGAAAAATCTGTCTCAAGCCCCTTTCACTGATTGTGTCTGCAGCAACGGCAGCAGCTCTGGACCAGTCAAAAGGTCAGCTGGGGATAACACAGAAAATTATCTTCTCTAACTTTTTAGCATTTCCTAACAAACTTTTTGTTTCCTCTTTGACTGTCATTAATTCTAAGGCCGAGCCGAGCTTGGGGCAGAAAGAATGCAGGCTGTCACAAGGAGAAGACGAAAGAAAAAACAAACAAAAAGCAATATCTGTATTTTTATATATCTTTTTCCGTGCAAAAAAATATTTCCTCACAGCCCAATGGAGTGTTTGCTGCGGTTCAAATTAACCGATGACTTTATCAACTGGGTTCTCTGGTCTGACATTAATTCCCGAAACAACCTCTCCTGCACTCAGGAGGGGGGGTTGTCACGGTAGCCGTGCCTCACCAGCCATGAACCTCACTTCCTTAGTGTCACGTCCTGACACATTAGAACCGCTTAAATGTAATTTTTCGCCAAAGCTGGAGCGTCATGGCCGCATCAAAAAATCTGTATATCTCTATATTTCAACCGAACTGTTCAAAGTGACAGCAGTAGAAAAAGTGCAGTTGCAGACATTAAGTTTTTTTGACCTTCTCATTTTTTCAGTCACGTCAAGTAGCGACGTTCATCTATTCGCCCTCTCATTCACACAATTGAAATGATTACATATAGAGACACGCAGCCATTCATCCCGTTATTCACATGTCATATAGAGATGTACCACCATTCACTTGTTCATTCACACGTTTGGCGCAATTTAGGCTCTCTGAGGTGTGGATGATTTTTGTTGTTTTTTTTTTCGGAGTAAACCGGAGAACCCAGAGGAAACCCACGCAGACATGGGGTGAGAACATGTGGGGGGTTTGTAATGGCGTAACCATGACGCTGTGATAACTTGGTCCTCACCAAAACAGAAATAGAGGCAAAACCAAACTATGTGCTTTTTAAAACAGAGCAAAAACAAATGCAGAAAAAAAAAACATGAAGGAGGATGGGGGGTTAAAACCATTAGGGTTGTAAATCCAAAATGTATAAAGAAAGAGGCAAAATCCAACTACGGTAGCGTTCAAAGTGGTTCTTGCATTAAAAAAAGAAAAAAAAATGTTTTTCATAAACCCAGATGCACTTCCTTCGGTTACAAACAAATGTTTTTAATCGCTCAAAAAATTTCCATTTCAGGATGAAAGAAAAAAAGCAGAAAGAATCAAAGAGGAACGGCGCTCATTAAGTGAAAAGTCTCAAAATTAAAGCTCCGATTAAAGGCGACCTGTTTCCGGCCGACGACTTCAGTGGCAAAGGAGGGCGACGCTGCTGAAAAGCTCGATTGAACCAACCCTCCAAAAAAAAAAAATTTTTTTTTTTACCTCTGCGGAAGAATTACATCAGGTTGTGCCTCCCAGGATGTGCAGCATCTACAGAAAGCCGGCTTCAAAGAGATGGAGGTGCCACCTGTGTGAAGAGGGAACTTTAATCATCAAAGTGGAGCGGGTGGAGCATGTTGTGTCCAGAAGGCAATTTGCATTTAATGTGTTAGTTGTTTGATTCGAAAGTGCGCGGATATTTTTAGAACAACCCCCCCCTGCACCCACCTTGCACAGCCCCGATCTCTGCACTGCGAATGCAGGCTACTCGAGAAACAGTTCGCCGGACGATGATGATAATAAGACGGCCTTCCGGGCGACGCTTTTGACATCGCTTCCGGTTCCATCCTTGCGAAGGAAGTTGGCGTATTTAAAGCAAACAAGGTGAAGTCCGAATAAAATGGAAGGATGATTTTCACCGTCGCAGACAAAATCTGAAACTCGGGAGGTCATTTTTGGCGTTGTACCGAATCGGCAATCTCGGTTGTTAAGTATAACGCCAATTTCAATCTTAAAAGTTTAAACACTTGAAAAGAGTCTTGTGGAAAACTACGACCAGCTTCTTTCAGCGATTTTTTCCCACCGCGCAATGTAGTTACTGGTTATTTGCAGAGTCTCTGCTATTTCAATCCGTCGCTTTTCTTTCTCCGCTCGGTCGTGATACGTTGGAGAGCTGACATCATACGAGCCGGGCTGTTCTGCCCACAGCTCCACCATCTGCTCCTCTTTCTGGATGCTCCACACTGATCGGGACATCCTTTGCCGTCCATGCTCATCCATACCGCCAACAAATACCGTCTCTGTCACCAATATCGCTCTTGTGATTGTTCCTCTACCAGGTTTCCTGTTTTTGGTTTTATTGGAACTCTTTATCGGTTGATGATTATGTTACATCACTGTAAAGACCGAAAGACTTGCCATAATATTGTTATGAGCAGGAAAAGACCGATCTAAAAAAGCTCACATTATCACCTTATACGTAACGGCTGCGACTCTGGTATGACTCCATTGAGACTTAAGATTTCCTTCCGACTTTCCATTATGAGGCCTCTTTCTATGGCCTTTTTTGACAGTCATCAAGAAGTTCCCAGACTGGAACTGGATTCGTTCATGTGCTTTCTGATTGGTTACAGTCATGCCAGAGTCCTCAAGGTTCACTACTCTTGATATGTTAGTATTCCCAGGGCATAGAGGATTTACTAGGTCCGAGTCAGGGGACCGGACCCTTTATTGTGTTTCATTGGGTTGCCCCTGTATCTGAGAGGCATTGGACTGTTTCTAATGTTCCCAGTGGATGAGTGGGGAACACTGAACCTTGGGATCAATGGACCCCCGGACCTTCCCAGTGGACAAGCGATGCCGTGATTTTATGTGCAAACTTATTTATTTATTATCTTTTTTTTAAACTTTTCAACAAATTGCCTTCCAACTTTCAATTTTAAGTCTATGACTGTTAAAAACTCATAAAGTGTAAGCCCAACTTAAGGTGCTAATCTGAGCTGTTTTTGGTAATCAGTCTTTTCGCAGTTTTGGGCTTATAACAATATCAGACATGTTTGATGTTATCCCAAGTCTTTCAGTCTTTACAGTGACATGACATGTTCAACAACCAATGGATGAGCTCTGAAAAAAACGGAAATTTAGTTGAGAAATAATCTCCAGGACAGTATTGGCATCAAAGACGGTATTTGTTGGGGTTATGCATGATTGGGAACGGTGACGGACTTCCCAAATCACAACTGGAATGAGGTGGAAGCGTCAGCATTCAATGGAGTCCCATGTTCTGAGCCTTGGGTTGCCCCTTCTGATGGATTGGTGAGTGAAAAGGTCACCTAGGTCAGAGATCCCCAATCATCGGGCCGTCGATCATTTGGTGCCGGGTAGCAAAGACAGAATAAAATTCAAAGGTTCAAGGGGTTTTTCAGCAAGTAATGCTGGACTTTCATCTTACAATTTTTACAGTTGCTGACTTAGAAATGAAAGATGGAGGGAAATCTGGTCTTACCGGGGTTCCGGCACACTCCTGTCAACTCGACCGTTAAGTGTAGGTGAGTAATTTTACCATCTTAGAGAAGTCGTAGATCAGTCTTTTACAAATCTTTGTCTTACAACAATAGCCAACATGTTTGATATTATCACAAGTCTGTCAGTCTATACTTTCACGAAACACAACTGACAAATGCCGACAAATGCCGTCTTTGCCACCAATATCGCTCCGGTAATTGTTTCCTGTTTCCTGCTTTGTTCATCTATTGGTTGTTGATTGGTTGTGTTACGTGAATGTACCGACTGACAGACTTACGATAATATCAAACATGTTTGTTATTGTCGTAAGCTCAAGATGCAACCTGGTACTAAATGACCGACAGCCCGATGGTTGGAGACGCCTGACCTAGGTGACCTTTTCACTCACCAATCCGTCAGAAGGGGCAACCCAAGCGTCCGGCCCAGGCTCAGAACATGGGACTCCATTGAATGCTGACGCTTCCGCCTCATTCCAGTGGGGATTTGAGAAGTCCTTCACCGTTCCCAATCATGCATAACCCCAACAAATACCGTCTTTGCTGCCAATACTGTCCTGGAGATTGTTTCTCCACCAAATTTCCAGTTTTGTCAGAGCTCATCCATTGGTTATTGAATGTGGTACGTCACTGAAAGGACTGAAAGACTTGTGATGATATTAAACATGTTTGATATTGTTGTAAGCCTGAGACTAAGAAAAGACTGATCTAGAACAGCTCAGATTACCACCTTAAGCTGGGCTAACACCTTATGATTTCTGCAGACAGAGATTTAAAACTAAAAGTTGGAAGGAAATCTCAAGTCTTTGTCACGATGTGCTGGGGCGGACTCGAGCAGGGAACCACACTTCGGGACAGAGATGGGTGGAAAGCGCTTTTATTCGGTTGAAGTTGCAGACTGGACTGGACGGGTTGCAGACAGGCCGAGATGCAAACAGAACGGCAGAAGCTGGGCCTTGACTGGACGGGTTGCAGACTGGACGGGACGGGTTGCAGACGGGACGGGCCCCAGGCAGGGTGGCAGACTGAACAGTACGGGATGCAGACAGGACGAGTTGCAGACAGAACGGCAGAGGCTGGGCCTCAACAGTACGGGTTGCGGAAGGGAACAGAGGTCACGCCGGCCGTCTGGGCCCGGCCGTGACTCGGGAAGGGAACAGAGGTCACGCCGGCCGTCTGGGCCCGGCCGTGACTCGGGAAGGGAAAGGAAAGGAAAGGAGGTCCTACCTGGGGTCCGGTCATAGCAGGGGTGAGGTCCGGGTTGGCAGGGGTGAGGTCCGGGTCGTGGCAGGGTCCCACAGTAATCCATGAAGACCACAACCCCCCGGCGCCAGGCAGAGAGTGCCGCTGCCCTTTATAGGGATCTCGATTAGCGGCATCTGCTGCAGCTGGCGCAGATTACGACGGGGATCAGCTGTGAACCCTGACAGTCTTACTACAGTCTTCCTGGAGTCACAGCGCGCTCTCGTCATCTCAGTTGTTAAGTACAAGCTGGTAATCGGAGATGTTTTAGATGTAACACAATCAACGACCAATGCGTGAGCTCCAACAGAACCGGAAATAGGAAACAATTACCCGAGCGGTATTGTTGGCAGAGACGGTATTTGTCGGCGGTATGGATTTACGGGAACAGCAAAGGACGTCCCGATCAATATGGAGCGTCCAGAAAGAGAAGCGGATTGTGGGTTCGTGGGCCGAACAGTCCGGCTTGGAGCATGTAAACTTAGAGGCTCTGCAAATACCAAGTGAAAACATTGCAAGGTGGGAAAAATTGCAGAAAGAATCTAGTTGTAGTTTTGTAAATACTGACCCTGTAAGATTCAGTCTTTGTAAAATCTCAGTCTGGGACTAGAATGCAGCTAAACTGGTCTTTAGTTGAGAGCAAGTGATAGTGATCGAGAGCTAGAGAGATGATCGTTTTCCATGAGTCTTTTCCAAAACTTGTTAAATTGTTCTGATGTATGGGTAGCTTTATATAGTGCTCTCTGGATTTTGTTCATCTGTTCACATGCCAATGGTGAGAAACCAGGCCACCGGGAGAAGATTGAAAGGAAAAGCAAGGAATCAAACCACCAACCTTCTAATTGGAAGGGAGGCTGAGTCCACCAACTGAGCAACAGCCGCCCCCTGAGGTCACATTAGCTACTTTTGGACGGAAGGGTTCCCTGTCTAGGTTGAATTTCCGTCCAGGAACTAGCCTCCTCCAGGGGAACATTTTAGTTTTGCGGTGTAACAATCAAAAACAAACCAAGGCGGAGAAGAGGCCAAACGGACATGAGAAGTTACTTCTTATAGATTTGTAAAAATACCATGTGCTCAGAGTAGGGACTGAAATGGTTCAAGGAAAAGAGGTTCATGTTGCCTATGCTGTCTCAATGCACATTAAAAGGTCTACTTCTTGGAAAGTTTCTTGGAACTGCAGAAAGTTCCCAGAGTATGAGAGTAAACCCAAAACTTTTCCTCCCCTGGGCCACGGTCGGGATGTATTATTATGTTAACAGCATTGACCACGGGGGGTCAATGTGGTGATAAAAATGAGAGGTCTGCTCAAAAGTAATAATCATAATATTGTTGAAAGAAATAAATTCATCCTGGTCTTGTCCTTAATATGGCCCGTAACTTTAAATACTGAAAATATGCTCAGATTAAGTGACTTTTTGTGTAAGTATCAAATAATTTTTGCTCATTTTATATATATGCATCATATTTTGGATTTTTAAACATGACATGGACATTTTTAAACATTACATATTGTAATTAATTATATTGTATACATATACATATACATATACATATACATATATAAGCTGCATATCTTGGACTTCCTCCTGCGCACTAAATCCGCCAAAGTCGTCTTCTTCGGTGTTGGAGTTGAAAAGACTCAGAATTTCCCGATCATTTCATCGGTCCGATGGGACAAGGATAAGTGTTTTAGCAGCATAAACATATATGAGCCGCATCGTTGTTTAAGTGAAAAAAAGTTGCGGCTTATCATCCGAAAAGTTACGGTATATTTATATATATAAGTTTTTTTTTTCTTGTGCATATTTTCAGATAGATAGATAGTGTAAGTTTCCCTGTCAGGTTATTTGCGTATTCAGGTCTTTCTTTTCTCCTGACAGTTTTAAGGGTTATCAAGTCCAAATTCTTCCACGAAGTCTAATAACTTCAGCCCCTGTGTGAAGGCTCGGCGTCCCTTGGAGTGTTTTGAAGGGCACTTGCACTTTATATATTAGATCGGGACCATATTTCACCCGCTCGACGGGGTCTTTGCGGAATTGAACCGAAACGTTATTATCTTTGTAAAAGGTGGAAGAATTTAGGCCGTTGGATCACATTAATGTCCCTAATAAAAGCAGCCCGGGTGACGCATATGGAGCAGAAACATGAAAATACCCCAATTCGTCCGAGGCAACCCTCCGACCCCCCTCCCGGCACGTTAATCAAATCTATTTGAACGTTCCCCTGCCTGCACCCCACTTTTGGATCCCACTTTGCTGAAGTGACACATCCACCGTTTTTGACTTGTGAGGAGCTGACGAACATACAGGTTATCTGGAGCTTGGCGAGAGAGGCGCCGTTTTCTATTTTCTGCGCTTCCCACCCTTCGATTGAGAGATGTGTGTGTGCCTGCACAAAAGGAGGGGGGGGGGGTACCTTCCCGGGCTGCCGCTCTATTCAAAACTTTCCCCCTAAAAAAAGAGGCAGTTCCGGGGGCGAGATTCCACAAATACTTAAAAAAAAAAAAAATGTGCTGGGTATTGATATGTTAACATGGCGAGGGAAATCCAGGGAGACGATGCCTTATGTATGACAAATACTTCTTATTATAGGGGGGGATTCAACTGGGGGGGGTTGAGGAAGAGCACAATACCGCTTTACCCTTTAATCCGGCTGAAAGAGGATGAGGCCGATGAATCCGTTGTCGCCGTTATCGGCGTCTGAAAAGACAGAATGGAGAACGTCTCGTTTCACCTCGGCAGCCTTTCAGTTGAAGAAAAAAAAAAAAATTAAGTCTGGACCGCAGGAGATATCCTCCCGCCCTGCTACAGGATCTCTATCCATGTAGGAATACAATTAAATAAATGAATAAGGCGCAGCGGTTTGGCCTTCCACCTCACAGCAAGAAAAGCCCTGGGTTGGATTTCGATCGGGGAGCCTGCAGTCCAAAAACATGCAGTAGCTTCATTGGAGACCCTAAATTGCTCAAACATGTGAATGGGAGCGTTAACTTCCGTATGTCCTGTTATGATCTGTGAATAAACGAAAATCCAATGAAGGGGCGACCATATTTTTATTGTATTTTTCATGTATTTTAAAGCTTTATGACCCTCCCCACACTCTTATGAACCCGGTTAGCAGCTCAGATTCAATGCAAGATACCTTAGAAGGTGCAGAGGGTTTGGGCGTCATGGCAGGGGTTGAAATACATTTTAAATCCTGGTCGAAAAATCTTCTTGTTATGGCAGCATCCGGTTGCCAGAAGAATTTTACCATGACCTGGATCACAGAGAACCTCCGCAGATGAGTAAATGAAAAACTTTCATGGATAATTTACACAAATATCTAATCATAAAAATAATTGAAATAATAAATATATAAAAATAAATCTACATGGCAAAAACCAGAGGAGTAGCGAATTATCCGAGATATAAAATTAGATTAAAAAGTGAAACCCCTGCAGTTTGACTTTTAATCCCCCGGGTCCTTTCACACCCCTACAGGTGGATTTTTATAAAACCTGTTTACTTTCACCTTCTTTAGAAAGTTTTCCTCTTCTTCTGATTCAAGTTTATACAGCTAATGTTAAACTTTGCATCTTTGGGTTTGGTGTGTATTTTTTTTCCAGCATTTTTTTTGTGCTGTTTTGTTTACACGCTAGCTGGAAAGGCTTAAAGAAAAAGAGAACCTGTTTAATTACAGTCACAACAAACTGAAATGGAGAGCAGTGACACTTGGCAAAGTCTGAATAAACACTGAGCTATGTGTGCCTGGGCATGTGAATGGGAATATAGAAGTTTTTTTTCAACACAGTCTGCTCACAGTCCAATCATTTCATTTTTCATGAATCAAATCCCAGTGCGAGTGATAAAAAGCACATTATAATGGTTAAAAAAAAGCCCAAAGCTTTGTGTGATGAATACTTTAACTAAACAGCTTCTGGAGAGTTGAGCTTCACCGTAACCTGTTCAGAACCCAACTCCCTTCAGAAAAAAAAAAAAAAAAACATATTTGTTTGCTGTGTTCTTAAAAAGGCGTGAGCCAGCATCAAAATTCATACTTTGAACAAATCCTACATCACAGGGCTTTTGAGTCCATAAAATCTAAATAACCCAGATGATATCAGTCAGAAATCCGACTCAATTGATACGTGTATCTATACAAATATAAGTACATATCTTGTATATATGTGTATATATACACACATATACCATGTGAGTGTATGTGTGAATATATTGTAAACGTACAACACACACACACACACACACACACACACACACACACACACACACACACACACACAATAATTTCCAAGTAGCAGTGCAGATGGAAGGTTGAATATATTCTTACCTTTGTAAATGACACAAAAACTGCTCTATTTTTAAATACGCAAACTTGTATGCTTGTGTGTGTTGTTGTTGTTGTTGTAAGGCGAACGTGGTAGAGGACACCATGAGAATGTTAAAGGGAAAAGTGTGGGCGTGGATTATACACCCGCGCCCTATAGTCAGGTGCGCCTTATGTGTGTGTTAAATACAGTAATAATGCCTTATTTACATTAGAACTTTACAAATTGTTGTTTTAAATTGGAAAAGACAATAAGATGTCTCTTGGTATGTCTTCTAACTGGGCAGAAATTTGCCGCCCGTACTGCGAGCAATTTTAGGAAAAATGAATTAAATCATTTGCGGTTTCCACATTATTGTTCCTTATTGTCATTAATTCAGATTTTTTTTTTCAGATAAAGAACAATTTCATGAAAATGAATTAAATCATTTGCGATTACCACCTTATTGTTTACTAATTGTCATTAATTCAGATTTTTTTTTCAGATAAGGAGCACCATTAGTCAAAAATTAGTTGTAATATTTGGTAGTTTCCAGAGCAGTGGGCTCTTTCCTTCTAAATCTGCAGTGACTCGCACATAGTAGCAGGTTTTTGCAGCACGCCACTCCTTAATTACCTTATTTCTTAACCCTTTGAAAATAAGTGGGTCTGTTTGTGTGTGTTGTTTTTTTTTTTTTTGTAACTAATGAATGTGTGAGCGCCAGAACTCTTTTCTTCATTAGTTGGCAAATATTTTCATTCAGCCGTGGTAAAAGCCTGTGACATCTTGGGTGTCTCAACGGCTGAATTTCTACATTAAATCTGTAAGTGTTTTCATCATCGCAGCGCAGCAGGTGGTTACCTCGTCGATTTGCATAATGTTGCCGTATTTAATATTCTGTAATTCATTTCCATTTTGTGTCATTTTATGTTTGCAGATGTTTGGGAAGTCTGTTCATTGCACCAGCATTGTAGACTTTTTTCAATTTATTTTCAAGTTTCTAGCATTTCAAAACCATATCATGGTCGGAGGAAAAGCCTGTGATTAAATTATACGTTTATTGTCTCTCTTTCATGTCTGTTCATGAATATCAGATCCATTGCACTTCTGCTGATTTCAGTAAGTGCTGTTGGTGCTTTGATTATTACTCATAAATCATATTTATGATTGGACTATTTTTGGTATTTGGTATTTTCGGCTGCCTTGGTCCAGCAAATATCATGGTCTCCTAGAAATATATCTTTATTTTTACAATTCAGTTGTTTAAATCCTGTTAAAATGAACTGCTATGTGATGGAGCCTTAGATAGTGTCACATTATTAAATTATTGATAGCATTACATTAATGGAGCGCCAACCCGATCTGGCGCCCTGGGCGAGATTTTGGATGGCGCCCAACTTCATTGGCGATTTCCACACGCTTACAAAAAAAAAATCAAATCGCATTGTTTTTACCGCTGTATTTAATTTATGAGATAACGTGCCGAACGATTTATAAATAAATACAAGGTAAATAAGAGGTAGCAGATAACAATCAGCCAGAGGGGGAGGGAGAGTATTATCATTTGTAGAAATATTAATTGTTCTACATTTAAATCAATGTGAGTGTTCCCATTTCAAGAGTTAATAGTAATAACTGGTATTAATATATTGAAGGTAAATTTCTGTGCCCGATTTTGTCGCGCCCCCAGGAGGCCAAACCACTCTACGGCTCTACATTGATGGCCACGTGTTCTAACAGCGTACTTATTTTCAGCACATTTAAAAAACATCTCCTAGGTAAATCAGTGCTGAAAACCCCCACTTCCTGTCAATTTGTCTTCCCTAAAACCAAGTTAACCCAATCCCACCGCATATGTCAGAATATCACTATTTAGCCATGATTCAGTCAGAAATAGAAAGTCCAAATTAGAATTCATCAGCTGGTGTTGAACTTAATTTCGCGTGGGTACCCAAGACCTCTGCATACTCAGAGAACAAAATTTGCAACTGAGTTCGGGACTTCTTTTTCTCGCCCGGTGTCTGAGAAATATTGTGTGATTGGTCAGGAGTTTGAAAAGGGCTTTGGTAAAAGCAGTTTTGTCATCGCCGCTTTTGCGATGTACACAGTGATGGGTAACTTCTACGGATGAAAGTGGTGACGGAGTTTGTGTTAGCTAGTGATAGTACCATGAGAGAAACTCTTGGTGCGGTTAATGAGTATGTGTCAATAAAAAGCATTCCCTGTTAAACCGGCCTTCCTTCTACTTTATCGTCCTCCTTGTTCAGCCGATGCCCATCCAGGTGTGAAAACCTATCTAACACATCTAGTAAGGTGTATGAATGAATGCAAATTCCTGGAAAGAAGTGCTTGAATGTTTTCAGTTGTGAAGGGTGTCAATAACAAATTTGCAAAGGTCAGACAGTGTGTAAGGAAAAGGAAGAGTGATGGGAGGAGGTTGATCCCAGCTCTGCTCTCATGGCTGCAGTGGCTAAATCCTCGAATTAGAAACTGGAACAACCACCAACATTATTGTTTTTGTTGCATTGCTGTTATTGCATTGTTGTTTCCGGGAAATCCCTCCGATGTTTAGCGCGCTTGACGTATGGAGGGGCGTCTGTGAGGACTTCCCCCAGAGCTCTGCGTCTGAGTTTGAAATGTCAATTGTTTTCGGTCTCGCAGCCTTGGGAGTGAGACTGTGTCGCTTCTGGTGTTTAAATGTCCTCCCGCATTAGCCTTTGATTTTGTTTATTGAGTCCAATTTGACCTTTGCGTGATTAAAAAAAAAAGTTTCCGTCTTTGTTTACCTTCTGCATAACCTGGTTGCTCGTTTCGCTGCATGTTTTCCCCCCGTCATCATGTAACGAACTGGGCGAGGTAGTTCTGACTTCATCGGTAGACCAGATTCATCAAGTTTAGAATCACAGTTGAGTCGTTCGGGATCAAATTAAGCATGTCTGTTGGTTCCCCCCCATCCGGTGGATAAACGGCACGCCAGCGGTGCTCCGGCCAGACCTGGCTGCACACCCTCGTGCTCACCTCCCTGATCCCAGAGACCACACAAAGAGCAGAATCACCCATGGGCTACCGCAGCTCAGCAAACAGCGAATCCATTTGGAACACGTTCACCGGCTCCGTCCCTCCAGGGCAGCCACGCCAAAAGCGGCATTGTTTCTGCCGTGTCCTGCTGCCCAGCCTCCCAAAAGACAAGGGTTCTGTTGGATTTGCCCACTCGAAAACATTAGGGTGCTGTAAACATGCTATTTGCCGGAGTAAATGAAAGAAATAACTAGATATCCATGTCCAAGATAAATCCGTCTTGGTGCCACGCATTTACAAATCATGAATGAAACCAACTTTGTTCTTGCTACCTCAAGAAAGTGAAGAAAGTATTTCCTCTGCAGAATACAAGATGGTGGTGTTAATCTGCTACTAATCAAATCACGTTGTTGATGTAGCTCTAAGTAAGTTGCCGAGTCCACAAGTACACATTACTGATGCACAGATACTGTGATATTAATAACACTATGTGAGGTTGCGCTGCAACAGTTTGACAATATGATTGATTAGGATCTGAATCAAAAGAAATGTATATGTTATTTACTTTTATCCAGACATTCCTCATTGTACTTCATCCTTAATTCGCAGCGCTTATCTGTCTGATGGAGTCGACACGGCGATGTGACCGCTGTCGTCTGTGTGACGCAGGCATCATTCACAGGACGGACACGGACTCTATGCTATCTTCACACAGGATCGTCGCAAAGGTGGAGTGGTCTGTTTTTCTTTGTGTTCCTCATAGATTTCCCATGGGTGTTACCGCTGGCAACGAACAACACTCCATTATAAGGAGCGGAGGAAAGGTTTGTTCATCTTTCGGATCAAACAAACCTCACGGTCACTCATTTATAAAAGTGGTAACCCGATTCCGGGCTACGTGTAAACATCCACGGACCCTGGCCTCTTCGGCGAACGGTACATCCTGTCAGAACGAAAATAGATTGATCTGTTTGCCTCTGTCATGACTTTTCGTCCTATTTCCCCAACAGCGGGGCTGCCAAATCAATGTCCCGAAAGATGCTGACTCACTGTTACTGGTGTAATCGCCGCTTGACTCGCACAAAAAAAAAAAAAGACAGGAGGAATACTTACGCTTAATTCACAATGGTACAACTCAAGGAGAGAAAAAAAAGCAAAAAAAACAAAAGCTAAACCGAGACATGTGACAGCGCCGCCGCATTATTATCTGCTTTGATGGAAACAGATCAGCCTTCAACAAAAGGTCCAAAGATGAAATAGACTAATTTTGCCGTCATTGTAGCCCTTTCCCGATTTTACAGAGCAAAAGTTGGGGGCTTCTTTTGGTTAGATCTGTAATCACTTTCCAATCTGCCTGGAGGAGAAAAAGAAATTTAATTTGACAAGGAGGTAATGAACCCGTGCAGCCATTATCTTAGATAACCCATTTGAAAGACTGGTTGAGCACTGATGAATATTCTATTAAACATAGTTGGCTGATTTCTCTATTTTGTTCAGTGGCAGAAAAGCCTTTTTTACCCTTGCCAATTTACTTTGAACTCTCACAGTTGCCAATGATCATTATATCAAGGAGCTTCAAACACTCACCCTTTACTTAACGATTCAAAGGCAACAACCCCAGACTTTGGGCTAATAACCTCTGTGATGCGCTCGCACTACAAGTGCAGAATAGTTTCTACCTTTGGTCCCTCGCTCGAGTTTCAGACGGATCCTGTTGTCGAGTGAAACTTTTCTGGTGTTGGGGAACTCTTTCAAGCCGGCGCCGCCTCAGATGTGCCTCCATTAAACGCCAACTCAACCCCTCTCATTACAGTGAACTCAAAGGGTAACGGAGCAACATCACAATGGCTCTATTTGCTCTGACTGCCTTTCCAATTAGACTTTTTTTAATTTATTTATTTGCCTTTATTTACTCGGAGTGCGCTCGCTGAGAGAAAGCCTCCCCTTTTTTTTTAAAGGAATGCCCTCAATCACATTCCCACGGTTTCCGGGGCTCACTCCGTCAGGACGACCCCGGGGTCTGATCTGCAGCCGCTGAGCGGCTTTACCGGAGGGCCCTGGGTTTTGGGGCCTTGCTCAAAGGCAGCGGTGGTAATGAGGACGGGGTAAACATGGCTTTACCCCCCCCCCTCCAACTCCGCCCCCTTGCACAAATTTTCTTTTTTTATATGGATTTGTGATGGATTTATATAGATGCGCCATCCGTGGCGGGGCCTCCGTTCATTCCATCGAAAAGCTGCTTAGTGGTCTGTTGATTTTCTTTTTTTTTGGGGGTGGGGGGGATGGGAGTGGATTTTCTGGGCCAATAACAATTGCCTCAGACCGTTGTCAACACAATAAGCTCGACTTTTGGCCAACCGGAGGAAAAGGCGTCCCGGACGTCACAACCGATTAGAGTAGGGCGGGACGCGACGAGCAGCCAATACCGATAAATGAAAAAAAAAAAAAAAAACGTCATCCAGAATGCAGCAACCGAGTATTGGGGAGCCGTCAAACGTGCGATTCTTCAGTGCAAAAGAGCAAAGTCAGTTTTAATTCATCATTTGAAAATAAATAAATGATCCAGGTTATCGAGTTCACTTGCTCTGCCCATTATACATTTACAAAACGGGGTGAGGGAATACCTATCTGGTTTTGTCATAATTGCTTGTGACTATGTCTGCAGGGGTGAGGCCATTGGAAAATCCATCTGAAGGGAGGGCGGGGGCAGGTGAAGGTGGTGGTTGGAGGGGTGGCAGATTTGCAGACAGATGAAAATGAGATTGGCAGATTTTGTCTGGTCGCCAGGCCAGCTCGGTGATGCATTAAGTGAAGTCATTTTTGGACACTCGGGTCTTTTACGCCGTGGGTCCGCAGAGCAAGAACACTTCCGTCAACTGAGACTACTGTCGTTCACATCCCGTTTCTCTCCCAGCGACTTTGACGAAAAAAAGGGTGATTCGAAAAAAAGAGTGAATTGTAGACAAACTTTTTTGAGTTCTCTTAAATTTGTGCTTCGCATCAAATCCATTCGATCTTTTCCGCATTAAGAGTGAGGTTGTTGTTGTTGTTGTTGCACCGTATATACAAGCTTTTTTACCTCTTCCTGGTGTTTCCTTACCCCCGGCGACCAGAACGATGGCCTTGGTGCCATCAGTAAATTGGAGGATGGTTCTGTCCCTCTGTGAGCTGAAGCAGAAAGAGTATATGGCGTGGAGCTGAGTACACATCCTTGTGGGATACCAGTGTTCACAGCGGTGCGGTTTTAAAGTTAGGTTTCCTATCCTGTTAGTGAGGAAGTCTTGCAGAGTTTGCCGCTGAGGCCAGTGGTCATCCTCCAGCTTTAGTTTATTTTGGAGAACAGCATCGAATGCTGAAGCGGAGTCCATGAGTAGCATCTTGGCGGCCTATCGTGTTCCCCGTGGTGCTTCAATTTCCATATGCGCGCTGCACAGGATTCGCCGACCAGGTGAATTATTTTCTCGGGCCACTGACCGTATTTGGCCAGTGACGCGGCTCCTCTTTAGGCTCTGGGATAACTGCTGTCATGAAGCTCATTTGGACTACAGCCCTGGGCGAGTGTCAAGCTGAGGGTGGAGGACACTTCAGTTGTTTTACAGTCCCGCTGCTTTTGTGGGAGTTGGCCGGCCCAAGGACAGAGTGTACATTGATGAGACATTTAATAGAAGAGATGAACTCGCAGATCATTTAAGTGTAGCCACTTACTTGACCGGAGCCTGTAGTAGGTGATCTTTCGTAGGACTCATCGCATCCAAAGTGCCGATGTCCTTTTTTTCCGCACTGTAGGGACTTGTTGCATTTTTTCTGCACTGAACCTTTGCAGTTCCCAGAACCTTCTCGGGAACTATGCTGTCTCTTGATGTGTTTGCATGACAGCAAAGGAACCAGGGACATCAGTGACAAGAACAAGTTTAGCTGCAACTCCAAGTCACAGTCTTAGGAAGGTACTCGTAGGATAAAGGTGCTCAGGGGAACTCCCAAGACAATTACTTCTTGGCCATTACTTCTTGCTAACCGTGGAGTGCCATGATGTAAAAACTACTGTGGTCACTGGTCAGATGTTTTCTTGCGACCAGAATTGACTGAAAAAGAGGTCCAGGTTGTTCTGGCCTGCTACACCACAGAGGGGTTTCAAGGGCTCACGGTGGATCAAAAAACATTTTCCCTCAAAATAAGTACACATTTTGCTACTGGCACAGGTTTTTACACAAAGCGAAGCAGCACAGGGAGAAAATTAAAACATCCCATCTGATAGTCCATGGTTTTTATACCAGCCATGCAGAACATGAACTTGTGACAACTCTACTCTCCATGTTGTCCATGTCAACTCCCTTTTCTTCATCACCATTTTTTTTTGAGCGTGGTGCTAAAGGTGCATGTTGCAGATGCTTTACTGGTCCCTTACCGCCTGTATCAATGCAAGAAAAAAAGGTTCCCTTGAAGGAGGGTAGTTCTAAGAATGGCATCTGAGTCGGACGAAAGCGGTTATTTTCAGTATATCTGTGATGCTGATTAATGGCTTATGAGTTCTACCAAACACCTACGTTGTAAGAGTAAAAGGACTCTGCCTCGGAGCAGGACTAGAGGTCCCTGGTCCCTTTGGTGTCCGAATGCACGAAGAAACGGTCTAATTCCTGAAAAGGTGCTGGGAACTGCAAAGAGTCCCTATAGTATGAAACTGTTTAAGTGTGAGTGTGTTTGAGAAGAGGTTATTCAGCATTAATGTATGAGAATGTTACAATTCCAGACTTCTGAATAGATTGGTGCACTAGCATCAATAACAATAATGAACTGATTTGTCAAAAAGACAAAGAATGTATGATTTAAAAAAAAAAAAAAAAAGCACTGACCTCTATTAATTTATTTCATCTCGTTTAACTAACGAGTTCGAAATGTGCTTTTTTTTTTCCGTTTCGTTGCGCCCCGGCGCCGGTATCTGAACATCTGTTTGAAACGCTAGCATATTCATACGAAAGAACCCCCCCCCCCCCGCCCTCGGTGGCCATCCTGGAAAACACAACTACGATATTCACTCTATTGAAGTGAGGAAGCCAATATGATGCCTGTAAAGACGTCCTGGTCTCCTCACACGGCTGCTCAACCACGTTAGACCTCGGCCGGGGGGGACCTCGCAGCACGAATGTTCGAATTATGAAATGGTAAAATCTGAAGCCATGTGTGCACCATTTGATATTTATCAGCTCCTGGATGCATGTCAGTATTTATTTGTTCCGCGCCCCCCCTCCCCCCCCTTGTATATTCATGACATGAATAATGCCGCATATGCTAATCAGATGGCAGGCCGAGAGTCTCAAAGCATCCTCCTGGAAAACAAATCATCCGCACGGCCTCCTTAGCATCAACGCCGCCGCCGCTCCCAAGACAAGATCACACTTGAGAAGTGTACCATCTCCGTTTTACATATCGCCGGACGAAGCGCGGGGGCCGCTGATTAGCAGCATCCTCCCCCTCCTCACCCCGACCCGGGTAGATGCTTTGTGTCTGATTTTAATGAACTGCTTCGCATTAGTGAGGCCTTCGCTCTCTCTCTCGCCTCCCAGCAGACGCGCCTCTACTTGCCCTCTCGCAGTCTGGCAAAGCGGGTCAAAGCTCCAGTGGAAAAAAAAAAAAAAAGAAAAAAAAATCAGTCAACACATCAATCAGTAAGCAGCCGGCCAGGCGCTCTGAGCCAAGACGAAAAATATTGACAAAATGTCTGCTAGCCATCTTATTATCTAGCCGGGGGTTGCATTTGGCAAAAAAATAGCGTTAGCTGGAGGCAGCAGCGGCGGTGGCGTTTTTTTTTTTTTTTTTTTTTTTTTTTGCACGCCAATCCAATATTTGTTGAGAATGTGACTCCCCCAACACACACACACACAACCCCCCAACTCACACACAAACCGACGCCTTGTTGTTGTACCGCTGAGCTTTGAGTATGGTGGCGTCGTCTGGCTCCCAGACGACTCAGAATGAGAGCAGGGCGGCCTGATGATGAGCGATTCCGCTGCCAAATTCTCCAACCCCGGGTGTGGATCCGGGGCGCGCTGCTGTGGCAACATGAACCGGACGCATCGGTTGCCTTGAAGATGATGAATCTAAAAAATATATATATTTTGAGGCGAGAACATGAATAAATGTCGACAGCCGGGTGAAGATACAATCTCCCCCTCCTTTTGGAGGACTATATAGTTGTCCCTTGTTTATCACAGTGGGAGCTACGTTGCGATGAAAGAAAATCTGCGAAGTCGCAATAGTATTTTTATTATATATCTATTTTATATATTTTATATATATATCTATTTTAAATATCTATGACCCATTATCTGGCTGGGGGTTGCATTTGGGAAAAAAAATGACGTTAGCTGGAGGCAGGAGTGGCGGTGGTGTTTTTGTTTTTTTGTGTGTTTTTTTGGGTCAATCCAATATGTCAAGAATGTGACCCACCCCAACACACACACACACACACACACACATATACACAAACCGACGCCTCATTGTTGAGTATGTCTCTTTGAGTATGGCACTGTCATTTGGCTCCCAGATGATTCGAAATGAGAGCAGGGTGGACGATGATGTGCGATTTGCCCGCCAAGTTCTCCAATTCGGAGTGCATTCGGGTCGCGCTGCCGTGGCAACGTTTACCTGGCAGATGATGCTTCTAAAAAATATATATTTTCAGGGACAGAGGCCAGGTGAAAAGCCGTAAAGTAGCGATCATATTTTTATTTTGTTATTTATACATATTTTAAAGCTTTATGACCCTCCCAACACTCTTATTAACCTGGTTAGCATCTTCCTCTGCTACTAAGGTTCAGTGCCAGTTATTTTAGAGGGTGCAGAAGGTTTGGTTCATAGGAGGTGTTGGATTAGATTAAAAACTTTCACATATAATTCCCAGAAACACAATGGCGCAGAGTAACACCGCGTGAAAAGACAAGGCGAGATGCTAATTCATGCTCTGCTCAGGAGATGCAGAGATAAAGGCTATAACAGAGTCCAGTTTACAGAACAGCATGCTTTGGTTGGTCGCCACCCTAGAAAATGCTTATTTTTCCTTGAAAATAATTTGAATAATACATTTAATGATTTATGTTCAGACCGGGAAAACCTGTAGTAAAATTAAAAATCCACTCCAAAAATGTTGATAAAAAAGAAAAAATATATAAGGTGATTTGGCGACAAACTAGACTGAGGCATCTGGAAATGAAATCAGGCAACTGTCAAGAGTAACAAGCATGGGTTTAAAATGGGAAATAAGGTTATTTGAACGTCACGTGTCCGACAGGAACAGCTTCAATGCGGCGACACTTTCAACACTGCCGGTTTTGCCGAATCCGAGATAATGGCGGAGAGATGATCGACGTGCTCGATTAATTTTAGAGGCAAAAATTAAAAACATCTCTAAGCTGAGAGTCACCAGGGGGGCTTTAAGCTGGGAATTTTTTTTTTTTGAAAAATCAAAAGACCTTCAGCAGTACGGAGACCAACCCTGAGGCTAATGGAGTACAAAGAACAAAAATTCTCAAGTTATTTTTTTTTAATTTTTTAAAGGGCCAGGTTCATTTTGAGGCAAGATCAGTGGCTTATTGAGATCACCTCGGTTTCAAGCCAGGACTTTTTCCGACCCCATGTCAGATACAAAAAAACAAAACAATTCGGCATTTAAAGACATTCACCCGGCGTCAGACGGCCTTTCATCGTGGAACGGCTTAAAAATTAAATGTTGTATAGGCGCAATTTTGACCAAAGGCATCATCAGAAGAAAGAACTGCATATTTAGTATGAAAAAAAAATGTATATATATACTGCTCAAAAAAATAAAGGGAACACTTGAACAACACAATGTAACTCCAAGTCAATCACACTTCTGTGAAATCATAGTGTCCACTCAGGAAGCAACACAGATTCATTTTGACTTGTTTTAAGGACATTACATCAAAGTTGGATCAGCCTGGAGTTTGTTTTTACACTTTAATTTTGAGTGTGATTCCTAATCAGAACTCCATGGGTTGATACAATTGATTTCCATTGATCATTTTTGTGTGATTTTCTTGTCAGCACATTCAACTGTGTAAAGAGCAAAGTATTTCATAAGAATATTTCATTCATTTAGATCTAGGATGTGTTTTTCAAGTGTTCCCTTTATTTTTTTGAGCAGTGTATATAGTAAAAACCTATGAACTTTAGAGGGAAGTTAGTTGTAGAGAAAAAATCGCCGTCGTCTCCACACATCGAGAGGGTACCAGGTTTTACTCGATATTTTTGACTTTCGAAATCAAGTGCATTCACTCATTCATTACTAACTGCACTTATCCTCCAGTCAGGGTTGCGGATTGTATGGCTTGCAGTGTCATTTTTGTGACGAGAGGACTAAAACACTAGAATGGAATAGAATATAATACTTGAGTAGTACGGTGCAACGTGAGGGTAAAAAAAAATTAGAATTTAGTAAGGATAACTAAATAGTTTTTTTTCTTCATGCCATGAAAGCAATGGTTGCTTTCTCTGTGTATCATTTAATACTTTTTTACTCACGCAAGATTCATTCAGTCGTTCGGCCGTTCATTCATTCATCGATATCTTGTGCGAACGTCTAGCATGTGAAGTCTCTCTAATGGACGAATCCCCGATTGTCTCTTTTCTCCGTTGAATCTCAACATCACTTTTCCTCGATGTCTGTAAAACCAGACAGCATGGTCGGTCTCCCCGCCGTTTGCCAGCTGTTTTCAAAAGATTTGAAAAAGGACATGGAGTCAGAAGAGACCCCTCGTGGGGTTTTTTTGGAACCAAAAACGAGGTGAAGAAGCAGATGGAATAGCTACCGCGGAATCGTCGGTTGTTGTCGTTTACGTCTCAGAGCGCTTCTGACGGCCCCTCCTCCCACCGAGGCCAAACCCCTGTTTGCCTCCAGCCTCTCGATCTGGGGCGTTTTTTAAGACGTTCGCTGTCAGTGGCTAATTTTTTTTGCTCACTTCGGGGGGAACGGGAGGTCGACAAGTGGACGCTCTGACGGCGGCATCGTGAGGAAACACTCTCCAGACCTGTTTTGTGTTTCCCCGCGTCCAAATCAGATGCCTTTTCATTTTCTCCGTCGGAAAAAAAAAAGCTTGGGGTCTTCGACGGGTTGTTGTTGTGTCCAGCCGACCGTGTCGGGAGCTGAGGAGCCTCAAATCCCCTTTAGCCCCCTTTTATCTATAAAATATAACAGGTTTTGAAATAAAGAAACATTATTACTTGTAGTATGTCCAAATATGACATATTACCAAAAAAAAAGTGATATTCTGAAAATGCAGCCGAGCATCTAGAGACACTTGAAAATTACGACTGTCATCTAGCAGGTTAGAAAAGATGGATAGATGATATCTTGCGGTAATAAGTATGTAACAATAGCGTTATAACATTGAAAGTATGATTATAGGAGAAGTGAACAAGCGGTATTAAACGCTACAATGTCATTGGGCAAAATTAGAATTTAATAAGGATTTTCACACACTTTTTTTTCCAGCCCATGAAACCAATGGCCGCTTTCTCTTTGTATTGTTCAGTACCTTTTTTTATTCACGAAATTCATTCATTCATCCCTTCATGTATTTTTCGTGAGGGGTTGTATGCCACTATATGAGAGGGTGAATCAAATGCTGGCCTGGATACTTTGGAGTAGTTAAGTGCTCAACTTTTGAGAGAAAATAATCTTCACCTGGAATCAGATGGAAACTTCGTCTCCACCGTCAGACGCCGCAGATCCGGCCTCGGGTTAATCCACCGTGGCTAAAGGCCTTTGGTGTGGGCACGTTTAGGCGGGTTTATGGCCGATCCCGAAGTCGCCGACGGACAACAGCCCTCGCACAGATCAAGGATCGGGAGGTCGGGGAACCTCGGAAAGGCTCCTTCCTGTCGCTTCCTGGCGGAGGTGCGTGTTTTCCCGCCCGGATCTTTTTTTTTTTTTTTTTTTGATGTGAAACGAGGCCGGGGCAACTTTGAAGGCGGCGGGAGAGATGAAACGATGGAAAGAGATGAAACCGCGGTTGATTTTGAAACAGCGGAAGGGGAAGCTACATTAATAAGGGAGATGCGACCCAAACCCTTCTCAGATCTCCGGGCGACCGAACTTTCGGGACGTTTCCTGTTTTTTCGCCCGACGCCGAGGGTTGTGATTGGGAGAAAAAAAAAAAATGATCGGCAGCCGTGGTAACAGGTTGTAACAGAAAAGTCGGGGTGGATACTTCAGGACAACTATTTGATCTTAACAAGCTGCATCGATGGAAAAAGCCGAGAAGTTAAAGCCGCATACGTTTGCACGAACAGAGACTTCAGTGAGTAAGAGGCTTCGTAAAGTACGGCTAATATTGTAATACTCCACATATATCCTCCAAATATTTTTCCTGAAGGTTGCTGGTTTGATTCTTGCACGGCGAAGGTGGACTTCCAGCATGGGGGTTTACATGTGGTTTCTCTTGTTTCCAACCACCCCAAAATGCAGACCCTAAATTACCTGTGTGAATAGATAAATATGAAATAAATGACATAAAATCTCTACATGTGGCCCCGTGATCAATCCAGGGGGAACCCCGACTCTCGTCCAATGAGCTGGGATAGGCCCCCATCATGTGACCCCCAAATGCAGGACAAGTGGTAAATATAATTAATGAAAGAATCAATCAATCGATTACGCATTTATGAACAATAAATAATGTCCAACTTTGAGATATTGCTGCCTTCTTGCCTTTCCCAGCACACGCTTGCGGCATCCGTAGTGGCATCAAATAAAATAAAAATATTCAGAAATAAATATCATTTGCACCAGTGACTCAAAACCGATATTATTGTACTACAACTGTTCCATTATCTGTGATGGGTTAAATACAGAGAAGAATTTCCTGCAAGGGATTAATAAAATATAATAAAATAAAAAAGATAGCTCAAGAAATCAATCATTCTTTGATAGACACAGGGGTAAAAAATGTATTTAAGAGTTAAGCGATGCAAATTTTAAAAGCCATAATCCTACATTTAAATTGGTTTTATTTGTTATCAAATTGTAAATAATGATATGACACTCCCCCCCGGCTGTCGGGGTGTTAAATGCTTACGACACGGCGGTTTTATGGCTTAACGCCGGGTGTCTGGCACGGTTTCGAGACGCGTGCTGTTTCTTTATTGACCACGGCTGGAAGTGGTCAATCTTATCTGGCAACTCCAGTTTGAAGCAAACCCCTCCGAGACAAAGAGAGAGAGAGGGAGTGTGTGTGTGTGTGTGTGTGTGTGTGGACACACTCGTGCATGCAAGGCTTATAAAACTCACTCATATAGACAGCATGGCTGCAGCTTGTGAGCTGTTACCCTATGAAAACAGACGTGGGGTAACAGGACAGCGCACCTGGGGGGGGTTGCCAGTTCGCGGGGTCCCCGTCCCCCTCCTCGGATCGCCGAAACGCGAGGCCTCGGGAGGGGGGGGCGGCGAATGACTCGTTCCCTTTTGTGTTGGGGCGGTAGGAGACAATCCAAATAAAAGCGTGGGATGAATTGGACCAACTGTGAAATTTGATTGGGATGAATGGACCCTGATATTCTTTCTCTCTGTCCCCCATCTCTTTTAATTTACTGGTGTTGCCGAGAATACGGTTCTCATCATTAATCAGCGAGACAAATGAATCCGCGCCAATGTGTGTGAGGGAGAGTGTGTGTGTGTGTGTGTGTGGGGGGGGGGGTAGAACGTAAGGGGTGGGGTGTATAAATCACGTCTGCTTTGATTAATTCACCTTGGTTTGGAGGACGTGGCTAATAAGATCCATCAGGTTGATATTCGGGGTCCGGTGCGTATTGTGCTAAATGTCAATAAAAGAGGCAGGAATGGGTGATTACACATGGCTAATGGAAATCTTTGCATTAAGTGACACCAATTAATAACATTCAAGTCAAATTACAATCTTTCACAGAGTGGGTAATTATTTCATGGGGATTTTAAGTTTTTTAATCTATCTATCTATCTATCTATCTATCTATCTATCTATCTATCTATCTATCTATCTATCTATCTATCTATCTATCTATCTATCTATCTATCTATCTATCTATCTATCTATTCATTCTGTCGTTCATTTACATAATGATAATGTATTATCAATCTACCTGTTTGTCCATTTATTAGTTGATTTATTTGTTGTTTGCTTGTTTTTATGTTGCCAAAAAAAGCTAACATGACATTAAAGATTAAAATAAAAGCTCACTTGACAACCATTCAAGATGCCATTTGGTCTGGCTTGTTTGGGGGTGTTTTGGTTTGTTTTTTTTTGTGCACATTTTAAGGTGAGAAATGCAGCAATTAATCAATTAATTTTTTTTTTTCCCCTCCCAGCATTTAAAACTTTTAATATTTTCGAGACGGCTTTCGCAGCTGCAGTGCCCGGTCTGCTCACAGTGAGGCACTCCGGCGCCTTCCTGGAAGCTTCGTCGGCCACAGCATCAGCGGTCGACGGGGTTTTCAACATGTGAGTTCATCTACATTTCACATACATAAGGCTGAAAAATAAATAAAATAAAGAAACGAAAAAACCTGCATGTCCACGGATTACCCCCGCCTCCATCCTCTCTCCATCAGATACAGTAAAGTACATCGGAGCAAAGACAGCCCACTGATCGATATTTGGTATGTTCATGTCTTCAGAGGATGCCCCCTCCCAAAAAAAGGTCAGAAAGAAGAACATATACATCTGTACCGCATAAATCATCCGAGGACGTAAAAAAAAAATAAAAAAAAATAAATCAAATAAAAATAAAGGAGAAACAGAAAGGAAGCTCCATAGCAAACATGTCAAAAGTTACAAAATCAGAACTGGCATTAATAATAAAATGCAACGGCCGGACTAAAATTCCTGTCAGGAGGGCAGAAGCTCCAACTTTTGTGTTGAATTAACAATTTAATTCAACACACAACACACGGTTTCAACTCACTGCTGCTGTCAAGATGAGGGAAAAAAATAAAATTAATAAATGATATATATATATATATGTATATATATATGTACTGTATGCATATACACACACACATACACACACGCAGACACACAGACACACATAATGAGTCATTTTATTCCGAGAGACTGGAGAACATTAATTTCTTCAAAGGCTAATTGATTTTGGGTGCATTTGCACATTTTTGCATTGAGGGGTGGGGAGGAGGGCACAAAATGCAGAATAAATAATTAAGGGAACATAATTGAGAGAATATAAGTGAAAATCAAATCAAGCTTATCCCCCTGACCACCCCCGGCCTTGATGAAAAAGTCGGAAAACATTAAATGGGGAGAATGAAAACAACTGAGCTATAAATTTTGTATATTGACAAGTAAACAGATTTTTTTTCTGAATAATTCGGGATGTAATTGAAGCTTCCCTCTTTGTGCGGTGGGTCAGGAGTCATCATCCACGCAAATGTGAAGCGTTTACAACCATAATCTTCATATCGCCCAACGGCTCCAATGCTTATGCAATACGTTATTACATATTAATAATGGAAATTGGTTAACGCTCAAAGAACCGTCGATTTGCGAATAGTCTTGGAGAGCCTCTTACATGGTTTTAGTGTTTGTCTACTGTGACATTATTTGTTGGAATTGGCGAGAGATGTCAAAAAGAAACAGGAAAATACTGATAATCAAAACAATGGTAATAAATATAGTAATAAATGAATAGAAATAAATAGAAAAATAGAAAAATATATAAAAATAAAAATAAAATAAAACTTTCTAGAATCCGGACAGTTTTTGATTTATGAATATGTGAAACTGGAATAATATGAAAATAAAAGATGATCAAGATGACCATGGATTGGTTGAGATTACCCAACTGTGATCTTTTTTCCAGAAATGTGGAATTCCTTTCACCCGTAACGAACCGAGTCTTAAAAACCTTCAAACTAACGGCCATATTGACCAACGAGTCGCAATCTCACCCTCCCAGTTTGATCTGGTCGGAAAATGTCCCAGCAGCACAGTATATGTTTAAAATAACGTGTTCAGGAAAATGATCGCAAGTCTACGAAGGCTCCCAGTTATTCAGGTCACAGTTAATGTCAACTCTCGTCATGGCAACTGTTGTCCAAGAGGCTACCAGGGAAGTTGTGATATATAGCTGTTGGTCGTTGGTCCAAGTTAAGAGGGCCCATTATGTCAATGAGTGAGTTGTTGTGCGGCAACAGGGTAGAATGGGGAGTACTTAGCAATATGCATGTAGTTATGTGCCTGTCGTTTTGGGAATGAAAGCATGAATTTTGGGTACTTACCCCAAGTCTCAGCCTCATCAGGTAGTCTGAAGGCTAATGCGTAGATGTACCTTTGAAGGAGCGGCCCTTGTACCTCAGGTGTCGGTGGGCCGTGGCATCCTGACCCCTCCAGTGTATTGGAGGTGTTTGTGCAGAGGTTGCCCTAGTATCGAGGTCATCGTGATCCTTCATTGTGTCTGCGTGTCCTTGGAAACTGCAGTGTCCACTTTCTAGACCCGGAGGAGGGCGGCTGGTTTGAGAGAGGAGTCAAAGAGGCCGCCTGTGTCAAACCTTAGATCATCACAGGTTCAATTTCAACCCCTTTCTATGTGGAGTCTCCATGTTCTCTTCGGCCATTATAGGCAAATATATATCAGATGATATTTATGTTATTACTTTGGTATTTACATAATTCCCTCTCCTTGTTCCCTCGATAACACTATAGCAAAACACACGTGCACCTGTACATGACCTTATAACTGCAGAGGGACCACATTGTTATTATGGACAAAATATTCTCTCATTGCAAATTAGAAACCACCGGATGCAGGAACGTAGGACAGGAAGATGACAACAACAAGCGAAGAAACATCGTCATACCGTAAGTTGCTGGTGTTTCGGAGAAACTCCGCATACAGATACATTTCAAACCCCGCAACACCCTGAAGGAAAAACTGGTGCACCTCAAGGACAAAGCACCCAGGCACAAGATGGAGAAGATGGCGTATGCTGTCACTTGCACTGCGGATTGTGACAATGTCTACATCAAGAGACCAAACAACCTCTGCACAACACGGATGACCCAACACAGGAGAGCCATCATTTCTGGACGGGACTCTACCTACACCTGAAGGACAACGTCCATTCGTTTGAGGACAGCAATGTCTGTATTCTGGTCAGAGAAGGCAGATGTTTCGAGAGAGGAGTCAAAGAGGCCATCTTTGTCAGAACAGAAGAAACATCTCTGAACAGAGGAGGGGGCCTCTGACACAACCTTTCACAAACCCACAATGCTGTACTGGGATCAATACCAAGATGGATTTGCACACATCTGCACCCTCCAAAAAACCAAGACAGACACACCGCCAGAACCAGCCCAGGGCAACGTCAACATGAGGCTCAGTTTACGTGATCCAACAGGTTTCACTCTTTTGTTTAGCTTTACCTTTTCACATTACGATCCAGGTTATCCGACTAAGTTGCTCTTTTGTTCAAACGAATGACACCCGCATTTGCATAACATACCCCCCTTACACCCAGTTTCTGCAGATCAAATCTTCTAATTACACAACAAGCCACCATAATCTAAACCCGCCCAAAATATTACATTCGGAAATTATATTCGGAAACCCCCCATAGGTCACTAGAACCGAATGAGCCTCGCGGGTGAGGGGTGAAACGTCTTCAAGGGAAGAAATTCAAGCCTAGTTGCCAAGACAAGGAGATTTTGATAAGAATTCACCATATCCTAGAAGACTGGGAACCTCCACAGACTTATTCATTCATTCATTAATCTTCTATAAAGCTTATCTTCACTAAGGGTTGCAAGGGGGGGTCTATAGCCTATCCCAACTATCATTTGGTATCACCCTGGACAGGTCGCCAGATGAGGGATACAACCCTTCACACTTTCATTCACGCACCACCTCAGGCCATTTCCTCGCTCATTCACATGTCAAATAGAGACATTCACTCTCTCATTCACGCACCAAAAGCCATTCACTCACTCATTAAATGGCTGTACCTCTATATGACATGTAAAGATGTACAACCATTCACCCTTTCATTCACCTGTCATATAGACACATACGACCATTCACGCTTTCATTCACAGGTAACATAAGAATAAGAATAAAAACAACTTTATTTATCCCGAAGGTAATTGTTGTGCCAGAGTTACAAGAAAAGAGGAAAAATTTAACAATAATAAATAATAGTAGAAGATTGTATAAACATTAGATATATATATATATAGAGAGAGAGAGACATATAACCATTCACTCACTCATTTAAATGTCATATAGAGACATACAGCCTTTCACTCACTCATTCACATGTCAAATAGAGAAGGATAGCCATTCACTGTCTCATTCCTATGTTGTTTTGACATCTAAGCATGCACCCCCTCATTGAGATGTCATAGAGAGATGTGCTGTTGTGTAGCACCGCAAACCCTGACAGAGACGGTTAAATCTTAGCAAAGAGGTGAAGCTTCCGCGTGCCACACGAAAGACGGCCGACTGCTCTCCGGCCGCAGCGGTGCTGGTGGTGGTGGTGGTGGAGGAGGAGGGGGCACATCAGCCTTCCGGCAGACTTCGCTTCATCTCAGATTCCACGTTTGACCCGAGGCTGAGATACAACACGGCTCTTGGCCAACATCAGAAATGTGGCCGAGGGGCTTCCACCCCCTCCCGCGCCCTGGAATGGCAGCAGCGGGACCGGTGAACCGACATCGTTTCACATGGTCTTTGCCGCACAAAACACAGACCGACTTCCTGTGTGGGATTTTGTTTTTTTTAACACACTTTTTGGCTCCTTTGGGATAATATAACTCAGAGCCACACGGACGAATATATTGAAGCCCGCGGGCAAAAGAGGTGCATGGATTAAAAGCAGGGAGGCCTTGGATTGAAGGCTGCTCGCAGCTAGAAGGCAAAGATTAAGCCGCAGCCCCGCTGACCGGCGACAGCGCTGATTCCGGGGTTGTTGGTGTCGGGGAAAAAAAAAAACAGCCAATTTGAATTCTGATGTGAAGGAAACACTGATGCCTGGCTCCTGGGCCCTGTGTGTCACTGATTTTATTTATTTATCTATTTTTCAAAATAACCTCAAAACAGCAGAAAAAACAAAGCAAAAAAAAAACAAATAGGCAGACGGAGTCAAGACTGACAGGTTGAAATTTATCTGTTTTGCTTTGCTGGGGAAATAGTTTCAGCTCTCACAGCAACCAATCACAGATCGACGCCAGCCCATTCAACACCGGTGGCAATAAGACAGCATGTTCAGCTCATGTCAAACTTTATTTGCAAATTATACAACCCATGCCAAAAGATGTTATTGGTTGTCCATTACAAGAGGCCACACATACAATACAATAACAGTACAATAACTGTAGTTGTACAAAAACAAAATGAATCCTCAAAAATACAACTTGCCTAATAATTGTGTACGCAGTGTATAGGCCGCAGTTGTCTATAAGCTACAGTTGAGATATTTGAGATATTTACGCAGAAAGATCTTACACAGAACTTTTAATTTAAATGCAGTGAGCGATATGGTGGAGCAGTGGTTAGCGCTTTGCTCTCACAGCACAAAAGAAACCTGGTTTGATTCCAACAAGGAGACCTGTTTGTGTGGAATTTGCATGTTTTGCCCATGTCTGCATGGGTTTCTTCTGGGTTCTCTGGTTTCCTCCCACAGTCCAACATCATGCAGCAGGTTAATTGGAAAAAATGGGGAAGAATTGCCCTGAATGAGTGAGTAAATGTTGTCCGTCTTTGTATGTGTCCCTGCCATTGACTGGCGACCAGTCCAGGGTGTACCTCACCTCTCGCCCGATGACAGCATCCCCTGTGACCCTGAGTACAGGATAAGCATCAGAAGATGGATGAATAATTAAATACATACCGGCTACACCCATAAATACGTACTAGAAATGATTTTTTCCTGACAGTGCTTGTAACACGGCCGATAAAAAAGATTAATAATAAATAACATAAAGAAAAGTCCATTCATCCATCCATTTTCCATCCCTGCTTTGTCAAGTTCCAGCCGATCGCTATCTTCGTCTTCCTCCCGCGTACTAAAACCATAGTCATTTGTCCAATGTAACAAGGCTAAACGATTTGGCAGTATGAAGCCTATTAGCCCCGAAAATCCAAAACCTACAAAAAATGATCATTGTTTAAGCTGCGCTGTACAAAGCGTGTGAAAAAAGTAGCTACTTCCAGAAATTATGGTTTTACGATTATTCTATTCTATTCACACATCATATAAAGACATACAATCATTCACATCTTCATTCACGCATCATATAGGGTCATACAATCATTTAATCTCTTTATCTTTGCGAAAGCACGATTTGTTGGAAATTATTTGTTCCTGTCCTTCTTGACAAGAGGTGCTCAATACGTCGATCGCGATCTACCAGCCGATCGCAAAGGTAATACTCGTAGATCACATGACATTAAAAAAATAGTAGACGTCAGCCAATCAGCCATTCCGTCACTTGATTGATATACATGTCAGCCAATCAGATGACATCTGATTTTTTTCTGACACCGAGGTCACTGCACATGCGCAAACAACAGCGCGAAGTGTAGCAAAAAGTTAACTCAAATTTTTAGCCCTCGGTTTTTTCTCTTAAACTTAAGAACAGTATATAAAATGAGTGGGGGAGCTGGACCAAGTAAGAAGACAAAAATGTATCACTTTCATACGGAATGGGAAGAGGACTTTTTTTTTCATCATGACATTTTAGAAGTGTGTTTGCATCATCTGCTGGTCTAAGATCGCTATACCAAAGAAGAGAAATGTGTAGCAGCATTTTCGAACTGTTTATGGAGAATACGACACGGACAACCCGCCGAAAAGCGAGCTGAGAAAGAGAAAGGTGAAGGAACTAAAATCCCATTTGTCCGGATAGCAGTCACTTTTCACACAACATGCTTCAAAAGCGAAAGCCGCGACAGAAGCATCGTTCCGGGTGAGTCACGTCATCCTTTTTAAGACATGACTGGAAGCAGCTACTACCCGGACTTTGCATCCCTGGCAGATTCAAATCAGTGCAAGTCATCAGAGTGAAATTGGGTAATGACAAAAAAATGTATCGTAATTTCCGGACAATAAGCCGCGACTTTTTTTTTTCACTTAAACAACGATGTGGCTAGTATATGGATTTTTTTTGGGGGGGGGGGGTTAATGCGCCCAGAGGAAGCCCAAGATAGCGATCGGCTAGCCGGTGCGGCTTACATAGTGTTGCACTCAATAGTCCGGAAATTCATATTTATTTTGTGTTGTGCAATATTGGCTCATACGTTTATGCAAGGTACATCTACATGCATCGTACATAGAGACTGTTTTGCATTTTTATTCAGGGTAGATCATTTTGACTTGGTGATTTTATAAGTGGCTCGAATGCTGAAAAAGTGTTAGCACCCCTGCTCTTCCTACTTCAAATTTCCAACTAATCACACAAGCCTCTCGAGCGTGACGCGATCTAAAGGCAAACAATTTGATGCATGCTTATAGTTATTCTAGTTATTCTAGATAGAGACAACCGTTGTATTGCAAATCATATAGAGATGTACCGAAAATTTCATATTATTGAGCGCATCTGAAGCTGCTTCCGCTAAATTAAAAAAAAAAAAAAAAGCACATTGATAGGCAGCACTTGTCTATAAGCCACTACTGTGAGATATTTATGCAGAAAGATGTTACACTCAAAGATTTTTTTTTTTAACTTTTAAATTAGTACTTTTAAATGCTTTTCTCCAAACAGTGCCTGTAACATATCTGGTTAAAAAAGATAAAAAATACCGTAGCTTACCAGTAAAACTCATTGATTGCTATCTTCATCTTTATCCTGCGCACTAAAACCAATAAAGCTGTGTTGTTTACTGTCAGAATTAAACAGTCTCAGAATTACTCTGTCACACAGTTCTTCGTCTCTTTTGTTGTCTCTGTCAATGTGACTTGTGTAAACCCCAAGGCGTCTGTTCTGCGGTGTCTATTTGTAATTTCGTTTGTCCAATGTGACAAGGCTAAATATTTTGGCGGCATGAAGCTTAGTAGTCCATAAATATCCGTAAATTAGCTGCATCATTGTTTAAACACCAGTGTTCAAAGCGTGTGAAAAAAATAGCCGCTAATAGTCCGGAACACATCATATAGACACAAACAATTATTCAGTCATCTGAGCAATTTAGGGTCTCCTGCTTGTTTTTGGTATCTGGGAGGAAATCGGATACCTGGAGGAAACCCACACAGACTCCACAAAGAGGGCCCTTCCTTTCCAAGTCCAACAAAGGACCTTCTCTTGGTAAAAGCACTAGTGTCGCGCCTCATTGTAGCATTATTTTCATGTTGAAAACCAAGTGAATTGTGTGATAAAAAAAGAAACTAAAATTGACAATGACAAATTATGGTGAAAATAAGGTGTTTCTCTTACATTCATACACGGTACATTTTAACATGATTATAAGTTCAGCTATAAAATATAGTCATTGCCTTTTTCTTCGGTGCTAATCAGTGCTCAGGCGACAGAAAATCATGGCCAAATCAGAAAAGAAATAATATTAAAAAAAAAAAAAAAGTACTCCCATTTGTTGCAGTATAATCATATAAAATAACCACCGATGAATAAAGCACACATTGTTGCTGGAGACTAAACAATCATAACGAACGCCGAATGGAGGAGAGCAATTTTCTACTTCAGTCAAACAAACAAAATGTCTAGATGCTGTTTTTTCCACTCACTACAAATGACTGTGGCTGCGATTTCACAAATCACCCCAGCGGTAACAGAAAAAAAAAAGGGAGATTTATGTCTGGATAAAAGTTAAACTCCAAATAAAACAAGTGCTGTTGTTATTGCAGCTTTGTTAAGAAAATAATAATAATAATAAAGTGCAGTTTAGGTACTGGCACGGGTTTAACAAATATAACAAATATACTTAATACGAAACATTTTAGAGACGAGAACAAAAGACATATCATTAAAATGAATTGCAGTGGTGAAGCCACTTTGGTCACATGGGCTGAAAAAAAAATTGAAAACGGTTGGTTTAATAATGTACGATTGAAGCGTCTTTCTGGGTTTTTCTTTCAAATCCTGTTGGAAAATTGGAGGGTCACACACTATAGAGCAGCAAAGGTACTCCACAAGATACTTTGCAAGAACAAATCGGGTAACTTGAATCGCTCATATTGATGGTCCACTTTGCATCTGGAGAAATGAATAAATAGTAAATGTTATGAACTGTTGATTGGATCTGCCTTTCATGGCCTTTACATGGTGAGAAGTTTTTGCAGTTCTTAGCACCTTTTCAAGATCTAATGCAGCCTCAGGGCGGCATGGGCCAGTGTCTCCCTGAGCCGGTCTCAAGCCCGGATAAATGCAGAGGGCTGTGTCAGGAAGGGCACCCGGCGTATAACTTTTGCCAAAACCAAACATGCGAATGAAACCTAATAATCTCACACTTGATCGGTCGAGGCCCAGGTTAACAATGACGGCCATTGGTAGCGATGATTTACAGGATACCAGTGGAAATTGGGTTACTGTGGGTTGAAGAAGGAGAGGAGGAAGGCGTGTTCAGAAACAGAGAGAGAAGAGGAAAGGCAATAGTCTGGGACTGAGAGTAGGGACTTTGAATATTGGGACTATGACAGGAAAAGATAGAGTTGGTCGACATGATGCAGAGAAGGAAGGTGGACATACTGTGTGTCCAGGAGACCAGGTGGAAAGGTAGTATGGCTAGAAGCTTAAGAGCAGGCTTTAAGTTGTACTTTAATGGTATTGACAAGAAGAGAAATGGAGTTGGTGTTATCTTGAAGGAGGAGTTTGCTAGGAATGTTTTAGAGGTGAAAAGGATGTCAACTAGTCTTGTGAGTTGAACACTGGAAATCGAAGGTGTGATGCTCAGTGTTGTTAGTGGCTATGCCCCGCAGGTGGGATGTGAGTTTGAGGAGAAGGAGAACTTCTGGAATGAGTTAGATGGAGTGATGCAGAATATCCCCAAGAGATGAGAGAGTGGTAATTTGTGCAGATTTCAATGGACATGTTGTTGCAGGGAATAGAGAGGATGAAAAAGTGATGGGCAGATTTGATATACAGGATAGGGTCACAGAGGAACAGATGGTGGTAGACTTTGCAAAAAGGATGCACATGGCTGTAGTGAACACTTTTTTTCAGAAAAGACAGGAACATAGGACAACTTATAAGAGCGGAGGTAAGAGCATGCAGGTAGACTACATCTCGAACGAGGTAATCTGAAAGAGATCAGAGGGTGTAGCCAGATGGCATAGGATGGTGGTTTGTTGGATGACTGGTGACAAGGAAGATCAAGAGGACAAAGGCAGAGCAGAGGACAAAGTGGTGAAGGAATTAAGCAAGGCTCTGGGTGGTCAAGGAGACCTTCCAGATGACTGGACTACTATAGCTAGTGTTATAAGGGAGACAAGTAGGAGAGTACTTGGTTTGTCGTCAAGAAGGAAAGTAGATAAGGAGACTTGGTGGTGGAATGAGGAAGTGCGGGAGTATATACGGAGAAAGTGGTTCGCAAATAAGTGGGACACTGAGGGGACTGAAGAGAACAAACAGGAGTACAGGGAGATACAGCGTAACGTAAAGATTGAGGCAGCAAAGGCAAAACAAATGGCGCCTGATGACTTGTATGCTCGGTTTGACAGTAAGGAGGGTGAGAATGAGCTACACAGAGAGACAGTGATCAAAAGGATGGAGAGGGACAACGTATTGACTGATGCTAAAAGAGTGATGGGACGAGTACTTTGAGGAGCTGATGAATGAGGAAAATGAAAGACAGGCAAGGGTAGAAGAGGTGACTATTCTAGACCACAAAGTAGCAAAAAGTTATTGAAAGTGAAGTGAGGAAGGCATTGAAGAGGCTGAAGAGAGGAAAAGCAGTTGGTCCTGATTATATACCTATCTAGGTATGGAAGAGTTTCTGACTTTCTGACTAGATTATTTAACTGGATCTTAAACTACTTTTTAAAAATGGTCAGCTGTTTCCATAAAATTGACAGAACCAGCAAGAAATGGACCAAATTCTTCTGGCCTGCTATGTCACAGCTGGGTTTCCAGGACTTGCAGAGGAACATGGTTCAGAGTTAGCTAACAGCACGGTTTTTCACACAGCAAAGCAGTGCAGGGAGGAGATAAAAACACTTCAGCTTATTTGATGATGGTTATTATTCCCACCTGAATGCTGTGGCAACTTCTGCCATTTTTGTTGGTACCATTTTCCTCTTCCTCATGGTGATTTGTTTTTGATTGAGGCGCTTAAGGTACGTACACGTCACAGATGCCCTTACTGCCTGTGCAAATGCAAAACTAAAAGGTTTGGTTCTGAAGTTCTGAAACTGCTCTGTCTGAAAGCAACTACTGACAGTCATTATTGCATATTAACAGATGGCCCAAAGAAAATAAATAAATGGGAAAATCCCTGGAGCCATGGATCGTGGTATTTGGATCCTGCATCTGTTGTATCCTAGCATGTGTAGGCCTCAGTGCTATATGCAACTTTGAAAACAACTCTGAAAAATGTATGGGAAAGAGGTTCAATTCAAAAGAAAAACCTTCTAGAAATTCACCATTAATGCTTTGTTGGTGATAAAAAGAAGTAGTCTCACTGGCTAAGTGTGCCGTATTGATTTATCAAATATAATAACTCAACAGTCTCATCACAATTTCACCCTCCTCCTATTGTCATTACTTTATCTTATTTATTTTTATTTTTTGCGCCGGCAGACAGTAGAACTAGTGTGAATGTGAGGGGAGGGGTTAGGAGTGAAGGTTACTCTGAAAGAAGCGAGGACGAGGAGGAATGACAGAGAGAATGTTTCTTCAGACGAGTCATGAAAGGCGCTTTCTCTCAAGGGCAAATAAGAACAACATATTTCATCTACTTTTGCCCAACTTCATGAAAAAAGGTAAACAACCATAAGTAAAATGCAATACAAAATAAAAGTTGTCTTTCAAAAATAACTAATAATAATTCAGGGAAAGTCACAGCATTGTTACAGGGTGTACTTCATTGGACAAAAGACTTTTATCAAAAAAGTCTCTAAAGTATTTTAAGCCAAAGTAGCAAAATCATATTCCAGAGAATGTAGAAACCAAGCATGTTGAATTCGCCCAGTGGAAAACAAGTGTTCCCATTTACTATTTGCTGTTAAAGTGCTATTGTGTAATCTAAGATAACACCCCATGCTAATTGAGCTATAGAGCTGATTCTAACAATATCTTATATGAGCTACATTATCATTTTCATGGTTTTAAATTTCTCAAAAGTCCCAAAACATTATTGCTAAGGAAATGACCATGTACTTGTACTTCCAAGTGACAAAAATGGCTATGAAACTAATCTTAGCTACAAACTCTATTTCACAACTATGTTGACCTCTGGGTCAGACTTGTTTCTCAAGACCTGTATGCACTGTACTCTGTGAGAATTTGGGTTTCGCGGTGATACAATTATAGTTTCATATGTTTGAAGATTTATATTTTTGCAGCATGGTTGGGATAGCAGCATACTTATTTTTCTTTGTTAACAGTCTTCTCTGATATGCATGACATTATTTCAATTGTGGTTTTGAAATATTTTATCTTTATTCTACGAGTTCTTGCAAACCTAATCTTCACACATGATTTATTATAATACATATTTAAGAATATAATAAACAATTTCCTACTATGCTTTAAAATCTGAACAAAATAGTTTGAGAGCATTGTGCTATCATTTTAGGCCTGTATTTTTCTTGTGATGCTATCCGGTCCTGATGAAAGCCTGTTGAATCAATTTTGTCTGGACAGAGAAAGAAATATCCGCTTGGCATTTTATTACATCAAGATGTGAAATAAAAAGAGGACAGGGAACCGTTGTGCACACATTGCACTGTACTCGGACACGCTGCCGCTGCAACCCGAGCTACCTGGTATCATAACTCTGAGCCCCATAATACGCCGACACGCACCCAAGAAAAGACGCAAAGGCTTCGAAGTTGCTCTTAAAGCCCCGAGATCCCACAGTGTAGCAGGCAAGAGCATGGGCAGTAAACACAAGATCATCTGAGATGTGCCTGAAGTATCTGACAACAACATAGACAGTACAAATACCAAAAATTGGATCGCACAGTGCAATAAGTTTATTGCAAAAGAATTACATAAATACATACAATGACAGTGATTATATGGACTAAAGGTATTTATAAACACAAGAGTGTTTATAAAACACAAGAGTGTTTATAAATGTGTGAGAATACTAGTTAGGTTTCTCAGTGACATTGTATGTATGTATGTATGTATGTAGTGTGCATATTATACATATATAACTGTGTGTATGTATGTTAATATGTGTATATGTGTGTATGTTTATATGTTTGTTTTTATGTAAGTATGTTCATGTGTGTATATAAGTATTAGTGTGTATGATTGTGTATGCATATGTAAGATATTATACTTTATAGATCCCCATTGGTGAAATTCCAACATGTATGTCTGTTTGTATGTATTTATATATGTATTTGTTTATACATACATGTATGTATGCATTTATATACATAAACCTGATATGAGACCATATAAAGACAGCTAAAACTCCCACCAGTGTTTGCCATCACCCTTTCACTCCCGACTCCAGACATATTTTTCCGTGGTGTCGATGGAACAGCGACCTTTGCGATCTTTAGTATGTTTCCTCATTACTGTTTCATGTTTTAAAATGTATATTATCAATTTGCTTGCAAGAAAACTCCTATTCCCAGCCTTCACCTTTACCGAATACTGCATAATATAAGATATCGACCCTTTTCTTTTTTTATATATTCCATATTTGGACACTGCGCCGTGAGCGTTGACATTTTGCAAATCTCTCGAAAATTACCGGCGTGGAGACAATTCAAGTCCTCCAAGTGTGCTTCTGTTGGGTTTTGTCGCCGGTTATAAAACATCCATCGAAATAAATTGTCTACTTTAGGTTAAAGAGACAGCCGTTCGAGTCAGGACAGTTACGTTCTTCTCGCCCGGAGTCTTTTAAGCATCAAATACCTTGACCTTTTAAAGTTAAGTATGACTGGCGAGGAAGTGATGTTCGGCTGAAGCTGCAGCGGTGAGGCAAAGCTCTCCTCCCGGACGGCGGATTAAGACCTGATATCGACGGCAGCGGGTCTGAGTTCACGGTAAAAGGCAGCGGTGAAGTCTGACTTGCTAAGTATCATCCACGGAAGATGAAATTTTATGGGGGTGGGGTGATTTACTGGCCGGTAATGAAATTCTAATTAATATCAATGAAAAGTGTCGGGTATTGATGCAAATTTTCCCTGTCGTATTACCTTAAGGAAGAATTTGTCGAGCTGTTCAGCTAACCTTAATCAGTTTACTCAGATAACTTTCTGGAATTCTTGAAGAACCTAAAGATCAATCATTTTGATCCAAATAGCCCAAAGCTGAGATGGATGCTCGGTGAGCCCTCCGGTCATGACATTATGAAGCTTCTCTCTGCGGTTAGCATTTCCGGCTAACAGTGAGAAGGTTACTGGTTTGATTCTGAGTATTTCTTGCAAAATCTCCATGCTCTCCACGGTCTGGGTGGGATTCCTGCGGGTTCTGCTGTTTCATCCACAGTCCGAAAACATACAGGATATTTATTGGAGACCCGAAAACTGCCCAGATGTGTGAATGATCTTTGCGAAGACAAACCGTGTCTGGTAGATTTCATTTGAATGGTTGTTTCTGTAGGATGTGTGAATGAGAGTGAAGGCTTGAATCTCTGTATATGATGTATAATGAGAAAGTAAATGGTTTATGTCTGGATGTAAAGTGGACCGAGCAGGTAAATAATGTAGGAATGACAGTGAATGCTTGTGTGTCTAGAAT
Source organism: Fistularia commersonii (assembly GCF_037954325.1). Taxonomy (NCBI): domain Eukaryota; kingdom Metazoa; phylum Chordata; class Actinopteri; order Syngnathiformes; family Fistulariidae; genus Fistularia; species Fistularia commersonii. The sequence goes on along the minus strand of NC_141298.1, from coordinate 8,447,926 downwards.
CTTGACTATGATTCATTTTAGCTCAGGGGCCACATGGAGGAAAATCTATTCACAAGTGGGGCATATTATTGCCTGCTATTGTTCATTCTACTCCCGAAACCCGGCTTGTTTTAGCTTTGCGAGCCGGATTAGACCCGTACCTGGGCCTGATCCGGCCCGCGGGCCTTGAGTTCGACACCCCTCTAGAGTCTAGATGATGTTGTATGAAGGATTGAATGGTTGTATATCTCTATATGCTAGGGTTTGGGAACCTGTGGCTTGTGACCCAGATGTGGCTCTTGATGGCTGCAGTTGGCTCGCAGATAAATCTTAGCTGATATTTGTTAAGATGATAAGTAATAAACAATTCTTCTTACATCCATTCATTTATTTTATTTTACCTAGAGCTAATTCCAGCTGTAAGTCGGGGTACAGGAGGTTCTGACTTCCGAATATTTATTTTTATTGGATAATGCGGCTGCCTACACAGGTTGTTGTGAGGTCAAGAAGTAAACTTCTAATGAAATGGTCAGCTAGCTAATTTATGCTGAGCAAACTCTTCTGACTATGAGGATGGGAAAAAGAAAAAAAGATGATGAGAACCATACATTTTAACAGCAATGCATAGAGGAATTCACCTTTGTAGAGAGAGCAGGTTCTGTGGTGTGTCTAATATGCACTTCTAAAATTTCATAGACTGAACGGTCAAATATAACACTTTTAAACACACCGTGCCACATCTGCTCTCAAAATATCCGATGGGGGACAGTAGGCAGAAAGCATGCCAAGAGCTGCTATGCAGAGTACAAGCCGGTCAGCAGCAACTCCCGTGTTTTGCCCCGACAAGGTGACTGGAATTCAGCTAGCTTTGCTTGTTCTTTAGCAATAATGAGGAACGGAAAGCTGTCACAGATGAATGAATGAAGCTTAACCTCAGCACGCACCAACCAGACGACAACTAAATCAGCAAAACCATGCGGCACAGGAAGTCGCATTAATGGTAAGAAGTATTTAACTTATTATGAATCAACTCGAGTATAACAATCTATTTAAAAAGAATAAAATAAGATACTTGTTGCATTTTGATATTGGTCGTCTTACTTGAAAATTCACACACTTAGTTGTATTCCGTGTTAAAAAAAATATTATATAACTCTCACAGAAATATATTTTAAAATATGTGGCTTTCATGGCCCTCTCAGCCTACATGTTTCTGACCCCTGCAATATATGATGGTAGTGAGGGAGTGAATGCAGTTGCAGCTCCTGACAAGATTAAACATGCTGTTAATTTTGCAATGATGACAAGGTGACCCATTAAAAAGGCAAGTTAACTGGTGACTGGACAATTATCACAATTTACCTTTGTCTCGTCAAAATGGCATAGCAATAGAACTTGCAACCAATAGGTGGCAAGATAAACACAAAGATGTTCCTTCTAGCTACATTAGCTACGAGGAAGGTACATCTGAGATTGTTCACAAGTGAAATTATCTCTATTGACCAGAGTGGATCGACCATCCATTCATAGAAGAATTGTCAGTTTACCTTCAGTTATCTCTGAATATGAAGACAGAAGGTTGTTCGACTTTTGCCCGTATGATCAAACAACGCACGTGCAAGCCCTCAAGGAACCCATAGGGAAGGCTTTGAAGGACCCGTTGTGTTTGAAAAAAAAAAGACTGATTGCACATAAGAGTTTACGCAAGAACTCCGGGCGATTTCAACCTGACAGAAAATGGCCTAAATAGGGGCGGTTCCCTACGGAGCGGCGTTGCACGCTTATTGGACATTACGTTCAGAGGCAGCCAGGATGGTCAGAAATGCTGTAACAGCATTAGGATGGGATTTTTCCGCGCGCCAGATTGCCCTTATGAACAAACCGCCCTTGAGCGAATGGTTGTATGCCTCTATATGAAATGTCTGTGGAGGTTCCTAGTCATCCAGGTCATGGGGATTTTTTGTCGAAATCCTCTGGTCGTGGAAACTAGACTTGAATTTCTTCACTTCAAGACATTTCACCCTCATCCGGGAGGATTCTTCAGTTCTAATGATCTGTGGGGATTTTCCAAATATAATTGCCTGGGTTGTGGGCGGGTCTAGGTGAGGATGGCTTGTGCAAATGGAAGAGTTGGCAAAAACTAGGTCTGTGGGTGTCGTCTTTCGTTGGGCACAAAGGAGCAACTTTGGGGGATTACCTGGATTGGAATGTGAAAAGGTAAAGCCAGACTTCTCAGAAAGTGAAACCTGTTGGATCACATGAACTGAGGCTCAAGATGAAGTTACCGGGGGCTGGTTCTGGTGGTGGATCTTTCCTGGTTGTTTGGAGGGTGCAGATGGGTCTGCTCCGTGTGTGCACATCTATCTATACAGCGCTATATGTTTGTGTACCTTGAGGCCCTCTCCCCTTTCTGTTTTGACAAAGATGGCTTCTTTGACTCCTCTCCTGAACCATCTTTCTTCCCTGGCTAGAATATGGACATTGCTGTCATCAAATGAATGTCCCTTATCCTTCAGGTGTAGTTGGACCACCTGAAGCGGTGGCTCTCCTGCGTTGGACCATCAATTTGCGTAAAGGTTGTTTGGTCTCCCCGGTGTCGAGTCATCACAATCCTCACCGCAAGTGACGGCATACACCACATTCTCAATCTTATTCCTTAAATCTGTATATGACTTGTGAATGGGTGAGAGAATGTTATTTGTCTCCGTATGCCTGTGGATGTGAATGCCTACGAATGGACAAATTAATAAATGGATGAATAAATTATTTTTTTTATGACGAGCTACGAACCTACAGTCCCATTACACCACTTACACCGCTCGGCCTGTTTGCAAATTGAGGGTTCAGTGCTCAGCTGCCGCCTTCCTTTTCTTTAAACACATCAGGGGAAATACATGCGCATTTCATTACCACAAAGGGCTTTGGAACATTTTTGTCGCCAAAACGAATGAACATAGAGAGGCATCGAGGTGACAACATGAATGTAAAGTGTGGCAAGAGTTCAAAAGCTCCGGTGATTTACTGCTTAACCAGCTGAGCGGTCGGAGTATAACCAATCCCTGCTGCTCTTACGCACTAACTGGCATTGATAGGCTGTGATGATGCGACAGCTACAGTGTGTACGGGGGATAAACAAAATCTGTCGACATCGGCTAAAAATTGGTCCTTCAAGACCGGATATTACCGGCAGAGATAAAAATTAAGATGAGCATCCAATATTCAGGACCGCACGAAGTAAACACTGTGGATAAAAGTGTCCCGATTTCCCGAGGACCCCAGAGGGTCACCATTAGAACGACTTTATGGCTTTGCTCTTTTTTGTCACTTACAATCTCGCAGTCAATAAATCGTTGGTAATCACCCCGCGATTCTGGCGATAATATTCCTTCAGACCGCAAAAGGTTTACCATCTTCATCGCCTTCTAATCCTAAAGGCCTCTGGGTAGGCGCTAAATAGCCAATCCTTGAATAATATATGAATGGTAACAAGGGTGGGTGTTTTACTTCTTTACTTTTCTTTTTTTCCGGGCAGAAGTCATTTTCCGCAGGATCAAAATATTGGCCAGCTCGAGCCGGGCCGAATAATTGGTGTCTGCACTTGTAATGGATAAATAATGTGTTCATCTCGGAATATAGGCGCCTTAACCTTTTCAAGGTTAACGCGTAAAGACACGACGGCGGCGCTGACCTTTTCGCTACTGTAAACAAAAAATGGCATCATCCAAGGACGCCCGCAGAAAACGATTATACTCGGCGTGTAAGTGCAGCCATTTGCAGTAATAGAGTCGGTTAAAGTGTACTGAGCAGGATTTCTATCTGCTAAAGTTATTTGAGGATATTGAATAATGAGCGCGCAACTGGCACGCACATTAAACATGAACTCAGAAGTTCATTTTCTATGACTGATAGCTCGCCTCGGGTCTCGCTTTCCAATCAATAGCACTATCACCTTTACTTATTTAAGATGTTGGCTCATTACGTACAGCACTCACGGTATAAGGAGAGCCTGAGGTGAAAATGTAATTAAAAAGATAATATCTTCCTTCGCTCAAAACATCAACTGCATACTGAACGTTACAGGTGTGTTAAAGCCAAGCCCGACATGGCGGCACGAGACACCAAGGGGGGAAGAAGATGCCCTGTTTTTTGCGTGACAGGACGCTCACCCCCGCATCAATTCCATCTGGTACGCCGGGATCGATATCTCCATTTATTTAAGATGTCAGTTCAAAAAAAAAAAAAAAAAAGGTTGGCTGCACTCATCAGGCGCTGAAGCGGCCATTGATTTTCAGGATATAAAAGTTTTTTTTTTTAGTTTTTTTTTTACCCTGGTTCTTCAAGGTATTAGCCCACATTTGGTCCTGAGCGCTGCCTCTATATGAATTCTCGCCTGCTTTAGCGGCAGATCATGATTTTTGTGATATCACATCAAGTCCTGCTGACAGGAAGCTGATCTCATTGGCTTGTGTTCTGTAATGTCAGCACTTCATTGGTACCAATGGCATTATGGTATTTTATAAAAAATAAGAAATACCACAGCGTTCAGGGCAGATTGCTACCTAATTTCGTATTTTTGGGCAACGGCTTGGGTTTATGGGTTTTGCAAAGGTTAGCCCTTTCTTCCACCTGGGGAAGGTTATTGGTTCCATTCTGATGGTGGGCCCATCCGTGCATGTTCTCCCCTTGTCTACTTGTGTTTTCACCCAAAAGAGGCACAAGGCTCTCTGGAGACCCTAAATTGCAAAGATGTGGGAAAGAAAGAGTTTCCTTATTTGGTCCCGTGATTGACCGCTGACAGGACGCACCCCGCCTCTCACCCAATGACGGCCTGGATAGGCTCCAGCAAGTTCAGCTAAAGTGGTAAAGATAATAAATGAATAAGTTTGCAGTGACCGTGACATCACTTGTCCACTGGGAAGGTCCCGGGGTCCACTGATGCCAAGATTCCGTGTTCCCTATTCTGACTGGCACCCGCTGGTAACATTAGAAACAGTCCAATGCCTCTCAGATACAGTGGTAACCCAATGAAACACAATAAAGGGTCCGGCCCCCTGACTCTAACCTAGTAAATCCTCTATGTCCCAGGAATACTAACATATCAGGAGTAGTGAACCTTGAGGACACTGGCATGACTTTAACCAATTGGAAAGCACATGAATGGAGCAGGCTTCTCACAGGGCGGATAACAGTTCCAGTCAGGGAGCTTCTTGACAACTGTCAAAACAGGCCACAGAAAGAGAATTCATTCGATGGCATATTGATTTTCAAGCATCGGATTAGCTGCTTTTTGGCTACTTACGCCGGGCTTACACTTTACAATTTTCACAGTCGCTGACTTCTAATGGAAAGTTGGAGGGAAATCTTAAGAGTCTCACTGGAGTCCTACTGGAGTTGCTGCCGTTAAGTATTAGGTGATAATGTGAGCTGTTTTATATCAGTCTTTTCCAAGTCTTGGGCTTTTAACAATATTATCGTAAGTCTTTCAGGCTTTACGCTGACATAACACATTCAGAACATTCACATTTTTATTTTTATAAGATCAACAGTCTTTGTAAATTTTCAGTCTCAGAGACTTAAAACTTCGAAACTAGTGCCAGAGCTGAGATGTATGCAAGTCTTTTAAAAATCTTTTCCAAGTCTTTAGACGTATGCGTGGCATTTAATGGAAAAATGCAGAAATTTGAATTGTGACGAACACCTTGCCTCGGTGTCGCTGTTTTGAGCAAACAAAGAAAGCTTCTTGCAGCAGTCTCTTAACGGACGGTGATGATTTTCTGTCCAGACCTGGCTGTTTTTGGTTCTATCGGACAGCTGGGATCTCATGGCTGAAAGAATTTTTCTCAGTTTGGCAGCAGCGAAATGCTAAGCTATCTGAAGCTTCTGCTCTTTGCACACACATTTGCCTCTAAGCTCTATGGCTTTGGTGTCCGTTGAACAAAAATAGTTTTAAATATGGGTTCTCCCATTCTCCTCTTATTTTTCTTCTTTTTTGCTACTATTTTACTATCAATTGGATTTGTAAATAGTCCAACTCGAGGCTGTATCGAACTAATGGTCTTTAAGGAATACAAAAAAAAAATAGCATAGTTGATATAAACAAAAGCAGCTACACTATAAAATGGAGCCATATGAATAGCAGCCATATTAGCATTTCTACAATATCGGGGGACTGAATAAATTGTATCACTAAATTATGAAAGAATCGAGAGCTCACATATTTCTGGTGAATTTCTGGTACTCTTCTGATTGCTTTTTGCTAATCAGGGTAACTATCTGACAGGTAATGTTAAATAATTCCACTGCTCGAACGGATGCTTACGCGGGTGAATATTCACTGAAAGCAAAGAACCTCTGAGGAACCAAACATCCCACAATAGCTGGTTGTATTTGGAAATATTTTAGTGCGTTCATGAATAATTAAGGATGGTGCCTCAGAGCATGTGCATCCCCCTCCCGACCCACCCACTTCCTTCTGTCTGTCTCTTTCTATCTCTGTGCAGTTCTGTCTCACTCTGTCTTTATTTACCCCAACCAGTCGAGACAGAAGGCCACCCACATTGAGCTCCGTCTGAAAAGTCTGTTTTTCCATGCTGCTGTCACCAAGTGCTGCCACACTTTACGTATTTCATCACTAATTTTAAAGAGTCGTCTAGTACTTGGAAAGTTTCACCAGACAACTGTGCTGTTATTTGGAACCATATAAATAAAATGTGACTTGACTATGGTGTTATTTATAAGTATCTACCTGCGAGGTACACGGGGGAAAGTTCAGAAAAAATATCTTAATTCCGAGTATACATTTGTGAATAACTCATTTTAATGTGTTCAAAACACGGAACTACATTAGATAAAAAAAAATATATAGTTGGGGGGCTTACATCATTTTGCCTTTTGCTAAGGTGAAAAGGTAAATTTTGTCATGTCTTGTAACATAATGTATCCTGAATGAATACCAAGAAATTATTTGAATAATGTGCGTTTTTATTTTATTTTATTTTTTTTAATTTAATTTCATTTCATTTAAGAATTTTCTAATTGTGATGTTTCTTTTTAATTATTAAGCTATTTGTTTTTTATTTGACACATTTCCAGTCAATTACAGACAGGAACAGAGGGGCAAATTAGGTTTTGTGTTGTATGAATGCGGTCAGAAGAAAAATATAAAAATGTGTGTTCATCTGCATTTACCTGTTGTATAGCATGGTGATCTGTAACAAAAAAGAAATTAAAAAAATAAATTAAAAGAAAATACCAACACTGATTATTTTGGACATTGATATCTTTTCTTTTCTTTTTTTTTCCTTTTTATTAAGACAAGAACTCTTTATTGTTTTTGTAAAAATGTCTATTTATGAACCAATACAAAATGTGTATGGGAATGTGGAACTCCTTCTCTCCATTAATACACATCAACATTTCTCAAGAACAGCAGAGACAAAAAAGAAAGAGAAAATAAAATTAATAATAATAAAAAAAAAAAAAATTTGATCTAAGAAACAATGCTTGGTGAAACAATCAAAAGTTTTTGGGAATCAATCAAGTTTCCGAAGGCGGTGGTGCGTGGAATGTGACAGTAGAACAGCCACAACAAGTTTCAGATCCTTGTACACTTTATGACCTATGTCAACACAAAGCAGTACTGAACACATTTTTTTACAGTGCACCAATATTTAAGAAAAAATACAATAAACATGTACAACATATTTTCAAAATATTTCTGTTTGGCCTCTGGGGTTTCAAATAATGTCCTGATTCAATGAGAATGCGTCGCACTGTAATCGCTCTTACGTGGTTATGTCGAAGTGGGGCCTAAACTTTGCATTCTACCTGAGATGCGGTCACATCGGTCAGCAATGCATGAACCTGAGACAGGGCATTATCTAGAAAAAAAAATACAATTTGACTTCAGTAAGAATTATATTAGTTAATTAAAAAAAAAAAAAAAAAAAAGAAGAGCCAAAACGATCATTTGACCATTTACTTAAAGTGTAACTGAAACTGATGTTTTTTTTTGTTTTTTTTTTCAAGTTAAGGAACTTCAGGAGAGCAAAAACTCACATTGTCAGCAACAATATTTGGAAAGACTGAAAGTTTAATGTTCAATAAACAAAATAATAATTCATTCACCTTCAGGGAGAAGACAATATTCGTTTCTATTCCTTTATTGGCAAGTACACAGATTGAAGTCTGATTCAAATGGAAGCTGCCATGTCACTCAAGCAAAGTCGTGCTCCACGTCAAATAACATAATCACACGGTCTTGATCTGAAAGATGGGGTGACACCTGCTCTGTGATTCAAAAAAGCAACAATAACAACTTAGCTAATAATTTTCATCGGACACCAGAACGTAAAACAGCTAACCTATTCATAACCCCGTCCCACCCCCATCCCGTCCACGAAAACAAACACAAGACAGTGTCATCAGCGTACAGTGTTGACTCAGTGGCGAATCCTTTGTGGGTACAGAGCTTAAAAATAACTCGGTGGAAGAAAAAAAAAAAAAGAAAGGGGGACGTGGCGTCCTCCGTCTGGGTCCCTCCGACGCCACTTTTCCTCCATTTATCAGCGACATCGAAAGCGAAGATGCCAAAAAAGCTCGTATCCGGCGACCTGATATGTGCTAGAAATTTAGGACTGCTTTGAAATGACTTTCTATGACAAAAACCAAACAAAGAAAATCATATATGCGTTATCTTCAAGAGAATATCCTTTGAAACAAAACAGAAAAAACAACAATCTCAATAAGGGGAAGCTATTGAATGAGAGATAGGAAACTACGTGCAGAACAAATTGCATATAAATAGAATACGTTGCAAACCAAGCAGCACTTTTACAGAGCCCAGTTAGCCTTTCAGTTAAATCTTGCCACACGTGTCCACACAGCAAGCAACGCCTTCAAGTCTCACATAATAATATAATTTAAAAGAAATCTTTATTATCATTATTAATATTATAATTAATATTTCAACATTAAAAAAGAGATTTTGTGACGTGATTTCTATCTGGTGTCCAAAAAGTGATTACTAACTCAAAACTTATCCTGTTTAATCCTTCTCCTCCAAAAAAAAAAAAAAAAAATGCATTTGAAATGAAAATGTTCTTGTCAGAGGATGAATGTTGGGTTAAATAATATAAATGATTATGGTTGATGCTTAAATATTTGTTCTGGTCCTGGTTGTAAGTTGAATAACTACATTCAATAAAAAGAACATTTGTGCATAGTTTTGAAAAGTCAATCCACCCTTAAAGCTTTCGTCTGGCACGGGTCTCGGTTCCTGTTCAACACCCTTCACCTGTGCTTCTGTCGCCTTGTTGTTTCGCTTGATTTAGAGCCAGATTGCAAATGTGGGGACGTATCTGACCTTCAGGGAGACCAATGTCATCGGAGACAGGACATGTTACGAGTGGTGGGAATGTTTGTTTTCATGTCATTTTGTTTGTTTTCATGTCATTATGACATTGTATCCATCCATCCATCCATCCATCGCATATCCTGCACTCGGGGTTGCGGGGGATGGTGGAGCCTATCCCAGCCGTCACCTGGCGAGAGGTTCGGTAGTCAATCGCGAGGCCACATACAAAGACAGATAACATTCATTCACTTACTCACTCCGGGCAATTTTCCTAATTTTTTTCCAATCAACCTGTGGCATGTTTTTGGACGGTGGGAGGAAACCATAGGACCTGGAGAAAACCCACGCAGACACAGGGAGAACATGCTAGAACTCCAAACAGAAAGGTCCTCTTGTCGGAATCAAACCAGGGTATGCCAAAGCGCTAACCACTGCGCCGCCCTATGACACTGTAGCAAAAGTAGTACTTGATAAATTGAATGCATAAATATTTGGGGGGGGCGATGTGATATTTCATTCATTCATTCATTCATACTCTCTAACATTCCTGCGCTGAGGGTAGCAAGGGGGGCTGGAGCACTGTCATTGGATGAAAGGCGACATTCACCAATTCATCACAGACAGGGAACAGACATACAACCACTCATTCTCTCATTCACACATCATATAAACACGCATCTACTCACCCTTTCATTCACGTCATAAAGAAACCCACAAGTATTCACTCTACGTGATTTTAAATGCAATCTCATTCATTCATTTATTATCTACTCTGTATTATGTGCACCGTGGGGTTGGGGTGGGCGGAGCCTATCCGAGCAGTCGTTACATGTTTGGCGGGGTTCACCCTGGACCAGTCGCCCATCGGGCCACATTTACGTTCGACCATTCACCCTCTCATTCTGGGTAATTTAAGGTTTCCTGCGTGTTTCTGGACTGCGGGAGGAAATCGGAGAACCCGCGAAAACCCACGCAAACACAACATCGGAATTGAACCAGTGACCTTCTTGCTGTGAGGTGGAACTGCTAACCATTTTGCCCCCGATGGGGAATCAAGCGACCGATTTCATCAGCAATCCGAGCAGAGGCCTAGGGGGGTCGCTACGATGACGCCGGAGAAAGCAACGGCGTCGATAAGTTGGCCACCGTCCAGCGACGGTACATTGCGAACTTTTGCGATAACATCTCCTTTAGGAGTGTTTTGTTTCCCATCGAGAACGCTGGCGTCTATCGCTTCACTCCATCACTGCTTCCTCCTCCTTTTCTATCAGACCTCTGTGAGCTGGATGATCAGTTATCGCTCCCTCTCTCTCTGCATCTCTTAGCCAGCTTGATAACGTTTCAGATGTGGATCTTCATCTTCCGGAAGATTGAGCTTCACCTCCCGGAGATCCTGCGGCTCTGGGTCCCTGTCCATCTGCGTACTTGTTAGCACCGTGTCTACTACTGTTGCGCCTCTAAATCTTTTTTCCCCTTCCTGTTCCTCTTTGGGTAGCCTCCCTATCGCTTGTCCAATAAACTCAAATCCTTTTGATAAAACTAGATATAATTTTTTTTTTTTTTCTTATCCCCATCGTGTTTCCAACACACTCATATCCTATAGATAAAACCAGAAAAAAACAAAAAAAAGATTTTTTTTATTCCTGTCATGCATCCAATAAACTCATAACCTATTGATAAACCTTGGAAAAAAAAAAAAAAAGATTTGTTTTTTTATCCCCACCGTGTGTCCAATAAAATCAAATCCTATACAGAAAACAGGAAAAAAACAAACAATGGATTTTTCTTTAACCCCATCAGACGTTCAATGCAGTCAAATCCTATAGATAAAACCAGATAAAAAGTTTTTTATCCCCATTCTGTGTCCAATAAAATCAAATCCTATACAAAAACAGAAAAAAACACTGGATTTTTATCCCCATCGGATGTTCAGTATACTCATATCCTATAGGTAAACCCAGAAAATAAAAGTAAAAACAGATTTTTTTTTTAGAAAAAAAAACACAGATGTTTTTATCCATATCGTTTTTATCCAATTGATTACATTAAAAAAAAAAATTATCCTCATTGTGTGTCCAATAAAATACAATCTTATAGAAAAAACAGGAAAAAAACAATGTTTTTTACATCCCCATCGGGCATTCAATATACGTAAATCCTATAGAGAAAACCAGAAAAAAAAACACATTTTTTTTTTAACCCCAATAAACTCAAATCCTATCGATAAAACTAGGAAAAAGATCTTTTTTTTTTTTTTTTATCCCCATCGCGCATCCAATAAACTCAAATCATATAGATCAAACCAGAAAAAAATACATCAGGATTTTTTTTTTATCTGCCCTGTTTATCATTTTTTCCTTTTATACAAGGAAAAAAAAAGGTGTCCAGAAAGTACGCAAGGTTGCCGAAATGGTTTTTCTAATTTTTGAGTTGAGGCTGAAGTCACCATAGACGACCCCTTGGCTGTCGTGGGAAAAGATACAACGCCCCCTCCCTACACACACGCACACACACGCGACCACTGCTCCCGATTCTCAGTCTTATTATTTTATCGCTCTTTCGTTTTTCTAACCGCCGGCCGCTTGTTGTCTCATCTATCCGGCTGCACGGTTCTGATCTTTGTCGGATCCTCTGCTCGGTTCTGTTTGCCTCCCCCTGTTTGTTGGCCCGCCATCCTATTTATCTTTCTTGTTTGATGTTGCTGTTTTTTTTTTCATGATTTAAAAAAAAAAAAAAAAAAAGATTATTTCTGGCTATAACCCCCAGTCTATCGCTGTTTGCATTCCTGGGCTCCACCTGGATACAGCTTTCTTCAAACCGGAGGTCATTTCGCATCTGGATCCGAGAAGAGATTCTCAAAGCTAATTGGACGGATTTGAAAAACAATCGGTTTTGATCGGAAGCAAACAAACAGTCGTGATCCGCGATGAAATTTGTAAAAAAAAAAAATCAGCTTGAGTGTTGCTTTGATCGGAAAATCCAGGTTATTCCTTTCACATTCGTAAAATAATAATTCACCAATTTGCATTTGAATTCTTCCGCGTCCAAGAATCCATGTGTTTACATGTTTTACTCCCACAATCTGCTCAGGATTAACGCCCGCTGTCCAAGATGCTGGTATTCATTCATTCATTCATTCATTTATTACCAATAAAGCTGATCATATACTCAGATGGATCAGTCGCCAGTCCATCACAGGGCCACATATGGAGACAATAATTCACTTTGTCATTCATACATATACATATATAGACATACATTCACTCCCAGCCACTACAACCATTCACCCTCTCATTCTCAAGTCATGTGGTGTAATTCAGACATTCACTCTCTCATCCACACGTCATAACAAGACATGTGACGATTCCCTTTCTCATTTACACAGCCATTCACTTTCATCCATGAGGCACACAAACATACAACTTTTGACCCTCTCATTCTCAGAGAAATGCAAACATTCATTTTTTAGATAAAGACTGTTCACCCTCTCATTCACATATCTGGGTAATTTAGAGTCTCCGATGAACCTACTGAGATTCTTGCTGTGAGGTGGGTGCGCTAACCTCTGCACCCCTAGAACCTGTCAATGATATTTAAATTAGCATTTCAATTGAAACTATGCTTTTTGCCCAAAAAAATTTTACAAACAAACAAAAAAAATTGTTCTTCATGATATTCATGTCTCGATTATGGGTTGTCCGTCCGTAACGTCGGAGAAGGTAGCAACTGTTGATAACGCGGAAGCAACCAAAGAATGGAGAAGTATTGGGTGGTTTCAAAGATCCCCCTTTGAGATTTTTAAGACCAAACAAGGTTATTTCTAAGTTAAATTCTGCTCCATTATTTTCGCTTCTCAGCTCATTATAATCAGATCCGGCATCTTAGTCCGTTCCGGAACCGAGCGGTCCACGTGAATGGTGGATCTGAAACCAAGAGCGTCGCCACAGAGACTCATTAAGCGGAGCTGCTTTCTGTGTGAACACATAATGACGACAAACAGTGCCGTCGGCAGACCTTCGCTGACATTTCAAAGAGAAACCAGGGCAACGATGCAAACAGCACGGGGTTGGACACCACAGGGCACGACATGTGGATGAACGTCGGTAACAAACAATCCGTTACTTTTTGGCATTCCTCTACGCACCACCCCGCTGATGCCGTAGAACCCCGGCTTCGTTTACGTTTGGCGGGCGGTGCGTACAGTGAGGTGATGAAGGAATAAAGGATACATGAAAAATATGCCGGATGTCAACGCACTCGGGCTTCGCCACCCTCACAGCTCAGACAGTCTGCAAGAAGACGTTCAAAGGAAGAATTCGCAGCTCGATGTACATTTAATCCTGGAAAAATGTGATGGGAAGACTTAGTTTTTTCAAACGATTTGTTCGGGCAAGCATGTCTGAGTGTACGTTTTTTTCAGGTATGTTCCAGATGGGTTAGCTGGACTTATAGTCGATAATTTTCGATTTCGGAGGACCCATTTTGCGTTCACCTCACCGCTTTGCCCTGATTGGAGCGCTTCCCCCTTAAACTCAACCAGCGATAGCTTAAGGCTGTCGTGGATTTGCCAAATCCGCAGTTGCATTAGGAAGTAGGAGGAGCGATGGACGACCAAGAGGACTAAAAAAAACAAAGGTGGCATTTTTTTTTCCAAATGGCATCCGCACACTTGTCAATCACCTTTGTTGGCATGACTACTGCTTTTGGTTTTGGGTCTAGAGCCGACAAAATGATTCCTCCAGAAGCGCAATGTTTCCATTTGCCAAAATTTAGTTTTGGGGTAACACATAACATGTATTGAAATTGTTTTTTTTTTTTTTTTTTTTTACACTTTTGTCCAATCACGGTTGAGACCTAAAAGACCTAAAAACATGATTTCACCAACAGCGTAATGTCACCGTCTACCAAAGTTTAGCTTTCGGGATGGTTGGTAAGGTAAAAACAGGGGGACTGTTCAACCAATCAGAAGTACCACCGGGCCCTAAACAATCAAAAGGGTCGGGGAATTTGAGGAGGGGCTGACACGTGTGCTCTGTGAGACAAAATACAAAAAGGTTGCAAAAAAAATTTGTTTTAAAGAAGTGGAAGTCGTTCACTCTTTGCTGCCCTTCTTTCTCGATGTGTTTTGAAAGCGTGGTGGGTCGGACAAGGGAGGGGGCGGGGTTGACGATCGTCACATCTCTTTTTTCGTTTGTACAGTGATATGTAAAGCTTCCCATGCATTATTATAATTGATATCATCATCATCTCATTTTTTGTTAGTTTTTATTTTTTAATTTTTTATTTTATTTTTTTTTTAATTTTATTTTCGGAGCTGTCGAATCTTGACGGACGACCGGGAGCGATATAATGGCCTGGGGACAAATCACAGTATACTGGAAAGAGTTGTTGCTGTTGTTGTTTTTGTTCTTGTTGTTATACGGAAAAGGCTGTCTGCACGCTGACACATTTAGGGGGGTTGAAGAACGTGGCTTTGTAAATTTTACCCTCATACGAAAGCTGACGGCGCTCTGATAAATGTCGGGAAGTGAAAACCGGAGAGTGTGTTGGGGCGGTTGGGGGGGTGGGGTGCAAATGAGGATCGACAGAACAAATCTGAACAAGGCACAGAATTTTCTGCAAATGTTTAAACTCAACGAAAAACGGGAAAGAGGGGGCGGGGGAGGGGGAGGGGGTCGGATCGGATTTTTTTTAAATATTCAACTGAGAATTCCAAAATCGGAGTGTGGAAATCCAAATAAAGTTAAAAAAAAAAGAATAAAATGAAAATAAAATCAAGAAATGATAGACAATAGATATTTTTGGACTGATTTAATGCTCAAGTAAATGAATGGAAAATATTTGATTTAATATGGGATTTGCTGCGGTTGTGGAAGTTTGTTTCTTTTTTTTTTCCTCGTAGTTTTATCTGATGTGTCTTACATTTGTTTCCATGGAGATTTAGCTTTTGTTGCTATAAGTGGGATTTAAGGAACCTGACCAGCCGGATGCTAATTCCTCAAATTTTATTTTCCTTTCTTGAGTGTGTGGGAGTTTGCTGAGCACGACCAGTTTAGAATTAGAAGAGGCCTGGTGGCCACAGCAAGAATGACACATCACTTCTGCAACATTGATGGGATTATCCGAAAAAAAAATGAAAAGAAAAACACGGAACTCACATATATGACGAGAAAAAAATCAATTGAAGAACGGATCTGTAGAGAAATTACATTTTATTCTATTTTTAATCCAATTTCTTTTGTGTGTGTGAACCCCCAACCCCCTTAACTCTACCCCATGACAAGGTCCAACTAAAAATATGATAAATAAATCCACCATTTATTTTTGGTATTGGATAGGACGCCATGTTTGGTTGTTGTTTGGGGGAAAAAAAAAAACAAAAAAACAACAAAACAAAAAAGTACTTTCCAATTTTTGATTCTCATTTGAATATGAAAAAAAAGAACAACACCCCGACTGTGTTGAATGGTGAAGCTCTCTACAGTGATTTCTGGCAACATCCGGCGCCCTCCCGCCCCCGACCCCACCCCGTCCCGACTACCCCACCCCCCACCACCCACCCACCCACCCACACTTTTCAATTTTTTTGAAATTTTATTTTTATTTTATTTTTACACACAAAACATTCCACCTATATCTGCAGACTAGACTAAACAACGGCTTAAAACCAGGCCTTTCCCGTCCGACGCCCCCCCCCCCCCCCCCCCGATTCCAATTCCGCCAAGCGCTCCGGGAAACTCCTGGAAATCCTCCGAACCATCCAACAAGCCGCCCCCCTCCTATCCCACCCCGCTCCCAGTCCACAATCCCCGTCCCCCCCCCCCTCCCCAAAAAACACCACCTCCACGTCCCAAAGAGGACACTCGGGCGCCGTTGGGAGGGTGGGCCGCCTCCCCTCCCTCCCTTTCCCCTTCCCCTCCCCGACCCCCCGCTTTGATTAGATGTAGTACTCTTTCTTTTCGTCGGAGTTGGTGTGGCCGCCCTCTGCGTTGATGATGGCCGTGTCAGCATCGGCGGCGTCGTCCGCTCCTTTGGCTTCGTGCGTGAAGTAGGTACCTGCCGTGGGGGGTTGGGGGTGGGAGGAGGGGGGGGTTGAAGGATACAGTGTCACCCGCAGGATAATCGCCCCGCTGCTTTAGATGACACAAAAGATTAAAATGCGGCGCTACATCCCGCAGCACCTAATTATGTAAATCTGTCACCGTGCGCCCCCCACCGTCCCCTGTCCCCCCCGCCAACCCCCCCCCCCCCCCAACCCCTCCTCTGCCACTACAAAAAAGAAAAAAAAAACACCAGTGGCAAGCTGGCGGTATTTCAAATTACGCACGATTTTCTCTGTTCGAGATTGGATGCGGGGAACATCAGATGATCTGGTGTGTGTGTGTGTGTGTGTGTGTGTGTGTGTGTGTGTGTTGGGGGGGGGGCACCTTTGAATTAACCTTGTCAAGATCGGCGGGGAAGAAAAAGAAGGGGGTAGGCCGGCGAGGCGCCTCTAACCTAATTTCTTGAAGGCGATTCCGCGTGGGACGACAACGGGATCGCAGAAACAGGTCGGTGAATGAAGTCGGACTGATGGTCGGATCAATAAGTCGATTTGTGTAAAAAAATGTTTACGTTTCTATTTATTCCTACTAATCTGAAAATACTCTGTTTGCCGTGGCAAGGGCTTTTAAGGATAACCTCAATTAAACATATTTTTCGCTTAAATAGTAACTTATTTTGTAATAATTGATTGAATAACTTCTCCGATGTAATAATCTGGATAATTGTCAGTATGTATTTTTATATAACTCTATTGTATGTAGAGGGTATATAACTCTATATACAATCCATACAGATTATATATATATAATTATTGTTATTTATTTATTTTTCTAGTTTTCATTTATTAATTTTCCCAGATGGCCTGAGAAATGTTATCGTAATGTGGTTTGAATTATTATTTTCTATTTCCGTCTACTTAACTAGAGAACTAGCTTATTAAACCAAAATATATTGACATGGTGTTATTTAGTAACAAGTGATGTTTGTTAAATCGCATTCGGGATGGTTTATTAGCCAGTCATAAACCTTACATCATGTGTGTGTTGACGTGAAATAAAAATCTGAGAAATAAAACTCATATGATGTAGATATTTACTGTGTGTGTGTGTGTGTGTGTGTGTGTGTTTATTTCTGTTAGCTTGCTGGCCTTAACTGCTGCAAAGCACTAATGCTGATGCAAGGGTGAGTGTTGGTATGGTTTATGTTACCCCATGGGGACCGTAGGTGTTATGAAGACTGACCTTGTGGGGACCTCTGGTCATTTGGCACTTCCTTTATTTGGAGTGTGTGTGTGTGTGTGTGTGTGTGCCTTATTGGGACCAAAGGTCATTCCGTACTTACTTTGCAGGTGTGTGTGTGTGTGCATACGTGCGCCCTATGTGCACATGCATTTCTCTGTGCATGTGTGTTAATTTTGTGTGTGTCTCCTGTATAACTGGCTTTATATTTGTGTTGTTTTTGTTACTTAACCATGCTATGCGGCAACCAAAGGTCATTTGGCACATACTTTGCCTGTGAGTTCTTATTTGTGCATGCATGTATGCGCATGTGCATGACTGTGTGTGCATGCATGGGTGTACTGTGCATGCATGTGCATTTGTCTGTGTGTGTGTTTGCATTTAAATTTTGCATATGCTTGGGGGTTTACAGCTTAAACAGCTGTTGTTTTTGTTACCTAGTGAGGACCCTGACCATTAAGAAGACTGACCTTGTGAGGACCTAAGGTAATTTGGCACGTCCTAGTCTTGTGAGTTTGTATTTGTGTGTGTGTGTGGATGTGTGTGTGTGCTCATTTATTTGCTCGTGTGTATATGTGCACTGTTTGTATGTCTTTGTGTTAGCATACCAGCTGATGAGTATTTGCTATTTCTATTTGATGCGTGTGTGTCAGTGTGTGTATCTTTGCAGGTTGATGTGCATGTTTGCTTGTTTTCCTTCCTGTGTGTTTAACGTATTTATTTATGGATGATTTGTTTATTACTTTTTCTGTGGCTTGAATGGAATTTATACCAAAAGGGGGATTTAAATATGTGTGTGCTTCTGTGTATGTCAGCCGTGTGACCGAGCTCATTCCTAAAGACCACATAAAAAGTGCGATAAAACATTAAGGACTGTATTTAGTGCTTGTTCATGTCGTTTATGTGGAAAATCTACTTCTGACGCTTCACAAACCTTTGTGTCTTGCGAAGTAGCGTCCCAAGACGATGAGTAGACACAGCATGGCGAAGACGACAACGGCCACAACGCCACCGATCACTGCATGGTCCACTGTCCTCGGTGCCCCCTCCCCAGCTCGAGAATCTGGAAGACAGACGGGCCGAGTCAGATGACGAAACGTAGAGTCTTTTAGGAAAATACACAAACAGCTTCCTCTGTGAGAAAATACCAGTGATGTCATTGTCTGAAGGTTTATTTTTTAATTTCATTTCCATTTTTTTTTTGGGGGGGGGGGGGTCATAATCATTTTGTGCCTGGTAGAATCATTTGAACGTTGAAATAAAAATGGTGGAAAATAAAGGTAGGTGTTGAAAATCATCATAAATACTAATTTTTAACTAATCAGCATAAACAAAAAAAATTGGAAGAAATTAATTGGAATCAGTTACAAAATTCAGCAAAAAAAATGTGGTAAATATGTAAAAATTAGCTTTATATCAGTCTGAAAATATGTTTGTAAATCCTGAAAAGTTTAGAAAGCAAAAACATAACATTACAGGAAATCTGCAAAATGTGATCTGGAAATTTGTGAGACCTTCCTCAAAATAACAAAAATAATAAAAAAAATGGTTAGAAATTAATCTAAATCTGTAATTAATTCATTATTAATTCATTCAAATGTGTTTATGACTTTTGCAAAAAAAAAAAAAAAAATTAGGAGTTTATCATGTCATTCTGGGATCAAATCAATAAAATAAAAAATATAAAAAAAGGTTTGCAATTTCCACTTCCCCTGCATCCGCTTGATATTTGCCACTGCAGTATAAAGAGGAACTGAAAAAAAAAAATCAACTCTAATTTAAAGGTGATTAATGTCATCAGGAAGTCGAAGCCTCCGGGTAACGGTTGTCTGTCTTCTGTCAATCTTAAAAATAAATAAATAAACTATAAGAGCGAGAACGACAGCTGCCGGTTCCAGAACAACGTCTCTGTAGCAACAGCAGTGGAAGATCTCCGAGGCCCTCGGCTTCACTGCCACGTGAGGGATATTGATCAGCCCAAGGATCCATGACGACATGGACTTAGGGTACGTTTGACTGGCGGCTTCGCGGCAGAACGGAGACGCTAATTTGTTTGCCAATGGCCAAATCTGCTGCTGCATGGTAACTCTGACTTTCTGATCCTGGAGATCAGCACGGCACCAAGCTTGTCCAGATAGTTTACTGATTTCAAATAAAGTGAGATAAAAAAAAAAAAAAAAAAAATTGAAACCCATGAGAGATGGCCAAAATATTATTATAAGCTATGATTAAACTAAAATACAAATACAAATACAATAACAATAAATAAATTGCATTAAATTGTATAAGATTACAAAAAATGTATAGAAACTCAAATTGTAATAAATTAAATTAAATTGATTAGAGATGTGTGACTATGAGAGTGAATGGTTTTGTATCTGCCCTAAAAAAAGCAAAAAAAATAAATAAATGGCAGGAAATGAATGGGATGTAGCTAGAAATAGCAAATTTGTGATTATAAACTCCTCCTCTTTCAACAAGTATTCAACAACAGCTGGAATTTAAAAATAATGAATGAAAGAGAATGGAACGCATAACAGCGCTGAAAAGCTATTGAGAAATATTTTTAATCTCCAAAATAACTAAAATGATTGTTTTTAATTAACCGTCTTTCATTGACGGAATTTGAGTATTTCATTTTTTTGTATGACTTCAATATTTTGACAGCCTGATTACGTACAATTCTACACACACACACACACACACACACACACACACACACACACACACACACGGATTTCATACTTGAGGGAACTCGCAGTATTTATGAAAGGGTGACAGAAACAGGTAGAGAATCATCAACAACCTCCTCGGCCCCCGCAGCAGGGTGGGGTGGGAGTGGAGTGGGAGTGGGAGTGGGAAAGGGGTTCGGGAGAAATGATGCCTGTCAAAGCAAACAGGAAGTCACCTGAAGATCTAATGACTCCTTCTGACGTGAGGATTTTGTTTTCTGGCGGCGGCAGATTGAATTAGCGCGGGCTGGAATCCTCTTGACATCCAGCTGCTCTTACACACCTTCCCATTACCATGGTAATGTGCACTTTGGCTCCCGGGGAAGCACGTGTGTGTGTGTGTGCTTACTGCTTAATTATATAATTCATATTGCTATACTTGTGAAATTGTGACAACCCCACTGCCACTACTTGCACATCTATCTATCTATCTATCTATCTATCTATCTATCTATCTATCTATCTATCTATCTATCTATCTATCTATCTATCTATCTATCTATCTATCTATCTATCCATCTATCCATCCATCCATCCATCCATCCATCCATCCATCCATCCATCCATCCATCCATCCATCCATCCATCCATCCATCCATCCATCCATCCATCCATTTCTCTATGTATAGAGAAAAAAAAACAAAAAAACAAATAAGAAAAAAACATGGAGTCATAATGGTTGTGAAAATAGCCAGGTGGCCATTAACACGGCGATTGGAGCTTGAAGGATGATTTTCTGTCTTGGCTGACAGCCCCCCCTCCCAAACACACACACACACACACACACACACACACACACACACACACACACACACACACACATACACACAGACACATGCTCTGTCACTCACGCCGTCGAAATCAACGAGCACTAATCTCCCGCTAATCTCCGCTCTCCTGAGATCTTCAGGCTTTTTACTGCACGTTTAGTTGAAGCTCATGAATCCCATTAAAACAATCCATCTGTTTTCTACCTGTCCGGCGCGGCACCGCTGATTGATAAACTTCGGAAAAGCAGCTGTCGATCAAAGACACACGTTGAGCAGATGTTTTTCCTTTTAAAGCGGGGAATCAGCCGAACGTTCGGAATGAATCACTCCCTGAATTTGCTCATCCAGCTGTGAGCTTTGCCAGAAAATGTGCAAAAAGAGCAAAAAATGTCATGAAAAGATAAATTAGTGAGAAAAAGGATAACAAGATTTTTCTTATGAAACTGAAATGGGAAATTAATGGCTTTTTGAATGAGTTCTTCAAGTTATTGGAGGAATGTAGTAAGATGTGAATAATAGGTTAAGTTAAGTTTAATGAGAAATCGATATGAATGTGACAAGAAATTTCTGAAAAATGTGCAAAAAAGAAAAAAAAATACAAAAAACATTGAAAACTATGCAAAAATACATAACTTTTTACACATACCTGCGTGTCTTAACTATTTGAATATATTACATTGAACAATTCAAGGCATTAACTGAAAAAAGTAGAGAAATAGATAAAATAAATTAAAAAAAAATGTTTTCCTTTTTTTGACTGCAATTTTCCAAACCCAGTAAAAAATAAAGCAATAAAAACAAACAAAAAATAACTTAATTCTCTTTTTAACACATCACGAAAATATAAATACTTAAAATATTTAAATAGATCAACTAAATCCAGGGCCACAATTAACCTGATTAAAGATGAGAATTGAAAAAAAAAATATATATATAAAACGTCCTTTTACCTGCCTCCTGTGGTTTTAGCAACTTTAATTACAGCTAATCAGAATCACTTCATTTTCACTTTATAATCAAGAACGATGTGTATTGCTATCCAGCTCCATCGGCAAATATCCCGCAGTTCCATTTTGCAATTTTTTGGCAGCTTGAAGTTCAAACTCATATTCACTTTTGTGGAAGAACCCGGAACCCGAACATGACGTCTGTTGCACTCCTACAGCTGCGACGGCGGCCTGAAGCATCGGGGGATCCGTCGGGACGGCGCCCATAACCAAACCCACGCCGTCAATCAAAAGCGGTCATTTCGGCGAGGGTGCAAAACGCCAACCTTAAAGTAGGGGAACGTTGACTATCTCATTTTCCCGGGACGTGTTGACAGAGGCTTGATGTGAGACAGAGGAGATCTCCTAATTGGATCTTCTAATCTGCTAATTAAGCATTAGTCATTTCGCCAGCGTGGCCGCGGCGCCTGCAGATAGACGCGCCATCAGGAAACTCGCCCGCTGCTACGTGGGCGGGCTGTTAGGGGGGTTGCAAGAGCACACTGGCTTGTCAGGATCCACTTCCGCCACCCACTGTGCTCTCGGTTAAAGACTGAATGTAATTAAAGTCCTGATGAACCCGTTCATTGAACCTATTCAAAAATGTCAGACCCACCCGGCGTTGCCATCGTCGCGGCGTTGGCACGCCGGGCTGCCTCGGCCTCACGTTCGCCATATCAGAGCCTTGCAGGGTTTCAATTAAGAAAAAAAAAACGCAACCACTGTTAAAACACTGGGGAAAGGGGGTAGAGGGTCAAACAAAGCGGGTGCGGCGATGATTAAAACCCATCTCCCTGAAGTTCGGCCTCGATCATATCCGCCGCCTCGATCCGATCGCCTCATTGCCCTTTTTGACGGCACTCATCGAGTTGACGCAGGAAAAATTACTCGTCGACCAAACGCAGTTTTAATCGATGTTGATTCTGGCGCCCCCCAGTGGCCAGATGGGGTATTAACTCTGCTCAGGAGGTCTTGGACATGTTGAATTGAATTTCATCTGAGAAAATGAAGCCAAGGATGAGATTTGTATCATTCATTCATTCATTTGTTGGATGTGGGAGGCGGGCTGGAGCCTATCCCAGCTGTCATTGGCTGAGAAAGGGGTTCGCCCTGGACCGATCACCTGTCAATTACATGCCACATATAGAGACATACAACCGTTCACTGTCCTGTTGAAACGTCACAGACATTCAATCATTCACGCATATGGACAATCTAGGGTCTCCCGTGAACCTCCTGCATATATTTTGGACTGTTGGAGGAAACTGGACCATCGGAGGAAACATGTAGGAACATGAAGAATGCAGAAACCCCCTCCCGTTGGAATCTAACCAAGGACCTTCTTGTCAGAGGCAGAAGCGCTAAACCCCTGTTCCCATTTTCGTTTCATTTTTCAACATGAAAATAACACGCTGCCAAACTGCCCGACTAGATTAAGGGGCTGGATTCGGCAGTTGTCGCCCGACAGTGGCGCGGCGATAAAAAAAGCTAATGTAAAGCTAATAGAACACGATCTCCAGAGGAACTTTTGGCCTCGTTTTTCCCCAGCGGGTCTATTCATCATACATCTAATCAGGTCCAGTTTTCATCCAAAACCCCGGTATAATTATGGGCTATAACAGTCCGTGGTATATTAGACCGTATCTAGGCCACGGCTAGCTGGATAAACACCTTCTAATAATGGCTTTTATTGCTCTCTGGAGTGACTTATTCCGTCGCGGTGGCGACGACTGGCTGCGGGCTCCCGAGGCCAAATGAGTTTGTGGCTCGTCGTAGGGGATACACATCAGTCCCGCTAATGGGGACACTTTTGGGAAAAGAAAAAAAAAAACAAAAAACAAGCCTCTCTACATCCCCGACACTTCCATGCCTCCAACAGTGACGGTTCGCACGGCGATCCGAGGACATGTGACAAAAAATCAGAATCCTCGACCAGAGGAAGGGAAACACTGAATATAAAAGTTCTGTTTAAATAAAGTGCCATGTTAAAAAGGACGATTAAAAAAAGATGACAATATATTGAGTGGAAATGAAGATAATAAAAAGAAATATGGGCTATAAAAACAATAAAAAAGAAGAATAAAAAAAAAGGGGGGGGAAACGGCTGGGCCTCACACAAAAGCTAATCAATATAATAAAAAAAAGGATTAATAAATACAGTCACAAATACAGAAGTATTAAAATAATTACGGTAAAAATAACAGGAACAGGGTGAACGGGAAGCACAATATGTCAAAATATGCAAAAAGAAAAAAAGGCAAGTATTCACGACAGTTTTAAAGATGACAAGAATAAAGTTGTTACCAAAATATTTGTGACGAATTATGTAACAACAGAGTGATGGGATAATATTTTTGTGATATACAAAACTACAGTAGTTGACATTAGGGTTTGTGTTTTTGAAAAACATCAATACTCTATTATTATACGTTTTTTTGAGAGTTTCCCCTCATTGATGTGTATCAGTACTGTAATGTCACACAACAGGCTTCATTGTTCTGAAACTGGAAATAATTTGTTCATAAATATTTTGCACACTTTTATTAAGAATTGTGTTTGTTAATTAATGCAAAAAAGTAATATATAGTGACTATAGCTTCATTTCTTGGCAAATTTTTTTTTTTTTGAAATGTATGCCATCTGATGACATAACATCCTGTTTGGTCACTTCCTGGTTTGGACTATCTTATACTGCTAAAAAGTGATTGTCGATGCAACACTTTCATTATTCAATACGATACCGATTACTTTTTTGGCATATTTGATCGAAACTTTCATTTTTTCCAATCAAACTATTACCTTTCAAGACAAATCACTTGATGAATGCTGTTCATTTAACAACTTTAATCTGCAAAATAAACTCCACTTTTGAACAGATAAACCACTTGAACACTTGTTAGCAGACTACTCATTACGCTTGGGGTCACTTGACCTGGATGGACAAGTCCAACTTCATGCTGCTGACGGGGGGGTTGGGATCGGCAACCCCGGAGTACGTTACCCTAAAAGGTTTGGAAGTGACCCATGCCAGTTTTATTTCATATTAATTAAATAGTATTAATACTTTATTAGAGTAATGGATACTCAAATGAGTAGCGTGTAGTGGTATATCAGTAAAACAAAAATGTTACCCCCCCCCACTACTGCTAATGTTTATAGGCTCTAAATGCATCGTTGAGGCAATGCTGTAAGTTCATTCGTTTGATGTTGGATCATAAAGTTCAAAAAATATAATTTAATATAATATATAAAAGGAACTTTATTTACAGTTACGCACATTTTATGAATGTATGAAAACAGAACTCTTGTTTAAAGTGCGTATAAAAATAAAAATTGCGTGAGAACCCGTTAGTTAATTGCGTTAACTAACTAAGATTCGGCCAAAGCCTGATTTAAATCGGAGGAACTTTTTTTTGAGAACATTGTGCCTTGATGAAAGAAAAAATTCAATTTTTTTTTTTGAAAAGAAGAAAGGTAATTGTTTTATCTCTTATTTGGTGGCATGGCGAGTGGAATTCAGCCCGTTCCCTGTGATACTACTTAAGACTGGTAAATGAGGGAACAATACAGTACATGGAGTACTTTCACAGTTACTTAGTATTGTTTAAAATTGCAATTATTTCCAGACATTCTCGCAGCACCGCCGCAGGGAGGGTAATGTTTTAACGGCAAATCGAGAGATTAACACGTCAAGGTCACGGGAGGAAAGCGGGACGGCTTCCCGAATCCCCCCCCCCCCCTCTCCTCGCTGCTGTTGATAAAGCCAACAGCGGCGCATCCTGCCTCTGTGAGACAGGGAAGTGTCAGAGAAATGACATCGGGGGCTTTGCGCAGAAGTGTTTACACGGCAGACGGCGGCCGCGGGTAACGGAACTGAGCCAAGGAAATGAGGGGGCTAATCCTGGAAGAGAGGCGTAGAGACAATGGCCTCATTTAAATCCGTGCGGCGAACAGACCGCGGCGGGTCAAAGTCAGAGACGAGCTGTTTGCGTCAACTTTTTTTCGTCTCGTCTTGTCGGGTTTATTTACATAAATCAGACACTTTAAGGCGAGGGGGAGCTCAAAGGGAAGCTTACAGACTTTTTGGGCTTTGTGCTTAACCTCGATTTATTTATGGCAGGGTTTCAAATTCTCAGGGTCAACCTCCCCCCACCCCCGGCCACTGCTGGGCTCTAAAATCACTGAATAATCGCAAGTTTGGACATTTAATTCAAGAGGGCTGGACTCGTGCTTACTCGACAAGAACTGGTCCTCAGAAGCATTGGGCTGAGTAAGCGCCAATTTTATTAACTCCAGTTTATGAAAAAAATTAACCTTAATTTGGCATGTCATAAGACTTAATTGGCTGAATTCAAGTAAAGTAGCTTTGTCAATAATAAATGTTTGCCCATTACACTTATAAATGTCTATGTTATAATTTAATTAAAAAGAAGGCATTTATTTTTAAAATGTGTGATTTCTTTTCTGATCGTGGTACTTATTGCACTAAAACATAAATGGAGACAGCTCTTAAGTTGGACTATGGAGCATCTGGGCAGGTGGTACTCCGCACCATGACATTCTCTTTCATTCACTGAAATTAGCGAAAAATAATACTTGATTTACGTTCCTGTATCACCTCCTTCTTTCCATAATGCAGTGTACTTTACAATTTTTGGAGCAGCTCTATCAAAAAAGAAGGAGTGGAAAATATGTTTTTGATATAGCAAAATACAAAATAAATTGTGCCCAAGTTATCTTGTTGTCTATGGGAATAAATCTAACTGCTGGCATTCTCAGGCGTCAGTAGCTATTTTTACAATCAAATTTTATATTTACAATTTTTAATAATGTGGGATGATACCAGACAGATTTTTCATGAAAGTCAAAGGTTGTTTTGATATTTCTCGATAATAAAGTTACAAACACTCAAAAAACAGCTGCGGGTGAATTTAACCGGTTAGCGTTCTACTGTTTGGAGGTATTTTTTCCAATCCAAAAAAAACTCCAAAAACAACTCATGCTTATCAATATCTGTCTAATAAAGTCGTTTCCACCTGGTCATAGGTTAGCTGCTGAATTTCCCGACATTTTATATAGGGGTGCTGCTGTAATATGAACATTGCACGGGAGAGACTTCCCTTAATGTCTTCTGTAACTTTTTAAGACTGAAATGATGTCAATGGATTTTTTTTTTAAACTGCAGGTTTCCCTTTTATATTTGCGGCAAACTTATCATTTTCACTGTAAATTCATTGCTACCGTTGTCAAAGAAACCTGTCAGAAACTGAATCATCGCCCTTTGCGTGGTTACTTTTTAGTTGTGATAATTTTCTGTTTTGGGGCTTTGACAGTAAAGCTAACCAGCTAACTGGCTAACGACATAGAAGGATGTGTAGAATTTGTAAACATTCTGATCTGATATTGACGAACGATCTACCGAGGTAACTTTCAAAATAAAGGTCCTATCTCCAGCTACTCCATCGCAGGACCAGAGACAACGGATTTCGACACCATTGTCTAATTTCTACGGCGATGATCCAGTTTAGCGAATGACCCTGACGTTTGTTCTTTCTTGCGCGTACCTGCGGCATGAAATCAATAATACCCGGGAATGCCGCCAAGCAGAACCATTTACGTTATCACGATTCCTTTTACGGTATTTGGGGTCATCCAATGGGGAGCAACTTACACAATCGTGTTTTTGAAAACGTACGCATAACCCTGACGGCGATAATAAAACGCTTAAGCAGGGCTGAGAGCATCAGGGTCGGCGTGAAAATCCAAGGCTCGAATAAAACAGGATAAAAAAAAATCTCCATACAGCTGACTCTAGAGCCTGGACCTGTTAGCTGCATCTGATGATGGATGATCTCCGGGCTTGAGTTTGTCACATTTACAAAGAAATACTGATGAATCCCCGGTCGCGGTGGAGGGGAATCAAATCGGGGAAACATTTAGTCCAGCTTTGTCTGCCAGCGGCGCTCCCAAGCGTCGCATAAGACAACAGAATAGCCCGAGTAAACATAATCGCCCGAGCGATGGCGGGCGGCTCGATTTGCCCAAGGACCCCGGGGCTCGAGTTGGAGGACGGAGGAAGAATGGGCTTTAATTTGCCGGAGACGATACTAATCATCTTCCTTTATATTTGATATTTCTCACACTTCACGTCCGGCTTAAGATGCAACTCACGCCACAGAATAAAAGATTTTCCACCACTTTATTTTATTTTTTTTTATCCTCCTTCTTGTCCATTTCATGATTGTAAAATTAGATCTGTTGCTGATGAAAATCGCTGTCATGGCAACTCTGAGCCGCTGTAGTAAAAATCTTTGAAGGAATACAGCTGTCCCTATATTTCAGTGACCAAAACCCCAGAGTCTTAACTAATTGAAAAACTGAATCCTCGTTCCTTTTTAATCCTTTTGGTCTATTTGTGGATAATTGAATATTATTTGCTTATTATTTAGAAAAGTCCTTCATGTGTTTAAGTGGTTTGAGGAACGACCCGCGAGGATATATGGTATAAGTAGGTTTAGTTTTATTTATAAGTGAGCTATGGATGTGCTCGGGCATTTTATTTGAATAAACTTGAGTTGTTCTATTTAATGAAGTGAAAAATGTGTGTTCTCAGGGATGGAAAATTATAAACTGCTCACATTGAAGAAGTGTGAGAATCTTCCTCTTCACACCAAACAGTTACTTGTGATTTCACCTGGTGTGTTGTTTTTTGCTTTTTTTTTTGGTTCTTTTTTTGGCTGAATATCTTCACAGGCAACTAGAAATTAATCAATCAATCAATATATAAATAAATAATTAGTCAGATACCAATCGTCAATCAGGAAGAACGTAAACTCGCTTGAGAGACTGTATATTGTATTTCATTATTTATTGATTGATTGTTTTTTTTACCTTATTTTTGATTTTTTATCATTGATGTTATCACAATAATCATTGTTACAAATATGATTGTAATGTTGTTTTCATTTTATTATAATAATTATTATTGACGACAACAGTAATAATAATAATAATAATAATAATGACAATAATGATAAATCTATTTAAGTATCGATGTATTGCGGAAAAAAAGTCAATTTTAATGCTCATAATTGAAATCAAGAAAATGCATTTATTTCAACTAAGAATTATTAATTTTTTTTGGTTAAACATGTTCTACATATGTGATATATGAGGTTTTTGATTAAAACGCATTATCATGTTCACACAAATGTCATTCCCCTCCCATGCAGTTTGCGAGATTTTCCCACATTTCACACTTTTAAAAATGACTGATTAATATGAATGCTTGAATAAATAAATAAACGTGTTCAGCTTTCTATGAGATGTCAGGCTCGCCCGATTTTATCATCCCGTCCGCAACCTGGCATTCAGGATGTTCTCTAAAGTTTGAACGCGGTATTATTCATGTGACGCTCGCAGAACAGTTTATACTAACTTTTTTTCCCCCCTCTCTTATTATCATTTTTGCATGAAATTATGGCAGATAATATGTTAATTTGTGCCGGAAAGTGCGAGAGGAGGACATGCGAGTGGTAATGTGACAGCAGTTGGTAAGAGGCTGATGATGCAGGTGTCTCATTGCAGCAGGTAACAGATGGGGATGATGGACGGCTGTAATTGATGTGAAATTGTCTCAGAGATTTATGTGCATCTGGTGGCCCGGCGCGGTGAGTTTTGATAAAAAAAATAGAGGCATTCAGAAATAAAATAGAAATACAGAGAGCCAGTGCACATAAATATGCATGTTTACACAGAAAATCACTTATGTGAAAGTGTTACTCTTCATTGCGTTACTCTGCGGCGCCCCGGCTACATTATAACCCAGAATTTTAATGTGCCCGTTGCTGGATTATGAAATCACACCTTTCAACTAGACTTGAACATTTCCGGACAAATAATACCAAATAATTTGAAGGTTTTACGTGAAAACCCATTCTCTCAATTTGACTGCAAATGGGGTCACGGGGTTTGTCCTGGGCGGGTAACCTGCCAATCACGGCGTCGCACGCAGACACCGACACCCTAGATTGCCCAGATGTGTGAATGAGTGAATGCTTGCATGTATATATATTTTGTATGAATGAAGGAGTGAATAGTTGCATGTCTCTATACGCCGTTGACTGAGGGAATTAACGGTTGTTTGCCTCTATATGATGTTCATGAGTAACTGAATAGCTGTGCGTCTCGAAATGTAACACAGCAAAAGTCAAAAAGTAAGTTGTATTTATGTATATATATGTGTGTATATATGTGTTTTATACAAAAATATAAACATATATATGTGTGTGTATATGTATTTAAATATAAATATGCACACATGCATTATATATATTTGTGTGTGTGTGTGTGTGTGTGTGTGTGTCAAAGTGTTGTTGAGCAAGACACCCTTCGCTGCTCCCCTTAGCTCTCCTCTGCTCATGGTTCATCCATGATGGGTTAAATGCAGCGGTTAAATTTCGCTGATGTATTGCTCAATGTATAACTGAATGTGACAATAAAGGTGTTTCTATATATAGTGCATGTGTGTACATATGCATACAAATATTTGTACACACACATATACATTTCATTCGGTGTAGGTTCAGTCATCCAGGTCAAGGTGAGTGACCCCAAAATCTTCTAGGGCGGCAACTGGACTTGTTTTTCTCCCCTTGAAGCCCCCATCCAAGAGGCTTCTTTAGTTTTGGGGTGAAACGTCTTCAAGTGAAGAAATTCAAGTCCAGTTGCCAAGACAAGATTGTGACAAAAGTGCATATATATTCACACACACACACACATACACACCTGTTACTTTTTGCTTTGTTTGAGTGTCATTTGAGTTGCATCAGCGAGGGGGTTCAGCGAGCCCCCCTGAAAAAAAAACAAAAAACAATGCACACAGCACAGCTTGGTCTGGCTAAATATATTATTATAAATACGAGAAGAGATCAAATAGAAAATACACAGATATTTATTTCGGGCAACGCAGCCTCAGGGCGTCACGGGCCGGTGTCACCCTGAGGCGGTCCCAAGCATGGATAAATGCAGAGGGTTGCGTCAGGAAGGGCATCCGGCATAACACTTTTGCCAAATCCAACATTCAAATTAAACATAATAACCAGATCATACCAGATCGGTTGAGGCCCGGGTGAACGACGACTGCCATTGGTAGCCATGACCTACATGGAACCAAATTGAAACTTGGCTACTGTAGGTTAAAGAAGGAGAGGTTTCTTTTTGGGAGTGACCAGGATGGATAGGATCAGGAATGAGTCTATCAGAGGAACAGCACATGTTAGATGTTTTGGAGAGAAGATCACATAAATCAGACTGAGATGGTTGGGTCATGTACAGAGGAGGGATAGCGAATATATCGGTAAACAGATGCTGGAATTGGAGCTGCAAGGCAGGAGTTCGTGAGGAAAACCAAAGAGGAGATTTATGGACGTAGTGAAAGAGAATATGAAGTTTGTATGTAGTTTGTATGAGAGTGGAGGATACGGAGAATAGGGTTAGATGGAGAAAGTTGATTCGCTAAGGTGATCCCTGAAGGAAAAAGCCAAAAGGAGAAGAAGAAGACTGATATTTATTTTGGACGGCCACGATGGCGCAATGATTAGCGCTTCGTGTTCGCAGGACGAAGGATTCTCGTTCGATTCCGACAAGGGGACCTTTCTGTGTGGAGTTTGCACGTTTCCCTCATTCTACAGTGTTAAAAATTTGTTCGGTTTATAAGTGAAATTCTGTCTGGATACACAATAATGACCCCTTGTCCCAGTCATTGTGGGTGATGAAACAATTTAAGAAAATGTGTGGCACGGCTTCTTTCCAAATATATCAATAAATAAACAGCTGCATTCCTCCAGACAGCTCAAGCTGAGACTTTCACTTATAGGTTCGGATGGGTTCGGAAGCAGGTGGAGGGCGGGAATGTGGGGGCGTGGGAGGGGTGTCACCTGTCAGACTCACTTGTGAGTGTGAAAGTAATTAATACAGCATATGTGCCTCATTTGAAGGGGAACGGCAAAGACGGGATGGAGCCAAGCATCCATCTCTCATCTTATCCCGCTGAGACCGGGATGGAAAGTGGCCTGGGAAACCTGTCCTGGGAAAAAATGTATGTAAAAAATGTAAAAAATGACTATGAGTATGCTTTTGAAAAGCCTCTTGTGGCAATAAATATAAAAATTACAAAATTTGACATGAATATAATTATAAATAACATATTAATAATAGTAATAGTATCATAATAATAATAATTATAATTATAAATACATAAAATATATTTTATTATATTATTATAATATAATATAATACTTTTAGTATACAATTTTATTTCTGGCTGTTTTGTTTTTAAATCTTTCATTGTGCATTGCTGATGTTTACTTATTGCAAAAGATTTAGTAAAACTTACCCCCGAGGAACTTCTCTGCATATTCATCATGCATTAGTATCTTAATATTTTGATAAAATATTCTGCCCGAAATGGTAATTTTTATCAAAATTCATGCGGAAATCAATGTGACGCTCGATGTATTTTATTTTTAACGTAACCAGTTAATAAAAAAAAAATGACCTAAAACTCGGGACTCCACAGTTGTTGCCTTTTACCTTCTCTATCCAAAATTTAAAGTCCACCTCAGGTCAGGAAACTTGCTCTGTCTTTAACAAATCTGCCTAAATCAGCAAACTAGCAGTCAAGAACCCGCCTCTCCCCCGATACTCATTCAGGTCAGGATCTCCTGTTTACCGTCGAGGCCCTGGGTTTTTACAACAAACCCTCCAGCCAAAAGAAAGCCATTTGGAATTTATCCAACGCGTCTTCCCAAATTCATTTCCATACTCAGCATATAAACATTGCAAATGTGGAGCTGACACATCAAACACAAAGTTCCCTAAGTAAAGTCCCCCCATCCCCCCTTGGCGCCTCTGTCTAATGGAAAATCCAATCCGGAGTTGGCCGCCCTTACACGGTCATAAAAAAAAAAAAAGTCTGAGGAAACATTCGCCGCATGTCAATACCTGGAGGTAATTTGGCACATTGTGTCCTTGTCATCTAATGAATGCTTTGTCTCTTTAATGACATCCAAATGTGACAGCTTAGTCCTTGGATGAAAGAGAAAAGTCCCGCGCTTCACCTGCCACCATCCCTGCTGTGAGCAAACTGGCCATTATGCCGGCTTATTCCGCCGCCGCCATTAGATCTCCGAGCGCGGCTCAATTATCCCGCCGCTTTCAGCCGCTCGCTGACAGCCGTGTTGGCAGGTGTGTCCTTTCCAGATGCGCTCACCTCTCTGAATGGGAAATTAGTCGGTTGCAGCGGGAGACACGCCGGCTAAAGCGGGCTGACATCTTCCGGCGGCGCGGCCTTTCATTAGGAGCGAGTGCGGCGAGGTGAAGTCGGAGGGGGCGGTGGGGGGTCTGCTTCAGTGAACCCCCCCCCCCCCCCCCACACACACACACACACACACATCCCCGGCCACGCTTTTCCGGTCGATTCATGTGGGTTTGGCCGCCGCAGGGGAAAAGTTCTAATTAAAAAAAAACGAGCTGCGATATATGTAGGGATTCCCAAAACAGCAATGAGAAAACATGATTTACTTTTTTTTTTTTTTTTTATTTCCCCCCGGCAAGTGAGGAAAATTAAATAAATGAATTAAAAAAATTATTAAAAAAAAAAAATATAATATTGAATAAATGAGGGACTGAATTGTTCTGTCTCTCTATGATGTGAATGAGAGTGAATGGGCTTTTTTTGTGAAATTTTTATATGGTGAGTGAATGAGTGAATGATTTGTCGTGAATGAGGTGTGAATGTCACTCTATTAAATACAAATATTATTCAAACGTCAATGACAGTGACACGACATACAACCATTCACTCCCTCATTCAAACGTCTGAGCACTTTAGACTCTTAAATCAACCTCCTGCATGTTTTTGGATGGTGGGAGGAACCTGGAGAGAACCCATGCAGACATGGGATGGGGGAAACCACACAGAAAGTCCGCTGTGAGGCGGGAGTGCCAACCACTGCAGCACTGTCATCCTTAATTATCTATTAATTATTTTTTCAATTAATTAATTTAGCATTAATTAATTAATCAATTAATAATTTCATGTATCAATTTCATGCGTTATTTGTTTATGTTTTCTTTCTTTTATTTATTTCGTTTTTTTTTTTTTGCATCAGATTAGCATCAACCACCATGCCGCCCTGATTTATTTATTGATTATTTATCTAATTGATTAATTTAGTAATAATGTAAATGATTCATTTCACGTGTCATTTTTTTGTTTTCTCTTTACTTTTTTTTTTTAGCATCAGAAAGCCCCAACTACAGTGCCACCAAGCTGCCTTTATATATTTATTCATTATTTAGGAATAATTTCATTTATTAACCTCATGCATTATTATTTGTTTATTTTTACTTCTTTTTTGTGTCAGATGGCACCAACCGCCATTCCACCGTGCGGCCCTTACCATTCTTTTTTTAAATTAATTAATTTGCTAATTTTTTCATTTATTATTTTCATGGGTTTTTATTTGTTTGGGTTTTTTTTTCGGGGGGTCAGATAGTGTGCGTTTAATCAGAGCGGCTCCTTATTTAAACCATTTTTCTCTGCTGAGGGATCCTCTTGTCTCGGCGTGCCGTAATAAAATCAAACACCACGTCTGTTTTTTTTTTTCTCTCTCTCTCTCTCTCGTTTCCCCAAACATTTCAACAGCCACTTCTCCGGTTGGCTGGCAGCTCATCTCGGCACCTCGCCTTTTCTCCGCTGAATGTTTAATTTGTTCCATTCTGCCCTCCACGCCTCCTCCTCTGTACCTGGACCACTTAAGAAGGAAATGGACAATCTCTGGGAGAGCCTTCCAGCTCTACAGTGTGTCAGCTTCACCCTTTCTTTTAATCATGACACGCGGGCATTGCCATGGCAACATTTATTTTTTATTTTTTTCCGGCCCTCTCCCTGCCCCCCCACCGGAGCTGTCGGCGTCGATGCTTTTCTATCAGTGTCTGCCGGGGTATCATTCGCCCTGCGAGGCGACCAGACTTTAATTAGCATTTTAAATAGATCGGGGTGCTTCTTGGCCTGTTGACATACAAAATGTTCTTCCGTTTTTTATTATTTACGTTAATTTCAAACGACACTTGAAGCTTTCGCTAGATTAAATGTCGCAGCGGCGGGAGGGATCGGCTCTCCCAACCAATTTAGCTCAAACTTAGATGTGAAGTCCGGAGGAAAAACTGATGGATTTCAAATCTTAAATCTCAGGTGGTTCTGTTTTGGTGATTTAGCGCCCGGCACGCAACGAAAATTAAACTGAAGTTGCCGAGGGCACCTGAATGCATCGCGGGCAATAACCCCTGGTGTCTGAATTTGTACGTCTTGTGAGAAAGCTTCATGTTTGGCGCTTGAAACCGATGTCTGAACCGTGATCAGAACTCCTGCCTCACAGCCAGAGGGTCGAGAAGGTGCCCGGTTTAATTCCGACAGCGGGCCTTTCTGTTTGCAGGTTCTCCTGTTTCCGCAAATGGTCCGAAAAAATCCAGTATAAACATGAGAGCGAACGGCAGTATGTCTGTTTGATGAATGAATGAGTGAATAGTTGCATGTCTACATTTGACGTGTGAATGAAAGGGTGAACGTAGCTATTTCTCTATGAAGTGTGAATGAGTGAGTGAATAGCTGTATGCCTCTATTTGATATGTGAATGAATGAATGGTTGCATGTCTTTACAGGATGCTTGAATGACAGAGTGAATGGTTGTATGTCTCTGTGCACCTTGTGAGTGAGAGGGCGAATGTTTGCATGACAATGATAGATGTATGAGATGTATGAATGAAAGGGTGAATGTAGGTATTTCTATATGACGTGAATGAGAGAGTGAATGGCTGTATGACTCTATATGACGGGTGAATGAATGAGTGAATGTTTGCACGTCTTTATATGATGTTTGAGGGACAGCAAATTGTTGTTTGCCTCTTTATGGTATGAGAATGAAAGAGTGAATGTCTGTATGTATTGTTACGTGTGAATGAGAAAGTGAATGTTTGTTTCTATATGACATTTGAATGAGAATGAGAGGATGAATGTCTCCATTTGTGGTCCTGTGATCCAGGGTGAGAACAGCTGGCTCCAGCATCTCTGCCACCCTGAGTGCAGGATAAGTGCTACAGATAATGAATGAATGAATGAATGAATGACTGACTGAATGAATGAATGAATGAAGACCTAGAACATTATTCATCTGCCAAAATACAGTGAAAAACACTGACACAGATTTCTTTAGCTGTTCTGTTTTGGTCTGGTATATCACTGCAGATGGAATTGCAAAAAAAAAAAAAAAAAGAAAAAATATCCATTAACGAAATGTTAGGCAACATTCTTTTTTTTCAATTTGTTTCTAAATTTTAAAATCAAACACAACAAACCTGTAGCAACGGGACCATTTTTTAGGAGCATCTTAATGATCCATCGTGTCTAATCAGCGCCATTGCTAAGGCTGCTTGTTTAACACATCATTAAATAAACAACATAATTCTAACCGTAAAAAAAATATTTTACGAAGGTTGTTAGGTTTGTATACAAGTCACAGCCCTGAGTTGGTCCGACGTGAAAAGAAAACACCTAATTACAGTATCTTCAAACCGACGCATCGGGGGATAATAGCTGGAGTGGTTCTGGTCGTTGCCTCGGCAACACGTGTGACGTCCCTCAAGATAGATGCCACGAGGAATTCCGAGTACGTGTCACATAGAAACCTGACTTCATTAACACCAGGCCTTAATTAAAAACCGTGTATAAACCGGATCACTTTATGGAAAAGCAACAATGAGCTTGTATAATCCGACAGATAGGAACATTTCAAGTCAGCTAAGACCAATCACTGATGGGAGGTTATCGTAAAACTTCTATCTTTTGTCAAAAAACCAAGAAGCAATTGAATTTAGGAGTGATGGCGAAGTCGAAACATATTCTGCTAATTTTCCTGCCACCGCGGATTTTTTTCAATTAGGAAGCTGGTAAAAGATAATAGTTGTAGGGACAAAAAAAAGAAAATTTAAACTGGTGATGAAAAACATGGTTTTGACTTGACAATCGATACGTAGCCAGATGGTAAATCCATTGAGAATTAATTATCCACTTTTGGTCAATAGAGCTCACAGAGTTCCAGAAATGTGGGCAAAAGGGTGGCGCCGTTGAGTCGAGTTGGTCAATAATTTCCATCAATTTCCAAAACGAAATGATTTACTGACAGGTTTTTACCCCCTGGGAATTTTGTACGAAGCGTCCATTATAATCTCAAGCTAAAGATAGCACACCTAGCTATTGTAATTTGATGCAAGAAAAGTATTCAAAGTTACTATGTTTGCTATTTATTCTTAGGATGAACTCAATTTAAGGTTGTTTCCAGGTTTTTCGGTGAAAATTTGTGAACACAATTACTTAAAATTTTCAAATGCTTATTTTGACATTTTGGGCAAATTAAAGGACTATGTGATGGGAGATCAACAGTAGGAATGTTCATCGATTGGTTACTGGATCTATAGATGTCAGATGTGTCATGTTAAATTTCGTGAACAATCTTTGCTGTCATTTCCAATCAGTTACAGGAAGTCGTGGACAGACGGTCCGGTTAAAATAGAAGAAAAACTATAACTGGTTGACAAATTGGCAGAAGATACGTTTTCCTCATTTGTATGTCAGCAGTTTCTCAATCCAAAGAAGACACAGAATTTTAAACCGCTGAAGTTGGTCCTTATGATAGTTAAAGTCTGGTATGGAATCAAGCTCCTCCCCTTTTTGGAATACAAACTGGTGTTTTGGCAGGAGGGAGTCGAGTCTGTGTTTCGCTCGTCTGGATCCTCGAGAAAAATCCTGTCTGCCTTACCTAAAGCTATCTGAAGGCTTTACGGAATTTAAGTCAAATTGAGGAAAACTGAAGGAATAGACTTGGTAGACGGGGAGTACGGGCTGCTGCAGCCAACGAAGACAGGAAGTTGGAAGATCATGGTGAAGTCTTTAACCAGCATAAAACGAAAACTTACATCTGAACTGACATCAGGAACATCAACCCCGAACAGTTGAATGGTTTACACGCCGGGAGCATCTGCCGTTCTGAAATCTCACAAATGTTGAAAACCCGTGAAAAGCGGGAAAAAAAAGTTGTGTAAGGCCAAATTCAAGTGTCAACAATACTTACTTTAATACTGAGACAGTTAACCTGCTCAGATACGTGTACCAAAAAAAACAATAAACACGATTACGTCAAAAAACGAATAAGTCTGGGTGCAAACTAGCAAATGTATCTACGCCAAGTGTCGGGTGTCCAGATTTTTTCCCGGTTCTTTAAAATGGACAGCTAAGACACAGGTTGTAACGTTTAGCATGCAATTAATCAAAAGTCAAAAATCAAATGAATTTGTGCATTTTGAAAATGAATTCTTTTTGTGGGTGAAAGGGTTTTCGTGAAAGATTTGTCTGGAATTCCATTTCTGGTATAGGACTTTTAAAAGCCGTTGAATCGGTGTGATGGAGCTCTGATTCAACAAGACTTTCGGGGGGTAAAAAAAAAAAAAAGTTGAGTTGTTAAATAAACTGGACCACTGTGAACAGTTAAACTGTGCCCCGTCTTTCAA
Organism: Fistularia commersonii; assembly: GCF_037954325.1. NCBI lineage: Eukaryota > Metazoa > Chordata > Actinopteri > Syngnathiformes > Fistulariidae > Fistularia > Fistularia commersonii. Next base: position 8,409,196 of record NC_141298.1, on the reverse strand, counting down.
CGCCATCCTCGATCACTCGTGAAGTCAAAGTGGATCTGGTAAAATGTCTCACAACGCGATGATTTTTCATAGCCTCGGCGGCGAGGGAGGATTTACGGCTTCTATCGTCTGAAAGTAAAGAGCTATTTTCACGGTGCAAGTGCTTCGACCTTAAAGCGGAGACCAAACTCCTTTGATGATTTTATCAATAGGTAACCGTGTTTAAATATCATATAAGAAAAGAAAAATTGCAATCCACAACTGCGGCTTACGGCGCGTACTTTTTAGCTCAAAAGCTAAAAAGTCCTAACAGGCAAGTACAAATGAAAAGATCCAAAAAGGAAGTGGCGCGACCAGGGGCTTGTCTTTTCTGAGGAAACTCCAGAGACAAATAAACGCTCCGACGGCTTGTGAGACTCAAACGAATAAACTCTTCATGTGGCGAGATGTAATATATTCGTCCACAAAGAAAAAGGAAAAGGTTGCTTTAATTTTTTTCCCCGCAAGTGTTTCGGGACCAAAATAAGATTTCAACCCACTTGCAGTTTTAATATCTGTAAATATCCAATATTTGATCAGTTGAAGTAATTAAGTTTTGTTGTTTATTAAGTTTGGTTTTTCCACATCGGTAAGGTGTAAAAACTTGCTGAAAATCGAAATTAGTCGAAATGCATGGTTAGGGCTTCTGCCTCATAATGTGAAATTCCCTGGTTTGATTCCAATGTTTAATATGAACAATCTTTTATAAAAAGAACAATGTTCAGTGTTTTGGACATCGATCTACACATTTATATTTTTTTTCAGCAACACGATGGATCGACGTACATAATTCTTTTTCCGAAACTGGCACACTTGGTGGTTCATTCTAAATCCAGCGACCAATAAAATCCATTTTAAGATTTCTTCAACCAACAAACGCCGTATTGGATTGTGAGCAGGAATGAGATTTGCGCATTAGAAACAGAAAAGTGAAGAAAAAGAAGGTTCGGCACTCTGTCGGGTCTAAACCTCATCGTCTCTTGTTCTCACTTCGATCTGTTATCGCACCTTTGAGCAGAAATCCATCCAATTAGCTTGTTGCTTTTTCAACCCCCGAACGCAGCTTATGGTCCTTTTCTTTTCTCACATGGGATGTAAAAGGTGCGTAATGCATTTGCAATGAGAAGCGATCACGCGGGGGGGCTGTTCAGCATGCTGGTCTCGCATTGGAGGGGGCAAAGGACCGTCGGCGTTCACACTTGTTTGATTCATCGCGCATATGGACAACAACGTTGCTGCCTGCTAATGGTGATCCACCTCACTGTTGTACAGTATCTTTAGCTTATAGAAACCTTCTTATTTTTTTCTAATTTCACATTTAAATTTTTGTTTCTTGGATTTTAGATTTAATTTTAATTTATCAAAGTGATAATTTTTTTTTTTTTAATTTATATTTTTGAATTTTAGGATTTTGTACTTTCTTTCACACTTTGGATAAATTGCCAAAAAAGATGTGAATTTATAAATGATGTGAAGTAATTGTTGATTAATATCTTTTTGTCATTTTTTGCCATTTGGATGAATAAAGTGTAAATAAACACATTGTAACCATGTGGTTTTATCTATACATGAAAATAAAGACACTAGTCGTATGACTCAAGCTGGTAAATCACAATTAGCAAGGTCGTAGCTTGGGGGCAATAGCTAATTTCGCGTCAAGTTCACAATAATCCGAAAAAGAAGGTTAAAATATAAACAAACATATATTTTGTTGTTTTGTTTTTTTTTGAAGAGTCATAGCAAAGTCATTTTTACTGGATTTTCTACCTCGAGTCACTTATTATATTTTTATAATATATAAGCAGAATCCGGGGGCTCCTGATGTTAATTCATAAATTAAATAGTTAACACGCTGGGATCCTTGTTCCGAAATCTCACAATAGTTGAAAAGCTGCGAAAAAAAAGGCACGCAAGACCAAATTCAAGTGTCAATAATATTTCCAGGTCTTGCTCAGTCGGGGAACAGCGCGATGTCTACCAAAGAATAAAAAGAAAATAAAACATGCCGGCTTATGTTGACAACATAAAAAAAAATCAAATCAATCCACGCACAGACGAGAAAATGTATCAATGTGAAGTGTCGGGTGTCCAGACAAAGTTATTATTCTGAAGTATGTTTCCCAGCCAGGTTCTTTAAACTGAACTGCTAAGACGTGGGTTGTAACATTAAGCATACGATTAATTAAAAGTGAAGGTGAACGCAATCAAAATGTCAGTTATAATTAGCTGTGTATTTTAAAACCACACACACACACACACACACACACACACACACACACACACACACACACACGAATGCAACAAGTAAACCTGTTAAAATATCTTCAGGGAAGCAATCTACATTTTCCCTATTTTATCGTGCAGGTCCATGTCACCAGTTACGGGAGAAAACAAAGCACAGGTCACTGGATATGATAATAGAAATAAAAATATGAAGTAAAGAAAATATGCCGTCGGAGGGGAAAGTTCCCACCGAAACTGACTTGGGTACCATTTCGGGTAAAATTCCGAATCTAGGAATGACTCAACTGCTGCGCCTAACAGTCTCGGGGGGATGTAAACAACAGTTATGATAATTTAATTGGATGCAAAATAAGTAAACACCCCTGAGTGCAAGAGAAGTCATCAAACAAATTTGATCAAACACGAAGCGGGGGGTGGAATGATATTCTGCTGTCAGGATTTGACAAGTACTTGCTGTGTAAAACTAGATAAAGTAAAGATTTAACAAGGACATGTAATAGAAAATCTGGGAAAATTGCGTTTCCATTCCTGTGCTGTCGAAATCTTACACGTGTTGTTGCTTCTGTTTTCCCTCTATAACCCAATTTTGGACATTCTTTTGTCTCAGATATTATGGATATTAAGAATTTCATTAGTTCTCCCAGAAGCAGTGCACTGCACTTCTACTGAATTGGGTTTGGCTTAATGTAAGCTTCATATACTCAAATGTGCCTGCTTCTAAGCAAACATTGATGGTTGTTTTTAAGAAAATAAACACCAAAGGTATATGGGGGTGTTTGGCGATGGCTTTTATTTTCTATTTATTTTTTGCAGTGCTGCTTCACCTTGGCCAGATAAAGGAAATCGTAAAACAAATCTAATTATTTCCGGCAAAGCGAGGGTCCGTTTCCATTTGCGAAGGTCACTGGGGTCATTATCGAGCCTTGCTCATGATAATTATCTGAGGCGTTTTCCAAATAAGCAAGGTTAAACGTATCTTGATGAAAACGGACGGTGGCTAAATTCACAGATAAAGCAGAAGTGACTGCTGTGACCACGCGGAATAATGATGTGATTGAAAAAAAAAATGGTAAATGAGTCCTAATTTTTCCTCAGGGAGACTACATTTCCTGCCAGCGATACGCGCTGTTCCGGCTCCTTGGAAAGGAGTTTTCTTCCTGTTTGACACCTTGAGGGAACCTTTGTAATTGGCTGTTTTTTCCGCAGCTATCTAACGCTGTTGGAGGACTGGGCGGTTTCCCCTCAAACAACCCATTGGTGACATGTCTGACTGATGAACAGGTGGCTCCGTGGCGACCTCACGGGTAAACACACGGAATGGCTGGGGCTGGGGGGTATTAAAGTTGTGTGACGACGATAGAAATCGACCCCCGGGTTCAGTCCGACGGTGATACCGAGCGGCGGCTGCGGTAAAACAAGAGGAATCGCCGTCGCCGCTGCTTTCACTGGAGAGACAAATCCGAGAGAGCTATGACATTCCACGTGATCATGTCTTCACAGGCAAGTAGAGGCTTGTATTGTTCTTTATCTGCTTTATTTGGCTTGGATCCCATTTAAGAAATGGTGGGGTACGCTTACAAAGGCCAATTGCAAGGACACTAAGAATAAAAGATAGATTTCGGGGGTTCGGGGAAAAAAGAAACCCTAAGCTTGAGGGGTTAACATTTCATGACAATGTGGCAAAACTGCTGGTAAACCAATTCCCATATTCTCAATTTATTATTTTTAAAGTTTTTGAATGGTTAGGATGAATTTTGCTTCTGTTCACTTGAAAGTTGACTAATGGCGAGTTGTTGTCAACTCTTGTCAGCCTTTGACCGACCGGACGAACAACAGTAGGAGCAGGAAGGAAGCATAAACATTAGAGATCTTTTAACTGACGGTGAAACTGATGGCAAATTGTTGTTTAAAGCACAAAAGAAAAAGACTTATTATTTTTGAAGCTGCAAAGAAACAAAGCATCTGGTTGAAATCAAGTAGCAAGGTGTGAGGGATATTTATTAAATAGCTGTATCTAGAAACCGATTTTCCTGTAATTACTGTTTTGAATCAATCGAGATGGTTCATCCACGCAGAGCATTGGGATCTGTAAGAACCTGCTGAGGTGGACACCGGCACCACCAAACACCAGACTCTGGAGATCATCAGGTGTTTGAGTCCCGGTAATACTAGAACTGACAGATTTCACTGTATAGCTAAAACCGCCATCGGGGTAAAATTTACCCGCTAAGTGGACACATTGATTTTCAAAGTGCACGGTTTGTTTACTTAGCAACCTTCCAATCATCACAAAATAGATCCGAATGTTCTGGATTTGTTGTCTCCTAGCGCCAGTCTCGTTCCCGAACTGCGCCATCTTTTCTGATTGTCAAATCCATTTTTTACGTTTAATTGATAACTTTGAACAGCTTTGATAAGAATGAAAGGACAATTTGGCAACTTTCACGATCAGATGCATTTGTGTGCAGAATAATCTAAGTAAGCTAGTTAAAGCTAGTTTGGATGATCACATGACCAAAAAGTAGACGTCAGATTGCGGTAAAATGGGCGAGTGGAGGGCGGGAGAGAATGACTTTCCCCCGTCTTTCCATATCGCAGTTTACTTTATGATTCAATGAGCAGTTCTATCAATAACAGCAGTAGGAAAAATGTTACCGTGGCAACATGCAATGTTTCAATCCATAAGCGTGAAACGGATTGCACAAACATCACCATGTTCTTTACGCTGGTACATTTTACCCCACTGGTGCTGTTGGGGTTAAATAGTTATTTCTAAAATCTGGCAGGAGAATTTTAAATTATTCAGAGATGGAAAAGTCAAAGACTAGAAGGGGGAATTCTGATATTTCATGGAAATGGTTAAAGTTACATACAGTTAGAAAACAGACACGGGCAAATTTGACCTGTTGGGCGGTTCTGGCAATAAAGTTAGCTTAATAATTCATAACGTCCTTTCTTGATCACTTGCACGTGATTTGAATTTTTAAACTTTCAGAATTTCCCCGTACTGGCCGGATGCGTAAACCCTCAGGATCGAACCTCAGCAGACCCTGTCGCGGTCGATCTCGGTGGTTGAGTAACACAACATTAGCTGTGCAACGCTTAGCAAAAACATGATGCAGATGCAGGACATTGGTAAAATAAACAAATAATAATAATAAAAAAAAAAAAAGACATAAAGAAGAAAGTAGAGATACCAACCATGAGCTGCAGGTTCAGTGCTGGGCGCAGTGTCTGAGCACACAGGGAGGTGGTGGAGGGAGGTGTGGTACAGGAGAAACGCATGCAAATAAAGGAGAAGGCGGGAGTGGGGGGGGGGAGGGAAGGGAGGAGAAAACAAATGACACCCATAAGCAAGCATTCAGAAGACCAGAACATGACAAAAGACACAAGGCTTGAGGGAAATCAAAGCAACCAAAGGCAGTGCAGAGATAAACATAAGCACGCACACGTAAGTGCACGCACGCACACACACACGCACACACACACACACACACAAGGACATACGCTTACAACATTGTTCACACTGGACTTTACTGGTGCAGGAGATATGAACCAGACCATTATCACCAGCCTGAGCGGCAGCAGCAGCAGCCTGGAGGAAAGCCCAGCTGTCGGGAGGAAGGACGCCGCCTGAACATATAACCGCTTGAAACACACTTTTTTGATTTGGATTTTTTCTTTTTTTTTTTTTTTTTTTTTTTCAAATTTAAATTTTGAGTGAGCCCAGCCGCTGCCAACGGGGCAGCCGGCGAATATCAGGGAGTCCAAGAAGTCAATCCGACTGTGAAAATGAAAAAAAAAAAAAAAAAAAAAACTTCTGCTGTAGTTTTAGGTGAAGACTTTTGGGTTGTGAAAAATGCTGCCGGAGTTTAGCCCTGATTCAGGAGCGGGTTTCAACAATTTAAACAGTATTTACAGAAAAAGAAGCTGCTCATCTAGCAGGTCTCTTAAGACCTGGCTGACTATAAAAAATAAAATAATACTTAAAAAAAACATTGCCTACATTGTCTTAAAAGGAAAAAATAAAGTCGCCTGCAGTGAATCAGGAGATACTGCGAGTTAAGATTTCAGAGACTTGGATTAGATCTGTAATCCAAGATAAATGACTGCTGGCAGTGTTAAACCCTGATTCCCGCCTCTAACTCTTTGAATAGAGTATCCCCTAAATTAAGCAAATTATGTATAAGGTTAATTTTGCAGTTTATTTTACAGCATTTAAAAAAAGGTTGTTTATCTCGGTGATGATCTTTGAGTGATTGTTTTGAGAAAATTTTCGATACAGGTGAGAGCATGGATTTCTTACCATCACAATATCACCATAACAATTATAACCGTAACAACCCAATCCAACTTAATATCTGCAAAAAAACTCATTTATGATCATATCTGATCATCACAGCGATTTTACAAAGAACGCTCCCCATGTGTCTAGTGGAGATGAAGAGGCCTCTTGGAGAAGAAGTGAAAAAAAAAATCTCAGTCTGGTTGCCACGCCGACAACAATTTGACAACGATTAACCACGACCTATATGACAGAGAACCTTCGCAGACACATTCTCGTATTTCTATGATTTATCGATTCTTCCCCGGCGAGGACGTTCGCGGGAAGCTGTTAAAGCTCGAGAGCGGACTGGATTGGTCTCCCTCAAAATGAACCACTCTGAAGATGTAATGGTTAAAAAAAACATAAATAGATTAAAAAATAAGGGCTTTAAGCTGAAACAAGCCCTTCCTCCACCTGGCCGACCGCAGCACAAAGTGGATGTGATTGCCAGACTGCACGTTTCAAAATGTTACAAAAATTGGACACGGCCCCGTCTTGTTTCTGCCGCCCGAAAAGACAGATTTGACAAGCACTTAGTTTGAAGGCCGACTTCTGCTGTCGAGATTCACGGGAGCTACATCTGTTCCGCGCAGCAGCCTCAAACCGGCGTCTCTGTCCGCATACATTCAGGACAACTTGGGAGTCTTACTATACCTGTACATGTTGCTCAATCTCAATACTCAAACATTCATGTTAATTGGCGGCTACTTAGAGAGCGCTTTCACACCTTACAGTTTGCATGCAAGCCCCTAAATAAGCCACAGGTAACAACCCGGGGTTCAGAATCTCGCCTGAGGACACTTCGACGTGCAGGAGGGGGATTTAAATTAATCGAGTAATTCATTCATTAATTCATTCATTTATTCAGTTTCTACTCTGCCTATGCTAAAGGTGGGATTCAACCTAAACAAGGGTGCTAGTTTATGACAGGGACGCATTTAGAGACTTACAACCATTCAGTCTCTCATTCACTGGTGACTTGATATCAAAGTTAAAATCAGTTTTAATGTCAATTTCTCCACATGTCATGGACATACAGAGGGATGGAGAAAACATTCTCACAATCCTATTGGTAACATGAAATTAACATAATAATAATAATAATAAGAGAGTATAAATGAGCAGTGAAGTGCACTGTTACATTAAACAGTAAACATTAAACCATAAGGTATTGGAGTCAAACTCAAGGCTCACGGGCCAAATCCGGCCCGCGGTTGGATTATCTTTGGCCCACAGGATGATATTTAATTACACTTAAAGTTGGACCGCTGATATGTTGCAAGCACCACTAATACTACAAGTCCCGCAATGCACTACAAGTGCTGTGGCGCGTCAGTCGGGTGCCGCAAGCACGAGCCTCACCCGCTCACCTTTTCTGAGTTACCTGTTGTCAACTGTCAGCTGCCCTTGTCCCCCAAAAAAATGGCTAGACAAAAGATGGACTTTGTCAACTGGGGGTTTCAAGAGGTTGGAGGCAGAGTATATGATCGCAGAGAGTGGCGATACTTCTGATGCTGCACAGCTGTTGATTTTCATCCGTGGAGTGGACTCAGAGGGACTTTTGGGGTTAAGATCAATGCATGGCACAACTAGTGGAATATTTATCTTTGAAGAAATATGCGTACGCGTAAATGAAATGGGCCTGCCTTGGGATAAACTTGGGGATGCTGACAACAGATGTGAGGTCAAAAGAGTGGACTGACGGGCAGGATCCAGGAGAAAATGCGTTAGGAATTACTGAGAAAAAGCTACTTTTCGGAGCATGTTCTCATCCCAATGCGTCAACCGCCTGACGAACGTTGGCGGTTTCCTTTCGTATCACATACTGACACATTACGATCCTCTGTCTCCTCATTTTTCAATGGACCTGGAGCGTCATGTTTACATCAACACTTGAATTTCTCTCTATACTTACGAAAATAAAAGCGGAGTTAGTATTTTGCACGTTTGTGTTTTAAAGGAAAAATCGCGTCGCTCCATCTGACACGACACCACATGAGGAAGGGGTGCCCAGTGTGCCGGTAAGTGACGCGTGGGAATGTGTCGTCGAAAAATTAGGAAAAAATTAGAAGCTTCTCCAAGTTTGTCGGTAAATGACGAAAAGGGGGCGCCTCATGTGTCGATATGTGACGCAGAGGGAAGCTTCACATTTCGTCAGGCAATTGGCCCATTGGGATGAGAATGTGTTACTTATAGAGCCATAAGAAATAAATGCAACTGATTTTTTTTTGTAGTTAATGTTGTTGTTTATGGACAAGTATGTACAGGTATAAGCTTTGTCAGTTCAAGGTTCTAGCTTAGACTAGAGAGCATTAGAGAGCAGAAAACTGAGCTGTAAAAAGTTTCCTTTTTGTATTTTTTTCTTGCTATAACAAGGCATGTTTGATTTTTCTTTCAAGGAAATTCTTTTTTGGCTGTGGAATTTTTTTTTTTTTTCATTAGAAATGACCCTGGAAATGCTGCAGATAGAGCCATAAGAAATTTGTTGTGACTGATTTTAAATTTATTTAATGTTTAATTTTTTTGTAATAGCCAATTATTTAAATGCTTTCTCAGTTTCAGGGTCAATATGTGCAACGAGTTCAATTCAATAGGTTTTTCAATAAACATTGAACCACTCCGGACAACAACTTTTTAAATTTTGGCCCACTGTGCATTTGAGTTTGACACACCTGCTATAAAGTATGAAGTATAAAGTGCATGGAGATACAGATTAATATTTGAAGGGATGAGAAAGTAGCAGTAGAGATTTTTTTTGTGCACAGTTTAGTGCAAAAGTCAGTATTAAATACCATAATAGTATACCGAGACAAACAGCCATTCACCCATTCAGTCATGCCTTATTTTGACCTACAACCCTTCACTGTCTCGTGCAAATGTCATTTAGAGAAATACAATAATTATCTTCACACTTACCAAGTCATATAGACATTAATCCGTTCACTCTCTTGAGACATGTAGCAATTCAGTCTTTCATTTATTAATCATTTAGAGATATTCAACCATTCACCTTCTCATTCAGACATCAACGAGATATATAACCCTTCAACCTCTCATTAACCTCTCATATTGACAGTAATCCAATCACTCTCTCATTCACAAGTCAAATAGTGACAGGTTTATAATCTCATCCATCCATCATTTAGACACATTCAACCATTCACCACTCAACTTTTCATTCACACGCTGAGAGATATGTAATCATTCACCCGTCTGGGTAATTTAGGGTCTCCAATGGATTTCTTGCATGTATACTTATTTTCCATTTTGTACTTGATTGTAACAATGAAATACAACGTTCTGTAAATCGGCACCCGCGTTTCTTCGTTTTCCTGCATGTGACTAAAACGCAGCATGCAGATTGCAGCCGGGAAAAAAAAAAAATGAATGAATTAGCATTCACATTTTGATTCATTTTAAGAGTATTTCCGCTATGTAAGAAATTTGTTTGTTTTTGCGGTATCGGCTGGCGGAACAGTCCAAAGTATCTCCAGGCAGAAAATATTTGATCGTTTTGTCGGCGGCTGTCGATTTGACTGACATCCTGGCGTAACACGCGTGTCTCTGAGAGGCCACGTGGCCTGCCAACCGCCATTACCCTCATGGGTGTCGGCCACGCGGGGGGGGGGGCTCGATACGCCCGCCGCTGAGTGATTGCCTGTCCGTTTCCCGAGCACCCTCCGCACCTCGGATCCGTGTCTCGTTGCCATGCATCCCTCGAACCCTCTTGGTGTTCCGCTGCGACCCCGACATGCCGAGATAACTGCACGCCAATCATAATTATATTGGCAGAAATGCATTAGGTGGAACCCCGCGGCACTGAAAATGCCAGCGGGCCACCGGGTATCCCTGCTGGCTGCTGGATTACTTTTTTGTTACTTGTTTTTGTTTTTTGTTCTTTTGAAACATCCCTTTTCCCTTCCTGGGTTTGACTTTGCGATTTTGAACATTTCCCAAATTTCCTTTTGCATTTTTAAAATATGACACAAATAAATGCAGATTTTCTTTTCAGTACAGAAATAAATTACTACGCTTCATTTGTTTTTTCATCGTAGCAATTCGGGATGGATAATCCTAACAGATGTTTTTTTTTTTCCTCTGCCCCAATTTCAGCCATTATTTTTTTATAAATCCAATAAAGTTTTGGTTGCCGTCTGTTTTCACTCCAAGGCAAATTACTCTCAAAAGTATTTTCTCCTCCCGAGTGGTTTTCCAGATGAAGCATGGTTAAAAACAAGCTGAACCACCGTTGCGTCCCCTCGTCATTCATTGAGATTATATAGTCTAATCTAGCGGAATTGTTTTGAGCCCATAAATGGAGACCATATCTGTGCAAACACCAATTCCAAAATAAGTTGGAACGATTTATAAAACGTAAATAAAAACTAATTCTGAGAGCTCTGAAACCTGCGTTGATGCTGCTTCATAGATTTGTAAGCTTCACCGGCAAAAAGCACTAATGCCATTCCATAGACGCAGGCTTTTGAGCTGTCCACCTCTGGACAGACCTTCTCCTTCTAAGTCCAATGGACACGGTGTCCTTGGTCCAAAAATTTTCAACGTTTTAATGTCAACGAATTTCAACGTTTTGACTCAAATGACCACAGAAGTCAGTTTCTGTCCTTATTTAAATCAACATTTTAGCCCTGAAGATGTAAGAGCCTGAAGATCGCAAGCATACAATTTTGGCCCCATCCCCTCGCGCATAGACTCCCACAGATTCCTCGAATCGTTTGATCATGTATTGAACATTAGATGGAGAGATCTTCACTGTTTTCACCGGTTGACCTTGAGTAGGACACAGTTTGAGTCAGATTGGTGAGCCTCTGCCCATCCTTACATCACTGGAAATACCCCTTCACATCCAGCTATGTTACTGACCTATCATCTCTTCTGCTTTCCCTTTGAGTCGCCACCTTCATGGGTCGCAATCATCTTCCTCCATCTAACTCTTCTTTCACATCAACTAACTTCATGTCCACTTTCCCTGCATCCATCAATCTCCTCTTTGGTGTTCCTCTAGTCTTCCTGGCACAAACTCTTGGATTTGTGCCGGTAACATTTCATGCCTTTTGTTGTCTCCCGTCCAACATTTTTGGAACCAATGCCATCAAATTCAAAATGAGCCAGTATATTGAAATGGAAAACGTCTCAGTTTCAACATCTAACATATCATTTTGTTCCATATGAAATAAAAATATCGGCTGATAATATATATTTTTTCATTTCATTTTCATTTTTTTAGTTATATAATATTTGGGACTACCAGCCATCTTTCACATCTGTGACGCCGGTCCAGGTTATGTAAACTCAACGGCTTGATCGCATAATACCAGGAATGAGTAAACATGGAGACTGTTTACCTCATTTCCTTTTTAAGCTCAAAAGAAAAGTTGCGGACACCCCTTTTTTTCTGTCTGATGTTTATTGTGGCCAGATTTTGGCAAGAAAGAATTGAAATCTGCTCAGACCTGCGGCGAGGTGAAATTGTGAGCAACTCTGGGAAAAGCCATTTTTATTTTTTGGCAATCTCACTGAGTGGATTAATCTGTGTTGGTGCCTAATCTCAGCAGAGAAATATAAGCCCCTTTATTTTTATATATATATTTAGTATCTGATCGTCTTTTTCTCCCACCGTGCCCAGTTTTTGTCTTAATTGAGGGTAACATGGGGATTCGTACACCTTCATTTTTGATCAGTTTTTCACTCTTCCTTTAATGAATGAGCCTCTCTGTGGGGACTCTCCATGTTCTCCCCCATGTCTGAGTGGTTTCCTACAGCTTCTCAGGTTTTTTCCCGCAGTCCAAAACCCTGCAGGACGTTCATTCAAAACCTGACTTAGCCAAACACTTTGAATTAGGGGGTGAATGTTTGTTTGTCTCGATATGATAAATGAATGAGAGGATGAATAGCTGTATGATTATATGAGTGGGTGAATAGATGCATGTCTCTATATGACTTGTGAGTCAGTCAGTCAGTGTGTGAGTGGTTATACATTTCTGTATGACCTATGAATGAGAGGGTGAATGGCAGTTTGTCTATATGAAGTATAAATGAAGCAGTGAATGGCTGAATGTGTCTATGACTTTTGAATGAGCAAGTAAATAGATGAATTGCTCTATGTGACATAAATGAGAGATTGGGTGAATGGTTATACATCTCTATGAATTATGAATGAGAGGGTGAATTGCAATAGGTGTCTATGACTTGTGAATGAGAGAATGAATGGCTGCATGTGTCTAAGTGACTTGTGTGTGAGCAACTGAATATATGCATATTTCTATATGACACTTGAATGGTAAAGTGAATGGTTGGTCACTATATGACTTGTGAAGGAGTGAATGAATAGCTGCATACCTCCATATAAGGTGAGAATGAACAAATGAATGATTATATGTCTCTACACATGGCTCCGTGTTCAGCCAATGACGGCCAGGATAGGCTCCTGCATGCCTGCAACTCTCACTTCAGGTATAGATAGTGAATGAATTAATGAATTTCAAAGATGACTGACTCACCCGGACAGAAATAAATAAATCAAGTAAACCTTTGTCAGAATGGAGCTGAATATTTACACCAAATCGGGACAGAGCGCCATGCTGAATCGGTCTCATGTGATAGGACATAAAATTGTAAATATTTTTCCACCCCTTCATGCAAATGGTGACGGTTGAGTCACCAGATATGAAAAACTAATTCTAAATGAAACAGTGCAAAATGGTTGTTACTTCTAAATGATGTCAAGTATCACAGTTTGATCTTACTAATCTTACTTTACATAGAGTAAAAGCAAACGTAACCATTCATCCCTCAGCTGATTCGAGTTTCTTGTTGATTTAAAACAAATAAATTATTGTACTGCGCCTCTTTTCAAGGCGCCTTAAATTTGCACGGCTTTCAATTGGAGCGCAACATCCTGCGAGGGAAAATTTTACTTGGTAACAGATTTGGGAAAAAAAAGTTAAAAAAAATAGTTCGTTTTGTTCCGGTTGGTTCCCTCAAGAGGTCTTGCTTATGCAAAGAAAAAAAAAAAAGATTTAAAAAATACTGCTTTGCTACTTGGGACTACTTCCTACATCTAAATTCACCCATTGCTATTGGTCACCTTCTAAATAACTTTCTACCTTTTTCTTTTTTTACCCCATGATGCACCAATCTCCCCCCGCTCACGATGTAAAACCGATCTGCGTATCAGATACCAGTGCAGCCATCCTATCACCTCCTGGCTCCGCTTTATAGCCTTCTCCTCTAATACCTTCGAGAAGACAATATAATTCCACATTAAGAAGATGTGTTTGGCTCCAGACAAGTGTTTTCCATGATGCACCGCGCCATAATATCAATGACGCTCTCTCGGGGGCCTTATGCCACATGACGGCATGTTATGGTGCCGCGATTGACCTTAATCGAATTAGTTATAGCTGGCTGGCTCCAATTTCAAAATGGACGTGGACCGGGATGGAGAGGAGTGGGAACAATAGCGCGCATTATGCGGCGCGTTGAGTGTATTTGTTACTCGGGGAATGTCGAAGCGGAGGCAGCGTAAAGTCGCCTGCGCCAGATGGTGTTTATGTAATTTAAGACCCTGACAAACGCGCTGGATATTTATTTCTCTTCCCTCTCTGCTCCCCGCATGTTCCATCGTCCCGTCTATATAGCAGGGTTTAATCATCGCCGCCGTTTATGGCCTTCTGTGAATTAAGAGCGATGCCGCAGCACGTCTGATTGTTTTATCGGAGTCAGATTCGATGAATTCTCTTGGTTCGGACATTAAATGCCATTGTTCGCACGGTGGGGCGAAATTAATTGCCCGAGAATAATCAAGTCCCAAAGAATTGCGGGAATTGGTCGAAAATATGCATATTATTTTTAATTGGAAGAGGATTAAAACAAGAAAATCTTCTACAGGTTACCTTAATAGTTGCTAAAACACATACTCTTGAAAATCTATGAGACATTGATCCAAAGAATTACATTAGTTTATATATGTATTTGTATATATATGTATATATGTGTGTGTGTGTTATAAATGAATAAATAAATATATATATTTATCAATATACATGTCTACTATATATATATATTGTAAAATTTCAGTAAAATTAAATAAAACTAAATTAAAAAAAGCATAAAAATATATATACATACACACACACACATATTCATGAAATCACCTTAAAAGTTATCCAGACAGTAATAAAAACATTCAAATAATAAGACCTTGAAAGCGGCACAAAAATGTACCAAAAATGTGTGTCAAATTATTTATAAAGTTGTGAAACTAAATACTCCATTATTTCTTCATTAACTATCCCAGCTGTCATTGGACAAGACAGGTTTCCCCCTGGATCCATTTCGGGGCCACATATAGATTTTTATTCACACGTTTCCTACAACCACTCACTATCTTATTCACACTTCTGGGCAATTAAGGCTCTCCAGTGAATGTCCTGCATGTTTTGGGACTGTGGGAAGAAGGAGCTTAGAGAATCCAGAGGAAATCAAATGGAGTTATAGGGAGACTCATGGAGACAAAGGTCAGAATAGCAACGGGGACCTTCTTGCTGTGAGGCCGAAGCGCTACCCACTACCCCGTCGTGCTGCTACAAACAAAATAGACAATCCTTAATAGAGATCGACCAAATTTCGCCTCGTCGAGAAATTACACCGAAATTACATCCCATACTCGGTTGTTTTCCTCCAAAGTTTCGTCCAGATTGGGGGCATTGGTCACCATGCTGAATTGACCTTGTGATTGAACAAAAAAAATCTCAAAAAAATTTCTGCTCTTTTATGTGAATAGTGACGGTTGAGTCTGATTCCAGTGAGTGAGATGGTGAAAATATTGAATAAGGCAAAAGAAAATAAAAGTGCAATATGGATGTTACTTCTCAATCAAGTTTCAGAGTTTAACCTTGTAAATTATAAGCTGACAAGACCATTCTTCCTGCTGTTGATCAAGTTTCTCGTTGACTTAAAAACAGATATATCATTATAACATTAACAATTATCACATATAACATTGTACTGCCTCTTTCGAGGTGCCTAAAAATGGCTCGTCCTTCAATCTGAGTGCAACGTTCCTGCGAGGAAAGATTTTACGGGGTAACAAGCTTTGAAAAATAAATAGATAAAGAGAATTGTTAAAAAAAAGAAAATGTTCCGTTCTCTTTCCGGTTGGTTCCCCTGTGCTTCACAAAAGGTCTTGTTTACACCCAGAAAAAAAAAAAAAAAGATAGAGGACTTCTGTCCCTGAAGAGAGAGCGGATATGTTTCCTTTCATACTCATGGAAATGGAAAAAAAAAAAAAAAAAAACAAGACTAAAAAGGTATAGGGCGCCGGACATTAGGGGAAAAAGATCGTTCTGCGTTTGTTTCTTGAAGGCGTTGGGAAACGTAACTGTAAATGGAAATTGCTGACATCTCCTAATAACGCCGGCTACAGGACGGATTTCTGAAAACATCAATTTTCGCCACCCTTCCAACCCTGGCAAACACTTAAAAGCCAAGTGTTTGGGGGGGGGAGGGTGCTCTAATAGATTTTTTTTTTCAAAGTGCTCTATTCTGTCCCTCTAATGGGAAATTGATGAAAAAAAAAGAAAAAAAAAAACCCTCAATACCACTCTGATAGATTCATTTGGCAGTCTCCGATGTGCGGGGCTCGCTGTGAGTAAATGAAATCAACTGGCGGGGCGTATTACGGCCATATGAGCCTGCTGCCTTCAATCTATACACACAGTAATAACACAATCCCCCAGGCGCTTGGAAGCAAAGAGAGGACATCTGGCAGAAACTGTAAATGAGTTGTTTTGACCTGAAAATATTGGCGCTGCAGACGCCTGGGTTGGTTTTTATCAGGCGGAGCTGGAAGGGGCGGGGGGGTCTTGGATGGGGGTCCCGATGCCGCATGGGATTCGTGGCCGAGGTTGGAAGCGGTGGCGTCAAGAAGACCGCCCTGGACGGCACGTGATCGGCTGGCACGTCAAACACATTCTCACATTTAAAGCGACCGCTTCACGGAAATAAATGCGCGAATAAAAGTATTTTTGATTTTTTCGTAAAGTCAGTGTTTCTGTCAGTTTGCCAGAAAAGCTAATTCTACATATAACAATAAGACTGCAATGACAATACCGCATATGGAACTTTTGTAAATGAAAGGGTAAATGGTTATATGAATAATTGGGTGAATGGTTGTAAGTTTTTGCACGATGAAACAGCATCTATATGATGTAGAAATGAAAGAATGAATGGTTATATTTCTTTATATTACATCAATAATGGTTCTATGTCTCTATATAATGTATGAATGACTCAGTGAATGATTATACATTTTGATCTGACCCATGAATGAAAAGTTGAATGGCTTTATGTATCAAATTGACATGTGAATGAAAGGGTGAAGGCCTCTATATGTGGCCCTTTGGTCCTGGGAGACCCCGCCTCACACCCCGCAATCACTAGTGCAGGATGTATGCTTTAGATAATGAATAAATGAATAAATAAATGAATGAATATATGTAAGAATGATTACAATAATACATGACTAAATAGGGAAAAAGCTCTAGCCCCCCTGCATCCATTCAGGATAAGAGGTGCAGATGAATGAATGAATGAATGAATGAATGAATGAATGAATGAATTGGTTCACAAAAATAAGCTACTTATGTAGATTTTATGTGACCAGACTTTGGAGCAGCCGATCCTGTGTGCTTGCGTATTTTTCCATATTCTTTATTCGCCCCTGTTGGAGATCTGGACCCAAGGTCTGTCCTTTTTGGTTTTATCTCATTGCCAAAATTTTTTACAATAATAAATCTAAAAAGGACAATGAAAATAAAAACTGTTTCCCAAATTACTTGAGTTGACATGCACAACACTTTGCAAGAAATCTGACAATGCTGCACAAAAAGTTGGCCAAAAAAAGAAAAAATGAGAGAAAAGACAGGAAAGTCATCCGGACATCCTTCATGAATTATCAACGACATTGTTATAATAATATTTTTTTTCATCAGCCTGGTTAACAGCTCGTCAAATTTTGGAGATTAAGTGTTTTTCAGTAAATGTGAAAAAAAAAATTCAACGGCGCAGGCACGCAGACGTCACTCAGCCGATAAAATCCTCCATTTACAGTCGCAGGCGACTCGGGAATGAGGGTGAGCGATCCCCGTTAAGAAGCACTTGAGCTCAGCTGCTCGGAGAAGAGCTTAAAAGGAGGTCTGACCGCAAAGGTGAAAAAGTAAAGAGAAAAAAAAAAATGGAGAGTTAACGTTGATGGTTAAGGTGGTTTTGTCAGGGTGGGGTGGAACTCTGTCCACCTTAGCAATGTATTATATGTTTGAGTGCTAGTGTAACTAAACCATATATTATATTTAAAAAAAATCATTTTCATTATATATCATTATATTCATTATATTCATCATTATTCATTATTATTATTATTATTATTATTGTTATTAATGCAAAAATACATCATCAATAAATATTGTTAAGATATTATCATCTCTAATAATCTGTAGCAACAACAACAACAACAACAATAATAATGACAATAATAATAATAATAATAATAATGATTTTCCATCCATCCATCTTCTGGTGCTTATCCTGCACCCTATCCCAGATTTCATTGGGCAAGAGGCAGGATACACCCTGGACTGATTGCCAGTCAGTTGTAGGGCCACATACAAAAATAGACAACCATTCACTCACTCACTCATTCAGAGCACTTTTCCCAATTTCTTTTTTCCAATTAACCTGCTGCATGTTTTTGGACTGTGGGAACAAACTGGAGAACTCGAAGGAAACCCACGCAGACACGGGTAGAACATGCAAACTCCACACAGGAAGGTAATAATAATAATGATAATAATAATAATAATAATAATAATAATGATAATAATAACAACATTAAGATGATTCGAAAGAGATTGAAAAATAAAAGAGTGAGGCTCCTTAATTTTTTTTTTATTATTATCATTATTATTTTATTTTTACTGATGTATATCTTTATTATACAACAGATGCGTTGGTTTAGCTCCTCACCTATGAAATAACCAGTGGCAATGCATTGATGCATTATCTTGATTTGGTACACTCATGCCTGGATGTACACTTTGCTCCCAGGGTCTTGGCCCTTTTTGCGTCCCCAAGGTCTCCCAAAAATGGGCTAGTGACTCCATTTATTTAGATTAGCATATATAAATATATATGTATGTATATATACGTATGTTTATATGTGTGTGTATGTATTATTCATGTAAGCATGTTTGTATGTATCTATTTTTTCTCCTGGGGTTCTCCAGTTACCTCTGACAGTCCAAAAGCACGAAAATAGGTTCACTAGGAGCCTCCTCGGGATAGGGGGAAGATATGAATTGAATGCTCATTCATTCATCCATTCATTCATTTTCTAACACTTCTCCTGCTCTCAGCATAAAGTGTATCCTAGCTGTTAGTTGGTGAGATGTTGGGTTCACCCTTGATTGATCATGGGGCTGCATAAGGTGATGCATGACCATTAACTCTTTCACTCATGATATTGAAAACTACCATCATTCACTCATTCATTCACACATCTGTATAACTTAAGGATCTGCAATGAACCTACTGCAAGTTTTTGGACTGTAGGAGAAAACCACAGAATGTGGAGTACTTTGATGGAAAGTGCTCTCTTATATTAATTTTCATTTGCATTTATTATTTAAATGATTTCTTGACATCTCAATCTCTATTCAAGCTAATAAGTTGAACATGAGTTATCAGGCTATATTTTCTCATCCAACCTCTTTTGTGAAATATAATTTGGCCTTTCTCTAAAACCGTAATTTCTGTCTTAAACAATGATGCCGCTAATTTAAGAATTTCGGGGGGGCTAACAAGCTTCATGCCTACAAAATATTTAGCTGCGTCACATCGGACCAATGAAATTACTGTGAAAGTCCGAGGCTGTTCAATTCCGACTCTGAAGAAAACGATTTTAATGGTTTTAGTGTGCAGGAGGAAGACGAAGATAGCGATAAGCTGGAGTAGGACAAATGGGGATAGAAAATGGGTGGATGACTGGACTTGTCCATGTGTTATTTATTATTAATTTATTAATATAATAAAACAATTTATTTATTATAAATATAATAAAAACAAATTCATCAGCTGTATTACAGGCACTTTTCAGAAAAAAAGCATTGCCAATACATATTTGTGGATGTTACCGGTATGTAGTTGATTTAATTTTTTTTTTTTTTTTGTTTAACATATTTCTGTAAAAATATCTCCTGTTACAATGTGGACACCTGCAGCTTATAGACAAGTGCAGCCAATATTTGTGCATATATACTTATTTATTTATTTTTAGCTGGTGTGGCTTATCTCCAATGCACTCAAAAGTCTGGAAATAGTGGTTCATCCCTTTTTTCCACCTAGATTTTGTATTTTCAGCATTAACTCTGAGGATTCTGGGAGTTCCCTGTGTTAACCTGGAAGTTAATTGGCCTAAATATCTGTTGGAAAATATCCCTCTAACCCGACCAGTCCCTAACAAGAGTCTATTATTCTCAGACGCCAGGTTTGAAAATAAGGATGATAATACCACCAAACCTGCAGCATCAGTCAGGAGAGCAATAATCCAAATGGAGAAGCGTACACACTCCTCCAATCCGAGCCACTAAAAGCTATCAATCAGCTTGCATAGATAGCTTTTTTTTTTTTTTTTTAATCCAATCAGATGGCATAATCAAGCACAATGCCTGTGATTCCTGCCACCCTCCGGAGATTTGTTCCAATTGAGCGATCTGTCAGCGAGGCTTTGATTGCATTCGCGGCTCAGGCTGATTTCTGAGGCAAAAAGGAAAAAAAAAAAAAAGAAGTGATATTTTCTATCTGAGCCCCTTTGGAGATTTACCCTCACAATAGCCCCGGGTTTGGTTACTGAACGAGCGAGATAAAAAAAATTTTGCTTATTCCAAAAGGGGCCTAATTTGAGGCACTCATGTTCTGTTATTGTTGCCCACCTGGATTGTGATCTATAATTGACTTTATGAATGAGAGATGAGTTTCATATAAAAGGCGAGTCGTGTGTGTCTGTGTTGAATGAATGCTACAGAACAATTATCAGACTGATTCAATTACTCCCCCGTTTCATCACTTTCTAGGCTTTCCGTCCATTTGTTTTGTTTTTACGAGACCCTGCATATTCTGAGTATAGGGTTGATCAAAATCTAATATATATATATATATATATACACACACATATATGCATATATACATATACATATATACACACTATACACACACACATACAGTATATGTGTGTATTTGCATGTACAGTGGGGTAAAAAGTATTTAGTCAGCCACTATTTGTGAAAGTTCTCTCACTTAAAAAGATGAGAGAGGCCTGTAATTTTCATCATAGGTACACATCAACTCTGACGGAGAGAACGGGGGCAAAGAATCCCGGTTATCAGTATAAAAGACATCTTTCCACAACCTCAAACAAAATTGTAGACCTGCACCAGGCTGGGAAAACTGAATCTGCAATAGGTAAACAGCTTGGTGCGAAAAAATCAACAGTGGGAGCAATTATTAGAAAATGAAAGACATACAAGACTGCTGATAATCTCCCTCGATCTGGGGCCCCTGTGGGGTCAAAATGATCGCAAGGATGGTGAGCAAAAATCCCAGAACAACACCAGGGAACCTAGTGAATGACCTACAGAGAGCTGGGATCAAAGTAACAAAGGCGACCATCAGTAACACACTACAACGCCAGCGATTCAAATCCTGCAGTGCCAGACGTGTCCCCCCTGCTTATGCCAGTAAATGTCCAGGCCTGTCTGGAGTTTGCTAGAGAGCATTTGGATGATCCAGAAGAGCACTGAGAGAATATCCTATGGTCAGATGAAACCAAAATAGAACTTTTTGGTACAAACACTACTTGTCTTGTTTGGAGGAGAAAGAATGCTGGGTTGCACCCAAATAACATCATACCTACTGTGAGGCATGGGGGTTGAAACATCATGCTATGGGGCTGTTTTTCTGCAAAGGGACCAGGAGAACTGATTCATATAAAGGGCAGAGGGAATGGGGCCATGTATCGTTAGATATTGAATGAAAACCTCCTTCCATCAGGAAGGGCATTGAAGATGAAACGTGGCTGGGTCTTTCAGCATGACAATGATCCCAAAGACACTGGCCAGGCAATGAAGGAGTGGCTTCGTAAGAAGCATTTCAAGGTCCTGGAGTGGCCTTGCCAGTCTCCAGATGTCAGCTCCAAAGAAAATCTTTGGAGGGAGTGAAAGTCCGTGTTGCCCAGCGACAGCCCCAAAACATCACTGCTCTAGAGGAGATCTGCATGGAACCTTTTGAAGACTTACAGAAAATGCTTGACCTCTGTCATTGGTAACAAAGGATATATAACGAAGTATTGTGATGAATGTTTGTTGTTGTTCAAATACTTATTTTCCACCATAATTTGCAAATTAAGTCTTTAAAAATCAGACAATGTGATTTTCTGGAATTTTTTTCTAATTCTGCCTCTCATAGTTGAAGTGTACCTATGATGAAAATTATAGAAATCTCCCATCTTTTTAAATGGGAGACCTTGCAGAATTTGTGGCTGACTAAATACCTTTTTGCCCCACTGTATCTATGTATACATATATATGAATATATACTCCATATATACATGCTGTATAATGCAGTTTTTGGGGGGGCATGGGCCAGTGTCTCCCTGAACCGGTCCCAAGCCCGGATAAATGCAGAAGGTTTTATCAGGAAAGGCGACCGGCGTAAAACTTTTGCCAAAACCAAACATACAAATCAAACTTAATAGTCTCATACCAGATCAGTTGAGGCCCAGGTTAACAACGGCTGCCATTGGTACCGATGACCTACAGGGTACCAATGGACACTGGGCTTCTGTAGGTCAAAGAGGGAGAGGAGAAAGGTGTGTTTGGAAACAGAGAGAGAAGAGGAAAGGCAAGAGCCTGGGACTGAGAGTAAGGACTTTGAATATTGGGACTCTTAAAGGAAGGTCAGACTATGACGGGTAGAAAGTTTGGCGTCATGATGCAGAGAAGGAAGGTAGATATACTGTGTGTCCAGGAGACCAGGTGGAAAGGTGGTAAGGCTAGAAGCTTAGGAACAGACTTTAAGTTGCACTATCATGGTACTGACAGGAAGAGAATTGGAGTAGGCAGTATCTTAAAGGAGGAGTTTGTTGATCTGGAGGTGAAAAGAATGTCAGATTGACTTATGAGTCTGAAACTGGAAATTTAAGGTGTGATGCTCAATGTTGTTAGTGGCTTCGCCCCGCAGGGTGGGATGTGAGTTAGAGGTGAAGGGAAGTTCTAGAATGAGTAAGATGAAGTGATGCAGAATATCCCCAGAGATGAGACAGTGGTAATCAGTGAAGACTGCAATGGACATGTTTGTTCAGGCAATAGAGAGGTTGAACAAGTCATAGGCAGATTTGGTATACAGGATAGGAACATAGAGGGACAGATGGTGGTAGACTTTGCAAAAAGGATGGAAATGGCTGGAGTGAACGCTTTTTTCCAGAAAAGACAGGAACATAGGGGAACTTATAAGAGCAGAGGTAGGAGCAAACACATAGACTACCATCTTGTATAGACGAGATAACCTGAATGATCAGTGACTGCAAAGTAGTTGCAGGTGAGAGTGTAGTCAGACACCATAGGATGGTGGTTTTTAGGATGACTCTGGTGACAAAGAAGCTCAAGGACAAAGGCAGAGCAGAGGACAAAGTGGTGGAAGCTGAAAAGGGAGGAGTGTTGTATGGCTTTAAGAAAGGAGTTGAGAAAAGCTTCCAGAGGCTTGGACAACTACAGCTAATGTTATCGGGGAGACAGGTCGGAGAGTACTTGGTGTATCATCTGGAAGGACAGTAGATAAAGAGACTCTGTGATGGAATGAGGAAGTGCAGGAGGATATACACAGAAAGGGGTTAGCAAAGAAGAAGTGGGACACTGAAGGGACTGAAGAGAACAGACAGGAGCACAGGCAGATAACGGGTAAGGCAAAGATAGAGGTAACAAAAGCAAAACAAAGAGCGTACAATTACTTGTATGCTTGGCTGGACAGTAAGGAGGGAGAGAATGAGCTATACAGGTTGGCGAAACAGAGAGATAAAGATGGAAAGGATGTGCTGCAGGTCTGGGTGATTAAAGATAGAGGGAAATGTATTGACCCTTCCTAGAAGAGTGATGGGAAGATGGAAAGAATACTTTGAGGATCTGATGAATGAGGAAAATGAAAGAGAGGCAAGGGTAGCAGAGGTGACTATTGTAGACCACAAAGTAGCAGAGATTGAAGAGGATGAAAAGCGGAAAGACAGTTGGTCCTGATGATATACCCGTGGAGGTGTGGAAGTGTCTAGGAGAGGCAGCAGTAGAGTTTCTGACTAGATTATTCAACAGGATCTTAGAGAGTGAGAAGATGCCTGGAGAATGGAGATGAAGTGTGATGGTGCCCGTTTTTAAGAATAAGGGGGATGTGCAGAATTGCGGCAACTATAGAGGGATAAAGTTGATGAGCCATAAAATGAAGTTATGGGAAAGAGTAGTAGACAATAGGCTGAGAGCAGAAGTCAGTATTTGTGAACAGCATTATGGTTTCATGCCTAGAAAGAGTACTACAGATGCAGTATTTGCTTTGAGAATGCTAATAGAGAAATACAGAGAAGGCCAGAGGGAGCTGGCAGAGTAATATGTTAGACTAGTGTAGGACATGTATGCTAGCTGTGAGACAGTGGCGAGGTGTGCTGTCGGGGTAACAGAGCAGTTCAAGGTGGAGGTGGGACTCCATCAGGAATCAACTCTGAGGCCCTTCTTGTTTGCAGTGGTGATGGACAGTCTGACAGATGAGGTTAGACACTGAATCCCCATGGACCATGATGTTTGCAGTCAATTTCTATTTAGTGAGAGCAGCGAACGGGTTGAGGAAAGTCTAGAGAGGTGGAGTTATGCTCTGGCACTCAGGTACTAGGGGTCAACAGTCCAGAGCAGCGGAGAGTGTGGAAAAGAATTAAGAGAGGGGTTCAAGCAGGTTGGACTGTATGGTGAAAAGTGTCAGGTGTACTATGCAATAGAAGAGTATCAGCCAGGATGACAGTAAAGATGTACAAGAAGACAGTGGTGAGACCAGCGATCCTGTATGGCCTAGAAACAGTTCCAATGATGAAAAAACAGGAGGCAGAGCTAGAGGTTGCAGAGATGACGATGTTAAGGTTCTCTCTGGGAATGATGAGGATGGACAGGATCAGGAATGAGTCTATCAGAGGAATAGCATATGTCAGATGTTTTGGTGAGAAGGTAAGGGAAGCTGGACCAAGATGGTTCGCTCATGCACAGAAGAGGGATAGTGAATATATTGGTAGAGGGATGCTGGAATTAGAGCTTCCAGGCAAGAGGTCTAGAGGAAGACCAAAGAGAAGATTTATGGACATCGTGGGAGAGGATATGAAGGTAGCTGGTGTGCGAGAGGAGGATACAGAGAATAGGGTTAGATCAGGGGTCGGCAAACTTTTTTGCTCAGGGGTCGCATTGACTTTTAAAATCTGACAGATGGGCTGTTCATTATTAGATACAATTCATCCAAAAAAAAAAAAAAAACGCATTTGTTAACAGTACATATCAAACTTGTCTGACATTTGCTTTGAAAATAAAACTAGCTGGGTTTTGAAGGCTCTGACGTTTGCTTGCATTTCATGCACAAACTGTTTTTTCCCTTGTAGCTTTACGTGCAGCTCATTCATGTGTGCCAGTATGCCCACAGTAAAGGCTAAATCACAAAGCCAATCAGGGTTATTCAGCTCAGGAAAATTCTGAAGTAGCTCCAAAAATGAAATAATCTTCTGTTTGAGCTCCCACATTCATTGATCCAAACATTCAATCAATGACATCAAGTATGAATTCTGTACCAATCTTTAGTGGGCCGGATTAAAAAGACTAATGAGCCGGATGTGGCCCGCGAGTCATGGTTTGTCCACCCCTGGTTTAGATGGAGAAGGTTGATTCACTGTGGCAACTACTGTAGGAAAAAGCTGTAAGGACAAGAAGAAGATATATATATATATAAGGGCTGTATATGTGTATATACAGTATATATACTGAAATGTGTATGTGTTATAGTGTGTAGAAAAATATGTATATATACAAGTACATATATATGTGTGTATAGACGTATATACAGTTTATATATGTATATACACAGAGTACATTTATATGCATATACACAGTAGGTACATGTGTAATATACAGTGTGCCTATGTGTGGGATTAAAGTTGTCATTTTGTAATTTTCACGTGTTTCATTTTAAAATTATTATGAATATCTTTCCAAGATAATGTTCATCAATAAATGAGGGAATATTCATTCAATTCGTTCACTACCTATGGTGGGGATGCCACAGCCTATCCCACCTGTCAGGCGGGCAAAAAACGGTCGCCAGTCTCTTGCAGGGCCACACATAGAAACAAACAATCATTCATTTACTCACTCTTACTTACTCACATTTACTATATGACACATGTCATCGAGAGAAGTACAACCATTCACTCTGTCATACAACCGGGATCATTCCTGCTGTGAGGCAGAAATGCTAACCTCTATGCCGCCGCACCACCTGACAGACAAATAAATAAATAAACAAATAAATAGAAAGCTTATCGTCACTTTCCAGGCAGATCCTGGTCACGGAGAAACACATATTTGGAAATAAGACATCACAGCGCAGCCGTAGGGCTGGATTGATGGGGCCGCACAAACTCCAAGACTATTTCCATTTGTCATATTCTTGTGTTTTATAGCGCTAGAGTGAAGTTAATGTGTGTATATGGAGCATGGAGTGCCTCTGAACGCAACACTTTTTATATTTTATTATATCTATTTTACCTGTATAGCCAACCTAAAGCTATTTTGGTACCGTCATGTTCAGTAAATCAGTGGAGTCAGTTGTTTCCTTAGCCCTCAGTCAGAAAAGTAATAGGAAAAGAACATTTATTTTGATGGGCCCTCGGACTAGAAAGGCTTTCCTTCGTTATCATAATAACCAGCTGTTCACATGTTGGGGGAAAACTCTTCAAAGGTCCCAAATAACATTTAATCAACTTTGATAACATTAAACTGAAGTAAAAAATACAAAAGCAAAAGCAAAAGTTGCTATTGGAGATCATGGCCAGGAAACATATGGCTCTGTTGCTGCCTTGAGAACCTGGCTGATTGCTAAGAGCTAGTTAGCTTACCATGCTAATTGTAACAGTTGGATACCCTCAACCAAACCCCAACATGACTATTTTTAAATATGAGTCCAGAATAATATGTATGTGTATTACCTTGAAGCTATTACCATGAAAATACTAATATAGCCTCAATTGTATTCCTAGGCATTAGGTGCTAATGGTAGCATCTTCTTTGTAGAGTGATATTTAGCTCATCACCGCAGATGTCGGTTTTGTATTTTGATTGGATATGGACACTAACTGTGGCTGACATGACAACTAATAAATGCTAACACTAATTTAACTAATATTTGTCCACATTCATATAGCAAGTGAATGAGCAGCTCTCATTGTCAGCATAGGGTTTCTTTGTACAATGATGCTGTGTTTTAAGTATTCGTGATGTGTCACCATTATATCTCAAACAACAACGAGTTTCACAAGTCTATTACAAAGTTAGCATCAAACTTGTAATCAGATGTTATCATCAGACATCCACTTGTTACACCCAGACTAATATGAGTTGCAAGTGTTAGCATCAACTATGAGGTACAGATGCTATCATCTGACATCCACTTGTTAGAACAGGGCTAATGTACATTGTTGGTGTTAGCATCAACCTTGTGTTCAGATGTTTTTATCAGACATCCATTTGAAACAACTGTGCTAACGATTGTTAGTATCAACCATGTGCTATGGCTGTTATTATCAGTCATGGACATGTACTTGTTTGAACAGGGCTAACATAACTTGTAAACGTAAGCATCAACCATATGGTATAGATGCTACAATTAGACATCCACTTGTTACTCTTGGCTAACATATGCTGCCAATGTTAGCATCGCAAATGTGGTATGGATGGTATTATCAGACATCTATTTGTTAAAACAAGACCATAATACGTTGCTCATGTTAGCATTAACCTTCTGGTCTTTTTTTTTATCAGACATCCACTTGATACAATTGTGCTGACATCAGCTGTGAGTGTTAGCATCAACCATGGGATACGGATGTTGTCATTAGACATTAATGTGTTACATCCGGCTTACATAAGCAGCGTGTGTCACCATCAACCATCTGCTACAGATTTTATCCTCTAACATCCACTAGTTACAACTAGCTAAACATACGCTGCTAGTGTTAACATCAACTATGGGGTATGGATACTATTATATGTCATCTAATTGTTAGAAAAGGGCTAACAGATGCTAATGTTAGCACCAAATCTGCAGAGCAATTCGGTTGGTATCAGTAGCCTCACAGAAGAATATAAAGGAAAATCAAAATAATGAAAACACCAATTTAGCCGACACAGACTTGCAAAGATTCACACAACGTGGCTAGCTGCTCAGTGTCATCCGCTATGTGGGTGTAGTGCGTGGGTGTAGTTGGATGGAGATGCCGCGCAGGGATCCAGACCCCGTCCTGGGAATATTATTGGCTCCAGCAGAAGTGGTACGATCAGTCTGTTGCCGTCAAGCAGGTGGAGGAAGGCCGAGGTGAAAAGGTGATACTATACCTTGACTGGCTTCTGGTAGGGAGATGATGATGGTGGAGGTGGTGGGGGTGGTGGAGGTGGCGGTGGTGGGTAAGGGGGTGGTGGTGGGAGCATCTGGATGAGAAGACCAACACATGACGAACAAACAAAAAAAACACAAGGGAAGGAGGGGTGAACAAATGAATATAAAAAGCCATGGAGATAAAAGAAAAAAAAGGATGGTAGGTATTGCTGCTTGACACATGAGCAAACGCATGCTTAGAGTGTGTGTGTGTGTGTGTGTGTGTGCATGTGTGGGTGTGAAACAGAAAGAGGAGACTCAGTATGACAAATAGATTTCTTCTCTCCAAATGTGTCTGTTAACTTTCATCTTTTCAGGTATATATACACAGTATACACACACTCACACACACACATATATATATATATGAATGATATATACCAACTTTTACTTTTCTTTATTTCTTTATTTCTCTCCTTACTTATTTATTGATTCTATTCAATCTAATAACTACCTTATGATCAAAAGCCAGGCATATTTACTTAAGACCGCTGCCACCTATTTTTGGGGGTAATTACCCTTTAGATTGTTTTTTTTCATCATTTTAAATGACTTATTATTCTTTATTTTTCAAAAGAAAGTCTTTTCTCTTTAATTGTTGACTTTTCTTCCCTCCCAGCAATCCTTCCTGGATTAATTTTTTTAAATGTTTCCTTCTTTAAAGAAACTTACTTCTTTACCTAATCAATAATGAGACACAAATTAGTAATTTTCAACAGTTAATGTATTTCTAAGGGATTTTAAGGAGCAATCCCGAACTGTTATTATTATTATTTTATTTTATTTCCATCCATCCATCCATCCATCCATCCATCCATCCATCCATCCATCCATCTTCCATTTTTGGTTTATCCTGCACTCAGGGTCTTGAGGGTTCCTGGAATAATAATAATAATAATAACAATAACAATAATAATAATAATAATAATAATAATAACATTATTATTATTATCATTATATTTATTTATATTCATTTTTATTTCTATCTTATGACTTACTGTCTGGTAACCATTTGTGCATAGAGATATTGGAGGTTAAAAGGTCACTGATTAATTTTTAGTAGATTTTTAGAATAATCTACATCATAGGTTGAACTTCTTGTAAATTTCTAATTTATTTTCAGGCACTTCCAAAACCTTTTTATGTCACTGTTGCTCTTTTCCAAGGTGTCACTGCTTGACACTTGGGCTCGAAGTCCAGTGCAGCACATGTCTGTGTGTGTGTGTGTGTGTGTGTGTCTTCGGACAAAAGCAGCACAAATTAAACCTTGTACAAACACAGGAGATCAAAGATGTCTTTTCATATTCTTTTCTGCCAACTTCCTGCATGATGCTGAGCCTCGGCCATCACACGCTCGCTGGAAGTGATTAAGTGACCAACATGAGTAACATGAGTAATGAGAAACATGTCGGTTCTTATCCCGCTGTTGCCATGACGCTGCAACGAAAACGTGCAGTTGCATATCTATATGTCTCCGGTGAAGGGACAGAGAGAAAGGTTCACTGAGGACAACGGCAACGGGAAAGGATTAAATTAATAAATAAAGAATAAACAAAAAGCGTCATGGCTCTGTAAATGGTGCTGTACAAAACAAAGGCGAGAAATTCAATTATGTATAGCCTGTATATATATATATATTTTTTTTTAATTATTATTATTGACTCATCTATTTTTTCCTGCTTTTGTATTTTCAGATAGTTTTAAGCCTAAATTCCTTAATTATTTTTTATTCTTCAGTTTTCTACCTAATTTGCAGGTTATTACTTGCTAATTTCCAGGTAATTTAAGCTTTTTTTTTTTTTTTTTACCATTACATATATTTTTTTTTTTCTTGCAGTTAATTTTCACAGGGACAAACCAAGATGACAGTTCGGCCGTAGAACAATTTCCCCTCCCTTTCAGCGTTTTTTCTCGTCTTTACTTCATTAGCTGCCTTTCGACTTCCCACCCCGACAAAGACCAGGGGGAGATATTAAAAGTGACATTTTTTCCTGGTTGAAGTGGCCGGGCGGCACTGATATGAAGCCTCTGACAGCGCTGCTTGATTATAGGCCTCCCGTGCTGCTCTGATTGCTCTGGAATGGGGCTGGAAAGCGTTTGAGGTTATTAAAAAGTGCAAAAAACGAAGCGAAAGAAAGGGCTGTTGATAAGGAGAGAAGCGAGTCGACACTTTAATGAAATTTGTTGTTATGAGAAGGTGAGGACGGAGCAGAGGGCAGGATTTCTCATCAGGTTTAGGCGACGCCTGCTTTGTTTTTCCCAATGATTTCAGTGAATTTTCTTTTTATGATCATTTTTTCTGAACAAACTTACCAGGATGCATTTCAAAGATGTTTTCGGAAAATTAGATGGAAACTTGAAACATTGCAAGTCAATTCTTGTTGGTTCGCGTAAATTTGCTTTGATAATGACCTTTTTATGCAGCAATTTATTTATTTATTTTCCTTTCTGGTTGACAGTCATATGTTTTTTTTTTTGTTTGTTTTTTTTTTTTTGCTTGAACGATTCCCCATTCATTTTAGACAACAAGAACAACATAGCTGAAAGTGATGTATTCATTAAATTATTATTATTCATCACATTTAAATGTTATATTGGATATTTATGTTTCCAATTTAGCACGAATATAAATCTCAATCCCTTCTTAATTTTATAGACACATACATATGTACAATTTACATTACTTGTGTGTGTGCATAAATATATATATATATATATATATATACAGAGAGAGAGAGAGAGAGAGAGAGATTTATTTATTTACATTTCATTAAAATATACTATATTTTGTGCAAAAAATTATAAAAATTAAGCTAAGAATTATATATTTATTTTTAGTCTTGAATTTAACTCATTTTGAGGTGCATTTGGTTTTCAAAGTTCTGTTCAGTTGCAAGGGGGTTATTGTATAATTATATACCACTTAGGTAGTCCACTGCCCATTGCAAGACATCTGCACGAAGAGTAGAAAACAAAAACAAAAGACACATGCAAGAAAAGACTCCAGACAATGCAGACGGTTTTCCAAACCCAGCCGAGTTCCTCCCTCACCAGTTGCTCTGGTCTCCTAAGTGTAAGGCATAAAAATAAAAAAAGAGACACCCGGGAAGGACCGAGGTGGGGAGAAGGACCGTCTACCGGGACGCCGGCTGGCAGACGGCACCCGGGCTGATGAGTTTCACACATGCTCAAGAGCCAAACAAACTCCGGCGCAGGGGTTGGCGGCGTCTAATTGGTTTTATCCCATCATGAACTGCGTGAGGCCAACAGATGTTTGGGATCATCAGTGTCAACAGCTCATTAAAAACATGGCAGCGGTAGAATTAAAGAAAGACTGGCGGGATCGTCTCAACCCGCACCCCCGTTTACACTTTCTTCAGCGGCAAATGTATCACAAACCGCCGCGGCTCATTGACTTTCAAATGTGACAGACAGAATGTGTTTTTCCTCCCCGCCGAGTCACCGGGACTGCCTTACTGATGAGGCGTATGAATCAGTGTTTCTAGCCCCAACCAACCGACCGACCGACATACAGACCAACCGACCGACCGACCAACCGACCGACCGATGGATGAACGGCGGCGGGAAGCTGCATGACAGAAATCATTCCGCCGAGGTGAAGGACAGCACATGGAAAAGAGCCAGACGGAGATTAAGAATGCATGAAACCCCCCGGTTCCAAAACACAAAAAAACAAAGCATTTCCAAATATCGAGTGGCTGGAACATTGATCCTCTGTCAGAAAATCAGCGAAATTGGAGGAAAAAAATAAAAGAGGGGAAATCGGCAAAGATATACATGACACAAACAAAAACGTGTTGGAGCAATGACAAAAATATTAATAGGAACCGAAAAAAAAGAAAAAAAAAAAACTTGAAAACCATCTCGGAAGATTGCCTGGGAATCTGTCTAGGAATCATGAAAAAAAATAAAAATAAATAAATAAATAAATATACTTGATTCTCTGTCTTGAGTAATTTGCAGATGATAACCCCCCACAACAACAAAAATACCAAAATAGATTAAAAATAAAAAAAAAGATATCAATACCTTCTAAGACTGTTAATTGAAAATTAGAAGTTTAAGCAGTGTCTCAGCTAATCAAAGCCCCCTCCACCTCACCAAAAAAAAAATATATATATACATATAAATAAAAAAAAAATCAGAAGATGAACATGCCAAGCTAAAACAAGAACAACAGGAACAAAATAATTATAACAATTGAAAAAAAAAAAAAAAATCCAAAACCCTAAGAAAGTTCTATTAAAAAATTGAACAAAAAAAAGACAAACAATGCAATTAGGGTTTCAGGTAAAAGCCTGAATAGAGAACACATCAGAAAATATCTACTGGCCTTTAGTGACCGCAAACAAAAACAATAAACTAAAAATTTAGAAGGAAAATTGAACAAAAACAAAACAAAAATGACTCAAATCGGTAAGACACCCCCCTTGAAAAAAAAGGAGCCGATATTTCAAAGACCACATTATTTGTATGAAATTGAAAATGGCTGAAAGCTTTACTGGCGTTTAAATGTGAGTGACAGAACTTAGTCGTCCTCCCTGCCACCGCACCTATTTCATTGATGACGTGAATGAATCACTGTGTCTGAACCGCAACACGAGGTGGGCGGAAGCTACATGACAACTATCGTTCCCTGTAAAAACTAAGAATGAGGGCCCTTGTGTGCCTCCTTCAGTCATGATTCAAAAATTTCATCTGAAATTAGGGTTTTGAAAAATAGATATGAATCAAAAAGAAATGCAATGTAAAAAAGAAATCTTCTTCTCCTTCTTCTTCTTCTTCTTCTTCTTCTGTCGGCTTTTCTCTTCAGGGGTCGCCACAGCGAGTCAACTTTCTCCATCTAACCCTATTCTCTGTATCTTCCTCTCTCACACCAACCACCTTCATATCTTCTCTCACTACGTCCATAAATCTTGTTAATGTAGAAAAGAAATATAATGTAAAAAAAGTTCAAAATGTCCAATATTTAGTAATACTTTACAAAAAAATTGACAAAAACCAAAAATGTATATCTACAAAAACTGATAAAATAGTCTATATATGGCCCAAATAAATATTTCCAAACTCAAATGGTTTTGTTCAGTCATTCAAGTAAAGAAATGCAATTAAATAAATTAAAACGTCAAATGAAGTAATAATATACATAAAACACCATATTGAAAATGAATAAATGAAGACATAAACAGCCAAAGAATTTACATATAAAAATTGGCTCAACGGTACCCAGAGTTCAGGATAAAAAACAAATAGATTAATCCATAATAACGATTAAAAAGAACATTTAAACTCATCAAAAATTAATTAATATTCAATTAAACCTAAAGAAATAAAATCAACAAATGAACAAGTTATCAATAAAATAACCTACATTAAAGTACCAAATAATGATATAAGTCGCCAAAAGGCCACCAAACAAAGCAAACAACAGATGCAGCCAACCAACTAATCAACCCATCAATCAGTCAATAAGTAAAGGTTATGTTCAAAAACTGATTTCAAAATGGGTGTGGGAGTCTGGCTCTAGATGAATCACCAGAGATGTGTGTGTAACATTCTTCTCACCTAAACAGGTGAAAATTGATTCATCAATGGCAGATAAAATGAAAAACAAGATAAATATAAAGTTAAAATACATGCACAATGTGCCACTTAATTATCACTTTCAGTGCATAAATCGAGTCATGACAGATGCTGAAACGTGTTGATGGCATTTTGTCGGCATGTTGATCATCGATTGAAACAAACCATTTCTCTTCTCCCATCGTTGCTTTTGATTTATCCTCCCCCCCCCCCCCCCCCCGTTTCATTTTTCAGATTCTCTTATTTGTCAAACAAGTAATTAGTTTACCCGAGGCCCCGAAAAGGGGAAAACTATCTAATTTATTTATTTATCTTTCTCCTTCGCAGGTTCCTTAAATTTCCATTGTGAGACTCAGGGTAAGGGGTATAAAATGCTGTCTACTAGTTCTGGATCCAAAAGAAGAAGACGAGTTGTAAACCTGTTGTTACTTTGACTTTTGGACAGAAACTCAGGGAGAAGCCAATGTCAAGTTGGAGGTGGGTCAAAATCATGTGTAAGACTGGGGCGGGTGCAAGAGCAAGCCGAACGAAAGTGGAACCACGTCACCATCAAGTCAAGATCGTAAGATCGGCTTTAAGTCAACAGCTCAAACTGCAAGACGAGATGGTCACCAAGAAAAGACCACGAGACTCGCCTTGGGCAAGAGTGACTCCTATACTGGTCCCGCTTACGATGGCTTACGACGGGTCAACTTGCCAAACAGCTTCACTGAAAGACCTTTATTTTCAGATGACAGATGATTTGGCCCTGATTGTCCCGAAACCAAAATGACTGCCTGGTGGCCGAGAGGAAGACCAATAAGAGAATGTATGGATGTAGAGCACATTGCGTTAGTTGGTGTGAGAGAGGAGGATACAGGGAATAGGGTTAGTCGGACGGAAAAAGCCGAAAGGATAAGAAGTTGTCCGAAAACCAGCATGACCTACAGGAGAAGCCTGAGGGGCTAGACAGATATGCCAAATGGACTGGCCTGTAAATCAGTACCTCCGGGACCAATGTCATGTTTATCAAACCCCCACGTTCACCAAAAGGTCACAGTCAACGATCAACAGCTTGAGAAAGTGGATGAGTTTGTGTGTCCGGGCTACACCCTAAGCAAAGATGAGGGTACCAGCAAAGGCCTAAGGTGGACTCTCCAAAGCCCTTTTCCAAACTCAAGACTAATGGTATGCCGAACAGTAGTCAATCAGAACTAAGGCAGAGAGGTATGCTTGCAATGTTAGGGCGATGATGTTGGATGGGCTGGATTGTCGGACTTCTTCAAGAAAGAGATTCCGAGAGTAGCTGCATGTCATGACAACTGCAGAGAAAGATCAGTCAGCTCTTTCGGCACCAACCATCCCAGAAATCAAGAGGGGAGAAGTCAAGTAGAGAGGCTGCATACTCAGAGTGAACCGGGACTAGACTTCCATTGGGTAACTGCGAGGGAAGCTCAGCTCTGGACGCCCAAGAAGGACATGGCGTTGGGCCATTACATCGGAAGCCGAAGGAGGCAGTGGGTTCAAATGACGGCAGATGATTGGAAATTATTGTTGTCGTGGCACATGGCAGTCGGTCAGTTCTGTTTCTCCTGCCAATTATCTGCACTCGCCATCTGGCTGCTGGATACAGGGGAATGCAATTCATGTATACGGTATATATATTTCTTTAAGTTGACAAAACTCAACTCTATGTGAACTTTAACAAAAAAAGACGAGAAGGAAAATGAAAAAAAAAAAACAAAAGCACCAGGGCTTCGTTATGCTGCTGGTGAAAACACAAAGCTTTGGTTGAAAGCAATTAAAAAAGATGCTCCGGCCTCGGGAGCCATTTGGTGAATGAACCCCCCCATTCCCCTTCAAATGATGAATAATGAAGTCATTCCGTAAATCGAGACGGCATACAATGTATAAAATATCATCAGAATAATACAAATGTTTAAAATGTCTCCCCGGCAAATAGATAAAGTCATTCATAATTCATAACCCGCTAAGTCCGCCTCGGAAAAAAAAGAAAGAGATGAATGACT
Organism: Fistularia commersonii; assembly: GCF_037954325.1. Taxonomy (NCBI): domain Eukaryota; kingdom Metazoa; phylum Chordata; class Actinopteri; order Syngnathiformes; family Fistulariidae; genus Fistularia; species Fistularia commersonii. The sequence goes on along the minus strand of NC_141298.1, from coordinate 8,373,202 downwards.
TTGCCTTTTTTTCTACCCTCACGTTAAAAAAAAAAAAAACAACAACAAAAAAAAAAAAAAACAGCAATTTTCGCTTCCACTCAAGTGCAATTTCAGCAAACAAAGAACGCTTGCAGCTTGAATGTGATATTCCGGGACACTTTGAATCTTGCGGGGAAAAAAAAAAAAAAAAAGACGGATGCCACTTAAAAATAGCCCAGGGTGACTTGTGGTATAAAAAAAAAAAAAACAAAACTGATGCGCTTTTATGGAGAAGAAATGTAAAGTAGGCAGACGACACAGAGCAACAGGGTCACTAAACATGCCGTTGCGGTGCAATAAAACCTCGGCGCCGGTTAGGGGTTGGGGAAATGGCGAGAGAGGGAGCTTGGTTATTGGCTAAGCGGCCAGGCTGTAAACAACTCAAAACCCCTCGGCGCCGGGTCTCACTCGACTACGAGAGGAAAACCCTCACGCTTGTGTTTTCTTAGCCTGTGAAGTCGGCTGGGGGGGGAAGGCGGGCGGTGAGGGAGACTGCATTCTTCTTCGGCCGTTAACATTGTTAGTGTCAGCCGGCCTCGCCGTGCTCTCCATCACTTAAGGTCACAGTGCTCCAGAATCAGATGTATTAGAGGAGATGCCGGCTCGGGGGCCGCATTTGTTCTGGCTGTCAGGCGGGTCTGAGGAACCGGGCGGACTTCATCATTAACTTACACTCTTGCACTCGGGTTGCAGAGAACCGGTTGTGACAATAAAAAAAAAAAAAAAAAAAAAGGTAGAATCGGTGAAATATTCAAAATAACGGTTTTGTGAAAGCAGTGCGATAATTCGCCTTTTATGGCGCGATATGTCATGTCCTTGTTGTGAATTGGACGGCTGGATCCTCGGTGAGCAGAGGGGAAACAGCCCCCGGGTATTTGGTAAACAGGGAAACTTATACAGTAAATCAACATATTTTGTGCGACTTTCAGGAAATCTTTGACGTGATCTTCAAATGTGAGCTGAAAAATGAAGATATTTCCAAACTGTTCTGATATGTTACTTCGTTCCTGATATAATTCCTTTATGGGCATTTTTATTCTCCTTTTTTCTTTACTGACTGTCAGTGGAATCTTACCAAGAAGACAAACCAAGTGAACCACTTCAGTTCTCTGCCATTACCTTTTATTTCTTATCATATCTAATCTAATCCCAGGTATTTTACCTTATCTTACCTTATCTTATCTTATCCTATCCTTGACTATCTTATCTTGTCTTGACTTATCTTTTCTTGCCTTAGGTCTGTTATGATACCAATGTGTGTATGTTACATTACGTTACTTTGCACTACGTTACGCTAAGTTATGCTATATTGCGCTACACTATATAATCTAATCCTACATATTTTACCTCAATTTATTTTATTATCTTTCTTATCTTATCTACAGTATCTTATGTTACATTACATTAAGTTAGGTTGCACTACGTTAGACAACACTACATTATGCTATGTTACGTTACATTACGCTACATTACTTTATCCAATCCTATGTAAAATGCCTTATTTTATCATATACAACTTAATATTGTCTTAACTTGTCTTTTCTTGGCTTAGGTATGTTATGCTATGTTATGTGACATCGTATGTTACACTATGTAGTCTAAACTAATCCTATATTATGTTGTCTTTTCAAATCTTATCTTATCCTTCATATGTTACATTACGTTACATTTTTCCTACCTTGCGCTAAATTATACTGCATTAAATTACATTACGTTACCCTATATAATCATCCTGTGTATGTTACCTTACCTTTATCCTATCTCTTCTTGTCTTGTCTTATCTTATCTATGTTATCTTACATTACATTCAGTTAGGTCGAACTACATTAGGCTACACTACGTTATGCGATGTAACGTAGTGTAGCAGTAAGCACAGCATGCTTATCTGATCCAAAATTGTCTTATTTCGTTTTGACTTAAGGTATGTTACACCACGTTATGTTGCATCACGTTATGTTGCACTACGTCATGCTACGTTATGCTATATAATGTTACCCTATCTAATCAAGTCCTTCATATGATACCTTATCTTATTCCATCTTATCTTATTCTATAATGTCTTATGTTATGCATGTTATGTTATATTATCTTATCTAATCCTATTTTATCACATCTTGTTTAATCTTATCTTATTCTATGTTGCTTTACCTAACTTTGTCATGTCTTGTCTTATGGCATGTGTGATACATTGAGCTAGGTTACACTCCGCTAGCTACTTTATCCTATAGGTGATACGTTATTTTACGTTTCGCTAAGTTAAGCTATGTAAGGTAAGGTACCTTGCCCTCTAAAAACCACAGAAGAAGGTATTTATAATGTTATTGTTCAAATACGTTGATATTTCTGAATAAGGGGGTAGACAGGGTACTAATCTTGGCCCACTTCACTTTTTCCAACACTACAAAATGCTAATATTCCGACACTGGACAACCAAGTTATCGAACTCATACCTACGTAGGGGAAAACCAAAATCTCTTTAGCCAACTGAAAAACAGTTTAAATCCTTCTCCGGGAGAGAAAACATGAAGGTGTTTTAGCTCGCCTAACCAGTCTTTTTATTGTGCTAGCAGGGTCAACACTTTTTTTTAAAAGTATGCCTGCACCGTCTCCATGAATGCCCACCTTCCAGCTGTTTAATCATGGCGGTCATAATGCAGGAGGCGGCATGGGGAACCTTTTGATGGTTTCATCGCAACACAACACCCCGTCTTTCCATTAGCAAGGCAACGGCTCGGCCTGATCCGCTGTTGAATTACGCCAGACATTAGCAATGTGGAGCCCATAGACGCATCAAAGTCATCAAAAGACCGGCTCTAAAAAGGATGGAGGCCTTCTGTGGATTTAATGGTGGCCTGGTGTTTTATTTTTGTTGTTGTTGTCGCTTTTTTGTGTTGCATTACCGTATTTATCTTCGAGTTTCTCGCACCGTGGGTGGATAAAAGGGGGGCGGTGGGGCTGCGGTGACTTGCAGCCCTCACCATGGGGTTTTGTTGTTTGGTCTCACACAGAGACGTGTACAAAAAAGCGCAATAGCAAATCGAAAAAGGAAAGAAATAAAAAAAGAAAAAGAGAAAAAAATCTTTATGGATGAGGCAACAATGAACAACGAGTTGGCTTAAAGTTAAACATTTGCTTGAAGTGATGTTCTGATCACAATCACCTTGTTTTCTGCTGGTCTTTTTTTTTTCAAATCTATTTGCAATTTATTCCAACAGGTTTTTTTTTTTTTTTTTTTTTGGTCCACAAAGCCTGAATAAGGACGTGTTGGACGGCAGGTGTTTTGGCAAACCAGATCATTTGTCTACTGTGACTAGCTCAGTTTCTCATTTCATTTTCTTCCTTTTATTTTTTAAATTTCTGCTGGCAGGAGGATAAAAAGGCATCGCCCTTTCACAGACTCCAAGAGCTGACTGTGATCAAGTCCAGCCATTACTGAGATTTGCTCATTTGCCGGCGCTGACTGACATTTCCATATTTTTATTTTTTTGAATTACAATTTGAATTGTTGGATTTCTATTATATGACAGAGCGAATGTCTGTAGTTTTCTATCCCACATGTGAACGAATGAATGGTAGTGTGTCTCGATATGACACGTGAACAAAAAGTGAATGGTTGTATTTGTCTGTATGATGTGAGAATGAGAAAGTGAATTATTGTTAATTTTACATGTGAATGAAAGAGTGAATAGTTGCCCCTCTTTTTATTATGATGCTTGTCTTTGTCTATATTACGTCCGAATGACAGGGTGAATAATGAATGACTGAATAAATGAATTAACATTGCTTTTATAATCTTAATACTAAGTATCTAGGTGTCATATTGATTTAAAAAAAAAGATAATCATAAACATATTATCTTCACTCTGAGGAAACGGTGAACTGTAAGCTGGTCTTCCCTGTTCCCCCTGTGGTATTATTGCCGCCATCATCGGCGCATCTTTGCTGTAAATAACATTAAATCAGCCGGTGTCCGTCAGGCGCCTAGCGGCCACCCCACACTTCCTTATTTCTTTTTTTTTTTTGTTTTTTTTTTTTTTCCCGTCATACATGAAAAAGGAAGCCGTTTCACTTCACTAATTCCCTCTGACAATTGCAGCTGAATAATTTCTCTGTGGGATCGGGGGTCTATCCAAAGTGAGAGCAAAGTAATTCTGGCCAGGGAGAATGAGCACATTAGAGTGTAATGTGGTGCTCGGGGAAAAAAAAAATGTTATTGCTATCAACGGTATAAAAGGTTGTTGCGATAATGCTTATGGTGATGGAAAATTTTCAGAGAGAAGGAGAAGACACAAAAGCTAACCGGTGGGAGGAGGTGGAAGACGGTTAGAAAATTCTCGTTATCCTCCAGGTTCGGACAGCCGGTCAATAAAACAGGAACATCATGTTGCTTTTCTTTGATTTGCGCTGGAAAAGGTATAATTGTTTTTTCCACGAGGCTGGCGAGTGGTAAATATTTATTCATTCATTATCTATACCGTTTATCATGCACTCGGGGTTAGCAAAGGTGCCGGAGCCACATCGAGACATACGACTTTTCACTTCCTCATTTGAACATCATATAGAGCAGGTGTTGGCGATCTTTACCGCTCAAAGAGCCATTTGGACCCTTTTTCCCACTGTAAAGAAAACACCTGCAGCCACACAACCCTTTTGAAATGTAAAACAAATTAACACGGCATATAGTGTTTTATTTTTCCTTTATGCTATGTGTAAACAAAATAGGGGTTGCATGTTTTTAAATCAATGAGTAACTGCAGAGAAAACGAAATTACATTTCTGCATACAACAAAACATTTTGAAAAAAATATGTTGGGTTGAAGGTTACTTTTAAGCAAAATGCTCAATATCTATTTGAGTCCTTCTTGAATTTAAGGAAAAAAGACTGACTTAAATTGGCAGCGAACGAAAAATGCCGTGTGCTGTCAGCCTTTTACTGGCGTGTGCAGTCATTTATTAAGAGCATCAAAAATATTTGAACACATTTTATTCAGATGTTACAAGATCGCCATAATCTTCAAATTTAAAAGGGCCATTTTTTTCAAAAATGAATGAACTAAAATAAAATACATTTTAATTAAAAAATCATTAATTATTTTCAAAAGCCACAGGGAGCCACATCAGAGGGATCAGAGAGCCACGGTTTGCAGACCACTGATATAGAGATATACAAGCTGTTATTCTCTCATTCACTCGTCATATAGAGACATGCAACCAGGGAAAACCCTGCAATTACCCAACTAGTCACTTATTTTGACCGAAATGTTTACATTGATCACCTCTCTGCGGTGTAACTAGTCAGAAGAGCTTGGACCTCTTCATCGGTCCATTTCTCACCGGCTTCGTCCATTTTGACAAAAAAAAAAAACAACAGCCGACCAGAGACCACAATATTGTTTTTGAAAAAATGACACAACGCAGTCTGCAAAAAGTATCTGGTGATGGACAAGGCTTATGAGTTCCACCAATCAGATGAGTTCCGAGGAATTGTAAAAAGGCCCTGCCTCAGAGTAGGAGCTAAAATGGTTCTGGGAGTTCCGTGGTTGCTAGTTACTTTGTCTGAAAGCACAAAATATTGGCCTACTTCTTGTAAAGTTTCCAGGAACTGCAAACAGTTCTGACAGTGTGAACACGGCTAAAAATGGATCTTTAAATATGCAGATATGAACAGAAAAAAACTGTGCTTTTTCCATTTTTTCCCAGCAGGGGGTGTTGGACCCAATCGTCAGCACATGATTATACAATGACAAATTATTATAAAAGTCATCAGTTTGATCTTCACCCTCTAGATGATGACATATTTTCCCGAATCCGAAGAAATTGGTACCGGTATCGATTTCTGACATTCAGTGCTCACATGTCGGATCCGGGCGACAAATCAATGGTTGACGATACAATCAGTCAGTAAGATCTGTATGACCATAGTATGCTTCTACATGAAAAAATACAAATTTGAATGGTTGTATGTAAATATGGACTTGATTGTTAATACATATATATGCTGTGTACACATATAAATACATACATATGTGTATATATATCCATTGTGTGTGTGTATATATGTATGTATGTACATATAAAATATTATAGTAAAAATATATAAATGTATAATGTATCTTTTTAAAAATGTAATGGGATATTTTTTTGAAACTAGGTAATTCATTCATTCATATCACAACGTCTGTAAAAATTTGACCAAGACTTGTGACCCCTGAAGGGTTAAATATCATTTAGCAACATTTTATGAAATCCAGCTATGAGCATTGTGTTTTTGAAACTTGTATCTAAAATGTTGCTGTTTTCTCAGAAGGGACTTAAATTTGGGAAATACATTTCGTGGATGACATGTCTCGGCAGCATTGGGGTTTATGACATTCCATCGTCGCCTCTAAGTGGGATTACACATCAAACCTTTTTCTGTGCTATGCTGTCGGAGCAAGGCAAATTTTTTATCTCGGCATCATGCAGGAATAAAAATACACTCGCTCTGCGTCGTTTGTTTCCCTGAGTCAGTAATCAGATCTTGTTTGGAGTACCGTCAGGCGCAGTATTACACTGAAATAGATATTATGTTTGTGTTTTTTTTTTAAAGTACCGTAGACGTAGAGGATGTAGTCGTCGTAAGACTCGCCCACAGAATTGGAGGCCACACAGCGGTATGTTCCATTGAAGGACTTGTTGAGGTTCTCGATGTAGAGGTCAGCGCCGGAAATGACGGCGTGGGAGGGAACATCGTCATCCACCTTCACCCAGCTCACGCGCTGTGGCCTGAAAGACACAGATCAGAACATAAGACCAACACAAACACCGACGTAGGAAAACAAATGCTATTATTACGGCGAATGATAACCTTTTTTCCAGCTTGCACACTAATTCTATACTCAACATTTTGCAGGTATTTCATTCTGTTTATCCTTATCTACCTCCTAAAAGATGGCAGTTAAATTCCAAACTGACATAAACTGATGACCAAAAGAACTGTTTTTATATTTTCCTTTTTTTTCAAAGTATTTCTTAACTGCTTAGCAAGATTTTTCAAACACATATTTACTAATTTGTTTGTTCATATATGTGTCTATATTTTGGTTTGTCATTCCCTGCAACCCAGAGCGCAGGATAAGCGGCAGAAGATGATTTTAAAATTCATAACACTGTCAGAGGCACTTAAAAACTGTAAAAAATGAAATAATAAAAATAATAAAAACAGTTATAATAATAACAATAATAATAATCATTTCTGTTGCCATCATTATATGATCATAATTATATTATTAGTATATGTGACTTTAAATTTTTTTTTTCAGTAAATTATAAACAAAGTGACAGCGGTGAAGTACAGGCTGGTATCCATGGAAATATCTTCATTGCAGGCCCGGCCATCCTGCCATGCTGGGCCTCCCGGCAGTGTAGTTACATCTCAATTACGACAGTTATTTAGTAATGGCTGCGACACGCAGCAGAACGACGGTGGCTTTGACTCGTCACAAACACTTAACCGCTTCTTCAGACAATTTTGGAAAAAACGAGCCTCCCACTTTGAAACTGCAAAAAAAAAAAAGATTCACCAACTCTTCGCTAAAAGGCCAACAGAACCCGTATTAAGTTGACAGCCGTCGCTTTGTGTTGAAATCCACTGTAAAAGCTCCTGTTGTTGTCATTGTCGGGATGCCTCACGTAGGCGGCATCCATCTTTGTTGTCGTCTCCACGCTGACTGAGCTTTACATCGAGGTGGCACTTTCCATTTTTTGTGACAATGAGCCGGGAGCCGTGTGCGCGGGGGGTGGGGGAGCAGCAGAACCAAGAAGACAAAATGCATTTATTTTGGCGGGTTGCGGCTTTATTTCCCCTGAGCTCGAACCGAAGGGCTGCTTTTAACTTGGAAAAAGTGTTTGTGCTGCAAACAAGTGGAAAACAACAAAACAAAAACAAAACAAAAACGCAACAAGAGGGAGCTCAAAACAGGAGGTTAAAGAATCCAGAACAGAAACTATGAAACTTCGATAACAAACATAAACACACCGGGACTGTGTTTAAAGGTGTGTTGAAGGAGCTGCAATATCAATAAATAATGGGATGTTTATTATTGTTTACCCACATGGAGTTAAAGTGAAACGTTAAATGACAATGGTTATTTTGTTGCTGTAGATAATAACAACAGATGAAAAAAATAATCATAATACTAATAATACAAATAATACTAATTTTATTACTAATATTACTACTACTGCTACAACCACTACTACTAATGATACCAATAGTGATAATGACAATGAGGACAACAGCAATAATTTTTGTAATTATTGTTATATGATGAATAATATCAGTGCTCCTACTACAACCACTAACAACAACAATAATAATAGTAATCATCATGATAATAATAATACATTATTATTTAGGAGGTTTATTTGTTGTGGTGTACCCAGGTGGAGTAGCCAAATGGAAAAAAAAAAAAGATAATTATCATTACTGCAAAACAGATAGATAGATAGATGGATGGATGGATGGATGGATGGATGGATGGATGGATGGATGGATGGATGGATGGATGGATGGATGGATGGATGGATGGATGGATGGATGGATGGATAGATAGATAGATAGATAGATAGATAGATAGATAGATAGATAGATAGATAGATAGATAGATAGATAGATAGATAGATAGATAGATAGATAGATAGATAGATAGATAGATAGATAGATAGATAGATAGATAGATAGATAGATAGATAGATATTTGCAGTGTGTACAGAAAGAAAAGTTCTAAAGATAAAGTTCTAAGAACTGCCCAGCTTGGATTTCTTTCCAGGAAGTTCAGCAAGGCGGGAATAATCCATGGACTATCAGATGGGTTGAGCTAACTCTGTACTTGGCGCTGGAAACCCTTTAAAAAAAACAAACAAACTCATGGGTTTTCAGACGTGTGTTGTTGTAGTGTAGTGGCAGTTATACGAGTAACTCCACGCTGTTTATATTGTTCTCCTCTTATACCACTTTTGTGCTTTTGTCAATTAGTTAGCCCTCATTATGGCAATCAAACACGTTAGCAATGCAAATGCTAGTAGTGTTAGGAAGAAGTTAAGAATTATAGTCAATCTGAAGAAGGAAATAATAACTAAACATGAAAGAGTTGTTTGTGCTACTACGAAATGGCTAAGTCAACCTTCTGTACAATTCTGAAGCACAAAGATGTGTAAAATACAGCTGATGTGGCTAATGAGGTCTCAAGTCTTAGAAGGATAGATGAATGAAAGATAGCTTGCTTGAGCTAGCATTAGCATTACCATTAACGTTAGCATTAGCATTAGGTAGGGTCTCTTACAAGGGTTAACTTTTGCATAGAGGAAATGCCCAGTATAATTCTGAGCAAGAAGAGAAAGAACACCAGAAACACAGTAATAATTAAGGTTATATTTAATTATTTTCTTATATTTTACCACAAATCGAACAAAAAAAAAAGTGAAAAGATTGCAAAGTGTTTTTAGGGGCTGAAGAATGGATTTTACGTCAATTTCAATGGCAATTGCTTTGTGAACGCAGTCATAGGATGAAATCAGTTTGTAAGATGAGGTTCTGCTGTGTCTGGTAATGGGCATGGCTTATGAGTTCTACCGATAACGTCACGTGTTCCTCTGGAACCTTAAATTTACCTTGCGTTGGACTCCGACAATGACCCAAGGAACTGAAGTCAACAGTTTTCTGGTTCCTACGGTGTCTGAATTCACCTAGAAATGGCCTACTTCCTGCAACAGTCATTGGAAAGTTCCAAAACGCTAAGCTGCTATCGATACAAACTAATATATGACCATATAAGTAGGGCTAAAATGAGGTAAATCACTGACGATTTGTCCAAAGAAAACTAAAGTGAAAGCCAATGTTAAAACGTCACAATTTTTTCTTTTTTTTTTTTAATGGTTGTCCAATGAAAGGAACGGTTCTGAAAGAAGCCGGTGAAGGGAAATCAGCTTGTCGGGCTGCTGTTTGTTGGGAGAAAGAAACCGTGGAGGAGGAGGAGGATAGAAGTGAGTCGCGGCTGCAAGGAGAGAGGAAGGGCAGGCGTCTAGAATACAAATGGCCGCCTGCAGCCCCGGCCCCCGGTGTTATCTGCCGGTAATGACTACACAACTCTCAGCTGCTCTAATGAAAATGACTTCCAATTCCCGGCTCACTGTATTGATTGTGTTTTCATCTTTATAAAATGAATACGGGTTGCGAGCTTGTCTTCACGCCAAGAATGAAAACAGCGGGGGGTGGGAAGGGGGCACTGGTGGATGGCTGCTGGCGGGGGGAGGCGACAGGGTGAAGTACAGATTGTTGTGCGTTTGTGCTCCTTATGGAATAATAAGAGGTTTGAACCCACAACCTCCCCCCTTCCAAATGTTGTTTTTCTGGTTTCACAGCATTGTCTGGGATACAGTGATGCAAAATAAATAAAGAATATATATATATATATATATATATATATATATATATATATATATATATGAAGAAAAGAAAAGGAATGGATATATATCAACAATGAAATGCAATTGATGTTCTTAAAAATAATAATAATAATAAAGAAATATCTAACGAAATAGTTGCCAAAAGAGAAAATAAAATAAAAAAATCTAACAAAAATGCCATCACTTAATTAATAAATAACTAAGTATGCATGGATGAATATATAAGTAAAAAAATGTAATTGAAAATAAAATAAATAGATAGTTTCCAAACACTGAACAAAGAAATTATGAATTAAATAAATAAACACGTAAACGAAGTAGTGAATAACTGATTTTTTTTTTTCCTTTCAAAAAAGGTAGATGGTAGTAATTGAAAATGTCAATACAAAATGTCTTTCAAAACATATCAGTAGCGGACCAGAAACCATAAAAGCTATTATTTTAAAACTCAACCGAAAAACTTTCTGGAAATTAGAAAGTATCTGACAATAAAAGTGGAATAAGTTGCTTGTGGGTGTTCATGAATTCAAATGAAATAAAACAAACAACAGAAAGCTTTAAAAAACTACCAAGAAGTCTTTGTATTGATGAAGTAATGACATGAATATCAGGATAAATATAACTCATAGGCGGGATTTTTTAGGAATTAAAGAATCTCTAAAAAATAAAGCAGCAATATGAAAAAATGAGAAAATAATCAGGTGAAATTAATAAAGTGCTATAAATTACTTATAAATAAACAGGACAGTGAAAAGAATCCGAGAAAAAGCACTCACGACTATGTATGTGTGTGTGTGTTCATCCTAGTGACAGCCTTGGTGACCTTTGACCTTTGCAAGCTCTCCGTTTGCTTGTCAGCCGATAAAGTCTGAGGGTTTCCATCATGAAAAGATTCTCGAAAATGGCTTTGGAATGAATTTTTAAAAAAAAGAGGCTTTTTAGATCTGCAACCCCTCGCTCCCAGTACTGACCCCTTTTTACACAAGGTCGGAAAAACATGTCGGCTCGGTTTTGAAATGTGTGTATTGTTTTTACAAAAAAAAAAAAAATTAAAAGAAAAAACTTCTTTTCAGCGGTATTGGTGGAGGAAAGATGGGAGGCAGACTTGGAGGTAGAAAATGTTGAGGCTGTCTTCAAGAGTGAGAGAGTTTGTTTATGAAAATAAACACGACAGAAAAATGCAGCGACAGAAAAATGCAGCGACAGGAAGTAGTTGTCACATCCAGCAGGAAGGAGTATTCCGTTCACTGAGGCTCTTCCTGGTTTGATTGTGGTGTCATTGCAAAGACAAAATTAGTCAGGGATAAAACATATGTTTTGTGTTATATATATTAATTTTTCATTTATTTAATATAATGGCTTACGAGGGTTGTCACAACTCATCAGGTTGAAATAAATAAATGTTGAATTTTCCTTTAACAGATTTAAAAAATCCTGCATTTTTTTGGGAAAATTTCCACATGAGTTTATTCCTACTTGTTTCATTTTATTTTGTTGTACGATTCTTATTTGGGGAGGTGAAGGCTGATCGTTTTGAGCAATTTTAAACTAAATTCACTCTTAATTTTTAAATGATTTGCAACTTATTTTGACCCTGTTTCCTTCTGACTGAAAAAAATGAACAAAGAGATAAAAATGTTTGTTTTGTAATTCCCTTCCAATTTTAGACGAGCTGTCTTGGGCGAAAGCCTCACGGATCATCGGGGTCTAGAACAATGTGAACACTTAATCTGTCTCGATTTTAAGAAGAAGGAAAAATTTGTGGTTGGAAGTATGATGCAGTTGCAGTGTTTTTATTTTAATTCTTATTCTTATTTTTATTTTTGGAATTTATTTTCTTCTGTTCTGAAGTCGAAATGAGACACATATTGAGTGTATTTATATAGTATATATACATATACATACACATATATACATACATATATATGCAGATTACAGTGTTTATACATTATGTATACACTCACAAAGTCTGTACACATTGTATAGAATAGAATATTTCATATGACATAAAATATATATTTATATATACACACACACACACACACACACACACGCAGAGTCTGTATATATATTATATATACAGTAGAAAGGCACCAAATTTACCATTATATTGGTATATATATTTTATATATAGTACATTATATTTTTTCTTTCTTTTTGTTTCTTCATCAAAAAATATGTGTGTATATATGCATGTGTGTATATACTTTATATGTATCTATAGACTGAAAATGTACAGTTACTTTGAGGTCCTAATCACAAAATAAAGTAAAAGCAAGAATAAAAAGCAATCACATCAACAAACTTTATGTATATGGACAAGAATATGTATAATTTTGCCCAAACAAAATAAAAAGCAAGGGCAAAATGAAAAGCAATTACGATCATATATATTTACATATATATTTTATATATATCCTAAAAAGTGTCCATGGAGATAGCCATCAAATCAGCGGATTTTGCAGATGAAATCAGATATGCTCCCACCTTCTCCAGCCTTCATTAGCCCAAACATCACCGACACCTCGTTTGTTTAGATGGCAACCCGTTGGATACGCTAGGCATAATGGAGCGCAAATGAAGCCATTAGAGGCACGGCGGCGGTAGCAGCGAGCGAGGCAGAGTAGCAAACTCGCCAAACATGGGCGCACGTTCCGCATCGACCCGTTCAAATTTGAACAGAACAGAGTCGACGTCGGACGAAGATGGAGTCGTGAATATTTGATCGGGCGGCGGTGCTGCCAGTTGAAGGCCGTGAATTTTAGTCAAGGTTGTCACTCATTGCTCTCCAAGTAATCAAATTCAAGAATTAAAAATACATGAAAAATATATATTTTTAAGATTTTCTAGCTCCATCTCAGGCATTTTTTTTTTTATTCTTCTATGATTGCTCCTGTTTTTCATTAAGTAAGATGAGATATTCCTGTGAGGGGAGAAGCAGCAACTAAGTAAGATTGTGTTTTAGGGGCTAATGTGCACCTTTTCTTACCCATTCAATGGCTGCACATTTATCCCTGAGTGTGAACGGCTGTGCAGACTGAGTGCAATGAAAAACAATTACTATTCATGAATGTGTTTGGTATTGTCTGAAGTGACTGCAGTGCACATAAAAAAAGAACAAAAAAAAACATCTGTAAATGTACATTTAATCATCTATGAATGTGCAAAAAAAAACTAAACTGGATGTAAAAAATGTTATGCACATGTGCACATTATAAGCTTGTATATTTACAATACGTATTTAATTTTGATGATGTAAATGCTCAACAAATATCAAATACATATATATAATACACACAAAAAATTCCAGGTTATTATATTGATTTAGTTTTTTTTCTTTTTTTTTTATTTACTGACCTATTCACAGCATGTCAATTTATCTATTATTAGTTTATTAGTTTACTTACTCATTTTTTTTTTGTTAAACAATATTTATTTCTGTGGTCATTCACAATATAATTCTCAATTAATTTACCTATTTTGCTTTGTATTAATTACTTATTCACAGCATTTTTTTTTTTTTTTTTTCTCAATGCAAATAAATGTCCTGATATCCATTTGTATCAAGTTGTTTTTCCATTCGATCTTTGGGTTGATTTTTCCATTGATAGTTTTGTGTGCATTGTTGATGTGTGTGTGTTTGTGAGTGTGTTTGTGTGTGTGTGTGTGACGTACTGTGGTTTGCCCTTGGCGTGACACGTCAGCTCCAGGTTCTCTCCCTCCCTGGTCAAACCCTGAGGAAACTCCACCCTGATCTTCACCTCCGGTTTGTCTGGAAGGAAGAAACATACAAATCAACAGGACGGACCTTCATCTTCCTTCCTGATGATAAATTCACCTTCTTGAAAGATAGTTGGGATTTTATGAGTTACCTCCCTGGTTTCCTCAAGGGTTTTTAGGGTTTGATTATGATCTGGAATTTCAAAAAAGGAAATATCAAAGATTTATTTTAACTTGATTCAATTCATAGTTTGAACCTTTTAGCTTGTTTTGTTTTATTTGTTGTTTTTTGTTCATCAATTTTATTTCATGTATAGGGAAGTTTTTATCATAAATAAAATTAAATTAATGCAGATTTTTCCTTCAGTTAATTTTAAAAATGTCCTGTAATTTTTGGGATAATTTCTTTCTGATCTTATTTTCTATTTTGTTTTCTCAGTTTTTTTCTTGACTAGTAATGGCTGGTAGTTTTGAGCAATGTCAAACAAAATTCAATTTTTATGTTTCAGTAATTTGAAACATATGTCTTCAAGATTGAAAAAAAATTACAAAAATACAATGGTTTTCCTGCAATTCCTTTCTAATTTTAGATTAAATTTTCTGCGCGCCGTTCATATTGGTTATTTTTTTATTTATCAATTATTAGTTGCATTTTGAAACACAAATAATGTTTGAATGTCATCATTTCATGCTGATGCTTTTTGCTTTTTCTCCCTGATATTAATATAATTTTAACTTTTCTGGTAGATTGGTTTGATAACTAATTCATATGTTTGTTTGTTTTTTTAAATCAGATTTTTTTGGAGAATGAAGACCAGTGAACTTTTCAGGGTGAATTTTGGCCGCGGGGTCAGACAAGGCACTGCTGCTTTTACAGCGGATGATCACCTAGTCGAACACACTCAGCTGGATAAACGGCTGATTAATCCAGAAAGCGGGATTACAGAATTACATCACCGCCACCTGTAGCATCACTCTCGTCATTTGTATGTACCCACGCTTCCTGGACGTCCTTGGTGATGTTCCCACTGCTGGAAGATGAAACTCCGCGCGGCGCGTAAATCCGTAAAATGAAAGTGAAATTGCGATACTTCAGGACGTCCTTGTCAGTCAGGTTCGGCATCTCTAAATATTTGATTCCCTACCCAAACAAAAAAAAAAAGCAAGGACTCCAAACATCCCTGGAAGACCGAAATATGAATCATTCTTGAGGAAGTTGTTTGGATTATTTCTTAATAAGACCGTTCTTGTACTTGGAGTTGCTAAGTAATTCATTCGTGATCTATTTCCTCTATACCTTGCAGTGTTTCACCAAGGTGACCCTTTAATAAGATAACAGGTGACAAGACAATGCCACAATTTACCTTTGTCTCGAAAAAATAGCAAAACAACTTGTAACCAATTGGTGGCGAGATAAACAGATGTTCCCTCTAGCTACATTAGCAACAACGAAGGTACATCTGAGATTGTTCACGAGTAAAATTATCCCCATTGAGCAGATTGGATTGATCATCAATTCATAGGAGAATTTTCAATTTACTTTCAAATAACTCTAAATATGAAGAGAGAAGCCTGTTTGACTTTTGCATGTATGACCGAAGCACGTATGTTCAAGTCTGAGCGGGTTAAGTAATGACAAAAGCACGTACAGGACTGTCTCAGAAAATTAGAATAGTGTGATAAAGTTCTTTATCTTCTGTAATGCAATTACAAAAACAAAAATGTTATACATTCTGGATTCATTACAAATCAACTGAAATATTGCAAGCCTTTTATTATTTTAATATTGCTTTTGTTATGGCATACGTCTTAAGAAAACTCAAAAATCCTATCTCAAAATATTTGAATACCATGAAAAAGTATTTTTTTGTTTTTTTAATTGCATTACAGAAGATAAAGAACTTTATCACAATATTCAAATTTTCTGAGAGTCCTGTATGTGTAAGCCCACCCATAGGTAAGAAATTGAAGTGCTTGGTTTTTGGAAAAAAAAAAAGGATTTCACATGAGAGTCCACAAGAGAACTGGTTGAAAATGGTCCAAAAAAGGGGCGGTTCCCCACGGAGTAGCGCTGCATGCTGATTGGATGTTATATTCAGAGGCAGCTCCGATGGTCAGAAATGCTGGAACATCATCTCCTATGCTTTGGTGGTGTGTCGCCCGGATCCTCCATATGAACAAACTGACCCTGGATTCACATGTCATGCAGACATACAACCATTCACCTTCTCGAAAGCACATCAAATAGCGATATAGAACCATTCAAGTTCTTTCAGGCATCAAATAGAGATGCACCAACTATCTCACATTCACACGGCACATGACAAATTGCACATTCACTCTCATTCACATACACTTTTTCTATGTGTTGCCGAGTGCCAACGCTGCTCACAAGGAATCCAAAATGCTCTTTTCTTTTTGCACCACCTAACTACTTCACAGGGCATTTATTTTTATTGTGTTATTCTTAGATATTCAAAATAAATGAATAAATACCTACAGTATATTGTCGATTTCAGCTATGCATAGAGCACAACATCAGCAAAATTTGACTACTGAAATATTGCAAGCCTTTTATTATTTTAATGCTGCTGATTATGGCTTACATCTTAAGAAAACTCAAAAATCTTATCTCAAAATATTAGAATATCATGAAAAGGATTTTTGTTTTTTTAATTACATTACAGAAGATAAAGAACTTTATCACAATATTCTAATTTTCTGAGACAGTCCTGTACATGAAATCATGAACTAATTTTTAAAATAAAAATGCAGTTCTGAAATTGTCTGTAGAGCAGATGGCAGCTTCTGGGTCTGTAAATAACATTTTGTCTTATTGTCAGAAATTTACCTGCCTTTCCGTTGGCCCCGACACCCAAATCAGCAAGATGTTGTTGTCAAAAAAGAGAATAGTGGACATCGAGTGTAGGGTTTTCTGAGAAAAATTGATCACTTCTTATTTGTTGCTTGAGGTTAATAAGAAATCTGTGCGCTTAGTGTGTATGCAGCAAGTTTCAGTGCTCAGGGAAAATAATCTACGGCGCCACTGTGGAACTTGTGAGAAAATACAACAAAATGCACGGAGAACTGAGAAGACAGAAGATAAATTAATTATTGGTGAGTTTGAGGAAACGGCAGTCTGTTTTCAACCGAAGCCGACAGGTCAGTGATGCCGCTGTGAAAGCCAGCTACCTAATTGCTAGCAAAAGAGCATTAATATCAAAGTCGTATTCTGACTGGGAGTTTTTAAAAAAGTTGCATGCAGAAATTGTGCGTCCTGAAAAACGACAAGCTTTTGCCAGCACTAGCCTGACAAGGAATAACGTGGCAGACAGCGTTTCTGAACTATCTACGGATTTGGAAAACCAATTGAAATGCAAAGTGCAGTCATTTGTAGCATTTTCTGTTGCAACTGATGAGAGCATTAATATTATGGATGTCGCTTAACAGGCCATATTCAATCGTGTATTTGATACAACTTTGACTGTCACAGAGGAGTTTCTTGAGTTGGTGGTTGAGTGGAATACATTTTCTAATACATGCTATCCATGTTTTATGTATATTTTTTAGATTTTATTCATAAACAAGGCAGATGATGAGTTTACTTTCTTAATTATCTGTACAAAATAGCTGCTACTGAAGAATTAAAGATGTGAGTTTATCTAGGTTCTCAGAATTGCTTTTCAAATGCGATAGCTTTTTTTTCTTATGAGTTTGATTATTTTTCCAGTACTATGTCTTTTAGTTCCACACACCTGTGACTGATATTTTGTGCCATTGTACAATCACTGTGATCAGTTGTAATGAGCATTGCACAGAAATAAATGTTAAACTGAGGCATAGTATTGTTGAAATTGCCCTTTTCCTAATGAGTCTCAGGTTGTCTGTGATGTATTTCTTTAATGGAAAAGTTCATTACATATCAATAGCGCGCAAATCCAACCAGGAATGTTCGGTTCCAAGGATGACTGCTTTGGCTCAGGAAGTTATTTGTATTATCAATTTTTTTTAATTCTATTGTTAGCATTATTTGTAATACTGCTGTGATAATTGAATTTCCCTGTGGTGGGATCAGTGTCTATGATGTTATTTATGTGACATATAGAAATGCAGCCATTCACTCTTTCGTTTACAAGTATCAAAAAAAACAAGGGTTTTCAATTAATGGACCTCCATGTTTTTGGACCGTGGGGGGAAACCCATGCAAACACTAGGAGAACATGTAAAAACTGCAATTCAATTGTATTTATTTATTTATTCATTTCATTTTTGATTTTGTAAAAGACAGGCATGCAACAGCATGATTGGTGCATCGATTATTTATTTTCATCCAATTTCTTTTCCTATTTCCTATTCCTATTTCTTACTGACTCTATAATTTTGATGTCCCTGTAAGTCTTGAGCTGAAACCCGCAGATGGAGATCGGGGCAAAGCGCCCAAGCTCGGCTCATCTGGCCTTCTAAACAACAAGCGGCGTACTCCTTCGCCGTCCATCTGTCTAAATCAGATTTCTCCCGGGCGGAGGGTGGACGGGCGAGACGGCAGCTCCAGCCGCTCGGCGGGAAAACAGCCGCAAATTCAGACGGCAGCACCTGTTTTTTGTATCCACTGCAGGCGCTACAAGTTTCCCCTCGGTGCCCTCTGACCTTGTCATCTACGGGCCATAATCATGAAGGACGGCGGGCATCCGGCGATTGTTTCAAAGCCCCGACTGGTTCAGAGGTAATTTATCTCGTTTATTTCTGGTGCTTATTTTTTTGCCCCATCTTCCCACTTCTCCAGTAATTTTAGCTGAATATGTTATAATTTCCTGCTGATTCAATAATTTCCTATGTTTGGGTTGGTTTTACTGAATAAAGGTGGATTGTTGCAGATCTTTAGTTCCCTTGTTAATTTTGTGGTATTTTTTAGAGATATAAATTTATTTGATTTTAATTTATTTTTTGGTAAAAAAAAATAAAAAAAAAGAATGAAAATATTGTTTTTGGAATTTTATTTTGGCCTTATCTTAGTTTTTTTTATTTCAAATTCTTTTTTCTCTTTTCTTTATGTAATTTGGAATATTGATCTAAAGTTTTTGGACTATGGGAGGAAACCCATGCAGACATTTGGAGAACATATAGAAACTCAGTCATTCAAATGACGTTTTTTAAATATTTTTTAAATTTTTGAATTAGGAGATCTCTCGTTTATTTTGTATTTTCTGGATTTTTTTATGTATTAATTTTCGTTTTATTCTATTTCATGTAATTGTATTTTATTTATTTATTTTCTTTGCTCTTTTCTATATAAATCTAGAAATCCTGATTTTACCGCACCTCGTTTTGAGATTTGATAGACAACTTGTTCACAACTGTAAGTCTTGGCAGTTTTCACTCGCTACGGATGTTGATAAAACTCAGAAGTTTAATAAGATGAAGAAAGAAAAACTAACTTGTTGATGTTTGAACTCATGTGCAGTTGTTATTTATTTTATCTTTTATTTAATTTGTTCATTCTATTTTTTCCGCATATGTCTCTCCTTCCTGCTGAGCGTCTAAGTCATTATTTGCGCCTCTAAAAACCTGGCTTGGTCTTTTTTGAAAGTCCCTGGGTCATTGATGTTTGCTCACCACTGTTTATTATCTGTTCGTTTCTTTAATCCTCCCAGCTGGTAGAAAGCCTTTTTTTTTTTTTCTTGCATTTCTTGTTTGGACACTCTTATTGATGTTTTTGTGTATTTATTTCTTTAGTTTTTTTTTTTTTATGTCTTTGTTTCTACAGTACAATAAGCACTGTGAAAGTCACCTTTTTTGACTTCTCCAGTGCCTTCAAACGCCTCCAACCCACCCTCCAGAAGGACAAGCTGCTGAATACGTAACTTCACCCTGACATCACTGCCAGGACCCTGGACGACCTCACAGGACAGCCACGGTATGTCAGGATGGATAGCTGTGCACTCCAGGTACCGTCCTGCCTACATTCCTTTTCACCCATTTCATCTTGGACTTCTGGTATAACTCCAGTTTTTGCCACCTCCAGAAGTTCCCCGATGACTCTACCATCATTGGATGCATCAACAATGACAATAACGATTAGAGTAAAACCATAAAACTACGGAAGGATCATTATTAGGGGCAGGATGGAGCAGGGAACCGAACATCCCTGTTTTGATTCCTGGCTCCTCCTTGTATGTCGGAGTGTTGAGCAAGACACTGAACCACCTACTGCTCCCCTGGCGCTGCTAGACGGCAGCCGACTGCTCATTGTTCATCCATGATTGGTTAAATGCAGAGAATAAATTTCCCGCAAGGGATTAACAAAATCTAATCGAATTAAAAACAAAACGAAATTTCCGTTTCACGTGTCATTCAGAGACAGAGTCTTGTAGTTGGTCAGCCATTGATAAAGAGTTGGGGTTCATCTTGGATCGATCAAAAGGGCCACGTATAAAGACATTCACCCATTCATTCATGCGTCATAAGGAGAATATAAAAATTAACTCTCCATTTGTTTGTGGAGGTTCTCAGTCGTCCAGGTCACGGTGAATTCTTGGTGAAATCTTCTTGTCGTGGTGAAGAGATTCAAGTCCAGTTGCCACGACAAGACGATTTCAATATAAGCTTTCCGTTTCATACGTCATGTAGCAACATTGGTCTTGTTGTTGGTATTTCATTCATTTTAACTTTGCTGCAGCTTCCGTAGCGATATTACACCCATTGCCGTTGTTTTGTTAATTTTTGTCTCCACTAGCGAGTGCTGAAAATGATGAGTCATTGTTTAGCAAAGGGAAGTCGAAAGTGTAGGGAACGCAAAAGAATCCTCATATTTAGGGTTGGAAAAGGGGTTGAGAAGTTAAATTTGTCTGCCTGCAGACACCAGGAGCCCAGGTATAGCTTCAGTTGCACATTTTGGAAATACACGATGCACCGGGTCCAATAAGGAGCTGCGTATAAAAAGAAAAAAAACGCATCACAGAGGGGGGAAGGTGAGGCAGCTGCAGGGGAGGGTCACTCTTGTTTAAAGAACGGTCGGACCACCCGAGGCGTCGCTCTGCCGCCCGTGGTTTCAACGCACAGAGGTACTCCAAGTGCACTTGTCGTGCTGAGTCATGGTATGAAAAGGTCTGAAGATTAAACCGTGAAAACAGCTGAATCATTGGCTCATCACAGAGGAGCTCAATCTCCAGTGTAAGGACATTTAAATCTATCCGGCCTACTTGATGACAGGAATAAAACATTTTTGGGCAAACCATTGTAATATTTTTGGAAGCGAATGGATATTTACAATAATTCTAAATATTTTATATATATATATATATATATATATATATATATATTTAACTTTATATTTTATTTACATATTTCTTTTTTGATTTATTTACTTATTTTTACCTTTTTGAAGTTAATATTTAAGAATTTTACAAAAGATATGAAATTGTGAATAAATGAATAAATATACATAAAAATAACCCAAATAAAATAAATAAAAAATATTTATAAAACAAATATAGACCTTCACAATTATGTTTCTTTTTCTTTTTTTTACTTTAAACAAAATATTTAGAACCATTCTTGGTAATTATTCTCCTTTGGTTAGACCATTCTATATCAGAGGGTCTGGCATTTTATTTGATATTAAGAAATGTACTAATGCTTTTTATGTAAGCGTCGATTGAAGGGACGCACAAGCTACATCTTGTTTTTTTTGTGCTGTGTGCACAGTAATGTTTTTTCTCTAAATTATTCTAAAAAATTATATATTTTTTGTCATTTAATGTAACCTGTGGACGGTGATGATTCCCATTCTGTGCACGTAACATTCAACTGATTTAAAAGGGAAAAGGTAGTAACGGTATTCTGCTTCATTAGAAGGGATGGGAAACTTTTCTCCGTTGTACCCCATTTTCTTTTCTTTTATTATTGCTTTTAATTCTTTTTTTTTTATCTTATTTTATATTATTCTCCATTCACTGTAAGCTATATGTGGTGATGATTTCCCTTCAGTGACACTGCCTTACATGTCACATTTCACTGATTTTAGCCGTGAAAATGTGCCAAATTTATGCTGTTTAATTAGAGAGGAAGGAGCAGCCTTTACTGCTCCCATCCAATTTTCTTAGTTAAGATAATGAGATGTTTGAAAGAGAGTGTGAAAAAAAATGTGCATAATACATGTGCAAAACCCGAGCTGATCACTGATGTGTTACCAGGCAGAAGTACTTACACTGCACCTCCAGGTACTTCTGGGCCTGGAAGTCTTTGACGGCGGGGTGGTCCACGATGCAGACCACGGGCACGCCATCGTCCTCCTTGCTGACGGTGAAGGACAGGCGGCTGGTGACGGTGTACATCTTGTCATAGGTCAGCTCCACCCTCGGCTTTCCTGTTAGGGAGCGGGGAAAAAAAAAAAAAGCAGATGGTTTACGCTAGTTGGATTCGTTCTCCGATGCCAGATGTTTCCGATGTGCTCCCATCCACGTTATGGAGGTTGCTTTTTTTTTTTATTTTCTGTTTAAAATGCTCGATGAGAGGTCGTCAGTTTGACAGAAAACTCTGATCACAGACTTTGAAGAACTCTGAGAAATGAAAAGCAGGACAATAATTGGGTCCGATGTCCGAAATGAATGCTCAATCATATTTTCTGTTGATCATTTATTAAAGTCCTACACAGCCGTGATAGAGTGAATGGTTGTCTTCTCCATCTTTTTCTTCTCCTTTCTTTCAGCTTTTCCCTTCAGTTGTCATAGTGATCAACCCCCCCCTTCCCCATCTAACACTATTTTCTGTATCCTCTACTCTCAAACCACCAAACTTCATGTCCCAATCAATAAACCTTCTCTTTGGCCTTCCTCTAGGCCTCCTGTCTGGCGGTTCCAGCCCCAGCATCCTTCAACCAATATATTCCCCATCTCTCCTCTGCACCTTGTCCAGCCCCTCTGACCTTCTCTCCAAAACATCTACCATGTGGTGTCCCTCTGAGGGACTCGTACCTGAGCCTATCCCTCCTCGTCACTTCCAAAGAGAAGCTCAGCATCTTCATTTCTGTGACCTCTGTCTCTGCTTCCCGTCTTCTCTTCAGTACCACTGTCTCCAAACCAGACAGCATTGCTGGTCTCACCACTGTCTTGCTGCGACTAACCTTCACTCCTGTTCTTCCCAGAGCATACCCATACCTCTCTAGATATTTCTCCACCTGTTCCCTGCTCTCACTACAGATCACAATGTCATCTGTAAAGACAGAGATTCTTGTCTAACCTCATCTGTCAGCCTGTCCATCACCACGGCAAACAAGAAGGGGCTCAGAGATGATCCCTGATGGAAACCCATCTCCACCTTCAGCGTCTCTGTCACACCCACAGCACATCTCACCACTATCTCACAACTGGCATACATGTCCTGCCCCACTCTTGCATACTTCTCTGCAATTCCAGACTTCCCAAGACAAATGAATGAATGAATTCATCCAAAATCTCGGTTTTGACTTCAAATTCCAACATCCGTCTCAAACTACTCAAGGTATCCCCATTCAAGGACATGCAAGGATGTTCGATGCCGATGGTTCGTATCAGGATCGAAATAAAAGAGCACTCCTAGCATCATTATAAATCAATCTTTTCCAGTCGATACGGGTGACTTTATATGGGTCTTATCAGGTGTAGGTAATGATTTAATTCAATTGTCAAACATTACGATATCACCCAAGCCCAGTAGTCCTTACGTCCAATCCCGGTAAAACCTGTGCATGAAAATCCAGCTGTTATGCTCAAGCCGAGAATTTTTTTCTCTTTTGGAACATTCCAGGCGACTCACCGTCATTTCTGTTTTGATATCCCCGGGCTAATTGGTCACCGCACCCCCTCCTCCCCGGACAGCACCAATGACGCTCCATTGGAGCCGAAAAGACAAAAGAGAGCGGAGGAACGAAAACGGAATATGTTGAAGGAGGCAGGAGTCGTGACATTACGAAAAAAAAAAAAATCTCCAAGTGCCTCGTGGCGTTTTTTTTTTTTTTTTTTTTTTTCGCACAAGATTCCCTTCTAATTAAACAACCCCCGGAATTTTAGCCTAATTACCTCCTGGATTAATCGACATCACTTAAACGTTGCTTAAAAGGTGGCGATTGGTGGCTCGTGCCAAAACAAACCCTTGCCATCTGTCTAAAGGCACCGCCTTTATCTTCCCTGCTTATTTAGTGATTTATTAAGATCTTCTTGACATTGATATGGTGGCTCTCGAGCTTCAGCGGCGGTAAAAAAAAAAAAAAAAAACTCTTGGCAGGATCTGACAATGCAGGTCATTATTTTCTGAAGGGAGACGGACAGAGACGGAATAAAAGCCGGGAGATAGGACACCTCATTGACTGACAGGGACCAGAGCGGCCATTAGCCTTCGGTCTTATAAAACAACCGCGGGGTGATTTCAATTACCCCGCTCTGCCCCGACACCCCAGCGCCCCGGATGAAAAGAATATTCCGGGATGAGCGTGGTCGTGGAAGTGAAGAGATGCGTTTTTTTTTTTTTTTTTTTTTTTTTTTTTATGATGGCATGCTGGAACACCTTTGCCACATGGAGGTTGTTAAAGAGCAAGAAGGAAAACGCTCGACGCACAAACACTCCTGGCGTCATTATCGTCTGGAATGTCCTCACAGGATTTTCTAGTGAGTTTTTCAAGTGATTAAATGCAAATTTTACACGTTTTCCCGCAGGATTCTCATTTCCTGCTGCCGCATTTTTTTCATTTGAAGTCAATTCCCTTAAAAAAATCAACATAATGTGAACTCTTAGTTCATGCAAAAGAAAAATAAAAAGTTCAAGATAAGTTTTTGATTAATGTGCTTTAAGATATAATTTGGCCATTTCCATTCGGAGTTGGCAAAGATTCAAGTGTCATGTCTATCCTTTTTTTTTTTCCACCATATTTTTTCAAAATTTCTTCTTGTATCTCTTTCATTTTAGTATTCTACCTATGTATTCATGTATGTATGTATGTACGTATGTATGTACGTATGTATGTAATTTATAGTAATATTTTGTGTATTTAGATTATTATGGACATTTTTGGAGCATGTTTTAACAATGTTTCAGATATATGGAAGTTGATTTTCTCACTTTATGATGATTGTTGCTATTTTCTTAATATGCAAAATAAGCCAATGAGTATTTACAGAATGAGTAAATGATATCTGGGGAAGTTTCTGCTTTTCTAAATGAAATATAACGACAGTACATTTAAATTATTTTTTTTAATTTTATTTTATTTTTCTCATCTGGTGTTTTGCTGATCCCACAGCTTTTCTTAATAGGCTTTTGAAGATTGTTTTTTATAAATTGTCTCACTTCTGGTGGTTCGTTGTTAATTTTCAGGTAATTCCAATTTTCATTCAATAGATTGAGAGGTTGATTGATTGAATGATTGATTGATTGATTCAGCACTGAAGCATTTCAAATGAATTTTAGACATATGATCACTCACTCACTCACTCACTCACTCACTCACTCACTCACTCACTCACTCACTCACTCACTCACTCACATACCAAATGCCTCCTTAACTCTCAGATACTAAAAATAATATAATATAAACATGTATTCCTGGCAAAAAAGTATGATGTAATTCCTGGCAAGTTTGACATTAAGTCTTTCAGTTTGTCATATTTTTCATTCTTTTCATATAGTTTGTGATTTTAATTTTTTCGCCAATCGTGTTCTTTGTGCATTTTATGCCAGCATATCAAGTCCTCAAAGTACTAGGGGCAATGAGTAGAATGATTACAGTTCATATAAAAAATAACAGAATAGAAAATACAAATTAAGTGATTTGATAAATTAGCCATATAAGAGCTCCATTTTTGAAAAACGTATTATATGTAGAGAAAAGCCATATGAGGACGGAGGGTCCTCGGACCCTAACCATCCATCCCCTGTGGATGCTGTCTGAGGCGAGTGATAGGTTGCCATGGCAACCAATGGAAGAGTGACCCGCAAGTGCGGCTCCCTCTTGTGTTCCGGGTGGAAAAAAAAAAAAAAGCGTTGCAAGTGTCAGTTGTGGAGCTCAAAACGAGTGGCTGCTGTCATGTACTGCAAACAATGGGGTGCGTTGGGGAGTATGTGTGTGTGTGTCTGTGTGTGTGTTTGTGTGTGTGTTGGGGGGCATATAAACAAGCATATAAGTGGCGTTCAAGAGGTTGGTGAGAGTCAGACGTCAAAAATGAAATTGGATGAACAATATTTCACAGCAAATGCTCACTTTGCTACATTTAGTCACCTTGGTAACATGTACGGCTGTTAGAGGCCCTTAGACACTTCAGCCACAAAAATATGGTTTATTATTATGACTTTGCAAAGAAATAATTGTTTGAAAATATATTTATACACGTCAAGTTATTATATATACACACACACACATATATATCTATCTATAACTTTGTTATATACTTATTTTTATATATTTTCAAATTATCTATGTAAATTAGATTATATTTAACAATATACTAAATACATTTTTTAAATTATATATATATATATATATATATACACTATATATATAGGGGGTGACATTGGTCAGAACTTCCAACCGCAGTCTTGAACTTCTACCTCACAGCGTGTTACGATTAAGATAAGATTGAGATAAGATAAAGTTAGTTAAAATGAGAAGAAAAGAAAATGAGAAGGAGAGAAAATCCTAATAAAAGGTTTAGATACAAATAAACAAAAATTACATACTGGATACACAATATAATACTAAAATATAAAATCAAAAAACATAAATTCTTTGTACAGGGAATGGCTATTGTACACCAATTATTTAGAAATAACAGGAGTACAATGGGAGATGTGGGTAGAAAAAAAAATGGAAGTACAATATAAATATAATAAAGGTATGGCATGGCTGAGAGTAGAAAAAAGGCCTGATAGACTTTGACAAATTGAATGAATAAAAGAATGACTGATTGAAGCCATTAAATCATTTTAGGTATGTTCATTTTTAATATTATCCAATATTTTTTATATATTTCCCTTCTTTGTGCCAACATTTTCTGACAGATTTTTTGGGGGGTGATTTATTAATAGTAATAATCATTGATTAATATCTTGCTGATGTTGGGGAACATTTCTCACGAATTACACATTCACCTCATGAATAAATTGATGGATAGATAGATGGATAAATAGATAGATCAATAGATTCATCATTAAGCTTTGATATTGGATTGAATTAATTATAAAATTCATGTAATTATGATGTTACATAATGTAGACGAGATATTTCAAATTGCTTATTTTTTTTCCCTCCCACGGAAAATCATGGTTTCTTTGAATGGATTAGCTTCAGCGCTATTCTTCAGTCCTCCAGCTTTTTTTTTTTTTTTTTTCCCAGACTTTTTACATCGCTTTTTTGTTTATTCCTTGGCTAATTAGCACTGTGAAGCATACCTTGCGTCCACCCGCCCACGTGCGGCGGTCAGCGCGAAAACAAAAAGCCACAGAAACTGCGGTGTTAACAACCGAGCCGTGACCCCGGTGACCTTTTTCCAGCCACGGAGGGGTTTTTCGGGTGATTCGACGCGGCTTCTGAGCCGAAACCTTTTGTTTGAAAGTCTTTACAAAGCTGGCCGTCTAGGCCGGAGGTGGAGCTGCCTGGCAGGAGGTCTGTTCGCTGCCTCACACGCGTGCCTCGTACTTCTGACACCACGCTACCTTTGATGGAGGCATGAAAGTGGTCATGGCGCCGAACGGCGTCCGCCACTGCACCTCGGCAGCTGGCTTCATAGAATGCGATTCAAAGCAGAGGCTCCCCGCTTCCACAGCGGCGATGTGTGTCTTTACAATACAGAGCCATAACTTAGAGGTTGACATGCTCAAAAAAAGAAAATAATAAAAAAAAAAAATATACATATCACTTTATTGGGGATTATGTTATAAATTGTGGTATATAATACCAAATGTATTTATTTATATTATTTTATTGATCTACCTGCTTAATATTTACATCAGGTTTTCGTAAAACTCAGGTCATGGATATGTATACGTATATCTATCACAAGTGTTATTTTTCTTTTTATTAGTATTACAATTTATCTTATTATTATTATTGTCCTTTTTCTTGGTATTATTTATTTGTCATTGACATTATGTTTATTGTTGTTGTTAGTATCATTAGTAATTTTATTATTATTATTGTTAGTCATATTAGTAGAAGAAGTAGTATTGGTAGTAATAGCTGTAGTAGTATTGAGATCATGATTTTACTTGTTGTTATTATTATTATTATCATAATGAGTTGTAGTAGTATTAGCAGTAGTATTTGTATAATAATTATTACTTATTTTTTACGATTATTGTTATTAATAATATATATACTTTATTCCATCTCCTTAGTATCATTATCTGGGCTGTTTCTTATTATTTTGGTTTTATTTTATTCCAATTTCTTATTCTTTGATTACATTTGGTGTGGAAAAGCTATATACATCATTGTCAAGTGCAATGTACAAAGAAATTACGGCGCTGTGGTTCAAATGGGTTGTACACATCTTCTACTTTTCACAATAAAACAAAAAAGATATAATTGAAAAAGTTTGTGGGCTTTTATTTGCATCTTGGATTTTTACCACCTTTATCCTTTACACCTGCTTCAAATAGTCATAGACATTGTCACACTCCTGAAGACCGGGGACAGTTTTGCATGTTGTCACCTTGACCCGCTTATGTTTTTTGAATTTTTTTTTATTGAATATCATGTGACAATGTCCGCTGCTAAGTCATTATGTCATTTCCTGTCAATTTCACATTACATCCTACAATTGGAAGCCAAATAAAGTCAAGTCAATTTGACCCTATGTCAGGGCAACCATCAAGATGTTGTCATGACACAGCCATGTTTTCCCAAGATGTGGGAACTCGAAAAACCTGAAAAATCATTTGTTCATTCTCTAGACTGCTTATGCTGCTATTTATTATTTATTATTTATTTTTTATTATTTATTATTTATCATTTTTATTTGTTATTCATTATATGGAGGTAGTTGGTGTGAAAGAGGAGGATACAGAGAATAGTGTTAGATGGAGAAGCTTGATTTGCTAAAAGGGGCCCTGAAAAGAGAAGCCGAAAGGAGAAGAAGAAGTTCATTATTTATTATTTATTATTCAAGTAATCAAAATGAACATTATTTTTTAAAATCTTTTAACTCTTCTGGACTCTAAAAATTTTATTATGCTGAAACACATTTAGTCATATATTTAATGCGGCATTTGAAAAAAAAAAAGGACATAGTGTCTGCGTAGGACTCTGTAGGATTTTTTTGTTTAATATTTATTATTTAATTTTATTTATGAGAATAATCAAAATCGATTTTATTTTAAATAATCATTTAACGCTTCTGGGCTGTGATTGTGGCTGAACAACATTCATTCACACGTTTACCCTTTAAAAAGAAAAAAAAAAAGTACAGTGTCTGTGAGCCCCATGGCCTCATGGCCCAGCTCCTCAGACAAACTTGAAAAAAAATAAATAAATAAACAAAAATAAAAAAAATTAAAAAAAAAAGAAGGAAGCGCGAGGACTCGACCTACCCGGCAGCTCCTTATCTCCCTTCATCCATCTGATGGCGGCGGCCGGCTTGCTGCTCATGGCGGTGCAGGTCATCTCGGTCTCGTTGCCCTCGCTCAGCACCTCGTCCCGGGCCTCGATGATGGGGTTACCTGGAGGAACTGTGACAAAACACACACACATTAAAAAAAAATAATAATAATGTGAAACGCCTGCAAATAAAGTCCCAGTAAAAGTATGAATCCATGTGGAAGCACAATTTTTTTTTAATTTATTAATTTACTATCTTCTTATCCAAATCAGAAAAAAAATGAATAATTAGGAAAAATATATAAATACGTGTATTACAATAATAAAAATCACAAGTATCTGACAAGTGTAAAGTTGCTAATTTAATTCACTACCTAATGAATAATCTTATAAAATAATCTTTCAGTCTGGCTTTTTCACATTTGGATCATGAATGTTACGTGAATTTTGTCCTCGAGACGATTTTTTTTTTTTTTTTTTTTTTTTTTTACAAGAGGCCGAGGTGTTCCATTAGGAAGCGAGATACGACCGGCCGAGGTGATGACAGTTCCCCTAGTAAAAGTCTGGGGAACAGAAGAAGGCTGCTGTGGTGGCCATTAGAGGACGAAGAGAAATACCTTCACATTTCCTCTCGCCATGGACGGAAATAGGCTGGATATTATTGATTTGATTCGATTCTTGTTTAATCGTAAAAGGCCGCTTCCATGCAGACATGGGAATTATTGATCTGTTCAATAGTGCTTTTCGTCTGTGTTGACCTGTTTGACCTATTTCTAAAAAAAATTTGTCATGTGAACCAATGATTTCATATTGATTGATTGATTGATTTTTTTCTTTTCTAATTTTATCATTTTTATCTCTTTATTCATATTTTTGTTGTAATTTAATCTAGTTTTACCTTCGACTAGATAGCTTCTGGTCATTTTCATTTATTTGCCCATTTTTTCTCCCTAGTTTCGTTTTTTAGACCTATTTTTAAGCTATGTAAGCAAACACAATTTTATTTTTTGTCAGAAATACAAACCATTTCATCATTCAATTTTTTTTTCCTTCTCCTTTTCTCCTAACTTCTACTTTCTCCCCTTACAGGTGACTACTTTATGTCCTCTTCTCATTATTCTGAGGATTAAAAAAAGCAGAAGAGAAAAGCAGCATTAAATATAGATGCTTGCTTTGGTTTTCTTTTTTCTCCTTGAATTCGAATTTCCTTTTTAAAAGGATCTTAGGTTCGTTGATTTCTGCAACTTTGACAAAATACTATCTTCTTATCTATGTGATTCTAAGCATGTTCTGCTGCACTTCTTTCCTGATCATTTTGACCCAGAAACATTTTCAGGCAGAGGTTTTCTGGAAGGAAGTCAATTTCCTTTATAAAAAGGGAAACGGCCAATACATACAGTGCATGTGAAGACTCACTTTCCCTTTTCGTAACTTTGTTTTGTGTTACCATGAACTCGAGAGTCAAACACTCCCGAATCCCTGGATGCTCCTCTGGCTGCAGCTGCGAGGAGGTTCTGAGCTAACGCTCTGAACACGTGCTGCTTGAAAACACTTGGGAACTTCTGCACAAAAACACATATCTACTTCTATATTTATTACAGTATTATTATTCATCATTCTCGTGAAGTCCTGTTTTATTTTAAAATTTCAAGCTGAAAAAAAAAAGGTTCTGAAAAAAATATACACAAACACACCAAAAAGAGAAAAAAACATCAATATCTATATGTAGATTCCTTTCTTATTCTTTTTCTTCTTTTTATCATTATTATTATTATTATTATTATATATTATAGTTCTTCGTATTATTATTATTATCATAATTATTATTGGTGGTTGTATTATTATTACCATTTTTCATTATTATAACTATATTGACTATGCTTTTTTTCTTGTTAAATTAAATTATTTATTTATGTGTTTATTTATTTATCTATTTATTATTTATTGAAATAAATAATTAATGATATCAATGATTAATTTGATTCTAAGTTTGGCCACTGACTACTAGCCTGAGATGCCTTTAACAATCCAAACTGCTCCAAACAACAAAAAAAACAAAAAATACAGTGACAGGAGAAAAATCCAGTCCTATTTATATACTGGTGTGCTATCACCAGTAATATTGTTGTGTTATCACCAGTTCATATGCACTGTGACAACTTGATAAATGCCGAAAGCAGACATTTATTTGTTATCTCCGCCATTTATCCATAGGATGCTGAAGCCTATCTGAGCTGTCACTGGCCGAGAGACGGGCTTCCCCAAAATGGATCGCGGGGCCGCTTTGCAAATGTTCACCCTCTCATTCACAAATCTGGCAAAATTGAGGGTCTGCAAGGAACCTCTAATTTGTTTTGGGCTCTTGGGAGGAAACCAGAGAAGTGTGTGAGAAGTGTATGTGTGTGTGTCAGTCTTACTTAGCACAGTGATGTCGGCGTAGGCCTCCTGCGGGGGGTCCGTGTAGAGCTGACAGACGTAGCGGCCCTCGTCCGACAGCGACACATTGGACAGCGACACCCTCAGCTCGTTGTCGGAGAAATTCACCAACTGGAAACGAGCGTCTTTGAGAGCTGGAGGGGCGAGAGAGGTAGAGAGATAGAGGGATGGGGAGAAAAGAGAGAGAGAGGGAAATTAGATCTGACACCAAAACAGCATCCGTATTGGTCGGCACCATCAGAATTAGCGATTCCGTTTCTTGACGTCCAAGGGAATTTTATTTCCGAAAGCCCTTCATTTGTGACGCACTTTGGTCTCCCCGTGTTGCCGAGGGAACTGGAGCTTGTTTCAGTATCCCTCAAATCCAGCCCGTCATTAATCGCACAAATAAACCCTGGCAAAGTAAATCACGTTTAACATGTTTGCCGTTAAATCTCCGTGAGGCTGATGATTCCACATCATCCCCTGGTTTTTCCCCTCACTGGCCCTGACTGCACTTCCAGCTTGTTAATTTCCTCTTACTCTTGAGAGTAAAGTAAAGGTTTATTCATTTTATTATCATTAAAAAAATAGCTTATACAATATATTATATTATAAAATTGTTTTAAAAAAAAAATCAATGTTTTAATTTATTTACCACCATGCATAGTAACCTCGAACATTTAAGAATGGCAATTTTTATGGCAAATGAAAAAATAAAAAAATAAAAATGAAAATGGATAAAAACAAGCAGATACGGGCTTGAGAATATACTGCCCTAATTAGGTCCGGTTTCAGGATTCTCGTTCAAAATGCAGAGGGAGTTCGCTTCTCCGATATCCAGAGGCAATGAGTTCCACGGGTTGGGGGCATAAAAACAGACGGAGCTCCCACTGGTGGCGTTAATGGAAAACAAATAACTCATTAACAGAAACGCGGGACGTGGCGAGATGGAGAGGATCTGCTTCAATCCGCCAAAAGGAGCTTGGACCGTTGCGCGAGCGGGCCGAGATAGCTGGTGGTCCTTTGGAGGGGACGTGATACGGAGTGGGTGTTCTCGTGTTTGCCGGCTAAAACCCTGACAACAAGTTGGATCGCTGTTGTTATCAAGTAGGAATAAAAGATTGGGAAGTTTCCTTGTATTCGGTCATTCATCGTCTTGGCTACTCATCCCCGCCAGGAGCCGGCCCCAGAATTTATTGGTCAAGCGGTGGGGTTCATCTTGGATCCGTCACAGAAACACAGACATTCACTTGACTTATAAAAACGTGCAACCATTCATCCTTTCATTTCCAGACATTCACTCTCATTCACATTTCACACGGAGGAAAACAACAATTTAGTGTCATTCAAACATCATATATAGACATGCAATTCACTCCCTCATTCATTTTTCAAATAGATAAAAAGCTGTTCACTCCCTCATTCATAAGTCATATGGAAACATGCAGCCATTCACTCATTCATTCACATCATGTAGAGACGTATCACAATTCAATTCTTCATTCATTTCTCATATAGAGATGTATAGCAATTCACTCTCTCATTCACATATCTGATATTCATTCATTCCCTCATTCACGTGTTATATGGAGAAAGAACACAATGCACCCTGTCATTTATATGAAAGACATAAGACCATTCACTCCCTCATTCACAGTCATATGGGAATATGACTCTATTCACTCATTCATTCACGTCATATCGATATAGAGCCATTGACTCCTTCATTTATGTTGTATAAACAGAACACCATTTAATTTTCCATTCGAATGACGAACAAGACACATACGACCATTCACTCCCTCATTCAAATGGAATAAAGGCACATGTCATATAGAGAAGCGACCATTCACTTCTTCATTCATGCATCATATATAGACAGAGAACAATTTACTCTCAGTCACTCGTAATATATAGAAACTTTCACTTCCTAATTCATTCATCGAAAGGAAACATGCAGCTATTCACTCATTCATTCACATCAGACATATCACAATTCAACTGTTGATTCATATTTCATATGGAGATATATAACAATTTACTCTCTCACAGACATCATGTAAAGAATCATCATGAATACCTCCTCTAGGAGGCGTCCGGGAGGCATCCTTACCAGATGCCAGAGCATCTGACTGCGCTCTATGCGGAGGAGCAGCGGATTTACACCCTCCTTCTCACCCTATCTCTAAGGGAAAGTCCGGCCACCCTGCGGAGGAAGCTCATTTCGGCCGCTTGTATCAGAGATCTCGTTCTTTTGGTCACTGGCCACAGCTCGTGACCATAGGTGAGGTTGGGAACGTACATTGACCGGTAAATTGAGAGCTTCGCCTCTTGGCTCAGCTCCCTCTTCACTACGACAGACCGGTACAGAGTCAACATCGCTGCAGACGCCGCACCGATCCGCCTGTCCATCTCCCGCTCCATTCTTCCCTCACTCGTGAACAAGACCTCAAGATACTTGAACTCTTCCACTTGGGGCAAAACTTCTTCCCCGACTCAGAGTGGGCATTCCACCCATGTCCGACTTACAATCGCCAATACAGGGACCACACAGGGACTGAACAGCTCGAAAG
This sequence comes from Fistularia commersonii, assembly GCF_037954325.1. Classification (NCBI taxonomy): domain Eukaryota; kingdom Metazoa; phylum Chordata; class Actinopteri; order Syngnathiformes; family Fistulariidae; genus Fistularia; species Fistularia commersonii. Next base: position 8,338,462 of record NC_141298.1, on the reverse strand, counting down.
ACGGGGTTCAGTACCCCACACTCCCGGAGCAACCCCAACAGGATTCCCCACGGGACACGTTCGAATGCCTTCTCCAGATCCACAAAACACATGTAGACATGGTTGTGCAAACTCCCATGCCCCTTTAAGGATCCTCCAAACGGTATAGAGCTGGTCCACTGTTCCACAGCCAGGACGAAAACCACACTACTCCTCCTGGATCCGAGGTTCAATGACCTTGGTTACCCTCTTCTCCAGCACCGCTGAAATAGCCCTAAAATAGACATATCACAATTCAATGGTTCATTCTATTTCATATACAAACATATAACATTTCGCCCTCTCATTCAACGGTCTTATAGATATAGAGCAGGGGTGGGCAAACTTTTTGGCTCAGGGGCCGCATTGACTTTTAAAATTTGACAGACGGGCCGGGTCACCACAAGATATGATACATATAAAAAAAAAAACGCATTTGTTAACAGTACATATCAGACTAGTCTGACATTTGTCTGAACATTGTCTGACATTTGCTTTGAAAATATGACCAGCTTGGTTTTGAAGGCTCTGACGTTTGCTTGCATTTCATGCATAAACTGAATTTTCCCTTGTAGCTTCATGTCCGACTCATTCATATGTGTCAGTATGTCCACAGTAAAGGCTAAATTACAAAGCCAATATGTGTCATTCAGCTCAGGAAAATTCTCAAGTGTTCTCAAGTAGCTCCAAAAATGAAATAATCTCCTGTTTGAGCTCCCACATTTATTGATCCAATCATTCACATCTAGTATTAATTCTGTGCCAATCTTTGGCGGGGCGAATTAATAAGACCAACGGGCCGGATGTGGCCCGCGGGCCCACCGTTTGCCCACCCCTGATATACAGCCATTCATTCCCCTAGTAACATGCTATTTAGAAACCTAACACTATTCACCCTGTCATTCAAATGTCAAACATGAGACATAGAGCCATTCATTACCTCGTTCATATGTTATGTGGAAACATACAAGCATTCACTTTTTTGTTCACACATATAGAGAAATACAGCACTCTCTCATTCACGTAGCATTGTATCATTATCATGTATTTTGGTCAACAGACATTTTAGATAGTGTGGCCTCACTTCAGCAAAAAATATATTTGCAGTCACGTCAACTAAAACTAGAAAGAGTGACGGTTCAGTCAACAAATCTAGTCACATTTTAATTTAAGGAAAAAAAAAACTTTCTCAGTCTGCACTGAAGAAAAAAAAAATGTTGTCAGCCATCTTTGTTTTTTTCATTTTCTTTTCAACAGATGCATGATTCAAATGTCTCTATCTTCTATATTAAAAGACAAAAAAAAAAAATGAGTGTGTGTTTTCAGAGGGTGTCGGGCTTCATCTTTTAAGTCTCATAAGTATCCAACGGCGGACGTACGGCGAGGTTTTGTAACCGAGGCCAACACAGATTTACCAGCGCTCTGGGGGAAAAAAAAAACAAAAAGAGTTAAAATTAATAAAATTAATTAGCGGGCCATTGTTTGAGGAGACCGGTCCCTGGGACTCACTGCCCCGCCTTTTTTTTTAAACATTTCCCGGCCACTGCGCCCGCTGCGCCCCCTCCTGAGATTAAAAAAAAAAAAAAAAGCAGCCTGCGGAAACGCGATAAAGATGCGTCCGTGTGAATCACAGGAGTCGGGAAATACACGGGGCGGTGGGTCTCCCGGACTGTGTGTGTGTGTGTGTGTGTGTGTGTGCTGTCTGTGTGTGTGTGAGTGTGCGTGGGTGGGGGGGCTACAACAGAGCAAATAAAAAAACAAAAAAAAAAAAAAAACAAAGGAGAAGCCGGAGACACGGCGGGCAAGATGTGACGGCGAAATACCGCTAAGGACGAGAAACCTCTTTTTTTTTTTTTTTTCCAGCTGGCCTTTGGAGGAACCAGGGGCAAATCCATAAATCCCGTCTCTCCCTTATCTGTAGCCACTTTCATCTCGCTTCACCTTGTTTGCCCGCCGACCTGCGCGCACTCTATCAGCTGTAATGTAGGACGACAACATGTGGTCGAGATGAAAGCCGACCCGTCTCCATCCGCGCACCCCGATGCACTGATAAATTCTGCTCTGATTGACAGCGACTCCGGGCCGCGCTCGGCGCCCTCGGTAAAGATCTTGCATTAAACATGGAGACATCTGACGGAGAACAACTTTTCCAACAGACATAAATAGACAGAGGAGGCATCAGGCCGCATCGTGATTTTCACAGATGGGAGACAAAGTGAGGTGCTGTACGGCGGTACTGTATCTGCCGCTAACGCGAAGAGACACCGAGCGTAGCGACGCCGGGCGGCAGAGGCCCCCAAAAAACTAATTACCGCAATTGATTTTTCGCATCATTAAACTAGAATATCAGACGCGTTTCCAGCGAGGGGCCGCCCCGGATGCCGTTTAATTTAAAAAATATGTCGGGTAATGGAAAGATTCGTGCTCGGGAGTCCGAATCACCCCGCGGAACGCCCATATGTACAGTTCGGACGTCCCCACTTGGATTTAGTAATGATTTGAAATTCGGTAATTCATGCTGGGCTAAAACCTAAAGATTTTCACAGTTGCGGATTTGAAACTGAAAACAGAGTTATACTGGAATAGCAGCGCGCTCCCCTCATCTTGGTTTTTATGTATAAGGTGGTAATCTTAGGAGTCTTAGATCAGTCTTTTTCTAGTCTTAGGCTTACAACAATAGCAAAGAGGTTCGATATTTTTGTAAGTCTTTCAGTGTGACATAAGGTGACGTTACACAATCAACAACCAATAGTAGCTCCAACAAAACTGGAAAGAGGATATCTCTTAGACAAACAATCAGCAGAGCGGTTTTGACAGCAGAGACGGTATTTGTCAGTGGTATCGATGAACAGGAACGACAAAGGATGAAAATCGGTCGAAAGGAATGTTTTGGAATTTTACTTGAGTCGCAGCGCACTCCTGTCATCTTGAGTGTTTAGTAAAAGATGGTAATCTGAGCTGTTTTAGACAATATCAAATGTGTTTGATATTATCGCAAGTCTTTTGATCTTTACAGTGATGAAACACAATCAACAGCCAATAGATGAGCACTGACAAAAGCAAAAACAGGAAACTTGGTTGACAAACAATCACCAGAGCGGTATTGGTGGCAAAAATGGTATTTATCGGTAATATGGAAGAACGGGAACGTCGAAGGACATCCAGATCACCGTGGGGCGTCCAGAAAGAGAAGCGGATGGTGGAGCTGTGGGCAGAACAACCCGGCTCGGACGATGTCAGCTGTCCGATGTATCGCAACGGAGTGCAGAAGGAAAAGCGATTGACTGAAATAGCAGAGGTTCTGCAAATACCAGTGAAAACATGCATGGTGGGAAAAAATGTAGAAGAATGTAGTTGTAGATTTGTAAATAGTGACCTTGTAAAATTCACAGCCTTTGAAGAATTTCAGTCTGAAACTAGCCTGCGACTAAAAACTCTAAAAACTAGTGAGCTGAGTGTTTTTCACAAATCTTTTTCCGAATCTTTTCCAATTCTGCACTTTTAGCATTATACCTTTTAAGTCCCGAATGAATTTCGTATAAGCGCACCTCCATTTCTATTTGGTCATAGGCTGCTGCTTTGATACACCGCTCCCATTCAACCCAACTTGAAATCAGTTCAGTTTTGCCGAGCAGGAATCGCAAGTCATTCTCGAGAAAAAAAACTTGACGCTTGTATCGGTGAATCGATTAACCACCCCCCCGAAAAAAAAAAAAAAAATCAAATCAAATCTCACTGCAAAATAAAAAACTTCAAACATCAGGATCTTGTTATCCTTGGTTGAAAACATGACAATTTGTGATTGTTATTTTGTTAAAAGTACATCTGAGATTAAATTAAAGGGAATCTTAGTAATTAGCGATTATATTTATTCATTTATTGTCCATACCGCTTAACCTGCACTTGGGATTGTGAAGGGGTTGGAGCTTATCCCGTCTGTCATTGGACGAGAGGCTCAGTGCTATCTTCTGAAGCATTAGCATTAGCAACCTGCCTGCGAATGGAGAGCAGAGGTGCTTCTGTGAGATGTAAACTGCTTCCCACATAAAGCGGAAAGAAATGGCGTTTCTTTTTCCATCTGGAAGTTTCTCATCTATCTAAATTCAGCATCAACAGCCATTGTCTCATCCATGTCAGTTCTAATTCAAGATATTGAAGGACAGTTTTAGTGTGCTGATTAGATTTATAGACTTTCAGGTAAGTTTTAGGCAATTTTTCTTTTTTTACAATTTGACATCATCTTTAAAGATGGGTGATTCATCCCTGATATCGAAGTAATCATTCACGCCGATCGTTCTTCATGTTGAGTTTTCACAAAACTCTCTTATCTCCTGATTTTTATGTGAATTAGAGATGAAAAAGCAGCAAGAGCAGATTTTTGCTTGCCTCAACTTTTCTTTGTTTTATTTTTCTGTTTTATGTTGCAGCACGATGGTTACCGCTTCCGCCTCACAGCAAGAAAGTTTTTGGTTGGATTCCAATGGTTCTTTTACTCTACATGACATGTGAATGAAAGGGTGATTGGTCGTACTACCAATGAGTGCAGGATTAGTGGTATAGAAAATGAATGAATGATGAATAAATTAATCTGGGTTTTAATTGTGTTGATAATCCAACTTCAAACAAAGTTACTTATCTTGCTTTTGTCAGTTTTGATGAATCTGATGAATGAATGAACGTTTATCTTGCAAAACACGACCCCGCTTCGCCTTGAGCATTACTTAGATATGCAACATTTGGTGCGTCCACAATTAGAAAACAAACAAATAAATAAATAAAAACCCTTTGCCAATCAGATTTAATCCGTTTTCACAGTGGCATTTCTCAAAGATCTCGTAATCCTCTTATGTGTCACTTCAAAATAAGGCGCCGCGGTTTTAAAGCATGAAGGGGACGTGTTTTCTCAGAACAGCAGCACGGGAGCAGAGGCGCTGTATGCTAAAAATCGTACAAGGACAGGTGAAAAAAAAGAGGAAAAAAATGGTGACTGTGCTGATGGGCCTTTCATAACGGCGCCACAACACTCTTTGTGTGCTTCCCTGAAAAAAAGAAGGTGACCTTTAGTTTCTCTTTGCCCCATTTTTGTGTTGATAGAAGGACATCTCATATCCCCACAACCAGACACTGATAAGACTGCCGACTCATGCGGGCTCAAAATGATCAGATACAGTTTTATTCTTTTTTTTTTTTTTTTGTCAAATGAAATAAATGTAAACGGGCCGATAAGAAAAGAGGCGTCGGAACCTCACAGGAACGGCACTAGACGACACTGTAGTTCATTTAACGCGGCAAAAGGTGACTGGGTGAATTGGCCAGACTGTCGGAAGCTGTAAATGGCATCTCTCGTTTTGATCCCGTCGTTTTGATTATTTAAATGGTATACTTATAAATCGACGTCATCCCCCCGAGCCGGGTTCTCCATCATGGCTTATCCAGGTCCGTGCTCAGACAGTGATGAATGCGGCCACTGGAACGCAGAAAATGGTGCAGTACTGCCCATGTCCTGAAGGGACAGTGTTGTTGCATAGTTTGCTCAAAAGCGCCCGGTGAAAGCGACAGAGAAGAAGAAGATTCTTCGTCCAAATGTCCCCATGTCCTTAATGGCCAGGAGCTCCTCTGCCATGTTTGTTATTGTCTCTGAAGTCAACTCTGAATTCTTAGCAGCCAAGGTGACGTAGCACACATTTGTTTCTAACATTTCAAACAACGTTTGAAATGGACTTTCCTATTTACTTATGTAGCTTTAGCTTCGTTAGCATCAATGCTAGTTCCGTTATATTCTAGCTGTCGGAATTCTGCAATTAGCTGAGAAACTTGACTTGTTAGCATCCTGCTACACACAAAAAAAAAAGTACTGTAGCTAGCTTTGACACTGAACTACATTCCGCTTTGATTAGCATTGTCTAGCATGCTAATCAGTTAACATTTAATGGATTTAATTCTAGCTGTTTGATGGTATCCACCTAAGAACAAACGTCTGCTTAATGTCATCCACAGTTGTAGCTTTCGACCGTGGCTTTCGTTGGTGTGGTAGCATGATATCATGCAAGCTAATTAATGCCCCATCATTCAATTTTTATTTTGGGAATTCAGTCATTAGCAAAGAAATTAGGGTTCTGTCATTATTAATGTGTTCACGCAGCACCAGGGCGCATAGCTTAACATATTTATTATCGTTTCTCTTTTTTTTTGTCAATGTTTCACAAACCACAAAAAAAAGAAAAATCATCCAAACACAATGTGTTTTTCAGCCCTTTTCCTTTCGTGCCTAATTGTTATTTCATTGTTATTATGAAGAGTAATCACGAATATTCACAACAACTCCTTGGAATGATTGCGCATCATCGTTCCTTCCAGGGTTCTACGCACATAAGCAATTTATACAAATTGGTATTTCATAATGCGAAATAAAAGTTTCCTGCTGGTAAACAACATTACACACAATAGAGAGGCCCGGTGCCGTTTCTGTCCACACACGGCGGGCAGAACACATACTCTGATTACAAAAAATAGTGTGCGGATACTATTTTTGCATATTCATTTATTGGCACGTAATCTATGACTGTTTAATTAAATTTATGCATCACAATTACAATTAAACTCTAAAAATATCAACTGTCTCTGATTTTTTTTCTTATTTTTCCACAGTTTAAACAATTTTTCCTCAATTATTGCTAGAAAATCGAACATGAAGTCGCAATGGTACACCTGGATATCCTTGAGTCCTCTGCATTTCATTCGTCCATAGATATAGTGCATAAACTATTATCGGAAAACCTTCGGTGGATTCAGCAAGACTCGGTCTGTATGTGGAAATATAGCTCCCACCCTGTCAACTATTAAGGAGTTAAAGTGATTGTCCTTGGAACCAAACATCCAAACAAAGTATAATAATACAATAATAATAATATTCACTCCTTCACTCACACATAGTATTGAATATATAATGTATCATTGCATCTAAACATTCACTCCCTCATTCTTAGGTCAAATATACTGGGCTGTCTCAGAAAATTAGAATATTGTGATAAAGTTCTTTATCATCTGTAATGCAATTAAAAAAACAAAAATGATATTCTAATATTTTGAGATAGGATTTTTGAGTTTTCTTAAGATGTAAGCCATAATCAGCAATATTAAGATAATAAAAGGCTTGCAATATTTCAGTTGATTTGTAATGAATCCAGAATGTATGACATTTTTTTTTTTTGTAATTGCATTACAGAAGATTAAGAACTTTATCACAATATTCTAATTTTCTGAGACAGTCCTGTCTACATGCAACCATTCAATCCTTCATTCATACATCCCTAAATATGTTTCTTTTCATATTTTTACATTTTGTTTTCTATTGTTTATATTAAACACAGTCTTGTTCATTCTTATCTTTATCCTTTGTTTGCATTTTCTTTTTTTTATTATTACTATTTGCACAGTTTTTTACCCTCTAATACTGATGTGACAGTCGGACATCCAGCGCTAAGAACTGCACCTCCGTTTCTTTCCGTAATGACGTTTTAAAGCTTTCCCTGATTATCGGCGGGTCGTTTGCTGCAGATGGTTTGTTTTCATCCGTTAGCATTAGCTAAACGTTAGCTTCCCCCGTCCAGTTTGCCCCTGGCAACATCATTGGTTGGTTTTTCAGAGCCAGTTTCATGAAACACGGTTTTTAAAACTCCAACCTGCTTGGCGGAAAGTCAGTCTGAATTCGGTATGAATTCCGGGGATCGGGCCATTTTTTAAACTCCTCCTCTTCCTCACCCCTTCACCCGACATGATTTAATTCTCCCTCTTTACCCGTCTTCACCCCACCTCCCTTCCCCTACCTTCCATTTTCAAATCTCTGCGAGTCGTCTCTTCCCCAACCGCCGGCGGAGTGAGGGGGAGGCGATGATGAGCGAAGCGCCGCCTAAGTGGCCGCAATCAATTGTGATTAGTGGGTGCCGCTACTTTTTGAGAGGAGCACATCAAAGTTTTATTATTGGCTGTCAGGGAGGCTGAGATGGGGTAGGGGCGGAGGAGACAGAGGGGGAGGGGGGTAATTACACCCTAACAAGCCTCCTCCTCCTCCTCCTCTTCCTCCCATACTCTCCTCCTGCACCCTCTTCCTCACCCACCCTCTCTCTAGGTGAAGGCCGGGCTTCCAGATCACTGCATGCTTTCCACCTAAATCCACAAATCCAGCAGTTGTTAAGACGGGGGGGGGTCTTATCTTTCTTTTCTGGCGCTGCTGATTGGAGAAAGAGAGAGAGAAAGGGAGAAAGAGAGAGCGAGAACGCCGGCCCCCCCATGTCACGTTTTCCTCCCTTTGTGTTGCATTTTTAATTTCGGAATAATGCTCCTCTTCAGTAATAAGTTCTGCTTCAATCAAAAACATCTCAAGGCTCAAGTTTTCTATTCTGTTTTTTTTCTTTTTTTTTGGGGGGGGGGCTGTAACCGCAGAGAGATCATGTGGGGTGGAAGCTGTCGTTTTTGGTGTGAAGAAACCAACACATTTACAAAATGAAGATAGAATTGGAAGCCAGAAATCTGTGAATTTATAAAAAAAATCAGGTTGGTAAAAATTACTACTACTCCTCCTCCTCCTCCTCCTCCTACTACTACTACTAATAATAATCATAATAATTCAAATGATAATAATCATCTTCTTCTCCTTCTTTCGGCTTTTCCCGTTAGGGGTCGCCACAGTGAGTCAACTTTCTCCATCTAACTCTATCCTCTGTATCTTCCTCTCTCACACCAACTACCTTCATATCCTCTCTCACTACATCCATAAATCTTCTCTTTGGTCTTCCTCGAGACCGCTTGCCTGGCAGCTCCAATTCCAGCATCCGTCTACCAATATATTCACTATCTCTTCTCTGTACATGACCGAACCATCTCGTATTTAATCTATTGTTGATGTACCATGAGCAATTAGCAATACTTAGCATGAGCGTATAGCTCAACGACAGTCCATGAGGCTAGGAGGAGCGAAGGCATAAAAGCAAGAACCTTCAGCTGTGGCCGAGCAGATGGCATAATCCAGGAGGTTGCAGTGAAAAAATGCACAAGGAGAAATTTGTGCGGATAATACATGAGAAAGTAGAATAAAGGGGAATAAGATATTCATTCATTCATTCTCTTTACCGCTCACCCAAGTAGTTTAGGCATAATAGTAATACAGGACTGTCTCAGAAAATTAGAATATAGTGATAAAGTTCTTTATCTTCTGTAATGCAATTACAAAAACAAAAAATTCATACATTCTGGATTCATTACAAATCAACTGAAATATTGCAAGCCTTTTATTATCTTAATATTGCTGATTATGGCTTACATCTTAAGAAAACTCAAAAATCCCATCTCAAAATATTAGAATATCATAAAAAAGTAATTCATTTTTTTTAATTGCATCACAGAAGATAAAGAACTTTATCACAATATTCTAATTTTCTGAGACAGTCCTATAGCTACTAGAAAAAAGAAAAACAACAAAAAAAAACAGCAAAAAAACGGAAACAAAACATTTATGTAGTTGCTCAAAAAAGTAGTAGATCATGCAAATAAATTTTTAAACAAATGTATATAACTAATGAATAATTATATAAACACACAAATACATAAAATATATAAAGCTAACACTGGACACTGCATCTCAGTTATAAAAGCTATGGAATTACAGCTTTCTATTTCAGAATTCGGGGGCACAATATTTGTACTAGACAGACGCCGAGAGAACAAGCACGCCACTGTGTCCTAGGAGATAATCTTAAAAATACAGACGCGAGTTCTATCATATCGGGTCTCGTCGGGGCGGCTAAATGAGCTTTCCTTTAGTGGACAAAGAGCTCTGCACTGCAATCTGAATCCTGACAGGGTGATCTCTCTCTCACACACACACACACCCCAAAACCTGGTAAACCAGCTCAAAAAGGTAAGGAGATAAAAGTTTTTTTTTTTTTTCCTTCTATCTTGCACTCCAGGACTAACAACAAAATTCTGATATTCTTGAACCACTTTGATATTTTCTGAGTGAGTCCCCGGAGGGTGGGGCCAGTGTTGAGCTGTACTCTATTTTTTCACTGCTATTTTTAAATGTATTTAACTTTTAAGAATATGCCAAAACTCATATTCTGAGGGATTTTCTTTTTAAACTTTTTTTGTTGATCCTTTTTTTATTTGGATGACTAATTTCTTGTAAGACGTTTGGTAAATTTGGGGAACTTTCTGGATCATTATATAACAAATTCTAGTTTTTCTTTTTTTGTGGTTTTGATAAATTCAATATTTATATGTCTATTCTGTCTTCCATTTTTATTTCTCATCACTTTGGGGTAAGTGTCATTATTATTATTATTGTTACTTATCAATATTATCGCCATAATTGCGTTTATTCATCATTATTATCATCATTATTTAAGATTGTTTTGTTAATTATCTTAATAATTTCTTTGCAATTATACCATTATTTTTTTATAACTACGCTGAAATCTTAAATCAACTGAAGATTTAAAATCAGCTGTCAAACAAAATTAAATAAATGAAATAAAAAGAAATTAAATTAATAACATTTTTTTCAGCAATCTTGATGTGACTATGAAAAGGGTATTAGAAAATAAAATTTATTCTGTCCTCGCTGGTGAATTGTAAGATCAGGGAATCCTGGATGATGGGAGGAAAAACGTTTTGCGGAAACGCCATTCGGAGGTCACGTGATCGAAGCCCCAAATCCCTCCCGATATCAGCGGAGACAGATGGTGACCAATCAGAGCCCTGCTTGGTCTAATGCTGTCTGATGTGCACGTTACGTTGGGCTGGATGTGCAAGCGAGGCCTCTTGACATCGCCTTAATGCTAAATGAAATACGAGAGTCATTTAAAAAAATAATAAGATACCGCAAAATCGAATGGAATATATTTTATCCCTCTCTTTACGACATCACCATAGCAACAGATCGCCATTTTGCTATCCTGCCCCTTAGTCCGACTGTTTGTTTGTTTCTCTGTGCAGTCAAGACAGTGTTTTGTGGGTACCATCTGTCGAATTACATATGAACGCAGCGTTAGCAAACAATTATTAGCGTCCCCGACAGACAGTCTGGGGCCGTTTTAACATCGTGAGTGATTTTTTTTCTCTTTGCACAGAACTCATGGGAGCCCCGACGCTTCAGTCTGTGGCGTTCGGCTTGTTTTGGGTACTAAAATATGCTAAAAATTAGGATGTTTCCAAACTAGGATTCTAAAAAATTAATTGTGATGTGATACTCCTGGCATCCTTTGGTTCACAAGATTAGAAATATTCATTTACTTAATTTGCGAAACACCAGAAAACTCTTGTGAGTCTGATTTTAATCCCACTGAAAGGGCCGATAATGCGACTTTCCCACAGAAACAAGGGGGAGCTCAAATAATGCTAATGTTTCTCAGCTAAATGTTTACATTTTTTTGATATGAATCAGATTTTTGTTTGTAAAAAACATAGCATAGCAACGTGGCATAGCATAGCATAGCCAGGAACGCTGTCAGTCCCCGTGATCCTTTGAAAAGAGTTTTTCACTCTGGACAATTTCAAAACCTAGTTGTTTAGTCCGGCCCAAAGGGAGCCGGGGTTTGTTTACCCGTTTACTCGTTCATGCAGCCCGGGAAGCGAACGTGGTCTGAAACTAGATCTGATCTCGCACATGGGAGCGGTTTCGGATTAGATCCAGGCAATGTGAAAAAAAACAAAAACTCGCTTTCTTTTCTAAGTTAGAAATGATATGAAATGAAATGACTTTTTTTCCTGTAAATGAAAGAAGGTCCCTGGTTCGATACTGACTGGGATATAATCAGACTCAGTCGCCGGCCGACAGCTGGGATAGACTGCAGCATCCCTGGGACAAAGACCGCTGGATAAGTGGTACAGATAATGAATAAAGAAGGAAGTTCCTCTGTATTAGAATACTGGTGCGTCATGTGGATCATCTTAAATTAATTGATATGTATCTATTTGTATCTATATATTTATTTTGTTTTTTGTTTTTTTGTCCATTCATTATTTTGTAAGTTTTATATGTGCTAGCATTATTATTTATCATCATTTATTTCTTTTATTATCGGAATTATTATTACAAAAATGACTGCTATTATTACTGGTCTAATTAGAAAAATAATAAATAATATACATGAAAAAGAATAATAATAACAGTAATAAAATTATGAACTACAACTGTAGTTAGTCTCTCACCGTAAGTTTGAGCAGCCTGCTGTAACGACTGCTGTGTTGTCCCCAACCCAAAACAGCATTTATATTATCATTATTGTTGCTGTTGTTATTACTCTTATATTTGTCATTTTTTATATTTCTTAAATTTTTTTATAATTTATTTATTTATTTGGTTGTTTGTTCGTCCAATATTTTGTAGTTAATTATGTATGTTAGTAGAATTTTTTATCATTATGTATTTTATTATTGGTATCATTATTAGTAGAAAAAATGACTGTGATTATTGTTGGTCTAATATGAAAAATAATAATAAAAACAACAGGAGGAAAATGATATACTATTACTACAGTTAGTCAGGGATTTCAACAGTTCCGGGGATACATCAGATAATATTGGCAGACCCAGGAGAAAATAAAACCAAAACAAAAAGAAAAAAAAAAAAAGAATCTCATGGAAAGTAGATAAAGGACGAGACGTCAATATCTTTTGAACTTGACGTTATTAACACATATATTACACGGTAATAGCAACGACAAAGATCAGCTGTTTGGTCAAGGGATGTTGGTAGTTCAATCCGTGGATATGGAATTTATTTATTTCTTATTTTATATGTATATATATTTGTATATATTAAAAAAATCCTGAAAATTTTCCACCTGAAGGGCCCAAATAGCACATCCTCGCTTGCATTACCGTCGGCTGGAAATAAAAACTGACACGGGTGGGAGGATCGGGATCTGCATCCGGCCACCGCTTTCCCTTTCAACACCTCGCAAGCTGTCGCAAATGTCAGTTGGAAGGCGGGTGGATGTGATATTAAAAAAAAAAAAAAAAAAAAAAAAAAGAAAAAAGAAAGGACCCCGCTGTTGTTCCGCGCCGCCGTGTCACGACGGCGAGAGATGTTGCAGAAGGATCAGAGGAGATCAAGGAGCCCCCGTGTCAGCGAGAAGCACCTCGCCCTTGACATTCGCCCGTGGGAGTCGACTCACCGCAGCAGCCAGAGGGAACGGGGCGGGGGGGATAAATGGCACGCTCGGCTTTGTGCCCGGGACCTCGTACAGTGTGCGGGAGGTGTGTTGTGTTTGGAAAGCGGTAAATACGACTGCGGTGGGGAGAGAGGAAGGATTGACTCTGGGAGGGCGGGTGTTCTATTTTTTTTATTATTGTAATTTTTTTTTCTTTTCTAACTAGAATCTTCAGATTATTTCAAGCCCCAAGAAAAAGTACAAATAAATACTATTTGTTACTTTAGCAGGGAAATTTCAGATTTTAAATTATGCTTATACTGTTACTTTTATCTTTTTTTTTTTTTTTTTTTTTTTTCTTATTTCATACACTCGATTTCAGGAAATATAACCTGAAATTACAATGTATTCTGAGAAGAAAACTTACTTAGGTCTTATGGAGCTCCTTTTTTAAAATGAATGAGAATGAGAGCAACTTTATTTATCCCGAAGGAAATTGTTGTGCCAGAGTTTCAAGCAAAAACATAACAGTATTAGAAATAGTAGGAAGGAGGAAGAATGAGAAATACAATGAAATATAAATTGTCTTAACTGTTAACTGTTAATGCAAAGATTTGAAGATTCCCTGCGGCTGAGGGAAGAGGAATTAAAAAGTCATCGCTGTTGTAGAGCTTTTTATTTTTAAGTCTTCATTTTTAATAATATTTCTTTTAATTTCATTATAGATTATTTCATTTTATTTTATTTTTTTCATTATCTATTAATGGAGCCCCCAAAAAAACAAAAAAAAAGGGGGGGGGGCGTCAAAGTACCAGACGGTTTTAATTCCATAGCATACTTGTTGCGCATAGTCTGTCAGGAGTACAAATAAAACTATTTGGCACTTAAGAAGGGAAATTCAAATGTTGAGTTATGCTTCTAAACTCTATAAAGGTGTTATGATTATGATTTTTTTTTAAGTCATTGTTGTTGGAGAGATTTTTATTTCTAAATGTCTTCATTTTATTAATGGATTATTTTTAATTGAATTTAAGTTAAGGTTATTTTATTTTCATTCATCTTTTTTTTTTTTTTTTTTTTTTTCCAAGCTGACATTGGGCGAGAAGTTGGGTTACTTCAGACTGATTATATGGCCAGATATGGAGACATAAGACCATTCACTATTTATTTTGCATTTAAGGGAACCCTGCCTGGGAGGACTAATCGGCATAAATATAGTTTAATTTTTTTTGTATGTTCTGATTAAAAAAAACATGAACAATTGTAATTTCTTAAAAATATATATATATTCACATTTAAGGGAACCCTGCCTGGGAGGACTAATCGGCATAAATATAGTTAGATTTTTTTGTCTCATACTAGAATGTGCTGATTAAAAAAAAAAATTGAAAATTTGTAATTTCCTAAAAAAACAAAAAATAAGAAATAAATACATATATATATATATATATATATATATATATATATATATATATATATAAAATATTTAATTTATCACATTTTATTCAATGGGCACAGCCATTGCATTCTAGGTTGATGATAAGTAAGTTGGTTGCGTGTTAACTTTGTGTTAAGTTTGGATCTCCGCTTGGGTTCACTTTCACACATAATGCTACTTTTGGGTGCAATTTCCAGTCCGAGGAACACAAGGAGATGATGCCAGTCTACAGAGTTTTCCAAGCGACAGGAAAGGAAGAGTACGAAATTACTTGTGAACGTACACAACTCCAGCGGTGGAGTTCTTGAAGCTTCTTTCCGGACGCGTTTGACACATTTAGCCGACCTGAGCCGCTGAAAAAGTTTACTGGTGCTGCTGGCCCTTTCAGTCAGCACAGCAGCCCATAAGTCTACAATGATGACAAGAAGTGGAGCTCATTACAACAGACTTCTGTGTTGGCATAGCAACAAACTTCCCGCACGCAAACCAGCGACTTCGGTTGATTCTTTCCTTTCCCCTTCTTTGATCGTCTTCATTTCGAACTTCATTTTGATTTTTGTTCAAATTGGAAGCCGGCCATGATGACATGTTTTTGGCCAGCAGGGCAAAATGAATCAAACTGAGCCCAGCGTCCAGGTTTTGTCATTTTCCGGGCGGCATGGCGACGTAAACAGCAATGGCGGCCTGCGAATGAATTTTATCTATTCCAATTTTACAATTTTATTTCTTTTACCTCTATAAAAAACACATTATCCAAAGTCAGGAATTAGTGATGAGACATCAAGTCAAATCTCGACCTCTGTCACGTTCCCAAACGGTGGAACCGAACTGCGAAAACAATAGCGGTCTAATATCCCACCCGCCCACGAGCGCAACATTTAAAATTAACAAAAATGTTGTGAGGTGATTAGATTTTTATTTGTTCAATATCTCAACAGCGTAAAGAGCTGTAGAACTCCTTCCCCAATAAAGTTTTGGAACAAGGCTGACTTCCCAAGATGTAGTTTGCGCAAATTTGCCAAAAAAACTAAACAATCTCAAACCGACAGGGAAAATGATAAAATCTGGAAGGTGTGACACACAAATGCATCACCTTGTATCGGATATTACAGGGAGTGTGTGAGGGGAACCGATAGGCTCATTCTCAGTTTTGGTTTCGGTTTGTAAACACGGCGGCCTGCTCACCCACATCTTCGTCATGGGTTTGTCTTGCAGGTTCCAACCACCCCAGATCTTCAGTTCTCCAGCTAACAAGTTCATACCCTGACAACAGGCTTTAAAATAAATGTATATTATATGTACTATGTATGTATATCAGTGGTGGGCCGTGCATTTTATACCAAGGCCTTCAATAGTGCTCCGAAATCAATCCACACTCCCAATAAGTGTACACTTCTCATAAGTGTATTTCCTGACTTTGAATAAACCATTCTTGCTTGATCAGTTCCTGACCATTGTGATGTTTTTCCCTGGATGAAATCTGACACACCGGGACAACAAAGTCGGGTCCTGTTGCATGAGCTACAAAAACTAACAGTAGCCACAATAAATGCCTTTATATCAAACAGCTGCAACAAATAAAAAACACCAATAATAACCTAATAAACCTTCAGTATCATTTAGGAAACTAGCAGTATTTTATCTGATAGCAGCAAAATATCTGATCATTTGTAGACAAAATCCAAAAATTCTTGGTTGTGACAGGTTCGCTAGCTTAAGTGTTGCCCGACCTTGCCTTACCATGTCTAGCTTTTCTTCAAAACTCCATCGAGAAAATGGCTTTGACAATATATAAGCAACTAAATCCGTTTCTTCTCCTGCAGCCATTGTGGGTTGAAAAAATTGATATTAAACAAACACAACTATATTTCTGTTTGCAGCTAGCTAGTACGCTTCTCCTTGCTAATACACTTGTCCACTGTCTGACTATGCAATCAGAGGGTGTGAATACGCTGAAGTTGCTCTAGCCTGCTAGAAGGCTTTGATGTCCCCTACTCAAAATCTGATTGGTTGAAGCAACAGCATCATCAACACTTAATTTTTTTAAGTAAAGGGCTTGCAGACCCAATCGTGCAGCCCCCCCAGCAGATTTCTTTGACTTTAACCCTGCCTGGCAACAGATAATGGGTGAAATATCATTGGTTCAATGCTTTAATATGAAAATTCATGTCTGAAAGCAGCACCAGGAAAAAAAGCTATGAAAGGAATTGAGCAGACAATTTGGAATTATTTCATAAGTATTAATGGACAAAATATAATTAACATCCGTGATTCGTGATTCAGATATTTTTTTAGGCCAGCAGAGAAGGCCTTGCAGGCCCTGACGGCCCACCACTGATATATATATATATATATATATATGGCTTGTTTTTTTTCGTATTGTTTTTTCACCTGATGCTGTCCTCATCCTGAACCAGTGTCTGCGGTTGCATGGCCACCTTATGGTGTTGCTCGCGCATGAGGTTCCGCGTGGCTGAACGCTGACAAGTTATTTATGCTACTTGCTATTTTGCATCCTCCTGTGATTACAGTTCCATGGGATGGCTGGACGGATGGATGGATATGCATTACACGATAATTATGTGGATAACGATATTGATGGGGATATACATCAAATTTAGATATACATACAAAAAGGGATGTTTCAATAGATTCAATAGATATGAACAAATAGATCCCCAGATATCATGAAATATCAATAGGAATGGATATGGATATAGATTATAGATTGTGATAAAAATATGTGAACCATAGATACAGATATACAAAAATGTAGATGTCATTTGCGATAGATAGATAGATAGATAGATAGATAGATAGATAGATAGATAGATAGATAGATAGATAGATAGATAGATAGATAGATAGATAGATAGATAGATAGATAGATAGATAGATAGATAGATAGATTTAGAAAACAAAAGGTATAAATACGGATAACAAAATCGAATTAGATAAGGATACAGGTAAAATATAGATATGGATATCATAATAAATATGGATACTGACATTAATATAGATAGGAATACAGATAACAGTATCTGTATGGATGGATGGATGTTTTGCCTGAGGCATAATGTTTTGTGGCTGTTTTCAGGTTGTTCTGTTCTCCCATGTATAACAAAAATACGTGTCGGGTTGTGTTTATCTTCCGTTTCACACGAGTACACCTTTAGCTAACGGCATGTTTAAGTGTTAACACACAGGTGACACCACACTTTCTGTGGGTAAAATTATCTCTTGTCTTTTCCCTCATGACACCGTTCTTGCTCCTAACACATTGGCCTTGTTATACCAGTGAAAATTAGTGTTTAAATGCAACATATATATACCTTAATATCTGGACTATTGAGCACACCTCAATATAAGCTGCATCAGCTAGCCGATCGCTATCTTGGGCGTCTTCCTGCGCACTAAAACCGTCAAAGTCGTCTTCTTCGGTGTCAGAAATGAACGTACTCAGAATTTCCCGGTCATTTCATCGGTCCGATGTGACAAGGATAAATGTTTTAGCGGCGTGAACCTCGTTAGCCCCCCCTCCGAAAAAATCCACATATTAGCTGCAGCGTTGCTTGAGTGAAAACAGTTGCGGTTTGCCATCCGAAAATTACAGTCTATATATATATATATATATATATATATATATATGCAACCAGGAAAAGGGTAAATTGAGATTTTCGAGCGTGATCTGGGTATATAAAAATAAAAATGAAATAAAAATAAACAATAAGAAATCAATAATAATAAATAAATAAATAAATAAATAAATAATAACAATAAATACCTTGTTTTTCAGGCCATATACATATAAATTAATCTCAATATGAAACCCATGTTCTCCAATCAGGGAGCTGGGTTCCTGCCCATTCTGTATTCCACTGGCTGGCAGGATGCATCAGCATCCTATTACAAACATCAAGGGGTGTCAATCAAAGGGCAGCGAGAACGTTACATTTTTCCTCATGCCACAACGGGAACGATTTTGCAGGAAATAGTTGATTGTTTGAGTTTGGTGAGTGCACGGGGGCACAAATGATCAAGCAGAGTGATTTGCAGTGCATCAATGTTTTGTTACTGAAGTCACTGTGGCGTGTGATGCTTGTTAACACCCCCAGCCCCTGACCCACCCCTGGGTTCGCTGAACAAGGTGTCCTTGCCGTGTTGCCAGTGTGTGGGAGTTGTGTTGGAGTCGTGTTGGAGTCAGTTGAGTCAGTCCGGCGGAACAAAGTGGCGAGGGGATCAAAAGCCTGAATAACAGCGGATCCCGGTGGCCATGAGTACTTGACGCTCCGTGTTTATGGGTCAGAGTGTGAAGCTCCTTATGTTTTCAGGCAGTTTTGTGGCCTGACTGCCCCCATTTTTCACAAAAACAGTGATTTATTATACCTATTTTTGACAAAAAAAAAAATCTATTTTACACTGAAATCACCAGCTTACAAGGTGTCTCGAAAGAAAATTTTATAACATTTAAAAATCAAAATGACTATAATAGCCACACACGATCCAACCCCAAGTGTGAAAAACAAATAAATCAAAATATAAAAATTATTATTATTACCATTATCATCATTACTATTCTTATGAGTATAATCATGAATAAAGAATAATAATACAATTGATGAGTATTATCATTATTATTTGTAGTATTGGTATTGGTATTATTATTTATACAACTACTACTACTACTGTTGTTGTTGTTGTTGTTGTTGTTGTTGTTGTTGTTGTGCTACTACTACCACTACTAATACGACTACTAATAATAATCTTTAAAGTAATCTTTATTCAGGGGCTATCAATAGACTGTGAAAAAAATAACACAAACCATCTTGTTTGTGTCCCTCATTAAAGTTGGCTAATCAAGTAAATGAATAAATAAGTAAATAAGTCATTACGTAAATAAATAACTTAACAGAGAATTTCTTTGTTTTGAAATTATAGCTGATAATTGTCCTTTTATTAAAGCCTTTTATCATTTTCTTGCCTTTTTGAAAGTAAAATAAAATAAAATAAGATATTACTAGGATACAAGTGAACTTACCTGGTACATTTTTAAGTAATATCAGACAACTTTAACTGTGATTGTTTCATTAAATATTTATTAAATATATTAAATATGTGTAACAAGATCTTATAAAAGAAAAAAAGAGTCAAAAACACCCCCCGTTATGGCGGCATCGACGCAAAATCTCACTAATGAAGTAAAATGCTCGAGTTCTGTGGCAACTTAAGCTTTGCCGTATGTTAAACCCATCACACGAAGGCTTAAAAACCCTAATTAATTTAGGAAAGCAGAGGTCGGCGAGATGGAGCGCGGAGTGCGGCGCGGCTAATAAGTGCTGTGACAGGATAATTGGGCGGGATAAGAATAAACATAACGGGTCATTAAATGTTTTGGGATCTGAGCTGCTTTTATTCGATCAGACACACTGAGAGGGAAACACGTGAGAGCAGATTATATTAACCTCACCGGGTATTAAGGCCGCTGCTGACATGTGGGTCAAATTTAATGCAACTCCATGCAAGTTCATGTAACGGGAGAAAAATATTAATTAACAGGCCGTTACCATGGTGGTCAAAGACTGCTATAGCTGGGCTTCCGCTTGAAACGGAAGCTATTTCTTTCCTATTTTTTATTTTTTTGTACTTCCTACCACATTAATGAATAAATAAATAAGTAATTTAACCTAAATATATATCAAAAACGTAATGAATCTGAATCTGTGATAGTACTGTGTTAGAAGCATTAACTTGAAAACTTATTTCTGTGTAAAAACGGTTGTGTCACAAAGGAAATGCATGTTGTACTTTTGCGGCTCAGAAGAGATAACACCCATGTATAAAATATTAAATTATAGTAGGGCGGATGGTGATCAATGGATAAGGAGGTGGTATATTTCTTCAGGAAAAGTTAATCTTTTGAATTTTCTTCAAAAAGCATAAGTCAAATCAAAATACTTATATGAAATTTCCCCAATGTAGGATGATTAAAGGAATATTGTATTCTATTGTAAATAAAATATAAATATATAAATATGTTTTATCTCCTTTATCTACCTATCCATCTATTTAGTTATAGACTGACAAATATAATGATATATTATCACACTGCTTAATTTTTACATAGACAAACTTTATATATATATGCATATTATAATGAATGCATTTGAATTTATTGGTACTGTTTTTTCATTTCATTTAATTTAACTTAATGTTCATCTATTTTTATTCTTTAGTTTTTATCTTTGACAAACTGTATTTTTTTGGGGGGGATATAATTATTATTATTTTTTTTTTAATATTGTTTTAATTAATTTACTTTTTTCACAGAACAAACAGCAATAGGCCAAATAAATGCAATTAATATTCATCATGTTTTGTCTTTGTCTGATGTTTATTTTTCTCAAACTGATATAATGCAGGTTGTAGTTATCAGACAGTGTTTTCCAGCCTAAAAAGTTTAAGAAACCCTGATATATGATAATATATGCAAAGTAAAATTTGGGTTAGTCAGAAATAAATGAACGCCACCCATGTATAATGAACCCGCCTACGAGCTCGGAGAATTGGGATCCACAGATTAAAAGCGTGATAGATTAATTTCTTTAACGCAATGACAGATTTGTCGCGGGGCCAGAACCCCCCTAAAAAACAAATAACCCCACTCTTAATGGAAGGTCCTGAAAGGGGACACCGAGACAAACACCGGCGTGGAACCGAGACGGTCCAGCTCGTGAACTCCATGTTTGTTTTGTTCGCCGGCGCGTTGTTTCTTTATTCAGCGTCGTAATTGAAAATGACGCGTAAACTGGCCGTCACCAACGACAACCAAAACAGCAACAGGCCCCGGCGCCCGCGGGTCAACGAAGGGAGAGGAAGAAGGGGGTTGGACTCACGCCTCATGTCTCGGAAGTAGATGGTCTGTCTGTTGGGGTTGAGAAGCTGAATGACGGAGTCGTCGTTGTCCTTCACCCGACAGCTGATGATCGCCATTTCGCCCTCGACGACGGACACGTTGTCCGTCACCAGGTTCTGACTCACGACTGCGGAAAGGAACACAAACACACACACACACACAACGGTTATCGCTAACAGAAGGTCCGAAACACGATTTGATAAGAGGTTAGTAAAGACGGCGGTTTTATTCACAGTGGGATCATTGAGTCCGGTTATATGGATATTTCACAACAATGCTAATGCTAACGCTACCTGATGCTGATGATTTTTTTTCAAGTTTTTATTAAAAAAAAAAAAAAAAAAACGATATGTTTTTTGGTGTTGCTGTTCCAGTACACTGTGATTATAATAATCAATATTTATTGAGTTTGTTTTTATAAACATTGTAGCTAAATTAATAAAGATTGGTGATCATGTTCCAGTTTGTAGCTAGCATTAGCAAAATGTAGCCTCAGCCAAGGAAGAGCTACATTTTAAAGGTATTTCATACGAACTTACAGAACAAAAATGCCTCCTTTGTTTATGGGTTTCTTAAACATGAAGGGTGCAGGGTTTTTCATACAGTATTCAATAAGATTTTTTTCTACAAGACCAACATAATTAGAGATATTCTCCAGTATCAGCAGCCGGTCAGCCTCATTTACCAGCCCACGCCGTTCAAAATCATCGGTGTGAAACCTTTCTGTTTGATGTGCTGTGAATTACAGGCATTATGCAACGATAGCCGAACACAAGTGCCGCGGACGCTCGTCCAATTCCAGCCATCATACACCATAAAATAAATGGACTCATTAAGCTCAGCTCATGGAGAAGGTTTACTGAACCCGGGGATTTAAAGGACAGGTGCCCCGCTGGTTATTCCCCTTTCGGGAGAACGTGCGCGTTGATAAGTTTGACGGGCGGAACGGCAAACGGATTGATGTGCAGACTCCGAAAAGAAAGTCCGGCAGCCAATGTCGAGGCGTTAGCGAGCGCTTAGGTCCATGTTTGAGGAAGAGCAGAGAGCTTTTATGCCGTAGGAACTTTTTTTGTGGTTCCTAGAGCCTTTTCAGGAACTACTTTTGACCGGTATTCAACACGGAACTGGGACTTCAGTTCCTGCAACCTGTTTAGCTCCTGCTCAGGGACAGGGTGCAATAGGAACTCGTGACATAAGTGCTTGGTGGATCTCATTAGCTGCGTCCATAACTTCATACTTCTTGGCGACCATGGGATGCCTTTTTTAGTTGTTTCAGCTGCAAAAAAATGGACAGAACCAGCAAGAAATGGACCAGCAGGAAGGTCTGAGCTCTTCTGGCCTGCGATGCCCTAGAGGCATTTCCAGGGTTTGCAGAGGAAAATAAACATTTTGGCAAAATTATGTTCAGGCGCAGCTAACGTCAGGGTTTTTTTGAAGCAGCACAGATACAACACAACCCATCAGTTATCATGGTTATCAATCCTCCATGCAGAACATGAACGCCGTGTCAGCTTTGCTATCCATGTCATCTTCCCTGTTCTGTTTCATAGTGGTTTGTTTTTAATTGTGGTGCTCAAGTCGCTTTCTATCACTCCACAGCTGCCTCTTCCGTGGTCCTTTACTGCTATGGGTGAAGCAGAACTAAAAAGTTCCCCTGGAGGAGGTTACTCCAAATTCAAGGTTCGGAATTTTCTGTCTGAAAAACTTATTTCACGTACCCTTATTCCAGTCATGCAAATTCAATAGAATTGCTCACCGTTTACATTTAACTACACATTTGTAGTGTCGCTCTGATTTAAATGCTTTCGGCGCCACAACTTTTGGGCACATTTATCCGAGCGGGAAACTCCTTTGTACATTTTATCAGTCCAACAAAGATGGAGAACAGGCATGGGATGCTGCCATGGTACCTTATTGACTTTGGGAATGCAAAACTAAAAGGTTGCCACAGAGAACGGTACTTCCTGGAGAGAAATTCAAGCCAGACAGTTCTTAGAACTGTATTCTTAGAACCTTTTCTGTCTAAAAATGGCAATGGATAACATTTTTTTGGGTCATATCCTTTGGCGAACTTGATAGAAAACACCAAATTGTTAATGTCTTTTGTTAATGTGTCACTATTGCTGTCTTTGCTTCCGGGGGGGAAACGGTTAGCTGTCTGGTAATGGGAATCCTCATAGTAAACAAAAAAAAAAAAAATACTTTGGATGAAAAATTCAGACATAAATCTCACAGCGCGGTACCATCTGGTCCCGTCTGCTCTTCATCCCAATGCCTTTACGCTCATTTTCAATTTGCACTGATGACATCGGCTGTTAATTTGCACACTCTCCTTGTCGAGTAGTGCTAAATAGCCCCTCTTTTTAGGAGACAAAAGATGATGAGGGCGGATTGGAAGAACGGAATCCCCGTGACGCTCAGTACAAACGAGATGGGAAAACATACGTACAGAAGAAATCGGACGGTGGGGTAGCGCGGTGAGACGCCTTGCCGCGTGACGATCCCCGGTTGGATTCCGACAAGGCGGCCTTACTTTGTTTGGATTTTCTAAAAATGACTGTCTGGGTTTCCTGCAAGTTCTCTGTCCCCCTTCCGACTCCCCCCCCCGGCCCGCAGTTCAAATAAAGGTAACAAGTTCACTGCAGACCCTTTGTCACCCAGATGTGTGAATAAGGGAGTGCACGGTTGTACGTCACCTAATGATGTGTGAATTAGGTAGTGAACGTTTGTATATCTCAATATATGATTTGTGGATGAGAGGGCGAAAGTTGTATGTCTCTAGTTGACATGTGAATGGTTGAATGTCTCTTTATCTGATTGACAGGTGAAAGGTCCAAGATTAACTCTTGCCCAATGATAGCTGGGAAAGTCTCCAGCCCAACTTAATTCCTTTAATGCTGGATTTGCAGTATATTTCATGAATGAATGGATGAATTAAATAAATTGGCACAACAGTTTAAAAAATGCAAGAAAAGAAGATGTTTAAAAAGCACTCGATCATAAGAACTGTAAAACATACTCCAATAAGAGAAGATATATATATGTAGAGTGGCCTATAAAAACAGTTATAAAAAATGCACTTTAGATTCATTGGACTGTAAAAATGTACAAGAGAGAAGCAAACTTTGAAAAACTTGCTTTTCAATCTAATATGTCTACACCAGAGCGACACTACTGCTTAAATAAAACTAAATTTAAGTGATCATATTGAATTTGGCATGTGGGTACATGAAATAAGATGCTTTTGGACAGTAATGTTCCAAAACTGCAATTCTAAGACCTAGCCA
The DNA here is from genome assembly GCF_037954325.1 of Fistularia commersonii. NCBI lineage: Eukaryota > Metazoa > Chordata > Actinopteri > Syngnathiformes > Fistulariidae > Fistularia > Fistularia commersonii. Next base: position 8,313,655 of record NC_141298.1, on the reverse strand, counting down.
ACTCCAAGTTTGCTATATGAACAATTACTTACAGTATTGTCTGGACTATAAGCCGCACATGTATATAAGCCACATTCGCTCTATTCTTAAAAAAATAAGAATAAAGGATACACAAGCCGCACCAGGTTATAAGCCGCAGATATCTATATTGAAAAGTTAGATATTTACTGCATGTGCAGAACAATTTTGAACCGTAAATGTACATGTCTGTACCTGAACAGATTCTTTCCTAACAGTGCCTTTTAACACAGCAGCAACTTTGTTGATTAAAACGGAACAGAACCAAGAGGAAATAACCAGTATATATTTATCCTCATCTCTACTGTGTTTGAAATCACAAGGCACCTTTATCATGAAACCCATGAGGTCGTCCTCTTCAGTCTTCTTCTTCTTTTGACTTTTCCCTTAAGGGGTCGCCACAGCGAATCAACTTTCTCCATTTAACCCTATTCTCTGTATCCTCCTCTCTCACACAGACTACTTTCATGTCCTCTCTCACTACGTCAATATATCTTCTCTTTGGTCTTCCCCCAGACCTCTTGCCTGGCAGCTCCAATCCCAGCATCCGTCTACCAATATATTCACTATCCCTCCTCTGTAAATGACCCAACCATCTCAGTCTGGCTTCTCTGACCTTCTCTCCAAAACATCTAACATGTGCTGTTCCTCTGATAGACTCATTCCTGATCCTATCCATCCTGGTCACTCCCAAAGAGAACCTCAACATCTTCATCTCTGCAACCTCTAACTCTACCTGTCGTCTCTTCCTCAGTGTCTGAGTTAAACAACCTCAGCAGCGCTTCGTCACATCTGTCTCCATCAGTCACGCTCTTTGTGTCGCTATCACCCATCGGTGAAGTTGGCTCTGAAGGTGCGCGGCTCTCTTCGCGCAGCAGTCCAGCCTTTCGGAAGCCTTCGGTGATGGTGGATTATTTCACAGCACTCCACGCTGATAGGATCCACTGACATCATATCATCAATATTCATTTCGCGGGCGAGTGTTTTGGCTTGAAGTCGGCTCTGTACAGTGGATACACCTCGGCCACCTGCTCTCTGTATGTTCACACAGTCCTCCAGGACATTTTCAAGTTCAGGCCACCTGCCTTTATGTCCTCTAAAAGCTTTTCTCGACTTTTGGCATCGCATGAGCTCTTCCCGCTGCCGCCTTCAGCGTCTCACCATAGAGTCATTGATGCTAAGCTTGCGTGCAGCAGCGCGGTTTTCCTTCCTGGATTGCAAGATCGATAGCCTTCAACCTAAACTTGCGTCATATGAACTTCTTCGTGTGGGTTCCATGATGAAGGGGCAAGGATTTGAAAAGAATTAATAGTTGGTAATTTTTCGTTCGTGTTCTATCTGCAAAAAAAAGTTGTGTTTTCTTCTTTTCATTGATTTTTCTTAGTTTTGATTCTCATTCCCATTAGAGCGCCCCTAGCGGTGCAAGAAAAAAACAACAGAATAGCCGCACCTTTTTTATAAGGCTCATGGTTCAAAACCTATGAAAAAAGTGTCAGCTTATAGTCCAGAAAATACAGTATTTTGATGAAAATGTTTATACTCCCCTGTGAACCCAGTAAACCCCTCTCAGACCACTTCATCGATCCGTTTCTACTGTTTCTGTCCAATTTGTTGCAAGAAAACAGCCAACCAGTGATCAAAATAGTTTTTAAAAATGGGAGTTTGCGGTCCAGAGGAGGCATCTGGTAAGAGGCATAGGTTTTGACCTCCATCAATCGCCAAGCACATTTGTCACATGAGTTCCTACAGAACTGTAAAAAGACCTTGTTTTGAAGCAGGAACTAAAAACTGCCCTAAGAACTGAGGTCCATGGTCTCTAGTTCCTGTGGACTAGAAACCAGGGAAACTGACAAGGGAGTAGGGACAATGTACTACAGGTCAAGATGCTAGAACCAGGTCTGCAAGAAGTATCTGGTAATGGGCGTGGGTTTTGAGTTCTGCCAGTCACCAAGCATCTACCTCACTCTAATCCTACAAAAAACCCTGTCTTGGAGTAGGAGTTAAAAACGGTTCCAGGCACTGAGGTCCACAGTCCCTAGTTCCCAGTTCCTGTGGACTGGAGAAGAGGGAGTAGTGACCACGGATTAGGGACTGAAACGGCGCTCTGCAGTCCACAAGAAGTTTGCAAAAAGTTCGCGGGAAGCACCAAACTGAAGAAGCCTATCAGGTGAGAGGTGAAACGTGTTCACAAAGAAATAGCCGAGTTCCTGATTAGGTTCTAGGGCCTGCAAAACGTTTCTACAGTGCGAAATGAACTACAGTTCAGCACATTGCATGTCTATATTTGTGTTTTTAGACAATTCAAGACACGCAGGCCGGTCAGAAAAACACAGATAAACAGCTGATATAATAGAATGCATTAACTACATCGGTGTGTGTGTGTGATGCAAGGTGACACAGGTGAAGTGTGGGCTGCAAGCGCCACTTTGCAAAGTGAGGGTCCATTATAGCAATTCACCTTTTTTTTTTTTTCATTACTCACCAAGTATGCAGCAAACAAAATTAGACAAAATATCGTCCTGGTCGGAGGAATAATGGCGGCTAAAAAACACCAACGGAACCAAGCTGTACGGTTTTTTATCCTTCAATCGTCGAGCGTCTCTGAATATCCCCTCTATTTCGGGAGACGGGAACGATAAGGCAGGAAGAGAGGAGCAGCATCCTCTGATGCTGAGTGAAAAGGACGGACGGCTTCACAAACGAGATTCAAATCGGCGTCCCCCTCCCCCCCCCCCCCCGGCTGCCCAAACACGCGCTAAATAAATGAGCCAGGCCATCTTTAATATTCAGGAGTAGAAGTCATTTTTCAAAGGGGTGCAAAGGTGGGCGGCGGAGTGGGCATCTGGTTATGCTAATGCGCTAACGCACTAACAAAATGCTTTTCAAGGCATCCACTGAAGGTTACAAGTCGCGCAAGGTGTCCGCCGCGTTGCGTTTAAAGGCTGCGGGAGAGCTGGAAGGACTTCAAATGGCGGCTGCCCTCATCGCCCCTCCTCGCCCCCCCATTAGATTAACAGTTCTGACACACCGGTGGTTCGGTAAAGGGGGGGGGGGGGTTGCTAATTAATGACCGATGATGACGGCAAGTGAGCACCGGGGCCAAATCGGGACGTCATCAGAGATCCCGTTGACATCCCGGCGAGCAGAAGGCCATTTAAAAAAATACAGCAGGAGGCGCTTTTATATTTTTTAAAGTGTGTTTTTAGATAGAAATACGTGTCGGCCGGGGGGGTTGGGATGGGGTTTGTCAGAAGCAAGATGTGAAGAAAAGGCCGGTCAGTACGGTTAAGAGAATAAATATTTTGATAGCGTCCCCCCCTTGCAAAGAAGCATGGAGTTGCATGTCTCTAAATATAAAAAGTGGGCACTTTTGCTTTACTTCTTTTCGCATATTTAACAAAATTATACTTAAGCTCCCTTGGCTCACGTTGGACGGTGAATTCGGAGATGTTTAATCGCATTTGACCGATTCTATGAAACGGAATTATTATTTTGGGACGGTTCCCGAAAGCAACCGCTTTGGCTGAGGATGATTTAGCTCTCACCAAACTGAATTGAAATAAAATAAAGAAATAAATAACTAATAAAAGTTTGCAAGTGTTTTAACTGTCCATGAAACAAACTGACAAGTACTGCTGAATTCACTTATAATGCTGAAATTACTTTTGTATTCATCATTCTATACAGAGCAACAACATTCTGATAAAAAGTGTTAAAAAATAATAAAAATGGGAAAAAATATAAAAGGATATACATTTTTCTTAACTGAAAATGCAAGAAATTGAAAAAAAGGTTTATAAAACTTTCAACTCCTAATGAAACAAACTGAGATGTAATGCTGAATTCTCTTTAAATACTAAAATTGGCCCTTATCTATCAGTGTATGAACTCATCCTTCTTAATAAAACCTTAATAAAGATGAAAAAAAAAAAAGATTTGTAATTTTTAACAACAAAAAAAAATATATGTTTTATTTTTAATTCCAGTTGACACAGCGTAAACAATTAGATACATAGTGATATGGTTTGCTTGGCTTTTTTCAGGAAGATGTTGAAGAGAGATAAAGGTGACCAAACAAAATAAAGACAGCTACATATTTTGAGAGGAGTGAGAATTTTGAACACTTTCCAAGAACAGTAATTCTTGGAGAGAGGTGCCCAGAGGAGAGCTTTGGTTGGAAAATATGTTGATATCTTGTGACAAATTCACGAAAAAGACTTAAAAAGACTTAAAAAAAAATCAAGGTCAGACAGAGAATAGTTGCATGGAAAATCTTATTATCTCATTATATTTAATTATAATATCCAATTGCTAAAAATATTTCATTCATTCAATAAATGAACAACCCAGTTGAGTTTGGTTGGAAGGCGGGGTTTAACCTGGATGGGTCACCTGTCAACTACACCGAGTCATCAATGAACCTACAAGGAGACTCAAAATACAAAGGAGTCAGTGGGAATTGAACCAAAAACCTCCTCTGTGTGGAGGGGTGAATGCCAACTATAAATATTTAAAGGCTTAAATGAATATGAATCTTTAAACAACTACTGTTGCAGTCTTGCCAAAAACAAATGTGTACGTTTTATCTAAAAGAGGATTAAAAAATAAAAATAAAAAAAAATAAAAAATGAAAAGGGAAACATTGACTACTCATCACAGTTAAAAACAAAAAGTACCAGCACTAACAGTACAAAAAAAAAGATTTGATTACTTTTTGGTTATCCTTCGTACAACCAACAACTTGTGAGTAACAGGGAATAAAACAACCCTAATTCATTCATTCATTATCTGTAGCGCTATCCTGCATTCAGGAGAAAAAACATAAACACACACATATATATATATTTACATATGTTTATATGCATGTGTGTGTGCGTGTGTATACATTTTTTGACATTTTATTTTATTCACACTTTATCATTTCTTTTAAATCTGTATTTTTTTTTGCATATGCCTGTGCGGTGTCCTTGAGTGTGGCTAGGACACCCAAAATGAAATGCATTTTATTATTATTATTATTATTATTATTATTATCATTATTATTATTGTTATAAAGAGACAAGCAACCATTCACTCTATAATTTGCAAGTCACGTGGAGATATACTGTACAATCCTTCACTTTCTCATACACCCCTCATACTCTCTCATTCACACATTTTTGCAAAATTTAGTCTCCAGTTGTGAGATAAACCACCTAGCTAACATATCCACTTGTTTCGGTCTAAAACCAAAGGCTCCTTAATTCTGTTTTAGGCCGAATAACAAGTATTACATTTGAAGTTTGGATAACAAAACACCCCAGATTGGTGTTTGGGTAATATGTTTTATGAAAATAACAGCATGTCACGCAATCTTTCTTGCTGACATTGTGTTCGTAGTGCCTGGTTTTTTTTTGATGAAAACTCCCTCCGAAGCAAACAAGGATTTCAGTCTGCGAAAAAAACACCGATGACCCTCAGCACGCTGCACAAAACTCGCCCGAGGAGCCGCTTCAGCGGCAGCGATGTGCAAAGTGAAAATGCTGTGTTCCGTTTGTCTAACAGCATTTTTCCATTTCACTCAATAAGAAATTAATGCATAAAAACCGAGACGGCCTCATGAAATCACGTAACGCTGAGCAAGAAAAAAAAAAAAAAAGCAGCACCCCGTAAACTTCGAATGTTTCATTCCACGCGGCACCCTTCCTTTTTTCTTTGTAGTGACTGTTTTTGTACATAAAATATCACTTGTACAAAGGCTTGAAAGACACAGGGGTTGCAGGAAATACTAAATATTAATCCTCACATCAGTTGCTCCCCGTGTTTTTCCCCTCTCCCTGCGGTGCTCCGGCTACTCCCTGCTTTGTTTACATGCATCAGTTCATAATCAGACACCTGATGCAACGTACAGTAACGGTGCCCTGTATGTGCGTGCTGCGCTGCTACATCATCAGAGCTAATCATTTCCGATGCCTATTTCCAGGGAATATAAGAGTAGCACTTGTGTTCAATCATTCTCTTATTTTTTTGCTGTGTATGTACGGATGTCCGAGGATGTGTGTGTGTGTGTGTGTGTGTGCGCGTATATGTGAGTGTGTATTTGGGGGTCTGATTGCAGTCAGGCCTGCCTGATTGAGTGATTTTTGTGTTTGCCGGTCTGATTTTGTGTTGCACGATGACTGGGGCCGCAGGGCTTTTGTCACCATGACAGACAGAGAAACAATATATCTATCTATCTATCTATCTATCTATCTATCTATCTATCTATCTATCTATCTATAGATAGATCTATCTGTCTATAGATAGATCTATCTATCTATCGATCTATCTAAAACCAAAAGATAGATAAACCAAAAGATAAACCTATAGATAGATAGATAGATAGATAGATAGATAGATAGATAGATAGATAGATAGATAGATAGATAGATAGATAGATAGATAGATAATAAATATGCAAAAAATTTAATAAAAAGTTCATAAAACTGAAAAAAAAAAAAAAAGTCTCTTCTACCTATCCGTGTATTCCCCAATTTATATTCACTGTTTCTATGTATAAAATAAAGGAAAAAAAGGAAAAGTGTAAAAACACATGCATTTTTTTTCAAAATTAAAAATACAAAAAACAAAGAGATTAAAAGTTTGGAAAAGTTTCAACTTTTAATGAAACAAACTGATATTTAACGCTGAATTGTCTTATAATGCTGAATTTGGCCGTTGTTACCTTTCATTGTATTCATCAGTTGAGCACAAAAACAGTGTTGTGGATAAAGTAGTAAAAAAAATGGAAAAAAAGGAAAATAATCAAAAGTTTGCAAGTGCAAGCATTGCTAAATGAACTTGAAATTCGGTCAGACAAGTTGCGGATACCGTTGTAACAAATTCATGAAAAAGACATAACGGCCCCAGTTATCCTCGCAGAGTATGAAACTGTCCAAACCAACTTCACTTTTGTTCTAGCTATTTTAAGACAAAAATAAAATGAAATAAAGTAGTTGTTGAGTATGTACAGGCCTTAAAACTCGGAGGTTTGCAAGCCCATGTTGAATAATAAATAATAATGAATTAATACAAAGACTGCTGCAGAACAATTAGCTCATTTTTAAAAATAAAAAATAAACAAATAAAAATATAGATGGGACCATCTGGCAACTTAGAAAGAAGTGTGAATTTAAGTGTTTTGCCAAATAAACGCAATGCCACGCGCAATCGTTCATTGCAATCTGGGTAAAGATATGGCAGAAAACATTGGGTTCCTTGTGAAAATGGAAACGGGTAGTTTGAACCACCGGGGGCTAAAAGATTCTTGGGTGCTAACAGCAAAAAATTAGCTATATTGAATTAGTAATATATGTGTCGGCTTTTACCAAGCAATGCTGTGTTGCGTTGAAAAGTTTAGCTTCAGAAACTGTCTATGTGGGGAGTCAGCTGACACGAAACACACCGGAAAAAACAAAAACAAAAATCCAATCTTTAGATTTGATCAGTCATTAGCGGGCATTGCTCGTACTGACAACGTTTTTTGGACTTGTTTGATTTTTGCAAATGGGATGAATCTATCACGAAGTGAATGATGGATCTGAGTATTATGACTGTTTGGGTCGTGATGGTTTCACTTGGAGTTGTGTTGATTGCGGGTGTGGAGGGGTGGAGGTGCTTAGGATGATGAAAAATGGTTAGAACTGACAGAAGCAATGGGCACAGCAAAGGAAATAATAAGAAACCAATAAACATATTGCGGCCGTCGGGCAGGAGCCCAAACCTTTCAGGATATTAAAGAAAGTGATCTCAAAACATTTTATTGAGCTATTAATCATGAAGTCACTGTTTTGCTTCACCTCCATTGAGGGTAAAGGGCAAGAACCATTTTTTCCTGACGTGTGATGGGAAAATAGTTAATGCTAATTAAGTTCATAATAACTGAAACGCCTCTTGGTCATGCAGTATATTTCCAAATGAAGAGCTAATTATAACAATAAAAATATATATTTTGTGAAAGTTGTCTTTGTTATTTAAACAAAATGATAAAGTAGTAAATATATATATATATATATGTATCTCACATACACACTCATATAAACACGTATGTATATATAAATATATACTAATTGTAGTTTTGCGTACCTCTAAATAAGACACAGAATGTCCTGCGAGGCTAGTGTTAGCCACACAAGAAACGTTTGCAATGCTAACATTGGCGGCTAACACTGTTCTTTCAATATCAGGACGTTTTTTTTTTCATTGAATTCCTTAAAATGATCTTAATGTGTATGCGCGTGCCTGTGTGTGTCGGAATTCTTTTTCTATGGCATGATGTAATGTGATGTTCGCGATAAGTTGGAACTCACATACTGTATATAAGTGAGTATGTCACTCACCAATGCTAACACTGTGGTTAAATCGTAATCTAAAATAAATAAGGTAATGAAAGTTTTGCGCTTGGGAACTGTAATGAAGGTTAAAAAGTTTACAAAAACACTACGCAGATGAAAGAAAATGACTGCAGCATAATCCAAAACAGCGTAAAATCAGGGAATGTAAACAAAGATATCTTCCTTGTAGTGCACTGCGTGACAATGTATTCATCCACTCTACTTGACAACTAGTTTTTACGCAAAATTTGTTTCCACGAAAAACATCAGAATTTATAGCTGCTGGTGACGTAATCAAGAAACGTCTGTCTAATACATTACTGATCATTTTTATGCAACTGTGTCCAAAATGCATATTAAATTACAAAGTTGGCGCTAATACTAGCAGCTAGCACCATTCTGTGAAACACCACAAGGAGTATGTCAGCGGCAATTTTAAAAATAAGAAAATAAGAAATATCCCCAGGCTGCATGAAGTCTCTTGGGCGCCTAGAACATAAGGGAGGTGAATAACCCATACTGTGGGGTATTAAAGGGAAATAATGCAGTGGTGATGTGGGAGTTGGGAACATGTATGAGTCGTCTAATGAAAGGAAAAAACTGAGGGGAAAAAAAAAAAGGCAAATTGGTGGAAACTCTGGGAGTTTAGAATCTGAAGTCCGTTTGATAAAAGGCCCTTCTGCCTGTCAACAGAGCAGCCCTTCCAATGAGCTGCCCGCTCTGTCAAAGCCGCTGACTGACAGCTGGAGGCGGTCGGGAAAAGGTCAAGATCTGTGTACGGGGCTACAGCGCTTCAAACAGCGGAATCCCACTCGGTGAGGACTTCAAGATGACGGTCGGACTAATCTGTATGTAGCGGACGCTCCTTCGGAGGAAGCTCAAAGGAAATGGACTTCTCTGAGGTTGATAGCAGCGGTCAGCTGAGGGAGCCTCCGAACCCAGGCAGCCATGTGAAAGGATTGAAGTGTAAACACAGCATGGCAAAGGGATTACACGAAATCAGCAGACTGATTTTCCTTTATGATATTTTGTGTGGCGTGTTGAAAGTTACACATCTGACGCTTGACGCTACAGGGAAAATATCGACACACAACAATATAGTTAGAAAATAATGACTTCTGGGAAAGGCATGTTCCATCTATTTCCACTGCCCTCAGGGTCTCTCAGTTTTATCCTTTGAGTTAGGTTTCTGCATAACCAGAGACAGCAGTTCTGTAGAACCACTGATCCTATAAAAATCTTACTCAACGGTATGGGACACAAAATGTTTCAGGAAAAAAATAGATAAGTGAATGCATACAATAAAATTAGAATAGAATTAAAATAAAATAATATAAAATGAAATAAAATAAAATACAATAAAGTAAAAAAAATAAATAAAAAATAAAATAAAATAAAATAAAATAAAATAAAATGAAGACAAAAAATATAAGTGTGTAAAAAGTCTTCTTCTCCCATTGGCTGTTCCTTATAGGGGCTGCTACAGTGAATCATCATTCTCTATCCAACCCCAGTCCCAGAATCCTCTTCTCTCACACTAGTTAGCTTTATGTCCTTTCTCATTCCATCCATGTATCCATTCTGGTCTTCCTCTAGACCTCCAGCCTCAGGATCCTTCCACCTCCAGTATATATTCACTTATCTTCCTCTGTCCATGTCCAAACCATCTCAGTCTGACTTTATCTCCGGAACATCTAACATGTGCTGTCCCTCTGATGGACTCGTTCCTGATCCTATCCATCCTCCTCACTCCCAAAGAAAACCCCACATCCTCATATCTGCTCCCTCCAGCTCCACTTCCTTCCCTTTCCTCAATGTCAGTGTCTAAACCGTACACCATCGTGCATCTCACTGCCATCTTTCTATCCCTTCCCTTTCACACTGGCTGATAATCTTTTATCGCATGTCACCCCCAACACTTTTCTCCACCTGCGCAAATGTGTTTCTTCACCTCTTTTCCACATGCTCCATTGCTAAAGAGTAAATAAATAGATAAAGAAATAAATAAACAAAGCTTGCTGGTACTATTAGTCAAAGTCAGCTTTATCTTCAATTTTCTGCATATACTGGACATACAGAGGAATCAAGACAATGTTTCTCACAACCTCACGGTGACATTAAATTAACTTAATAATAGAGCAAATGGAATAGTAAAGTTCACTTTTATATTAAACAGTAAACATTCAACTATGAAGTATGAAGTGCACAGATACAAACTGCTGGTACAGTGAAAAGATGACAGACATTTGATGATATGAAGACTAAAATGAATAAATATATATAATTTTGAATATAGAGACCACCAGGAAACTTTATTTTTGTTTGTTTTGTTTTGTTTTTTTACAGTTTAGTTTAATGAAGAAGGTCAGGAAATGATGGTATATGGTACAATAGCTGAAGGATGTTGCTTTTGTTTTTTTTTGTTTTGTTTTTTTTACAATAGCAGCAAGATGTTTTTTTTTTTTTTTTTCTGTGACAGCGCAAAATAGTAGTAGAGCAAAAATAGTTGTTCTCGCTGAAAACACTTTCTAGTAAGATAAGTAGTACTTAGTTTGGTTTCTGTTTCAGTTACAAAAAAACCTCAGTGGACATAGTTTGCAAAAAAAAAGGAATGGAATTACGGCATTTTTTTGAAACCAAAAAAAGGACTTAAGGTGCCTCATGCTACCGACATGAGGACGCTCGACCAAAAATATTAAAATAATATAGGAGTTTCCCACTTTTGCCGTGATAACTTTTCTCCTGGCCTTGGTCGCTAAAATAAACAAAAAAGGGAAAAGTTTCACTCCAAGGTTGTGACGAAAATCAAAACCAGAATTTTTTTTTCTCCAAAGAGGGAATGCAAACGGCCCAAGAAAACGGAGCTCAGGCAAACAGAGCCTGATCCCTAGGCTGGGTTGTCAAAAATATTTTAACTCTCGATGTTATTGTTTCCTGTTGTTTTTTGAAATGTCGCCACGTAATGCAGAGGTGGCACCTTATTGGCTGATTTAATTTGAGCTCAAAATTGACAAACAGAATAAAGTTAAAACCAGTGATGGGACTCACTTTTTTTTGATTTGATTGATTGATTAATTGATCACTGAAGAAATAAGTTATTGAAAAAATTGCATTTTAACTTTAACAGCAGAACATTTCTCTTTTCCAGTTGACCATCTTACACCATCGTGCACCATGAAAGCATGACAAACAAAGCAGATGAAACAAGACAAGAACTTCAATTGATTCTTTTCTCATATCAAATATTAAAATGGAATAAATTTTGATCACTTAATGATATATATTTTCATTAATTGAGTCCCACCCCTAGTTTAAACACTCTATGTAGTTATTTTTTTTTCACAACATTAATCAATCAATTAATCAATATATGATACTATATTAAATATTAATTTTGAAGAAAATACTCGTATCCTTCAAACAAAGTGCTTTAGGTAAGAAAGAAGTTGCCAAAAGAATTAAAAAAAAATACACGGATTAATAATTGAATAAATAAATAAAAAGATAAATGACACAATCCCCTCCAGGATCAATCAAGTAATTTGGATTCTGATTAATAAATAAATAAAAAAGTAAACAGATAAATAAATAAATGAAAAGCCAAAGTGAAAATTGTGATCAAGAAATTAGATGGAAATTCTGAACATTTGAGCTAAAAGAAACAAACAAACAAAAAAAAAATACATAAAAAAATAATTCATTCATATTGAACGTAGAGAAATACTGATGTGAAGGAAGACGATTTTCCAAAGAACGGGTGCTCCTGCGTCTGCGGTGCATTGTTTTGGCGTCAGGATTCAAAAAAAGTTTCTCTCGCCCGGGATTGATACATTTAGATGAGCCGCTCACAAACTCCCATCGCTCAGAGTCCACATTTCGGTGCTAATTTTTCCTAGCATTACCCTGTTGGGAGCTACTATACGACGCAATTAAACGTCGACTGCTTGGCATTTTTTTCATTAGCAAACAGCTGCGGTTTTTCACCAGCTCACGATCTGGGATGGGGAAATCAATCACGGCGGTAACGGGCCCGGTGCTGAGTTATCTTCTCGCGTTACCATTTTATCTTCCCGTTAGAAGCAGCGATGAAGAATCATAACATTCCGATATGTTTTCTAATTACCAGCTCTTACTGCACTGTGTTGATCCAAAAATCCAATCCAATCCCCAAATGAATTTAAGGGTAAAACTGTCTGTCTGTCTGTCTGTCTGTCTGTCTATCTATCTATCTATCCAACCACATATCAATCCATTAATTGCCTATCTTCGATCTACACACCCAACTACCAACCTCCCATCCATCCATCTTTCCACCTACTTCCCCACCTAACATCAATCCAGCCATCCATCTATCCATCCATCTATCTATCTATCTATCTATCTATCTATCTATCTATCTATCTATCTATCTATCTATCTATCTATCTATCTATCTATCTATCTATCCTCCTCACCCACCATCCATCTATTTAACAACCTATCCATCAATCTACCCATCAACCTACCAATCTATGATCTTCATAAAGTTCTTCATAAAGGTGAATGAGTCCAGCCGCTTGGAGTTGTTTTTTAGACAAAAGTGTCGGATCCACGTGTGAATAGAATCAAACTTATGAGGAGTGGCAGCTGTAATTAATCCCTCTGAGCATCAACTTCCCGCTGAAAATGTTTACCATCTTTTGATTCAGGTTCCATTCAATGTCTCCAAAAACAACATTTGTGTTCTTTCCTCTTCTTTTCATCTTCCTCCTTCAACAAATGGTGACTCAACACCGTGTCCTCACCCCGCGGCGGCGGCATGTCAATCATCTCCGCCGCCGCACCCTATTTTACAGTCTTATCTTGTATAATGGAACATTAAATTTTAACGGCTCTCATAAAACATTTCACATTTTAAGAGCAATATTTAGGGTCGACGGAAGAAATCTGTGTGTGTCTCCTTCGAGATGACTGACAAGTGAGAGCGTGCACACACACACAGACACACACATAAATTCACCCCCCCCAGGCCAGAATGTGTTGCAGATGTGACATCCTCTGAAAAAAAGAAAAAAAAAAAAAAAAGCTAAAAAAAAATCTTGACATGATCCTACTTAACAGTTTTCTCAGCCTTTTTCATTTGAAATGTTTTTTTTTTTTCTTTGATAGACGTGATCAAAGTTCACGTGCTTTAAAAGCAAGAATGGATGAATCTAACAACCGTGTTTTATGTAAAAGAGAGACACTCTTCTCCCTTTTGATATTTCCCATGTTTGCATGTTCGCGGCGCAGAATATTACGTAGGCGTTAAAAGATGCTTTGTAAAAAAAAAAAAAAGTAGGCTGATGGTGGCTAGAAAGTTTTGTTTCCAAAAAGCCTGTTTGAAAAGCTCAGTTCCATGTTCAAGAGGGGAAAACACTAAAATAAAATAAAATAAAATAAAATAGTGCTTAAAATGCAATGCACGAACTGTTTGGTTCAGGGGGGGACCTGGAGTGATCCGTTGGTAAACAAAAGGGATGAAAAGCATCACATCAGGCATGATGTAATGTAAGACTGCACATTGGTTTGATAAAATACAAATTCATAAAAATATTACACAAGTTTATATAACTATTACACAGAAGAAAAAAGAAAGTCATAGATATTATATCTAAGATGGATATGCACATGGTGCTGTGAACATTGCATTTTCATTTACTCTTTCATTCATTCATTATCTATGTCGCTTATATTGCCCTCCGGATCGAGGGATGTGTGTATGTTACTATTCGTCACGTGAATGAGAGAGTGAATTGTTGTATGGTCTATATGAAAGAAGAAGAAAACATAAATAAAAAAGTGACAAAGTGGTAAAAAAAAAAACGAATATACATATATATATATATATATATACATATATATATATATATATATATATATATATACATACATGAATGCCGCCCGTTGCCCAATGACAGCCCAAGACCTTTGGTGCAGGATGGGTGATGAATGAACGAATGTATTTTCAATTCTGCTAAGAATAAAGTAGCTAAAAGTAGAGTTGGCCACTAAGGGGGGTGTTTTTAATGTTGATTAATATACTTGTTTTATGACGCATCCTTTTGCCATGACGTCGATATTTATCAAAACCTTGAAACACCACAAAAAAAAAAAAATAACGATCAGGGTGTTTGGGAGAAAGAATAAGAACTCTGACAACAAAAAAACATTGTTGGTGCCTCTCCAGGAAGTACACACTGCAAGGAATTCATGCAAGAAACCCATTTTGTTATTGGGTGTATGATGGAGAACCAGGAAATGAACCAGGTGAACGCTGAAACAGCAACAAAGAAATTAAAATTTGTTTGGAAGTGATTGCGAATGAAAAAGAACAGCGGTATCGGGTTTGTGTTTGAAACTCCACCGATCAAATGACCGAAACTGAATATAGATATATTATGTTAGGGATTAACATACTGAAAATTCAGAGGCGGGATTTTCACCAACAGTTAAGACATTGATTCAAGACTGGGGCTGTTTAAGCCTTCAGTTGATTATATCGCCATCCGTTGTCAATACCGCTGATCCTGCGCCAGGATTTGGGCTGGAGCCAATCGTAGTTGTCATCAGGTAAGAGGCGGGATTAAATTTGGAACGGTCACCTATCAATCACAGCGCCGCGTACAGAGACGTCCAAGTATTCGCTCTCTCATTCACAGCCACGGGGGATTTAGAATCTTCAGCGAAGCTAACTGACCTGAAAGGTTTTTGGAACATTTGAGGAAGATGGGGGAGCCCAGGCAGGAGAACATTGACAGAAAGGGTAAAAAAAAAAAGAAAACACAGAACATACGATTCAAAGAAAAACCAGGTCGTAGTCAAACTGAAACCTTATTCGTTGTCAGCCCACAGCGCTAACCAACCAACGCTAGGGTTATTTAGGAATTAGGTCAAATCCAATTCTTCTTCCTGGACATCCAACTAAGATTACAGATTTCTATTTAGCAAACGTTACTGATGATAAGATAGAAACTACAGTAAAACCTCGGCATACGAATGTCCCTAATCATGAAGTCATCAGCTCATGAATGGAGTTTTTGATAAAATTTTGAAATTAAACATATAATCAGATAAACTCACAGGGTTTTCATATTGTGGTGTTGTAGCGTAGCAGCAGTTTACATCGCTCATTAGCCCTCATGATGGCTCCCAAAAAGTAAAAAGTGTTAGTGGTCTTAAGAAGAAGTTTGGAATTATAGTCCATCTGAAGAAGGAAATAATAGCTAAACTTGAGAGCGGTGTTTGTGCTACTACGCTATGGCTAAGTCAACCATTTCTGCAATTCTGAAGAACAAAGGTGCACAAAAGATGGTGGATGCGGCTACAGGGGTAACGAAGCAAAGATCTCAAGTCTTGGAGGAAATAAAAAAGTATTTATTAATTTGGATGAATGAAAGACAGCTGCTGTAGATGGCATTAGCATTAGCATATCATTAGCAAAGGGCTCATATGCAAGAAGGCTTAACTTTTGCTTGAAGGAAATGCCGAGTACAAGTGCCAGCAAGAAGAGAAAGAACAGAAGAAACAGCAAAAATTAAGGTTATATTTAACTCCTTTCAATGAACCCATTACAAAAGGTGGAAGAGTGCAGTATGTTTTATCAATATACATCCATTTCAATTGGAAAAATTTAATTGGTTCACGAGCACTTTGGCTGGTGAAAAGAGGCAAAGAACAATTTAATTCGTAAGCCGAGCCTCTACTGTGTTTTAGTATCTAGAGATCAGAACCTATAGATTTAAAGTATGCTCATAAAGATGTTCTAATCTCTCAAAAATGTTGTTATTTATTTATCATTTATTTGTTTATTTACACTGCTGCCCTGACAACAAGACCCAGGATAAGCAGCAAAAGATGGATGGACGGTTGGATTTTTAATGACCAAGTGATTTTGAAAAAAATCAACTTTCAACAGATGGACTTTCTATATGTGTCTGCAATACATATATATGCACATATTTCTTAGTTATTCATTTCATCATTCATCAATATACTGGTTAATGTTTCCTACAATTAAAAAAAATTACAAATATCAACTAAAAATTAAAAAAAAAAAGAATTATTAAAATAAATACACTGACATTTCAATTCAAATGCATCAGTTCAAATGCAATAATTACATTTTCAGTGACGATGTTGACTGAAATGCGCATACGCATGTTTCAAATTTTTAAAATTGACACTTGATGATCAAATACGGCCTGGACTTTTGGGGTAGATTAAAACAGCAACACAGTCCTAAGGCCACATGAACCTGAACCTCTAAGCTGTTGGATCAACAGTGATAGTGATTTACGTCACGGCCATTTCAGATTTTTCACACAGGACCCCCTAAGGTCTCTACCGAAGTCCGTCTAATACTATAAACACTATAATAGCTTGAAAATGTTTTTAAAAACACACTGAATTTGCATATTATCCTCCATTCCAGGCTATTTTCTCAGCCTTTTTTCTGTTTTGTTTTTTCCCCGTCTGATTCCTCACACCGACGCCCTCACTCTCTCGGCGGAACAGTGGATTTACCGATACATTATGTAAGGACAGGGTGTGAAGAGCTTTTGCCAAGTGTTAAATGATTGTACTGGCCATGTTAAAGGCTTTTTGTGTGTGTGTTTGTGTGTTACGACTGCTGCTTTTTAGCCGTATATAACTGCTCTCATCGCCGCCACCACCATTTACCAAATGCCGAGCGGGTGTGTGCTCAGCTCAGATTGTGACTGTTTTTTTTTTTTTTTTCTTTTTAAATTATCATTGTTTTTAAACAGCGGGGCACATAAAAAAACATTAATTTTTCATGCATTGGCCCCCCATGTTTTCTAACTAGTGTGGGCAATTGAGAAAAAAAAAGGCCTGCTTTGTCTCTCTCTTTTTTTTTTTTTTTTTTTTAAAAAAAAGTCAATTATGTTGTAAAATGATGACCACTTGGTTGCTTTTGTGAATCATTTTTTTTTAATATTATTTCTGTTCACCATGCTTTTGTTAAATCAAAGCTGCCCCCCTTCAGGCCCCGTACCTGGGGCGTCTGAGGCTGCAGCAACAAAAATAAAATGCAAAAGAGCTGGGTTTAAAAAATAAATAAATAAATGAAAAAAAAAACTGACAAAAGCAACAGCTCGCAGATGTGACGCCTGTCCTGAGGGTGACGCTACATAAAAGACTTAATTTGGATTTTTTTTTTTTTTTTTCTTTTAATTCAGTCAATCTGTTTCTGCTTGGCAGAGTCAAACCAACAGAGTCAAATCTTTTAATCAGGTTTTTTTTTTTTTTTTTATTAAATATTAGACTTGGGAGCGGCAGCTCTGTCTCCATGTAGGGTCTTTTAAGATAGCGTCAAAGAGCTTTTCAAGGGCAGAAACTGGGAAGAAACCAGAAAAAAAAAAACACCTCCTTTTAACCTTATGGAACCCCCTCCCCTCCCCCCCAAAAAAGGTTGGGGGTGGTTACTATGGCGATATTGTAAAACGCAGAAAGAGTCGTGTGTTTATGCAGATTTCCCAAGAGATCGAAACTCGAGATTTTTGTCGCCAAGAGCCTGTTCTCGTTTCTGATATCTAAGAAGAGTCTGGCTGTGCCTTTCCTGACCCACTGAATTATTGGGATGTCGGGACCCGAAAAACAAAATCAAAATCGAGAGCGTCTTCAACATTAACCCTTGCGTTACGCTCAATACGGGAACCTATTTCAGTAAATGTTCTGCAGATAAGACCATAAATGTTGTTTGCCGTCGAACAAGGCACTGTGCAGGAAGTATCTTGTAAAAGCTCCAACAGCCTCACATACCTTTACGAGACACATCACAACTTGTTACAACTGATACTTGTGTTTTTAATGTGCCTGTACAGCAATACCTTGAGTTACAAGTTTAATGTCGCTCCATGACCGAATTTGGAACATCAAATTAAATTTCCCAAAGCAAAGAACTGAAATGCTATTAATCCATTCCAGCCTCCCTACTTTTGTACTGTGTTTTAAAATAAGTACAATGTACTTTGAATACAATTGGCAGAGTTATTATAATTGGTGCTCTACTGCTAAACTTAACTTACTTGATACAAACCTCAATTATATGCTAAGCTTTATCGCTCAATGTAACTTAGCAGTGGAGTGAAAGCCCGTCCTCTTTTTAAAAATAATCAAACCGTTCCTAACTGGCGTTGAATGCCTTCCAATGCCTTGTCCATTGATATTCCTGCCGTCTGAGCCCCATCAGTGTTTTGTTCCTACTCATGGATGATGGTCTCTGTCACGGTATTTCACCAACAACAACTTCTCCAACTCTTCGTAGACGAGTCAACAACACATGCATCTCATTCATGTTTTTCCCACGATTTTCGCTGGGCTACTGGCTGGTGGTGCGTCCGACTATTTTTAAAGGGCGCTTCACTGACAGTGGCAGCCACAACAATGTCAAATACTCGTCCCGCTCACTCCAAACTCATACCTCAGCTCGTATGACAAAGCAAACAACTGACTCAGCGGTAGCTTGTATAGAGGAAAATTGTTTGTTAATGCACTCATAAGTCAAGGATCCACTGTATATCCAACCACCAATGGTAATAAAGAAGGGTAACTCCATATTGTGTTCACATTGGTCACTGTGGAGCAGTGCCACGACATTGCCACGACTAGTTGATTTTGGAGAAGAAACATCCTCAGAACATGGTTCTAAGAACTGTTGACTTTGGTTCTGGGAACTACCCAATGTGCACGGAGAAGTGGCCTGGCAAAGAAGAAGAGAAAGACGACACGGGCGTTACAGAAGTAATAATCCTGGACTATCAATTTTTTTTTTTTTTTTCTCCCTGCACTGCTTCATGCCTAGGAAGAGTACTACAGATGCAGTATTTGCATTGAGAATGCTAATAGAAAAGTACAGAGAAGGCTAGACCTAGAAAAAGCATATGACAGGGTGCCAAGAGAGGAGCTCTGGTATTGTATGAGGAAGTCTGGAGTGGCAGAGAAGTATGTTAGACTGGTGCAGGACATGTATGCTAGCTGTGAGACACTGGTACGGTGTGCTGTAGGGGTAACAGGGAAGTTCAAGGTGGAGGTGGGACTCCATCAGGGATCAGCTCTGAGCCCCTTCTTGTTTGCAGTGGTGATGGATAGGCTGACAGATGAGGTTAGACAGGAATCCCCATGGACCATGATGTTTGCGGATGACATTGTGATCTGTAGTGAGAGCAGACAACAGGTAGAGGAAAATCTAGAGAGGTGGAGGTATGCTCTGGAGAGGAGAGGAATGAAAGTTAGTCACAGCAAGACAGAATATATGTGTGTGAACGAGAGGAACTCGGGTGGAGCGGTGAGGCTACAGGGAATGGAGATCAAGAAGATGGAGGATTTCAGGTACTTAGGGTCAACAGTCCAGAGCAACGGAGAGTGCGGAAAAGAGGTGAAGAGACGGGTCCAAGCAGGTTGGAATGGCTGGTCAAAAGTGTCAGGGGTACTATGTGATAGAAGACTATCGGCCAGAATAAAAGGAAAGGTGTACAAGACAGTGGTGAGACCAGCGATGATGTATGGACTAGAAACTGTTACAATGACCAAAAGACAGCAGGCGGAACTAGAGGTTGCAGAGATGAAGATGTTGAGGTTCTCTTTGGGAGTGACCAGGATGGATAGGATCAGGAATTAATCTATCAGAGGGACGGCACATGTTCGATGTTTTGGAGAGAAGGTCAGAGAAGCCAGACTGAGATGGTTCGGTCATGTACAGAGAAGAGATAGTGAATATATTGGTAGACGGATGCTGGAATTGGAGCTGCCAGGCAAGAGGTCTGGAGGAAGACCAAAGAGAAGATTTATGGACGTAGTGAGAGAGGATATGAAGGTAGCTGGTGTGAGAGAAGAAGATACAGAAAATAGGGTTAGATGGAGAAAGTTGACTCGCTGTGGCGACCCCTAACGGGAAAAGCCGAAAGAAGAAGAAGAAGAAGAAGAAGAAGAAGACTGCTTCACTGTGTGAAAACCCTGCCATTGGGTAACTCCTGACTTATATTGGCCAAAATGCTAATGTCACTACATGCCCTAGAAACCCCTCTATGGCATAGCAGTCCAGAAGAGCTCAGACCTCTTTGTCTGCCCATTTCTTGCTGGTTCTAGTTTGTCGTGAGAGAACAGCTGACCAGCGGCTGTGATAGTTTTTAAAAATAGTATTACATGAGAAGTATCTGCTAAGAAGTGTTTCTTATTATTTCCACCAATCACCAAAGTCTAATTATTTTCCAAGGAACTGTAAATATACCCTGTCTCGGAGTGGGAGTTAAGTTGCTTATACTGAAATGAGTTCCATGGTTCCCAATTCATGTGGACTAGGGACCAGGGAAATGGACTAGAGAGTAGAATCAGTGGACAAGGGACTGGGATGGTGCTTCACTGACTTCTGCAAGAAGTATCTGTTAATAGGTGCAGCTTATTCTTTCCACCATACACCAAGCACATAGGTTACATGAGATCCAATGGAACCGTAAAAAGACCCTTTATGGGAGTAGAAACTGAGATGGTTCGAGGAACTGGGGCCCATTGTCCATAGTTCCGTGGGACTAGGGACCAGGGACAATTGACAAGGAAAGGGGGACAATGAGGTAGGGGCCAAGATGGTGTTTGGTAGTCCCTTTTCTCAAGGAACTAGGCACCAGGGACAATTGACAAGGGAGTAGGGATCATGGGCTAGGAACCAATATGGTACTCTGTAGTCCACAAGTAGTATCCAGTGATGGATGTGGCTTGGGAGTTCTACTGATCACAAAAACACTTGAGTCTCATTAGTTCCTATGGATCTGTAAAAAGACCATGCCTCAGAGTAGGAGCTCATATGGTTTAAGGAACTGGACCTTATGATCCCAAGTTCCCTGGGACTAGGGATCAGAGACAAGGGACGTGAGACCATGGGGTAGGGACTAAAATAGTGCTCCGTAGTCCACAAGAAGTATCCAGTAACGGCCATGGTTTAGGAGTTCCACCAATCACCAAGCAGCTGCGTTACATGAGTTCCTATAGATCTGTAAAAAGACCCTGAGTAGGAGATACGATAGTTCTTGAAACAAAAGTCCTAAGTTCTGATACTGTCCCAGTCCCAGAAAAAGGCTTGATTCTTGAAAAGGTATCTAGGTCATTCAAAAAGTTCCAGATCAAGGACGGGGAATGAATTGAAGTGGATACAGGTTTTAAAATGTAATTTAATTGTGATTGTTTTTTTTGGTTGGGGGGGGATTTTTCCTGTTTACAGAAAAACAGTCTCTATGTCGGCTGAAGTAATGAGTTGCTAGAAATTAAAATGCAACATCCTCATTTGTGGACTCGGGGTCAACAGATCAAAATAATTGGGGTTTGAGTGGCCGACCCCCTCCCCTCTGAGGGTTTGTTACATAAAGAAGGTGAATAACTTTACATGTCATTTTCCGCAAATGAACGTGTTTTTTTTTGTTACCCTCCCCCTCCCTGCCTTTCATCCCACATCTATAACCGGTGACTGGTTCAAATGAAGAGGAAAAGCGGGGTAGGAGGGGGAAGTAAACAGAGGATCTGCACGGGGGAGGGCGGGGGCAAGCTAGCTGCTAATGATGAGGAAAATGGAGGGTCATGTGGGAGCCACGGTCAGACGGAGAGACAGAGGGAGGGTAAGCGCTGGTGGTGAAACGACGGGAAACGACTCCAGTCGTGTATCTGTGTTTGTGCGTGTGCATGTGGGCTCGAGCGTTGCCATGTGCTTGTGTGATGCCAGGGTGAGTTATTAGCAAGTGACGCTTTGATTAATGAGTCAAAGTGGCAAGGGGTAGTCAACATGAAATATATTTCGGGAAAGAAACCCGGGGCACCAGGGGGCATAAACAAACGTTAGCTGATGGGGGGGGTTCGAATGGGTGCATAGGCAGGTGGGGGAGGGGAGGGGTCACTGCATCATCCTTGCCTATCCGCAACGTCAATATCTGCTGCTTCGCCTGGTGAATATTGTGCTCATGGTGGAAAAATATATGTACTTGATGTATTCACCAAGTATTTGTATATTATTTCACACTCAACACACAAACATACATACACACACAAATTATAAACATTATGCATATATTTATATATATATAAATAGAGAGAGAGGGAGGGAGAGAGAGAGAATTTAATGTAAAAAAAATATATTGCTATTTTAATTTTTTCTTTTCTTCTTTTCCTGATTTTATCATCTTCTCCTTTTGGCTTTTCCCTCCTTTTCCCTTCAAGGGTCGCCACAGTGAATCAACCATCTACATCTAATCCTATTCTCTGTATCCTCCTCTCTCACACCAGCTACCTTCATATCCTCTCTCACTACGTCCATAAATCTTCTCTTTGGTCTTCCTCGAGACCTCCTGCCTGGCAGCTCCAATTCTACTATCAGTCTACAAAAATATTCACTATTCCCTCCTTGGTACATGACCAAACTGTCTCAGTCTGGCTTCTTTGACTTTCTCTTCAAAACGTCTAACATGTGGTGTTTGTCTGATAGACTCCTTCCTGATCTTATCACTCCAGAAGAGAACCTTGGCATCTTCATCTCTGCAGCGTCTAGCTCTGCCTCCTGTCTTTTCATCATTGTAGCTGCTTCTAGGCCACCTATCCTTGTACACCTATCCTTTCATTCTTGCCGATAGTCTTCTATCACATAGTACCCCTGACACTTTTCCCCATCCATTCCAACCTGCTTGAACCCGTCTCTTCACCTCTTTTCGACAGTCTCCACTGCTCTGGACTGTTGACCCTAAGTATGTGAAATCCTCCAACTTCTTGATCTCCACTCCTCTCCTCTCCGTTCCACCTGGGTCCCTCTCTTTCACACACATATGCATTGTCATGCTGGGACTAACTTTCATTCCTCTCCTTTCCAGCGCATTCCTTCGCCTCTCTAGATTTTCTTCAACCTGTTATCTGCTCTCACTACAGATCACAATGTCACCTGCAAACATCATGGTCCATGGAGATTCCTGTCTAACTTCATCTGTCAGCCTGTCCATCAGCGCCGCAAACAAGAAGGGGCTGAGAGCTGATCCCTGGTGGGAGTTCCACCTCCACCTTGAACTTCTCTGTTACCCCTACAGCAAACTGCACCACACCACACCACTGCCTCACAGCTAGCATACATGTCTTGCACCAGTCTAACATACAACTTTGCCACTCCAGACTCCCTCATACAATAACAGAGTTCCTCTCTTGGCACCCCTGTCATATGCTTTTTCTAGGTCTACAAAAACACAATGCAGCTCCCTCTGGCCTTATCTGTAGTACTCTTTCCAGGCATGAAGCCATACTGCTGTTCACAAATGCTGACTTCGGCTCTCAGTCTAGTTTCCACTACTCTTTCCCATAACTTCATTGTATGGCTTATCAACTTTATCCCTCTATAGTTATGGCACTTCTGCACATCACCCTGATTCTTAAAAAAATAGGCAATATCATGCTTCATTTTCAAATCTTAAGGCATCTTCTCTCTCTAAGATCCCATTGAATAATCTAGTCAGACACTCTACCATTGTCTCACCTCCACACTTCCGCACCAAGTCATCATACGTCCTTTGTTTTGCCTTTGCTACCTCTATCTTTACCTTACGCTGTATCTCCCTGTACTCCTGTCTGTTCTATTCTGTCCTCTTGGTGTCCAACTTCTTCTTTGCTCAACGCTTCCTCTGTTTATACTCCTGCACTTCCTCATTCCACCACCAAGTCTCCTTATCTACTTTCCGTCCAGATGATACATCAAGTACTCTTCTACATGTCTTCCTGATAACATTAGCTGTAGTTGTCCAATCATCTTGAAACTATCCCCTACCACCCAGAAGCCTTCTCAACTCATCCCTGAAAGCCATACAATACTCCTCCCTTTTCAGCTTTCACCACTTTGTCCTCTCTGCTGCCTTTGCCCTCTTGATCCTCCCTTCCACCAGAGTTATCCTACAAACAGCCACCCTATGGTGTCTGGCCACACTCTTACCTACAACTACTTTGTAGTCACTGATCTCTTTCAGGATACCTCATCTGGACAAGATGTAGTCTACCTGCGTGCTCCTACCTCCGCTCTAATAAGTTACCCTACGTTCCTTTCTTTTCTGGAAAAAGTGTCCACAACAGCCAATTCCATCCTTTTTTTTTTCCAAAGTCAACCACCATCTGTCCTTCTGCGTTCCTTTCCTGTATACTAGGCTGCCCATCACTTCGTCATCCCTAATATGGCTTGCACCAACCTGCCTTTTGAAGTTTGCACTAATTACCGCTCTCTCATCTCTGGAGATAATCTAAATCACTTCATCTAACTCATTCCAGAACTTCTCCTTCTCCTCAAATTCACATCCCAACTGCAGGGTAGAGCCACTAACAACATTGAGCATCACACCTTCAATTTCTAGTTTCAGACTCATAAGTCTATCTGACATTCTTTTAACCTCCAGAATATTCCTAACAAACTCCACAGTCAAGATAACTCCTACTCCATTTCTCTTCCTGTCAGTACCATGATAGTACAATTTAAAGCCCGCGCCTAAGCTTGCAGCCATACTACCTTTCCACCTGGTCTCCTGGACACAGTATATCCAACCTCCTTCCTTGCATCATGTTTCTCTACCTTTTCCTTTCATATTCCCGAAATCCAAAGTCACTACTGTCGGTCCAAGACTCTTGGCCTTCCCTCTTCTCTCTCTGCTTCCGAACACACCTTCCTCCTCTCCTACTTTGACCTACAGTAGCCTAGTTTCCATTGCTACGCTATTGGTCATTGGTACCAATGGCGGCCATTGTTAACCCGGGCCTATACCGATCCGGTATGAGATAATTAGATTTGATTTGCATGTTTGGTTTTGCACCAGATGCCCTTCCTGACACAACCCTCTGATTTTATCCGGGCTTGGGACTGGCTCAGGGAGACACT
The DNA here is from genome assembly GCF_037954325.1 of Fistularia commersonii. Taxonomy (NCBI): domain Eukaryota; kingdom Metazoa; phylum Chordata; class Actinopteri; order Syngnathiformes; family Fistulariidae; genus Fistularia; species Fistularia commersonii. Next base: position 8,288,374 of record NC_141298.1, on the reverse strand, counting down.
GGCCCGTATACGCATAATATATAAATTACTGGATAAATGGATAAATTACTCTAATTGTCTTGATTGTGTATATATATATATAACGTAGTTCATCTACTTCAATTTTGGCAATTCTAGGAAGATCGGTATTGAAGAAGAAGGAAAAAAAAATAAAAATCTATGGGTGGGGATTCATCAGGACAATCAGTGATTGGTGATTGGTTAACATCCTCCTCCCCCTCCAAGCCATTTTAGGGGGTAATTACTGGTATTTTGCACCCGTCATTTGACTTTGAGCGCCACATTACGGATCATTTAACTTATTCCAACAGAAGGGACACGCCTCGGACGTACCTGGGATGAGGAAGTCGCAGCCGGGGCTGTAAATATTTCAGATAGAGTCTTAAAACAAAAGGAAAAAAACCTCACAGACTGCTCATTTATCACTTTATGATGATTTAATTAAGACAAATAATTTAATCATGTGAAAGTGACTGAGCAGTGAGATCACATGTTTTTGCAGAATGAATATTTAATGGGTTCCCGTTCTGGAAATACCGGGCTGATTTATCCACAAATATGATTATAAGCCTCCGTAACCTCATTTAATTCCTCTGCGATTCATCTTTTAGCCCTGATTTGATACAAAACGCTGCGCTGAGGTAGAAACTTTCTCTTGCGTATTTACTTTATTTTAAAGGGGTTTGTACATTTGTAAGTCCAAGATTAGCCTGGAGATTTATTTTTGGTGACTCCTTGGTATTATTCTGGATTTCTTATTATTTCTTAAGATAGTTCTTGTGACATCTCATGGTAATGTCGTATTTTTTTTTTTATTTTTTTTTTTATTATATTGTTTCCTTGAACACACAAATTTTAGTTTAGTTAATTTTAATTTAGATTCCAAACTTTGAGTCTTTAGTGAATTGGCCTGTGTGTCATTTAGTAGTTGGTATTAGTAGATGTCTTAATACTATAAAAGATATAATAAAGCAAAAAAAAAATATTACACTACATATAACAATGATACGTATATATGTATGGTTACTCTAAAATAAACAAAAAGATAAATAAAAAAAAATAACTTAAATACAATAAAACAATAAGAAATAAGAACTCTGATACATAGATAAATAAAAAAAAAATACCACAGGGTTTGTTTTTAGTTCCTGAAATTAGATTATCATTTATGATCTCAAGCCAATTTAAAATTTATCATATTTTCTGAAGATCTTCCCGCAACCCGCCTGTACTTCCATGCTATATGATATTTATTGTAGACATTTGAGACATGATTTCCCCCGCCGCATCTACAGTATTATAACCCCATCTGTCAGGTTTCATTCTAGGAGGATGAAATAAACCCTGAGTTGGTCTCGTCAGGCGTTGACAGTCACATGGAAACAAAAGTCTCTTTATCTGCAAATGTCAAAGATAATTACTGGAAACAAGCTCTGTCATTAGCGCTGGTGGGTATTAGGATGGGTTAATTAGAAGAAACAGCTGCCAAGATGAACGAGACGTGCCCGGGGTCAAAGGTCACTCGTTTACATTTTATTACAGTGGCGGGATTCGTGACCGAGCGAGAAGGAGGCAAAACAACATTTAATGAGTGTACCTTTCAGATTCGCCAGTGACATATTTAACAGCCACCCTACCAATAGCATAAAAATGAATAAATAAATTAATTAAACCGGGCCAAACTAAGTTGCTGTGTTTTTACCAACTTTCCATTACTGAGTGTGTTTTTATTTATGTATTTTTTAATGCTGTAAAATCATCAATGGTTTGCAATATTTTGCTCATTAATTCGGACCACTAAATTAAATAGTAAATTAATGGAGTTTTTTGGTATGTTTGCAAATTTCAATTTTTAAGTTGTCATCAAATTTAATTGATAATTCCAAAACATTAAAAAGAAGGGCTGGGCATACTTTGCCAAGATATGTAAAAAAAAAAATAATGAGGGCATTTCCCGATGTGAAAGTAATTCAGGCATAAATAAATGAAAATTTTGTGCATGTGAAGGAAATGAATTAATTAGATATTAATAATGTAAAATAAAATTAAAATAAAATAATACATTACTACTACTATTATTAATAATAATAATGACATTGACTTGATCCTCTTTATTTGCATTTTTTTATTCATAAGGCGTTGTTTGATATTTCTAGTATTTGCCATTTTGCAAATGTTCATTTTAATTAAAAAAAATGTCTAAAAAAATACTAAATTACTCAACAAAAAAATGTGAATAAAATACAAACTTTTTTCTCTTTTTTTAGTAAATTTTATTTATTCATTTTTATATTTTCAATTGTACTGTTGTACTGTTCACGCTGTCTCCGCAAATAAGCCCGCAAATTAGGAGTAAAGTCTAACATCTGCTCTGCCGAGGCTTAATGATGTTTCCGGCTCACTGGGAGTCTCGACTGTCTCTGTATTGATCGGGTTAGATGAAGTATCCGAAACCTAAAGAGCGGCGAGCTAGACCTTGCCAGTAAACCCCGAGGACGACCGTCGTGTCTGAAACGGACCGTCGTCGTTGGCTGCATACGATTTGTGAGCTCTTCAGGCAAAAAGGTCTGCTTCGAAACAGACAACTGCGACGTCTGTCTGCCTTATGACTTCTAACCTTTTTCGTGGTTGGCATTTAGGTTTTTTAAAATACGCTCCTGGGCACTAATCCTGTGACAGCAATGAAAAAAAGGAAGAACTAGACGACGAAGAAGAAGAAGAAGAAGAAGACGAGGAAGAAGAAGAAGAAGAAGAAGAAAAGGGGGAGGAGGAACCATAAAAAAAAAACTCAACAGTAGCCAACCTTGACAGATCTCTGGTTCATAAAAAAACATTCACAACATAAAGACATCTGCACGTGCATACAAGTTCTGCTACTATGGCTTATATGTATACTCCCACTACCAATACTTCTACCACGTACACTAATGCAACAACAACTATTACCAACTACTACTACCACCACAAGTGTTGCTGATGTCGTCATTATCATCATTATGATTATAAGTATCATCATCATTAATTCGCTCATTATCGAACGCTCACATATATGGGCAAATTTGGGTCTCCAGTTTCCCTTCTGCATGTTTTTGGACTGTGTGGGAAAGTGGAGGAAACCAATGAAGATATTGGGTTTGTGATTATTATTCATCGCAATCCCAATGATTATTATGTTAAACTACAAAGCTCAGAGCTGTACTTGACTGTTCCGTATGCATGTTTAATTTGATGCTGCTGTTGCACCATCTTCAAACTACCTCAGGATATTCATGGGCTTACCAAAACGACATATGTTACACAACTTTGCATTTCTACTGCCTCTTTCTTTGGCTGCCCTTTATAGAGCTGATGTGTATTTATATACCATCCCCCCGCTAAGCTCCTTGACTCTTCCATGTTGCTGACATTTTGTTACAGTATCTGGCTGAATGTCATTTGACAAGGAAGCATGCTTTCCTTACTTACACGTGATAACACTTTGAACACATGTATTCTTGAATAATAAAAAAATGATACAAATAATACCAAAACTAATAACACAAATAATAATAACAATCCCTACGTCTTCATCCCACTAATTTCTTTCTTTCTCTCAACCGAGCCGGTTGAGACAGAAGGCTGCCTGTTTTTTGCTCAAATCTGTCCTAAGTTCACGCCTGGTAAAAAATGTTTTCTCGCCGCCTTCTTCAAATGTTAGGTTTTTGTTCATCATTTTCAGATATGTAGATTATCATATCATTCTACAGCTTATCAATTGAAAATAAGTGGAAGAATCCATGAAATATTACCAATAATAATCATTATTGTAACATTTTAACTATTATGGTTATAAGTTATAAGCTAATGGTTTTATAAAATACTATCCTAAAAATTCATAAACTTCGAATAAGGACAAAATTAGTAACACTAGAAAACATAATAGTAATAAAATAACAGAAATATACAAAATAATACATAATAATAATTATGGTGATAATAATGATGATAATAATATAATGACAACAATGATAATAATGATAATTGTCTAAACCATAACAGTTACATGTGATTATGTAAAACTAATGATTGAATTAAACATCATAAAACCATATCCATAACTTTTTTTTTTTAAATCATATCATTGTCTCATCGAAAAAGAACGATAAGAATTGAAGTTACAAAAATAATAATAAAAATAAAAATTATGATAAACTAAAATAATTAAATATAATAACAAGGTTGAATTTTATTATAATTATATTATTATGATTATTACCATTATATTATAATACTTTATAATGATAATTATATATGGAAACTTCAGTACTTCCGAAAAGGTCTCTTCGACAGTTCCATCAGGAAGCTGGAACCGTTGACCCCGAAGTGAACTGGGAACCCGTGGCTGAAGCCGGGTGCGCTAACACACGTGCACGGTGTGTGTTGACAGTGAAATGGACACACCGGGGGGCGCCGTGACCTTCGTGAAAACAGGGCGGCGGAAATTGAAGCCGTGCCGGAAGACTCTGCGGCGGAGCGGGGAGGGATGACGAGCAAACACTGCGCGCAAGCGATTGATTTAGTCATTAATCTCGGCCTGCACACACACGCGCACACACGCGCAGAAGACGCTGTGCACACACGGATAAGACTGGTGTGTTTAACCGCCGACGGCTTCATCCCATTGATTGGACTAGAGAACAAACACAGGAGTCGGGAAGGAGGTGGGTGTTTGTGGTCTCAGCTTTACAGAGACATGGGGGTCTCAGAGGTGTGTGTGCGTGTGCATGTGAGCGAATGGGTGGGTGTGTGTGTGTGTGTGTGTTGAGGGCTTGAAGGTCATGATGTGATTTTCAGAACTGAAATAATTACTTAAGAGGGATTACATAACGGCCTAGCTTTAGCACCGCTTCGACAAGGCCGAAAAAAAATGGCTCATTTGACAAAATTTGATGAATTAGATTTGAAAAGAAAATTGAAATATTCAAGAAATATGGCTAGCAATAGCAGAAATGATAAACAGCTTTATGTCTGTCGCATTCTTTCCTTTCTTTTTCAATAATATTTCGAGAAAGCAGGCCATCAACATTAAGCACCTAACTAAGGTTTCTGTACAGTAAAGATCAAAACAACAACAATTATTACAATAAAAATAAAAATTATACGGTGTTGAAGATGATGATAAATAGCTTACTAATACATATATTGTTTTGGAAGTTGTAAACTATACTTAAAACATACGATCATAAAAAACAGAGTAATTTGTAATGAATGTTTGTTTTCCAAAATTCTAAAAAAAAAAAAAAATTAATTATTTATTTTTTTAACAAGATTTCGCCAAATGGAAAAAAAAAATAATAATAAATAAAAATGAAATTTAAAAAAAAAAAAAACACACATGAATTTTCGCTTTCTTTTGTATCCTCTTAATTTCTGATCTCAGATATTTTGAAATATGTTTCTGTTTTTTAAAAAAAAATGAAAAAAAATCAATCCACATTAGGACATTTTTTGAAAACACATACCAAAATACAAAAAGAAGTGTTTAAAAAAATTTAAAAAATAAAAACAGGAAAAAAAAAAATCTCACATACATCAATAAAATGTCATATTAATTGTCATCCTGTCAAATAGACTTGAAATGAGTGCTATTAGGATTTTTTAACTGTTGGCAAATGAGAAACTATACCCGTCTCACTTCTAAAGTTCACCATACAAGGTGACTCTCTGTAAGCTCTGCAAACAAAAACCAACTTTAGCCAAGGAGACGGATGCTGCTGATGACTCAAACACACCGACGTATTAAAACCTTTATAAATGCTGCTCTGCCAATATTTAGATTTTCTCGCCCTCTGAAGTTCATCATTGGCAAACAGTTCAAAAGGGTTAGAAGAGGCAGATCTGGCAGCTGACACACACATGAGCACACACACGCACGTATGCATGCTCGCACGCACTCAGTCACGCAGACACACATTCATCTGGCAGGTTTCTTTCAGTTGGATGCTACAGAAATAATAGCGGAAAACCAAAAAAAAAAAAAAAGGCCGGAATCCAGGTCCAGGGAGTGAACAAAATCCGTCCCCTTTGCCTGTTCGGGGGGGGTGACTACATTTGTGTCACCGTCGTCCGGCTCAGGGACCCACCGCAGCCTGGTCGGGGGTGGGGAGCAGCGGATGGGGGGGGGTCGCGAGGGGGGGGCTGGTCTCCGTCCAATCAGCCGAGGGGAATCTCTCATTGCTTCGGCTCTAATTCATGCACATATAAATAACTGTCAGTGGCTCCGCTAATTGGATTAAAGGGCTCGGTGGAGAAGTGGCGGTGAGGGGGTGTTGGTGGTTTGGTGGAGCGAGGCAGCCCTTTCTGTTGAACATAAATATTTCTTTGGGAAATTATTTTTATTCCCATCATTCAAATAATGTATTTTTCTTTTTTTTTTTTTTTCCTTTAACCCCCACTCTGTTCTTGAAATCTTCAAAGTGCTGAAAGAGCAGCGGAGTGAACCGAAGCGACGCCTTCCAGCTTTTTCGAAAAAAATAAAGTTCTCGTCCTCGTTTACTTTTAGATTTTTTTCAAAAATATATTTCCTTAATGTATCGCGCTAACTCGTTTTGGGTTGGAGGTTTTTTTTATTCAGAAGTTTAACTTGAAGTTCCCGAAGTGTCGGGATTCGCCGGGTGAACCATGTTGATAAGTGCCAGCCAGGATGCAGCAGGAAGTCTAATGCCAGAAGTGTCGATTTTAAAAATAATAATGCTCGCAGACTAAGTTGTGCATCCTGCACGTTGTAATGAAACAATTGCCAGAAAAGGTCTACACTCAAATTTGGTACCAGGAAGTACCCTCCTCCGCAGGAACCTTTTTAGTTTTGCCTTGTTACAAGTGGTAAGGGACCGCGGTAGGGACTTTTGTGAAGCAAGTGTCTGTGATATGCACCTTTAGCGCCACGATCAAAAAAAAAAAAAAACACTTCAAGGAAGAGGAAGAGGAAGACAACAACAAGGAGGGCAGAGTCGCAACATGGTTCATTTTCTGCATGGCGGGAATAATAACCATGGGCTATCAAATGGGTTGAAGTGTTTTTTTTTTTCTCCCTGTGCTGCTTTTCCATGGGAAAAACCCCACCATTAGCGAACTCTGTTCTCATTTTTCGTTGAAAACGGCTTATGTTCTATTGCGAGCCATGGAAACCCCTCTGTGGTGCAGCAGACCCAAAGAGTTTGGACTCTCTTATTGGTCTGTTTCTCACTGGCTCTATTTTGTTGTGAAACAACAGCTGAGCAGTGACCACTATGGTTTTTAAAATGGTGCTTCATTGTCCACAAGAAGTATTTCGTAAGGGTGTGGCTTATGAGCTCAATCAAGAATCTACATGCAGAGTTCCCATGGAACTGTCAAATGACCTGACCTCGGAGCAGGAGCAAAAATTGTTCTATTATAGTCCATAGTGCCTCGTTCCTGGGGACCAGTGAAAATGGACTACGGACCAGGGACCATATTCTAGGAATCAGAATGGCACTACGCAATCCATGAGACGTTTTTGGTCATTGCTGTGGCATATGCTGTGTACAAGAATCTAAGTCATACAAGTTCCTAAGGAAATATCAGAAGATCCTCCCTCAGAGAATTAGCTAAAATGGTTCTAGGAACTGAGGTCCACAGTCAGTAACTAGGGACCAGTGAAAATGGAGTAGACACCAGGGACTGAGTACTAGGAATCAAAATGGCACTCCAGAATCACCAAGAAGTATCTTGTAATGGCCAGGGCTTATGATTTCTCCCAATGTACAAAGAGCTAAGTCATACAAGTTCCTAAGGAACTGTCAAAAAGCCCTGCCTAAGAGGAGAAGCTAAAAGATTTCTAGAAACCTGAGGTGCACGGGTAGTAGTTCCTTGGGACTAGGGACCAATGGTACAAGACTGGGAACCATGAACTAGGAAACAAAATGGCATTCTGGAATCCCAAAGAAGTATCTGGTAATGTTCGTGGCTGATGCTGTTGTGCGATGTGACACATCGTAAATCGGAGCAACAAAAAAAACAAAGTCGTGTTGCTTGTTTAAAACCACGTGACAATGAATTTGTCTGGTCCCCCCGCCCCCCAAAAAAATCACATTTTGTAATTACATGAATATAAAATTTAATGTCCACCTTATAGGACCAGGGGTTGCATAACAGAAGAGTTAAGCGTAATCTGTAATTGAGTGTTTGTGATAGAATTGTTTAAAGAGAGTGTTGCATTTAAATGATGAAATATTCACACTTTCTTATTTGTCATCTATTTTTTAGCTTTTTGGTTTGTGGGCGGCGCAGTGGTGCAGTGGTTAGCACTTTCAGAGAGTGCATGGTTCCATGTCTCTAGATGATGTGAGTGATTTTTTTTTCATTTCTATATGATGGGTGAATCATAGAGTTGAAGGTTGCTTGGTCTTTATATATGACGTGTCATTGAATAAATGTTTTTATTTGTCAAGTACTTAAGTGTTCCTCAGTTTTAAATTCTACATCATTTCAGTCATTTCACAATCCCATTGTTCTGGTTTCTGCAGCCTTTCGGTGAATCCACTCAATATTCATCAGATCATTTTTTAGGTGAAACCCTGAAAGTGTACGACCAAGCCAGCTGTCACAGCAACCACGCTGTTACAGTTACATTTGACAGGTTATAATAAAAAATGAATAAATAAATAAATAAAAATGAAAGGCTCATCCATTTGAACGGTTTCTGGACCGCATTTAACAGAAGGTGATGATGAGGAGGATGACAAGAACCCATTAGATAAAGGTGAGCATAACAATGTGTGTATATATATATATATGTATATATATATATATATATATATATAATGTATTGAAAAGAAAATAAGAAAATAACGTCATCCTGTCAGAAGGAGATCGACTTTCAAAAAGGCTTTTAGGAGCAAGGGATGATTACATGACAGATAATGGCCAAGACGCAGATTGTCCGGGACGGTTGGGTTAAAAATATGTATGTCGACTAGCGATCAGGTCGGCTTTTAGAGGCATTTTCACACAGAATCACTCCTTTCGGCCAAAGGAAGAAGAGCATAATAAAAGCGATGCATGTGCTACTACTACTACTACTACTACTACTACTACTAATAATAATAATAATAATAATAGTAGTAGTAAGAACAATAATGCAAATGATGCTATGGTTTATGCTAATGCCAATGCTGGTGATTACATTACTAATGCTAACAATGCAAATGATGCTAATAATGCTAAGGCTAATAATTATTATTATGTTCAATATTATAATAATGATAATAATTCTGCTGAATAATCAACACATCATGAAGGAGCTGAGAAAGGCACTGTGGAGAAATTGAAAATAAAAACAACTTTATATATATTCTTTTTTTATATATCTGATGATATGTGTTGAGCTTGATCATAAAAAAAAAAAGTTTAAAAATCATGTAAATTGATATTGTTGACATTTAACACACAAAGTGGCAAACCCGCAGAGAGATTGAAACTGAAAGGAAAAAGTACAGGATAAAAATAAATAAAACACGTCTATCATATATCAGAGAAAAAAAAAGAAAGTTATAAAAAAGAAAATGAAATTAACTTATTAGATTTTAAACCTAAATAATTAATTTCAAGATATATATTTATTTTTTAGAATTAATTATTAATTACAAATTCATTATTGAACTTTGATACGTGAGGGGTCAGAGCCGCCGCGCAGGAGCCAATTCGTTTCATTCAAATTCATCTGAGGGGCGTCTGAACAGGCTCGCCGCCCGCCGTCGCGTTCATGGGACCACAAGCAGACGGAGATCAAGCGTTCAGAGCTCGCCGAACACATGACGCCAAACATCTCTGAACACGCGTTTGATAGTCAGGCCGCCCTTGACGGAACCCCTCCCCTGTCAAAACTGTCACTGGGGGAGGCCCAATCACCGGCTTCCCAGCTTAAAAAAGAAAAAAAAACAAAAAAGAGGAAAATACAAGAGGGGTTTAGAGGGGAGGGTTTTCTTACCTGCATTCTGCGCAGCTCCTGCGAGCGATGGAGGGGTCGTGGGTGGAGGAGGGGGGCGGGAAGGCGGAGAGCAAGAAGAGAAACAGAAAAGAGGGTTAACATTCAAGGCTCAGTACATGCTGGTTCACAGAGACTCATGCAGCACAACATCAGGACAAAAAGACATAGACCATAATGTTTTAGGCTGTTGAAGATGGGGAAAAAAAAAATCATTAAGTGGGAACTGATTGGAGGAGAGGAAAAGGGAAGGTTCCCTTTGACCTACAGAGACATTTTGATTTAATTTGTAACCTTTTGAATCAAACATCAAGAATACATTGTGCAGATGTGGGTCAACATTAGGCCAAGGTGATGGGAAAAACAGGAAGTATAGTACGCTATTGGTGAACTATAAAATATTCAGGGAAAAGCTGAAATATTCCGCCAAAACAAGAAAAACAAACAAGAATCTGGTTAAGAGATCAAGCTTGAGAGATTCAGCACAATCTAACGCTCCATCAGTCTATCCCAGCTTTCATCGGGTGAGAGGCGAGGTACACCCTTGACTAGCAACCAGTAGCACGGCCACATTTATAGACAAACAACCATTCACTCACTTACTCATTCATGAGCAATTTTCCCAATTTTTTCCAATTAACCTGCATGGTTTTGGACTGTGTGAGGAAACCTGAGAACCCAGAGGAAACCCATGCAGATACGAGGAGAATATGCAAACTTCAAACAGAAAAGATCCCCTTGTCGGAATCTAATCAGGGCCCTTCGTGCTGTGAGGCCATAGTGTTAACCACTGCAACACCCGCTCAAAAAAAAAAAACAAAAACAATAAGATAAAATTTGTAATAATAATACAACAATAAATTATGATATTATTGTTATCAATATTTCTATTATTATTACAACAATAAAAATGGCAATTAATAACAACAATAATAATAATAATAATAATATGTGTTTTATAATGTTATAGATAGATAGATAGATAGATAGATAGATAGATAGATAGATAGATAGATAGATAGATAGATATTAATATGTTATTTTATATTATATTATATTATATTATATTATATTAAATTATATTGATTCAAATGTGAAGCACTGGCCAATTAATATTATTATAAATTAGTGTAAATTAGTGTATTTAGTGAAGTAAAGTAAGGGTATTTTATGTGTTACACCCATTTATAGGTCATGGATGTGCTTTTTGTTCAAACAGTGCCTGTAACACGACTGATTAATAATAAATAACACAAGGAAAAGTCCATCCATGCATCCATTTTCTATCCCAGCTTCATCCTACTCCTGCTGATTCCTATCTTCGTCTTCCTCCTGCCCACTAAAACCATGAAAGTCATCCTATTTTGTGTCAAAATTAAACAGCCTCAGAATATTACGGTAATTTCATCGGTCTGATATGACGAAGCTAAATGTTTTGGTGGCATGAAGCTCGTTAGCCCCAAAATAAACATAAATTAGTCGCATCGCTGCTTAAGCCGCAGTGTTCGAAGCGTGTGAAAAAAGTAACGGCTTACAGGCCCGAAATTTCGATATTCAGTTTTGAGAAGTTTATCACTTCGCACTATTCTCTTACAATCGTCGCATCCTTAAAGGCTTTGTTCGGCAGATATCTGAAATAACGACCAGAGAAACAAGAACCGCCACAGCACAAGGGGTCAACGGGGACGTAAAAGCACATCTGCACAAGCTTCTTTCTGCTATGTAGCCATAAAGGAGCAGAACGCACTTCCTTACAGAACTTTCAGCCCACTGGGACCTCTCGACCTTTACTAGGGAGTTCAAACCTCAGCTTTTGAGCAGCCAGATATGAAAGCGCCCACTGTTTCAGTCTTCAGCTGAGTCGATGTATGTATACTGTACGGATGAATTGATTCTTTTATTGTTTGCGTGTTATGACGAGTTCCCTTTTTGTATTTAAAAAAATCAAGGTCCTCAATGCATTTTCTGTAGGCAGACACTGAATGGGAAGCATTTTTAGACAATCTAGGGAATGTTGGGGACATCGAGCGAACCACATTTCGGATATCTGTGGGTGTTTTAGTCATCTGATGAATGAATGAATGAATGAGTCAGATGTGTTGGTCAATGAATGGATGAATCTGATGCGTTGATGAATTTAAAGCTCTTGTCATTTTCCAGCTGAATCTGATTTTTTCTTCGAAGAATAGATGCATTTCATATTTTATTCAGGGTATAGATAAATTTGATGTTTCATTTTACTGCATGAATACGTTTAATTTTCCAGTAAATAAATGGAAAAGCCAATCTGTCAGTCAGTGTATGGATACAGTTCCTCAACAAAGAGATACATTAATTTTTTAATCAAAGAATTGATTACATTCATTCTTTAGTCCATATAAAGATTAAATTGAATGTTTTTAAGCAATCCATGGATGAATTAGATATTTTATTCAACACTTGAATAAATCCGATTATTAAGTTACTAAGGGGATGAATGTTTTAAATGTTAATGAATGCATGAATTGAATGTTTCAAATTGTAATGAGTGGATTCATTTAATGTTTCAAATGATAATAAATGGATGAATCTAATGTTTTAAATGTTAATGAATGGGTGAATTTAAAGCTTCATTCATTGTGCGTATGAATCGATGGTTGTTGTCCTTGTCCCTGGATGAATTGAACGCTGTTATTGGCTTGCACTGATGAATGGACAGTAGATGTGTATGCAGACATGTAATTTTCCTTCCTTCCTTCCTTCCTTCCTTCCTTCATTCATTCATTCATTCATTCATGCATTCATTCATTCACCCCGTGAGACTACACTCTGGTGAGATCGTCTACAAGCTCTATTTGAGCCTTTTGTTTCTTTTTTGTTTAGTTTTTTTTTTTTTTTTCATCAATGCCTTCCTACTAAATAAAACATAAACAAGTACATAACTAAGCAAATACATACATCAGTAATGTGACTTTTTTTTAAAACACTGAGGGACAAAAAAATAAAAGTTAACTAGATAAAAAGCTCAGACTGCCAAATCAGAAGCACAACTGCTGTACATAAATGGTCATGATAATAACAAAAATATCAATAATAATAATAATAATAATAATAATAATAATAAATTAATCTGCATCTTTGCAGACGATGATCTATTATTGATTTGTGTCTTCTTATTGTCAAAGCATGAAATTATACTGTGACTACATTAAATATCTCATTACCTTTTAGCCTTGTGTGCTAGCTAAGGTATCTAGAATATGCAGATTGCCTTTATACATACAAGACATGTTTACAATTGCATATGCTGTTAACAGTTATATAATTTAAACAAACAAAAAAAAGGGGATATCATTTTATTCTATTTTTTTTTATTGCAGTATTACTGGTGTGAAGATTGTTATTGTCTCTAGTTACATGCCCAGTGTTGAATTAATGAGGATTTAATTAGTGATTATTGAGTTAAATTTCAATTTGTTGGTAGACATTACTTTGTTTTTATCTCTATTTTTTTTTTTTTTTGTTGTCACACTGTGTGTGATCCTTTCTTGACTGTTTGAAATATTCACTTCTATTAGACCTGTATCATCGCCCTCTCGGTGTCTGGCAATAAAAGATGATAAAATTCCCAACAAATTCTGCAGGTATTAAATTTGATCCAACAGCTGTCAGGCAGCGTCTGGCTATGACTTGTTTGCAGCGTTGACATTAAACAAGCAATATTTTGTGTAAAAAATAATTACTTTGACAGCCTGAGATGCTTTGAAAAAAAAACACATTAAGCCACGGATTCTGGATCTTTCAGGCGCGGCGTCATAATGTAATGAGTGTAATGGTGCTGATTATATCAGCTTTCATAAGTTCGTGTGAAATAAAAAATGGGAAAAAAAAAGAATCAAGTTGCACAGGGTTGCATCTGGAGGTGGATTATTATCTGAGAAATAATAGCAAAACATGGTCTCTTTGAATAAATAAAAGCTGAGGCCGGTAAAATAAGCTACATTACAGTCCCCGGTCCACTGGGACGTCTCTCTGAAAGCCAATAATGCAAGAAAAAAAAAAGCGTCATTATACAGCCTGGCATCCATTTGGACCGCCATCGTGGAGGAATATTTTTCAGCCAAAGAAGCATCAGGATCCCAGCTACCAGTCAGCTTCTGATTAGAAACCTATTTTCTCTTCAGCTACTGCCAAAATCCCAATCACGGTGATATAGTAATTACCATTATCCAGTGAAAGGTGAAAAAAAAACAAAAAAACAAATGCAATTTCCTTAAAAAAAACAGGGAGAATCGGCGTGAATGTGGCGAAGTTGAACCGATTCCTCGTAAACACAAATCCGAAACATGAGTCTGGGCTCTGAAAGGACTGAAGAAATAAGAAATAGTATCCGAACATTGTGAGGGATCACCGGAAAATTATACAAAAAGAAAAAAACAAAAAAACAACTCAGAAAAATGGAAGAAAACAACTGCAAAATCAGAAAAGAGTGGGTGGATTTTAAGTAGATCATTTTCAGACAATGAAATAAAGGCTCTTTCCTTATCCTCAAAAAATAATAAAATAAAAAAAGCAAAAAGATAACCTGAAAATTAGAAGGATTTCTCCAAAATAACAAAGAATAAAAACTAAATAAACAGTATACACCGATAAATGAATACACAAAAATATATGAATAAATACAGAAAATTAGAAAATATCTGAAACATGACGAGGAATTAGTTAAGACAAGAAAGTGGTCATAACAAGTAAACAAAAAAAAAAGTAGGGGGAGGATTATGAATAGACAATTTTAGGCAATATATTAAAGGCTCTTTCATTATTCCTCCCACTCTGTATTATTTATATCAATCACTATTGTTCTTTTTTTTTTCTTTCTGGTCCAACACCCCTCCTCTCTCCTGTATCATATTATCTTCTCCGAGCTTATTTGATTATTTAATAGTTTTTCCCCTTTCTCCCTAAAACTGGGGGAAGAAAAAAATAAAAATAAAATAAAATAAAATAAATAAAAAAATAAAAACTTTAAAGAAGAAAATCCCTCCTCAGGAAGAAGCCAAATCCCGAATTCTCCTGGCTAAAGTAAGTCATCTCCCCGCTTAAGCATTCAGCCGGAGCTCGGAGGCGAGAAAGTACTTTGGAGACCCAATCGCTGTCCCAGACCACTGCCGCCCCCCCTTTACCCCCTCACAATGGCCTGCCAGGGGTGCAGAGGGGCAGATTACACAGCAAAAGGCCAGACATGCCCCCCACCCCCCCGGCCCCCAACCCCCATGTTATATAAACCGAGAGTAGCTAAAGAATAAACCGCGTGGCCGTTTCTCACCCTTACGGGTCTTATGGGTCCAACAGGATGCTTTTCTTCAACTCCACCTCCCCCTCCCCTCCCCCCCCCCCCCCCCCCAAACTGGCAGACTCCAGAGTTGAGGTTAAATGGCAAGGACTAGAGGGATGCATTAAACATGAGTCGTTTGGACGGCGCGGCAGACGGCGGACCCCCTCCGGAGATGATAGGGACGTTAAGCAAGGTTTCACCGGGGTCTGAGCTGCATTTAATGAAGGCCTCTTCTTCCATCCCGATGGCTAGCCTATAAACGCTCCCCCACTCCGGCGGCAGCAGCCGGCCGTTCGGCCTCTGAGCGCTTTTGTACCGACCGGCGGATGAATTGGAGAGGCAGGCCTGAAAACGACCGAGAGTCGAACCTCAAAACACGTCCTGAATGCTGAAGGGGAGTTGCTAAAATTCACCACATTAGGAGAAAAAAATAAAGTTACCGAGAGACGACTTCATCATCTCTTGCGCATGTCTACAACTCATGGGTTTGAGGATGTCGGGAGGCAGGGGTTCACCCTGGATTGATCACGGGATCACAGAGAGATATTCAAACATTCACTCTCATTCATAAGTCATATGGAGACAAACATCCATTCTGTCATTCAGAAATGATATGGAGACACATTACCATTCACTCTGTCATTCAATAGATACATATCTATTCATTCTCTCATTCACACATCATACAGAGAGATCCATTTACTCTGTTATTCATGAATAATATGGAGACATACAATCATTCAGTCCCTCGTTCTCGAATTATATGGAGACATAATGTTTGGTCTTTTATTTCTTTATTCAATAATATAGAGACATTCACTACCTCATTCACATCATATGGAGAGATACAGCCATTCACTCTCGCATCCAAACGACATATAGAGACGTATCCATTGAGCCTGAAGGAAAGCAAATGGTCTAGCGGTTAGGATTCCTGCCTTTCACCCGGTGGGAACTCATCCTTTCGGCGATGTGTCACAAGTGGTTAATTGTCCTTGGAACCGAACATGCCTGGTTTGATTCCCGGCTGCTCCTTGTGTGCTGATGTGTTGTTGAGCATACACTGAATCCCTAACTGCTCCCCTGGCGCCATTAGATGGCAGCCAACTGCTCATGGTTTGTCCATGATGGGTTAAACGCAAAGAATGAATTTCTGCAAGGGATTATTAAACTATAATAAAAAATAAAAAAAAATGTCCAATGGCGACAGATGACCGTTCATGGTCTCATGCATGTCATTTAGACACATACAGCCATTCACCCTCTCATTTAAATGTCATATGGAGACATATAGCCATTCACCCTTTCATTTAAACGTTATATCAAGATATATCTATCCAGGCTTTCATCAATTAAGTCTTATGGAGACATAAGAATTATACATTCCCTTCTTCATAAGTCATATGGAGGCATAGTCTAGGGCAGGGGTGCCAAACATACGGCCCGCGGGCCAGAAGTGGCCCGCAAGGAGGTTCGATCAGGCCCGCTGGATAATTTGAAAGTGAAAAAATGCATAAAAGACAAGGATGTAATTTTTTAAATTGAATGCAATTCAAGAATTTTCCGCTAAGGGCCGCACTATTTTGGTCAGAGTAGAAGACAATCCGCATCGCTGAGACGAACCAATCAGCAGACGTTATCAATGCGTCATCTGCTGCTTGTTACGTTTTTTTCTACCCTGTTCTCTACCCTCCCGCTACTCCCTCGTTTGCTAAATGTTGTTATCAAAACAGAGAAAAGTAGATAAAGAGTGTAGAATTTTCAAAGAAAAATGGACTTCGTCATATTTATTTACGGAGACACACAGGAAACCTTTGTGCTTGGTGTGTTTGCAACAAGTTTCGGTATTTAAGGAATATGATATTCGGCGCCACTACGAGACTAATCACAGCGAAAAATATGACAGCTTGCAAAGAAAAGAGATAAGATCAAAGAATCGCTGGTGGGTCTGAGGAAACAGCGGTCCACTTTCACCCATAGCCGAGAAATCGGCAAGGCAGCGGGAAAAGCCAGCTAGCTAATTGCTAACAAAAACGTGCTATTTAATGTTTTCCAGTGCTTCGTTACAAAAGAGTATAGTGGAATTCTACTGTTCATGCAACTCCATGCATTTACAGTATGTGTTGTATGTGTATGCATGTTTCAGAGATGAAGTTTACACATTTACAGGACATGTGAATACTCTCTCCCTTACACATTTAATAGCACCCTTTTTAGTTTGTAGGGTGTAGGCAGGGATTCAATTTAGATTTTATATGCACATGTGTAAATGGTTTAAAAATCCCTTTCTTTATAAGTCTCATTTAATCTTAAAGTGCATTACTATATTTTTCAATACTAATTAAGGTTTGTCAAAGTTTTGTGCATTTGTACGATGAGTGGGATCAGTTGCAATGTATACATGTGAATGATAAAAGTAAATTACACGTTTGTCTGAGGAAGTATGAGATGTTTCATTGAATGTTTTGTACAAGGATTGTTCATTAAATTCCAAGAATTTCCTAATGTCCTTGTACTTCTTTACACCAAAACAGAGGACAGACATGATATTTTGGTCCTTTATAGCTGAGTATCTTATTATTTTAATGGTCCGGCCGACATCTACCTAGGCCGTATTTGGCCCGCGATGAGAAATGAGTTCGACAACCCTGGTCTGGGGTCTTTCATTCGATCATATAGAGACGTGTCCATTCACTATCTAATTCACATCATATGGAGGGGTAACATTCTTTTATTTAAATAAGTCCCCCCCTAAAATTGGAAATTTAAGACAGACATTTTTTTTTTTTTCCCAAGGGACGTTTAAAAAAGCTGCAAAAAAGCAAATTACCCATACATTTTCTTTAAAAAAAATCTACAAAAAAAAACGAAAGAAGATTTTCAACAAAAGACGGCCATAAATTATCATCAACAAGAGTATTCTCATGGCCGGAATTTAAATCTGAAGGTCAGATCGGTGGCGCTCGAGCTGCAGCGGCGG
The DNA here is from genome assembly GCF_037954325.1 of Fistularia commersonii. NCBI lineage: Eukaryota > Metazoa > Chordata > Actinopteri > Syngnathiformes > Fistulariidae > Fistularia > Fistularia commersonii. Next base: position 8,270,095 of record NC_141298.1, on the reverse strand, counting down.
GTTCCTTTCATCGAGATGCTTGTGAAGGACTGGTCCCTTCATCACGTCGCCAAGGACACGGCGTCATTGTGTCGGTGCGAGGAGGAACGACACGTTTAAAAAAATAATGAATTATTTTAAAGAAAAAAAAAACGGCGATCGAGGAAGATTTTTCTGAGTCACCTTTAGAAGCCGGAGTATATCACCGATTTCTATTCGTCAGGTGAGCAGGCCTGGACTCTCCGACGATCACGACAAACATCGTGACGACAAGCTTCTTAGCATGTCAGCCCCCGCGTTGCTCTGGCTTAATGGCCCGGAACGCAGATTCAATGTCTATCGTCGCCGGGATGGATGCATGCTGACAACCGCTCTCAATCACACACACACACACACACTCATATGCAGGGGAAAAAAAGAAAAAAAAAAAAAAAAAAACTCCCTTCAGTCGGTTTAAGTATAGCAAGCAATAATGTGTTGATTAAATCTGTGATCAGCTGCCTAAGGGGCATGAAATTGGACATGATGAGTGTGGCGCATTAAAAACTAATTATCAATAGCACGGATCCTATTGTCTTTCTCTTAAACCGGTCGCGGCGGTCAATCAAGTGTGGAAAATGGAACACTGTGTGCTCCATCGTGACAGGCGCCGACTTTACAGCCCTACCTGGATTCAAAGCCCTGGCGTGATATGGTACTTTATCACTTCCACATCCATTTCTTTTTCAAATTTTATTTTCAGTTTTTTTTTGCTTGCTGAGCCGCCGGCAAGGATCCCGGCTCCCATTTGAAGCGAAACGTCATGATCATTCACCCATTCATTCAACAGCCTTCATAGCAATTTAATGGCAAGGAACTAAAATGATCTGTATCGTCCATTCATTCATTATCAATACATCTTATCTCCAACTGCCATTGGCCGAGAAACATGCAACTATTCACTTGCTCATTCACATGGGGGCTACTTAGCATCTCCCATAATCCCGCAGAACATTTTGGGACTAGCCCTGTTTGTGAATCAATAGCCACCAACTATTTAAGGAACTAAATATCAACAAATGTGGATAACAGCCAATAAATGAATGACTCGGTGAACCGGGTCATCTGAAAAACATCCTGACTATCCTGACATTTTCAAATGCATGCTAAGCTAATTTTCGTGACAAAAAATTAACCTGGGCTATTTCTTAACTTTTCGGCGTCCCACAAGGCTCGTTCTTCGGGCCACTTTTCTCCTCATATTTCCTGTACGTCCGCTAAAGACACATCTGCGCTTTTGAATCGAGTTGATGATCGGCCAAAGGAATTTCGTGATGCATACGCTTGGATGCCAAACCATTTTTTATTTTGATTCTAATGACAGCTGATGTTGATATGGTGTTGTTTTTAAATTGTTTTTTTAATACTATGAAATGCTAACATTAAGTGATTTTTGCCTGCATAATGTGACATTGTTATGACTATTTTTTTGTCTTTTTATTCTGACATTAGTTGGTCAAATAGCTTTGGATTCCAACATCGGCCTTATTTTTTAAAAGTAACATTTGGGTCCCCTCTTTTACGACGTTAAATTAATTACTCAAGACATCAAGAGGAAACATTTTGGACTGAATCCGTCATCCGTTGCGGCCGGTCATTACAGATCACTGAGCTAATCCAGGTTCAAACAACCTGGATTAGGGGGTTCCAAGCAAGGAGCCAATACCGGGTGATTTATCGAGGTATAAATAAAATAACAGGCATTGGGATCATCGATATGCATCAACACCATATATATTCAGAATAGTTCAACTCATCTCTCTGTTGGACAATTGATGATTTCTCACAACACAGAAGAGCCACCACTTCAGAGCGGGACTCAGCGGTCCACCTACACCTGAAGGAGACACTTGAAGACAATAATGCCTGTTTTCTGGCCAGAAAAGACAGATGGTTTGAGTGAGGACTCCAAAAAAACATCAAATTCAAGTCCAGTTGCCATGACAAGAAGACTTCAACAAGGACCTCGGGCACAACTTTTCACTAACGTATAACGCCGTACTGGGATCAATACAGAGACGGATTAACACACATTGACCAGGCCCATCTGCACCTTCCAACTGGGAAAGATTATCCACCAGAAGCAGCCCCCAGTAACCTCAACATGAGCCTCAGTTCATATGATCCATCAGCTTTCACATTCTAAGAAGTCTGGATTCACCTTGTCACATTCCAATCTGGATAAATCCCAAAAAGTTGCTCCTTTGTCCCCAACCAACAACCCCCCCATTAGCCTAAAAATCATCTTCCACCTCGTTTCTGCCGATCAACTCTCCCATGTACGCAACGAGCCATCCTAACAAAGACCCGCCCACAACCCTGGCAGTTATATTTGTAAACTCCCCAAGGGTCATTAGAACTGAAGAAGCGTCTTCACGTGAGAAAATTAAAGTCCAGTTTCCACGACAAAAAGATTTCAACAAGAATTCACCATGACCCTGATGACTGAGAACCTCCACGGACGAGCAGCGTTCGCCACTGGCTCGACAAAGCGGCCCACGGCGAGACCTTTCTCCATGTTCCCCTCCCCGGTCGGAACATTCGCACGATGCAACTCGCCGCCGTTGCTAAGAGACCTCGGCGACTGTGCAAATCCGAACGGGGGTCTCATCTCGCCGCGAGATTACCGCTCGCTCCCGCACTCGACTGTAAAGCATCCGTCACTTAATGTAACCTAAGAGGTATAAACACTTTTTCTTGGCCGCTCCGCGATGTGACACACCAGGCCACTCTCCCCTCACACCCACCCCTCACTTCTGGCTGTCTCTGGGCCACGGCGATTAGAGAGCCGGGCTCTGTCCTGGCGATAAGGCTGCGAAAACCCGATTTCCTCCCTCCCCCGACCACCGGCGGCGGTGTCCTAAGGGCGTGGGGAAAATAAGGGTAATGTCCCTAACACCCCCCCTTCCCCCGACGTACCTCGTCCTCCCACCCATACATGCTTACCGCTCAGGGTTGGCGGATGAATACACCACATTGTGCATCTCATGACTTTGAACAGATAGGCCTACATTCTCCACGGTGGATGAAGCCCAGCCGGGGAAATGACTAAAAGTAATAGAGCGGCTGCTTAAGAGAGTGTAACAAAGTGCACGGCGAGGCTCTTCTTCGCCCGACCATCTGCTAGACTGTTTACACGCCGATCTCCACAATGCAGGACAAACGCCCCGGTGTCGGAACACGGATGAGCTTCGCTTCGTGACAAATGTATTTCCATTTAGATGACGGAAGATGGGGGCGATTTAGCGCAGTTTGTTCCCACCGAGGGGAGGGACGTGTTGCACCGTTGGCTCGACATATGGCCGCCGCACAGTGTGTCACACACACACTCGCGGAACACCGCAACAAAGAAAGTCAAATTCTTAGTGGTTTCTCAATCTTGGAAAAAAAAAAAATCTGACATGTTAGCTTTATTGTGAATGATTGAGTTTGGTTTTGCATTTTTTTTTTTTTTTTTTTGTGAATATAAAGATGTTCATCAAAAATCTTTATTGAAAATATTTCAGATAATTTTCCCACATTTTTTTTGGCTTTTTCATTTTTTTTATTTCTGTATACTTTCTAAAGCACTGTTTTTCAAATGCTCACTTCATTATTGGCCACCTGTGTTGTGGGTTAATTACAATAAAATCAGGTCATTTGTGTTATTTTTTCATTTATTCACACACACCCTGTTACATGTATTTTTGGGTCCATTTGAATTTGAAGTTTTTCAGATAATGTTTGTCATTTTTTGTGATATTTGAACATTATTGTTGATATTCATAATACAGTTTTCAGAGAAATGCTGTCGTAGTACAACGGTAAGCAACTTTTATCACTCAAAGAGCCATTCGGACCCGTTTCACCACAGCAAAGAAAAAAAAACAGGAACCACACAACCCTTTTGAAATTTGAAAAATGAATAACATGCCATATAACTTTTTTTTTTTTCCTTTATGCTTTGTACCAACAAATTATGTTTTTGTTTTTTTAAATCAATGAAAAACTTCGGAGAAAACGAAATTATATTTCTTCATGCAACAAAACATTTTTGACCCAACATCTCGAAAAAAAACATGTTGGGTTGAAGGTTACTTTTAAGAAAAATACTCAACGTCTAATTGAGAACTTTTTCCGTTTATAGAAAACAGCAGAACTTAAATTATCCACTGGTAGCAAACCAAAAATGCCGCCCTCTCTCTGTGTGCTATCATCCTTTTATGGGTGCATTCAGAGAGAGCGACAAAAATACTTTTAACACGTTTCATTTAGATGGTACAAGATCACCAGAATCTTCAAAATTAAAATTACATTTTCAAAAAAGAACAAACTAAAATAAAAACATTTAAATAAAAAAATTTTTTTTCAAAAGCCGCAGGGAGCTGCATCAGAGAGATCCAAGAGTCACAGCCCCTGTCCTAGATGTTTTCAAATTCTCGTTCATCTCAGGTCCTTTTTACATTCTTTTACATTGCAATGTTTTTGAGCGAAAAACGTAAAATCTTTGTCGCATACTGGCAGCCCGTCTACACAATAACCCGAAACCGGAAAAATATAGGCTCCTGCTTGTCGGGATTCAAAAACAATTGAGTCTCAGCTTTGCTTCTGCTGCCGCTAGCAGTAGCAAAACATTGCAATAATTCGCCGCTCTCAGACAAAAAGCGTTTTTAAAAGGAGTGTGGAGGACGAGTGTGAAACTCGAATTTGGTTCCAGGAACTACCCTTGTCCGGGAGGACGTTTTCGTTTTGCGTTCTAGTAGATACTTTTGGATCTACCAGGACCAGTGTGACGTTAGTGTTTTGCATGTGCACCTTTAGCAAAGACAACACGGAGAGCCAAGTTACAACAGCGTTCATGTCCTGCATGGCGGCAACCATAACCATGAACTATCAAACAGATCGAAGTATTTTCTCCTTGCACTAATTCAACGTTTGAAAAACCCCACCATTAGCTGACTCCGTACTTATTTTGGATAAAATGTCCGTGTTCCTCTGTGACCCCATTGCCTTGTGGCGGGTCAGAAGACTTCGGACCTCTTCGTCGCTCCATTTCTCACCAGTTCCGTCTATTTTGTTGCGACGGCCGACCGGCGCCCATGATGGTTTCTAAAAATGGCCCTTTGCAGGCAACAAGAAATATCTGGAAAGGAGCGGGGCATACAGAATACTACCAAGCGGATATGTCACATGAGTTCCGATATGGAGACCCTGTCTTGGAGTACCAGCTAAGAAAGTTCGAAGAATTAAGATCCATGGACCCAACAAAACTCCACTCTGCAGTTAACAAGAATTATCTGGAAAGGAACGTGGTTTACAGAATACTACCAAGCGGCTATGTCACATGAAGTCCAATACAAAAACCCTGCCTTGGATTAAGAGCTAATATGGTTCTAGGAATTGAGATCCATGTACTGTAGTTCCTTGGGATGAAGGTCCATGGAACAAAATGGTTGTCCACGTTGTATCGGGTAACAGGCTCTAGGAACTCAGGTTCCTGGTTCCTATGCTTTGCCGATGCATGAAAAAAGGGATTAGTTCCTGAAAAGCTGCAAAAAGTTCCTACATTTCGAAAGGGTCTATGGAGACCTGAGGATACAGCCGCTTTGAAAACATTTCCTGTATATCCTAAATAGACCTCGCTGTGAAAGCCATTTTCTTTTCCAATTCATTTGTTGTCTAAATTCGCCGGCCGGTTTTCCCGGTCATTAAACGCGTGTTTACCTCCCTCTCATCGTCACGACCGGCCGTGAATGTAAAAACACTGCGCATTCATTACCGACCCTCCCGAGACGAGCTGGGCTTTTTCCAGTCGGATCGCGATAGGGAGGTGGGAAAGAAAAGCAGTCCTGGATTTTTTTTTTTTTTTTTAAACACAAAATGAGAAAGTCGTGGCCTTTGCTTATCTCGGGGGTCAGGAGGAAGTCCGCGGCCATTAATTTTAAATGAGCGTAATGGATTCACGGTAATGGAAACCCATTGGCTCCAGACAGCGATGGGGACTCAGGCCGCGCGAAGACACCAAATGGAGGTTTGATAACCGGACCGGTCGACTGTGCGAAGGCGGAAGGAGTCGAGGAGCCGAAAGTCTGAATGCATGAGGAATCTATCTGGAGGCAGTGGTGTGTGACACACCCCTGGAGGACACGGGGTAAAGCTCTCCCTTCTCATTTACGATTCATCGCCCGACGGCGGTGGCTGGTCACGCGTGCGAAACAAGTTACCTTGGAGGTGAAGGGAAGAACGAGTAAAAGGGTCTATATCTCTATGTAAAGATGGAGGATCCTGTTTTTTTTTTTTTTTTTTGTGGGAGTATTTAGTGTGCAATTTTTTTTTACTTTTTTTTTTCCATGTGAAAATGTGTTTCCTCTTTGCACGTTCATGTGTCGGGAAAAAAAAAAAAAAGGTGAGAAAGAATTGTACAGAAAAAATATGTTGGCGATGCCGTAAAGTCGCTGTGGGAAGAATGAGCTGGGGTCAGAAATATGAGATGAAAAAGAGAGAGATCTGTGAGTCGAAAAGTGAGAAATTTTGCGGGAGGAAGAGATAGAAGCGCAATTTTGGAAGCGGTCCACTGTGGATTTATGTGAAATGGAAAAAAAAACAATTTACATGAATCTATATTTACAGGGGGGTAGTGAGGGGACAAGCAAATGGAGTGGAACACAGAAAAAAAAAAGGAAAAAAAAAAAAAAAAATTGAATTTATTAGTCAAAAAATTGATTAATACTAAATTGATTAATACTAAATTGATTATTATGATTCGTAGTTTATTTTTATAAAAAAAAAAATTTTGTCCATATTAGTCTGGTGTTATGAGCTGACAAAACTAGATATCCATGACAGAATTTATCATTGAAACATAAACAATAAAAATATATTAAAAAAAAAAAAAAAACAATTATCGACGAGTAATCAGTGGAGTTCTTGGTAAAACCTTCAAGAAAAGATAAACTTTAATACACTGACTTATTTCTGTTGGAGAAGAAACAGTCAAAGTGTAGTGTCAAATTAAAGGTGACAAAAAGTAGATCTGACACATTTTATTCTTTTTTTACAAAACTGAGCACTGTGGAGTCGATAAAAGGCTTTTTCCCAAAGTCTCATATAGGAATGACTGAAGTGACAAATGGCAGCATGTAGTTTGGAAAAAATTTTGACGTGAAATGGATAAAGATATGAAGACAGTTCTCATTAAACTTTTCGAAAAGGTTGAAATTGTGTAAACCCGTCAAGTGAACTGTAGAAAAAGCAAATAAAATTGTTTAGGATAATTCAATTGAAGCTATTCATTTTCTAAAGAAATAAAATGTGATTTGCGGATAAAAAAATGTAAGAAAAAGTCTTAATATCATTAGAAAAAAAGAAATGTCAAGATTAAGAAGGCAAATTTAAAAGATTGGCTTGTTTAAGTGAAGAAATATGTGAAACCGAAATGAAAAAAGAAAACGAAAGAAAGCAACCCAACCGTACCAAGAAATACGAAAATATTAGCTTGATTGTGAAAATAAATAAATAAGAATTGATGTTTTCCTCGTTGGACATTTTTCACTGTCGCAAGAAATTAAATCTTGAGCTGTTTTTTTTTTTTTTTTTCCCTTGAACTTTTGACCCCGTGGACATGAATGAGCGCAAAAGCCTTGCAAAACCACGTCGTTCCATTCATTCCAGTCAGCCTTCACCTGCGTTTTGCCTCGCTGTCCTTTCTGCTTTGAAAAATTAATAAATAGAGAAATTTGAAGTGTAAAGATTGCCGCGTGTAGGGGACGAAAAAATGTCATTAATTTCCTAGGATGACGCAAATGGCCTTGTGTCAATGCTTTTAATGTGAAAGGGCTCTTTCTGAAAAAAATACAAATAAAAAAAAAAAAACATGAAACCTCCTTGATCCCATCAGGTTTCATCCTTCTTCCTTTCTTCATCACAATCCTAACCGAACATCATCCAACACATTGTGAGCCCCATATTCTTTGAGTTGTCCCCTCTTTTGAAAGGGTCGTCTGAACGCTTGCCGGTTAGCGGCCCTGATGAAACACAGCTATGTCAAATCAACGTCAAATCTAAAAATTAATTTGAAAATAGATCTGATAATTTATTTTCCTCTTTTTCATTGAAATGTATTGTTATAGATTTAATAATATATATATATATACAAACACACACACACATATATGTAATATTGATACATTATCAAATTAATAAAAAATCATTTCAATAAAAAAAAGAAATAAATATTAATACATAATATATATATATATATATATATATTATATATATCATATATTATATATCTATTATATAATATGTGTGTGTGTTTACACATATGATACATTAATAAAATAAAAAAAATGGATTAAAAAAAATGAAAAAAATATATACTCAGATTTATTTTCAAATTAATACATTTTCAGATTTGATGTTGATGAGCAATATTTGCAAAACTCCTATCCTGTACGGATGTCTTTTGCTAACTTCAGGGTGGGGGCCGCTATTGGTGGCCCTTCAGATTAAAAAGCCCCACACTGCAGCTCCGAGGCCGCCCCGCCTATCTGCCCCAACTCCCCTTCGCTTTTTACTTAATTGAATCAGTTCCTTCCCCTATCAGATATTCCTTAACAGAATATACTGAGAGCCATCCAGCCTAATAGCATTAGGGGGGTGAGGAGGGAGCGTGGATGGATGGTCTAATCCAGTTGGTTCGCGGCACACATGAGGAAGAGATCGTGACCTGAAGTCAGACGTTCGCCTCGACTCGGCTCCGGTGAACACCGCCGGAAAAAAAGAAAGAAAACAAACAAAGGGAAAAAAATGTCAAGGAGCCACAGAGATTTTCTCCTTATATTTAACGGAGGATGACCTTTTCTGTGTTTTTTTCTAGTGGAAATAAATACAAAAATAAAAAATAAAACAAGATACTAATTTGTGTTTTATTTATTCATCTATTTATTTCAAGACTAAAAAGTCAAAAGTTAATTAGAAGTAATTGTTGAAGAAAAAGTGAAAAAATCCATGACAAACCACCTACAATGGGAGAGAAATCAACCTTTGAGAAATTGCTACCGCATAAATAAATTAAGTAATTTTAATAAGAATAAGATAAGAAATATGCAAATCTTCACAGACAAAAAAAGGATTGACTAAAAATTCCAGTGATGAAATAAAAGAAAATAAATGAATCCTCACATCTGAATTGGATTACTTCCAACTGTTTCCTAAGCAATCATTCAAAACTTCAAGAGAAAGTATTTAAAATCAACCTAGAAAACCCCTCAGTATTGACATTTTATTGCACACAAAATCTAAGACTATGCAGTTTAATTTAGAAACAAAAAATAATAAAAAAAAAAAAAAATACAAAGACATATTCAAAACAAACAATGTTGAAGGAAAAAGGAAAAAGAATCGTTGATTAATCATTTTTTAAAATACCAAGAAAATGTCAAAACAAATAGACCTTTTTTTCATTAATAAACAATTGTTTTCTGCCAAAAAAAGAAAAAAAAAACAAATAAATAATTAAATTGCTGATCAGGTAATTTAATGAAATGCCGAAAATCATGCAAAAAAGGAATGTAAACACATGAGCATATACACACACACACACACACATATATATATATATACACACACAAAATGAACAAGGTTGTCCTTGTTATACTTAAAAAAAAAAAAAAATGCAAATGGTAAAACTCGAGGTGATCTAAAGGGGTTGTTACTGACCCCGGAATATGCTTTTTCCGCCACACCGTCTCTTTATTTTCTTATTTCCCATTTATTTTCTGCTATCAATCTGTAAAGTTGAAACATAATATTCCCGGGCTGCTCAAGCACAAAGTAGTCTTCTTATTAAAGGGTGGGGTCAGCACCCATCATTATATGGAGGGGGGGCATTACAGTGCTGCCCCCCCCCCCCCCCCCCCCCCCCACACACACACACACACACACACTAGCTGAAACGTATGCCTCAGGGATGGCGCTGTAACTCTATGGTCTAATTTACCTTCGATCTTCCTCCCTGACTTAACTTCCCTTCTTATCTACGACCTTCTCGACCCCCTCCCTCTCCCCAATCCCCCCCACCCCACTTCCCTTTGTCTACCTTTCTGATTTGTTTTAACACAGTCCTTTATTACTGACCCCGTTCCCTTACGATACTCTTAACCTGGAGAAGGTGAACACTGCACTATGTCAAAAATTCTGTAAGGGGGTTGTAAGTGATGAAGATATGAATCAATAAATAAAGGGGGAAAAAGGAATTAAAAAAAAAAAAGAAATTATATAAAAGAGAACAAACATGTGCACCCGCCCACAGCAAAATTAAGAAAGCTTCTATAGGATTATTTGAGAAAAAAACAAAAAAAAAACATAAAAGGAAAAATACTTAATTTGACAACTCCTTGAAATAAAATAGAGAGGGTCCTTTATTGTTAAACAAAAACAACAAGAAGTTGTAGTATGAATATCTAGTAGCATTTGCCCCAAAAAATGTAATAAAACCAAAAATATATATATTTATGAATATGAATATTGAGGAAATATCAACCCTCCCCAGAAAAAATCCAGAAAATACATAAAAACAATTAAAAAAAGTCTTTTTGTAAAATGAATACATAGATACTTGAGGAATCCAACTCTTAATTCCCTCTCTGAACTACCCGACTCTTAATACTGAACTTCCCCTCCTAGTCTTTGGCTCTTGTAATCTCCCCTTTTACCTGTTGTCTGTCTCCCCACTTTGCACTGGACACTTTCCCACCCTCGTTTTCCATTCTTTTTTTTTTTTTTCCCCCTCTCTCCCGTGATGATGTCCAGAGCGGCGTGTAATTGAATCTGCAGCGAGATGCATGAGCAGGAACAATTAGTTCGCTCGCTGAGAATGTGGACGGAGTGGCCCGGCAGGACAAACACCGTCACAGAATTAAACCCCCTGGCGGAACAATGGGGACAAGCGGGTCAGGATGCGCGTTGTTCCCACACTGTTCCGTTCCCAATGACCCAAGGAACCGAAGTAGGAAAGGCTAAAGATCAATTGTGTGCCCTTTCCCAATGTAAAAAAAAAAAAAAAAAAAAAAGACTACTAATCTGTGAGAAATGAACATTAAAAACAAAGAAGTCATTCATTCATATCTTGCATTCAGGGCTTCCAGGGGAGGGGGCTTGTTGAAGCCGATCCCATCATCGGTTGACAGTAGAGAAAATTATTGATTTGAAATAGCATTGAGATGCTTGAGATTAAGAATTGACACGGTCAAGTCACATGGTCAAGTTTTAAATTTGAAATAAAATGTGTTTGATGGTTTCATTTTCTGTTTTTGCCTAGAAAATTAAGTTTTAGAGTTGGTCTTATGAGTGACGGAGACATGCGTAAGCCTTGTAAAAAAATAAAAAAATAAAAATAAATATGACAGGTAGGATGTAGCAGTAGAAGCGTAAAAAAAAAAAGAATAAATTGGATTTGAAGGCGAGTATCTGGGAAAATTTTGGTCTTTCTGAAGTTTTGAGTAGGTTTCTACTGGATGTTATTTCTAAAACTTGGCATGCAAAAACAAAACACTAAAACAGAACCACATTAGCCGAAGGCTCGCAGAGCTAATGCTAGCCTCAGCTAGCGACAAAAAGAAAACTAGTAATGCGGCCATACCCAAGATCGACGTGTCCAATACATGTAGAAAAACATGTAACATTTATTTTAATTTTGAAGCAGCTCTCTGCTTTGAAAATTCCCTTGCTGTCACACACACACACACACACACACACATGTTGATAGCAGCAGAGCTGACATGCAAAACACTACCAAGGCAGTCCCGAGCAAATGGGGGGGTTCGGTGTTTTGCCAAAAGGCACTTCAACGTGCAGACAGGAGGAGCCGCGTATCAAACCGTCAATGTTTCCGATAGGGGGCTCTCGGTCACAGCCAGCATATATCCATGCCAGAATCTGAACTCGCCATATTTGTTTCTATGCCGATGATGCTCTGAACCAACAAAAAACAAAAACAATCAAAAAAAAAAAAAACACAATATCACAAATAATTTTTATCAATGTTACTGCTGTTGTTATTATACATAGTAGTAGCATAGCTATAATAATAATAATAATAATAATAATAATAATAATAATAATAATAATCCATCGTGCCCATCATTATTACTATTATTATTGTTGATGCCATTCGTACTCACACTCGTAGCAGAAGTCATAATATTTGCATCATTTGTATGTGTAGCAGTAGTTTGTTCAAAGATACACTGCTTTGTCTGATTTAAATCCTCCCCTCCATAAAAGGGAGATCATTATAAAGTTAAGGGGAAGTATTTAAAATGATTTTTTTTATTCTTTTTTATTCTGCGTTAATTTACTGAAGTCTCCAACTATTTAAATCCCAATGCTGGGGCCTTAAAGGTCAACCTCCTCTTATTTCCCCCGGGACCTCTTGGAACTGCAACAAGGGGTTTTCTAAGTATGTGAAATGGTCAACAGTTGCACAGAAAGGGTAGATGGGTATGTAAATGAAGAGGGGAAAAAAAAAAATAGTTTTGTTGATTATGAGGCACTATTTTCAGCTACAGAAAATTTAAAGGAAAAAGAGCAGAAACCAGGAAGTACTCACAGCCTAAATTTAGCACCTAATTACCCCCCAAAAAATCAAAAAGTGTCTGACCGAAATTTCAAATTCAGACATGATCACAGATATTTCAATAGTTTCCTTTGACACAAAAGCTTGTAAGTGCAAAAAATGCCCCAAAACTTCCTGAAAGTATGAAATAATTGGTAAATCTCACTTTGATAGGTTGAGAAAAGTGTTAAAAAATATGCTGACATTAGCAAAGATGGTGCATAAATACGTTATAAATATGGATTAGCTCCAGAAGCGGTCTTGATGAGAAAGGTTGCAACTTCGCTTTTGAAGGTGCAGTGAATGACTCAGAAAATAAAGCGAGGAAACTAGAAAAATGAAAGGAAATAAAAAAAAAAAAAAATAGGGAGAAAAGTATGCCGTAAAATCACTTTGGATTTTTTTTTTTAAAGGGAGGGAATTAGCATGACTTTGGATATAACTCAGGCTGTAAAAACCCTACCAAATTTGAAATAATGCACAAACTGATAAAAGAAATTATCCATAAATCAAACATTTTCCCCCGAGAAATTTGAAAGAGCGAGCTTTGATGACTCTGCTTTGCTTTAAACGCACCACAAAAGACTTTGGGGAAAAAAAAAGTAGGGAAATTACAAAAACAGGAAAAATAAATAAAATAAAACAAATCATAATGAGAAAAATAATCCTGAAATCCTGAAGAAATCCTAAAATCACTTATGAATCAAAGATGGAGGAAAATAGCATGAATCCAAAAGTAAAGTATATTTGAATATCTGCAAAAACTGCCAAAAAAATAGTAAATTGAACAAATAACGTCACTCTTTGAAAAAATTTGCAAGCGCAAGCTCGGATGACTGTTGAAAACATGTATTTGCGTGCAGCGCAACGCTGACACCGCAAAAGAAGGAGCATAAATACTTCATAAATACCAATTACCTCAAGAACTAGCAGCGGGGGAGAAGAGAAGAAAAAAGAAAAAAAAAAAAAAAGAGCCGCCATTTCGCTCAATTACAAGCCTCGGCTCTGAAAGGGCGGAGAAGAGACGACTCTGCCCCGCTTTCAAGCTCGTGGAAGAAGAAAAGCCTCTGTCATGTCACCCGGCCTCGATAATGTTTCCCTCCACCTTCATGTCGAGGATGAAAGACCCCTGATGTCCTTTTGAGTGAACCTCTCTCCAACCCTGGAGGACTGGAGATGCATCAATAACATCTCCATTCTTGGACTTTACATATTCTCCTCACCCACCTTTTTTTTTTTTTTCTATTTAGCTGCTTTCCAAAAAAAAAAAAAAAAAAAAAAAAAATTCTTCCTGGGTGGCGTGAGAGAGTGAGGAGAGTGTGGTGTGTGTGTGTGTGTGTTTGGAAAGACTCGGGATGGGGGGGGTAATATATAAAACGAGAAAGAGAAGAAGCTATTTTTCTTCATAGGGGACTTCATTTCCACCCTTCGCCGTCAGAGGATTTGCCGCACTTGAAGGTTGTGTCTTTTTTTTTGCCCTAAAGTGTCACGGAGAGCGTAATGCACTTGTGCGCTACTTAGTGAGGGAAAAAAAATATGCTCAACAAAATTCGGCCCAGGACGAACTCAAAAGTTTTTTAGATTGACGGTGGGAGAAGAATCTTGTGAGGCAAGAAATCAGGAAGAAAGATTATGTAAAAATCCAAAATACATCTTCATCTTATTAAAAAAAAAAAAAAGAAAAAATCCAAATCAGCATTATAACTATAAACAAACAAACAAACAAATAAATAAATAAATAAATAAATAAAAACTGGAACAAAAATCCCTAAAGTATTTGCAAGATATGGCCTTGCAAAGTTTTTTTTCACAAAAAAAAAAAACAAACATTTGAACCATGAATAATGAGATTATAGATGGGAAAAAAAGAAGAAAAAGAAATAAACAAAAATAAAATATTGTAAAAATGCACAAGGATGGGCACGGCTTCCTTTTTGAATTGTCCGTCTTTCTTTGCAGAGGAATCCCAGCTTTGTTTCTGCTGCTGGCTTCGATACATCAGCACTCAAAGGCGGCGGCAAGTCACTAAACTATCATGGAGGGGGAAAACTGCTTAGCTGCCCCTCGGGAAAGAATTCAGAGGAGTTCAGTGGAGAACAAACTCCAATTTCTTCCCTTTGACAAAAGAGAATTTAAGCTCCCCAGGCAGCCGGCAGAAAATTAGCTAAAAAAAAAAAAGTTACTGGGCAACAGTCGACAATAAAAGACTTTGAAATGGAGCGAATGAGCGAGAGGTCACCTGAAAGAACTACAAAAATGGCGGAGTATCAACCAGATATCCACAGATATAGACAGAAGAGCCAATTAATGGTAAAAACGAGAAAAAAAACAAAACAAAACAAAACATCAGTGATCTTCAATTTGATTGGCAGAAGTAAATAGATTATTGTGAGCTGAACTGTTCGGACGTCCGGTGATGAAGAAACTTAGAAAATGCCAGTTCAATTTATAAAAAGTATTTAAAAAACCCTGCATATGAATTAATTAAATGGACAAATGGTCACAGGTTCAATCACCCGTTCTCTCTGACACACACACACACACACACACACACACACACACTGGCAGAGCTGTTCGCCCACCCCCTCGGTTCAGCCGAGGACGCTTCGCGACCTTATCAATGTGACAGAAATGGAGCTCCCAGCAGCCCATCATTACAGGGACAAATGAGCAACCTTTTTTTTTTGTCCTCGGCAAACTCGGCATTTTAAAATGACTCGGAACCCCAAAATCACGGCAGATTATTATCATTACTATTATTTTTCTAGGATTGTTTTTACTGCAAATATATAGGTGCTCGTCTTATAAAGTAACTTTTTCTGGTTTTTGAAAAAAAAAAGGAAAAGTCCAGAAGGTCTGTTTAAGAAGCTCTTTTATTTTTTAATTTACCTATTTTTGAGAATTCATTAGATTAATTATTATTTTTCAGGTAATTACAAAATACGTATAAATATATGGAAACCCTGGAAATAGAATCATGATTAATCTATTTGATTATTTAGATATCACTTTATGCTGCATATGTAGCATATTCAATACTGTTACTGGTACTTTTTCATTCATTATAGTTTTCATATATACTGTATGTTTTTTTCGTAATCCACTAAGATTCATCTTTTAGCTTTTTTTCCTGAGAAATCATTTGAATTTCAACAACTGCAATTCAGAAAATAAATAAATCAAAATGTTTGTTTGGATGTTTCTGGAGTTTTGTTGTGATAGTTTGTTTTTATATATATATATATATACACATATACATATATATATATATATATATATATATATACAGACACACACAAGCTGCTGTCCCATGGTGACTTCTATCAAGCTAAAAGAGAGCAACAGTACTTTCTTATCAGTGCACAAATCCGAGACGTCTGTTCAAAAGGATTTATATAAAAGCCGAGAATCCACTCCGGAAATCCTTGGGCTGCGGTGAAAGTCCGGGAGAGGGACCAGTCGGCACTGGAAGCCTCCCAGTAGGAAACAGACACTGGGAGGGTGGAGGAGGGGAGACTCCCCCGGAATGCTCACGGAAATCTTCCTTTTCGTTTCCGACTTCTAAACTAATAACGAAGCATTTTCAAACTTTTCTTTTTCCTTTTAATATAAACGGTTATCCGACCCCCTAGAGATGGCGGTTGTCTCTGGGAGGAGGGTTAGAAAGAAAGAAAAAAAAAAAGAAAAATAAAAAACACCAGAGAGGGATCGGAAAGTAATGGGGACTAATTGGGTCCTCGTATGAGGACGCGGGGAGTCTCGAGAGGTTACCCTTCCATCTGGGACCAAAAAAAAAAAGTCTCCAAGACATTTGGGAACGTCTTCTATCGATTGCTATCTTTGAAGATCCGGGGCCGAAATAACCGCCGTCCCCTTTTGGGACGATTTTATTTAATTGTATTAAATTTTCACTGAGCTATTAATGAGTTTATTTTAGCGAGAAGGGTCCAAAGGGGGAAGGGGTCTAAACAGCTACCTCCCAAACGGCAATTCAGCGCTACCAGCTCTGGCTAATTCTATTTCCAATCAGATTGCAAATGCGGTAAAATAAAAGTAACAGTATTTGTGATGTTCACATCGCGGCGTGTGTGTTTTTGTGTGTGTGTGTGCTCTGTAAAGTATCCTGCAGTCCCCTATGGGTTTTTTTAAGTTAAGAGAAAGAGGATATAAGCAACAAGGAACATTGTTGTTTTGTACACACACACACACACACACACACACACAATCGCGTGCAAAAACACACACGTCATTATACAGTAATCAAGTAAATGGCCCTTCCAGTTAGCGCAGACCCCGGGTCAGTTCATTGATTCATGTATTATTTATAGATGGCTCCTTGGCGTCGCGTTCAGCTTCGTGACAGCGAAGAGACGGAGCGTCATTGCCAACCTGACCTCCCATCGTGGACGTCTCGAGGAAAAGGGTTCATTTCGTCAGCGTGCTCCACTACCGGGGTCAAACAAATGACGCTTTCTGTATTATATTCCTCGTAAATATGTTCTTTTTAATATCACGGCCCATTGTTCTACATTTGTTTTTCCGTTATTGAAGAAACATCTCGAAGCACATTCCCTTATTCCGTGATTTTTAGAATCAAGTAAACCACCAAATGGTCTATGTCAAGAGAAGACATGACAAATTATCAAAATATATGTGTATATAAAATAAAAAATGACTGGTTGCAGTGTCTGGTAGAGTCTGGCAGATCTCAAAATAAACCAACAGTAATGATGACAGATAAAATAAGACATTCATTCATGTTTTGAAATAGGCAATACTCTACAATAGTCGAAAGTACTTTGTATGTTTATTGATGATTTGGTCCATTTGTTTCAGATTTTATCATCGCTGATGATACATGTAATGCCACTTAGAGTTATAGTGAAATCATTCATTCATTATCCAAACTGCATATCCTGCAAGCTGGGTTTCTAGGGTGACGGAAACTATTTCACGTGCAATCTGGTGGAAAGGGTTGGGTTGACCCTGGATTGGCCGTCAGTCCATCACAAATACCGACAACTATTCACTCTCCCTTTTACAAATTATATAAAAATATGCAATGGATCACTGTCTTTGATATAGAGCCATACAATCAATGCATTCCCTTATTCACATGTCACACACTGACAAATAACCATTTGCTCTCTCATTCTCATATCTTCATCATTTTAGGACTGGGGGAAAAGGGCGAGAACCTGGAGAAAAACCATTGGAAAGCAAGGTGGAGTCTATTCAGTCGGGCACATGCCCTCCTTACTCAGAGGCAGAAGCACTAATCTCTACACCACTGAAAAAAGACAAACAAAACAAACAAACAAAAAAAAAAACATGCCAAACACAAATTTTGAGTTTTTACACAAGCTTAAAAAAAACACTTCTATTTTTTTTTTTTCAGAATGAATTATGAATTTTCTGGAAATAACGTCTGATATACTTTTTTTTTTTTTAATATACATTTCCCTTTATAATTCAAGTATTTGCTACTTACAGCATGGATATTCCCAAGACGATTCAAATCAATGCTGCCATGAGCACATGTATCACGGAGAAGCAGGAAAGGATTCAACAGGAAATCTGGTGAACAGGAAGTGACCTCATAGGAAGTGATGCATTGCTAGAAAAAAAAGTTGAAAACTAATAAATATATAAAAACTTGACTGCTTTGTGGGGATCGAAACACATTTCCAACTAAAGTATGTTGCTAATAAAAAGAGAAGGATTTGGTTAAAACCACTTACACTGTAGCTGGGAGTTTAGTTGAAAAAATAAGTGAATAAATAAATTCAAATAAAAAGGAACAAAACATGAAAAAGAATCCCCCCAAAAAAAAAAAAACAATAAAAAAAGGCAAAGTAATTGTTGGAAAATCAGCACAACAATATGAATAGTGTATCAAAAATATTTGGAAAATCATTAATACATAATTCAAAATGTGCAAGAATTTAATGGAATTCATTAAGAAATGATGAGATTAATCACATCAATGAATAACTCATCGGGCTGGAATACCAAATACAGAAATCTATTGGAAAATAGGCCGAAAAGGATAAAAAAACAAAGAATCATAATCATGCAGGATAAGACCTGAAAAATCTGACAATATTTCCATCAAATTGAGGTTGCCGTTTTGTCTAAATCCTTACAGCTGCTCAACTTTTTGGATTTGTTTACTTTGGGGAATTTCTTTCATTGCTTTATTTTCTTTATTTTTGTAATTGACATTTTTGAGCCAGTCCTTTGAGGCTTTTTCATTTTATTATTTTGATTTAAAGGAGGTAATTCTATGAGTAGTATCATGCTAACTATCTAGCCCTTATACATTTTTAATTTTTTGGGGATTACTTATCAGATACATATCTTCAACTTTCAGTAGGAATTGTTATTGATATACAATTCTAGTTTACTTCTGAAGATTGTTCTACAACTGTGTTATTTTCTGCATCCACATTGGGGAATTCAAATATAATGGGTCAATGGAGCCGCAGGTGTTTCTCTGCCGCATTGAGAGGAAGAAGTAAAACTAACTAAATAAATATATAAATACATAAATAAATAAATAGATGAAAAGAAAGAAAGCCCAGCCGACAGTTAATGTCAACCTTCTGGGAGGTTGTTGAAGCTCGAAGTGGATGCAGGCCTCCGATGGGTCTTTAATAAATGAGCTGCGGGATCAATAGTGTGATCAATCGTTGCTGATCAACTCGGGAAGTGATTCATCCAGCAGTTAATCATTTTTCCATCGTCATGCAAAATTAAGTGACTGCAAAGCTCAGTTTGTCCTCAGAATGAAGACACCATTGCTGTATCTGTTTAGTTTTATGCTATTTATTCATGTTTCTTCACTCACTCCCCAGAATGGTCAGCTTTTGTTTGTTTTTAGGTAATTTTCCGGCAATTTTTAGTGGAAAATTACACAAAAAAGCTTGAAAGCCAGCTAGCCACTGTGCCACTGTACCACCCGAACTTAAGTATGAAACGTGATTTGAGAAATAAAAAAAAAAATATTAAGGCTTTCATCCACATCATGCAGATAACTACGCACTGTGTAAATAATTTGTCTATTCATTTCTATTTTTATAAAATCCTATACATGCTCTGAGCCGGGAGCTCTCATTGCAAAATGAAATTGTGCCTGAACAATGACAATTAAAAATATTGAGTATTGATTCTATATCACAGGCTTAGATGCAATTCCACCGATGGCCACTAGGTGGCCCGGTGGGTCACATGAATCAATCCAAACTGGGCTTCAATAAACGTTTTTAATCAGGCTTTTTCAAAACTTGCTTTCATCTATCTATTCAACCACAAAAAAAAACATATGTCTATGTGAAAATGTGACGGACCGAAGTTTGAAGAAACATTTGTTTTCAACCCCCCTTTCTGACGTTGACAAGCCGGGCAGATCCTTTGTCGACTCGTGGTGAAAAAGTGACACGTCGGTTTAACGCTTTCTCAGCTTTTACCGGAGCAGCATCTGTCTCCTCCCCCTGCATGGAGCCTCTCTCACACCTTGCGTGTCGTCCAAGAAAAAAAAAAACACGGTCCAAAAGAACGTTCACACCTCCGTCGGCACCGCCTGAATGTACGACTCTCGTTTCCAGGTTCAGGTTGGTTTGAGAACGGAAAAAAGAAAGAAAAAAATAAATATACGATTTAGAGAAGGACCAGGATATGTTTTGTCTCACTTCGGAAGGTTTTATTTACGTATGTTTTTTTTTTTTTTTCAGTATTTTACTTTCACACCGTAGTGTTCTGATATCAAGAATGTTTTCTGATTTTATTTTACTTTTTGAAGTAACATTATTTGGTTCAAGGTGGGTTCAGTGAGTTCAGTTAAAAAAATAAAAATCAATAAAAATAACGAGGGGGAAAATATGTCTGTATATTAGGCTATTTCTGCAGTAGAGTCTCAATGTTCTGCCCGTAGGTTTCCTCCTGAATGAATGAATGAATGAATGAATGAATGAATGAAAAAAATGAATAAATGTAGAGTTTCTCCGTCATCCTGTAATTCTTGTCAAAATCTTCTTGTGGCAACTGGACTTGATTTTCTTGCCTTGAAGACATTTCACCTCTCATCAAAAACCAAGAGGCTTCTTCAGTTCGAGCTGGAGAAGCCTTTCGGATTTTGACAAGAATGAATGAAAAATGCTTGTAAAGGTCAAAACCACAATCAATCTGACAACAAAAAAAATGGTTTAAGAGAAAAATATGGTTGAAAGTGATTACCGAAAAAAAATGGTGATATCAATTGGACATTACGGAAACATCCGTCCAACTGAAGTGATTATATTTCAAGAGTCTATTGGAATTGTTTAAAGCGTAACTTCTCTTCTCTTTTCTTCTGCTGACGGACGTGGTCTCTAAAATACACCGGCGGCCAAGAGCAGAAACAATACGGTTGCCACACAAACAGCTTGTCCTCTAATTCAATTAGCCTCTCAGTTTCCCAGCTGAGAGCAAGATATTGTCAGGTAAGTGTGTGTGTGTCAGTGGGAGCGATAAAAAGCAAAAAAAAAAAAAAAGAAACATAACCCTGTCATATTTGGGCTGCAGCCACTGAAAGCGCTTTAACTGGAGAGCAGATTAGAGGGAAAGTCAATACGCGGCAGCTTTGGATTTACAAACGTATTAAGATTCCCGGCAGCGATAAAAAACATATGACTCCAGCTTCTTGCCGACGATTAGCCGCATCTCTCCAGGTTTTTTTTATTTTTTTTATTTTCAAGGCCGCTGTTGTTTTCCCGCCATTGATTGGGTCTTCATTTACTTCCTTTCTCGGAACAATACCAGCCTCACAACACGAAGACGCGACGGCTTGATTTTGTGCCCGATTCACAGGTAAATAAAAAGAAGAGGCGACATTTGTTTTTGTTTTATTTATACGTCAATGTGTACAGATATAAATGTAACATCAACGACTTATGATTCGGGGAGCACGGTGGCTAGCATCTTAATCTGTGTTTGACATTAGCATCCAAAACACTTTTGACAAATTTTCAATTTTCATTTCTGCCAACATTCAGGTGGTATAAATAGAAAAACCAGGGCCCATGCATTAGGGCTTGGGGGATATTATGAATTTTGGAAGGAGTTATTGTTGGCCATGAAAATTAGCTTTAAATATATTGAAATGTCTGGATATCAACTTCAATACAGATTATCTTTTTTGGTCAATCATTCATTATTCATTCATTCACTGTCTGTAAGCCTATCCTGCACAAAGGGTTACGTTGGGACTGGAGATCATTTGAAAATAATCTGTGTCAATGAGAGAGTGAATTATGGGATGTTTCTATTTGGAGCCCTGTGATGTACTGGCAGCTGGTCCAGGGCGAACCCAGCCTATCCACCAAATTGCAGCTGGGATAGGCTCTGTAACCTAGCAACCCTGAGACCGGGATAAGTGGAAGAAGATGGATAGATGGATGGATGACTGATTCATTATGTCACAATAACCCAAAGAGATTTTACATGCATGACCTGCGAAGAATTCCCCAAAATCTACAACAAATGGCCCATAACAAATGAAAAAACACTTCATATTAAACAAAAAAAAAATTCCCGGTAACATTAAAAGTAATCTTTCACTGTTGGTAAAAATCTTAGATCCTGCCTTCACCCCCGCCATTTCGAAAATGAATGAAATAATTTATGAAAGAATGAATGGATGACTTATTATTACATCTGTCGTCATTTGTGTTGTTTTATTTTGACGTTTACCAGTGTTTCATAGATTCTGTGTACCACCACTGCAATCGGTAACTTGATTTTTGCACTATAAGGCGCATTTAAAATCCTTATATTTTCTCAAAAATTGGCTGTGCGTCTTTTAATCCGGTGTGCCTTATGTATGATTTCTTGTTGTGCTTATTAACCTTGAAGAAACTGTATGTGGTACATGGTGTTCAAAAATCTGTCAAAATGTTTTAGCGCGACTTTGGTAAGCAACAAAGCCTTTTAATGTGGTGTGCCTTATTTATGAAGGAAAGACCCGTTTATTGATATTGGACCTTATAATGCAGTGCGCCTTATGGTCCACAAAATACAGTACATACATATATATAATAAAAATCACAGATTCAGCGAGGTGAAAAAACAATAAAACTAAAACCTCTCCACCAAATTTCCGGCTGGGATAGGCTCCGTCACCGTAGCAACCCTGCTTGCAGGATAACAAGTATGGATTATGAATGAATGAATGAATGAATTACTTATGATTTCACAATATCCAAAAAAGAGAAAGGAAGGCATTATTTGTATAGCCACTGGCAAATCCCCCCAAATCAGAAACATAATAACCAATAATGCATGAAATCACAGAGAACCTGGACTCATGAATGCCCCTAATTACAAACAAAGCGGCATACGGACAGTCTTCGATCAAATTCTGAATTGAGCTGCAAACAAGCCACACAAACAAAAAAAACTCACGGACTTTCCGCATTCCGGCGTTGTAGCGTAGCAGCAAACATGCATGCTACTCCACCATATTTATATAATCCATTTTTGTGTTCTCCCATTATATATATATATGTTTTTTTTTCAGAAGGTTAGCCCTCATTATGGCTCCCAAAAAGGTTAAAAGCATTAGCATTATTGTTAGCCTCTTGTGATCTCTTGTGAGAAGGCTTTACTTTTGCTGATTTTGTGAAGGACATGCTACTGAGTACAAGTTATAATTGAGGTTTTCCTATTTCCTTTCTGTATTTTTAACCCAAAAAAAAAAAAGAAAACATAAAAAAGTTTCAAAAGTGAACGGTATTTTTTGGGGGGCTGGAAAACAAATCAATGGGATTTGTATTGATTTCAGTGGGGAACATTAATTCGGTTTTTTAAACATTTTAAATTCAATTTGTTAGCCGTTGTTCTATTGTATTTGATACAAAAAAAAAAAAAATCACCCATTAACATGACTAGTGATGTTTGATTATGGGTGAAAATAATTAGAATATGCCAAAAAAAACAGAAAAAAATAATGAATTTGAGGCAAAATATGGTCTTATCAGCCAGAAAAAATTACATCAGTGTTTTGACAATTATGCTTAGACATGATGGCATATGTTTTCTTATTTTTGCTGTTTTTTTTTTGTTTTTTTTAATGAACAGCGCGCAGGATGAAACGTGTGGTGCTAAGGAAAGCGACTGCCTCCGCTGGGGGATTAAACATGCCGCTCATCCCAGATTAAATATAGACCCTGTGAGACAATGAGCTGTCAACACGTCAGCAACTTCCGCGTGTCCGATTAATCACAATTATCACGTGACGCACGCCAACACCAGCACAGGATCACCAGCATAACAAAGAAAAAACAAAACAAACAAACAAACCAAAAAAAAACATCAGACCAATTCCAGCACTGATATTGTTATTAAATCCTGGCGTTAATTCAGCATCGCTGCTTCCTGCCCGACACTGTCAGCGATCCATTTTAATCCGACACGACAGCCAGGAAACTCCCCCGGATCGATGACCCTCATTGATCGTTGTCCAACACGCGGCGCTGAGGGGTGCTACGCTTCGAAGATGACCACCGACAATCATTTAGTTAGATGTCACGGTCCATGTCTCGCACAAATAATCCTATTAATCACTGTAAATTCGAAGATCTCCGGCGTGTAATAAAAACCCTGAAAGTTGCCAGAAAAAAAAAAAAAAATGAAAAGTGGGGACCTTTCTGTGTGGAGTTCTACCTTT
The DNA here is from genome assembly GCF_037954325.1 of Fistularia commersonii. Lineage (NCBI taxonomy): Eukaryota > Metazoa > Chordata > Actinopteri > Syngnathiformes > Fistulariidae > Fistularia > Fistularia commersonii. The sequence continues at coordinate 8,245,778 of NC_141298.1, read as the reverse complement.
TTCTTTTTTCTTCCCCAAAAAATTGGGAAAAAAATTGCCCCGAATGAGTGACCTATGGTTGTGTGTCTGTATATGTGGCCGTGACACACATATAATACATAATGATAAATGTATTTTATATCATTATTATTTATCATTTGTGTGTATATCAAATAAAAAAATAAATAAAAAAGCGAATAGGTAAATAAAGTCCATACAAATGTTTGTGTGTTTGTGTAACAAACAAGTGTTACAGCAAGCACAAAATTGAATAAATTAGTAAATAGAAAAATAAATAAGTCTCCTTCTACAACCTTTTACCAATAACTAATAGCTATGTATCTAATCTAGTGTCAGGATTAATATCCCCTTATGAGGACATCTTATTTTTCTTTATAAAAGCTATTTTCAGTTTAAAGGTAAAAAAAAAAAAATGTTTCCTTTTTTTTCACTACCTATCCTAAATATAAAGGATCCATTAAAAAAACTCAAAACAAAAACAACCTCTCGGCAAAGAACACTACAAAACCTTAGACCTTGATTCCTTGCACAAGACACTTTTTTTAGATGACTATTTATAAGACTTATATGACTTCCCATCTTTTTCCCTTGCGTTTATTCAAAGACAATTAGCAGCTTTAACAAACAACAACACTGGCAATGTTGATGTGCCCGTTTAGGACGCCAGGTTTTTGACTTGCTAAAAGAGAAATTAGACGAGAGAGAAAATCAAAACATTGTGAGGTGTTCGATAATCAAAATTGCTCTGTCTTTAGCGGTAATCTGTTTCGCCTGTTAAAAGGTGAAACGGAGCTAACCGTGTTTTCGCCACACACACATTCTCACACACTCACACAAACGCACACACGCACAGTCTGTCAAATGAGTCCTGCCTCTGATAAGCGGCTGCGATGACAATTATCATTTCGCATTTTACTCTCTATATCTACTTTGAAAGGAAAATAAATCTGTTTCTGTGTTTAAAGTGGTTTTATACAAACGCACACACACACACTAACACACTAACACACACAATCACACATACACACGCACACACACTCTGCAGCTTGTGCAGCTATCAAAGCCATCAATCAGCCTCGGCTATGGGCTAAAATAAAGTCGTTTTCTGATGAAAACATTCACTGCTGCTGTTTGTTTTGCCGCCATGGAAAATCTAGTTAGTTGCTGCTTTGGCCGGGCAGGCGGTGAAATGATGACGGGGTTGTCAGGGTCTGTTTAATGTGGACTGTTTCCAGAAGCTGCGATGACAGGGAGGTCTCCACAGCTACAACCTCGGTCAACATGAGCACTTGTATGTTGTATGATCAGTATGTAATGTGTCGGGGACCCAAAGAAAGTACACTCATTTTGACTGTAGTTGATTTACGTACTTTCAATTTCCCCCTGCGGATGAATAAAGTGCCTACATGTAGGGCCTACCTTCACTGAATAATAATAATAATGATAGAGATAATAATAATGATAAAGATAATGATAAATATAACAATAATAATAATAATAATAATAATAATAATAATAATAATAATAATGTTCTCCCCACGTCTGTGTGAGTTTCCTCTGGGTCCTCTGGTTTCCTCCAATATTCCAAATAGATTGTTAATTGGAAAAATTGGGAAAATACCCCAAATGAGTGTGTGAATGTTGTCTGTCTTTGCATGTGGATTGACTGGGATTGACTGGCGTCCAGTCTAGGGTGTACCTCTCCTCTTGCCCGATGACAGCCGGAATTGACTCCAACAAAAAAGAAAAAAAAAAGAAAAAAAAAAGAAACAAAAAAGGGTTAAAACAAATAAATGAATGAATAAATAAATAACAAATGAATAAATAATTGACCAATTGTGATCATGTATTCAGGCAAAATTTTACACAGAACTAAAAAAATAGAATTCTCATAATGAAATTGATACACTAAGAATTATAAGTTATTATTATTATTATTATTAATTATCTATAATGATAGACACATGCATTCACACATACAATCATGAATGAAGGAAAATAAATAGATTAATAAGATAAATAAAAAAGAAAGTTAATAACTGGGAAAATAAGAAAAAAAAAAAGTTTCGTACTAAATGTTAAAATGCATCTCCAAACTCCTCACTTACAGCAGCTCTTAATGATCACGGTAATGAGATGCAAATAATAAAAGAAAAAACAATGTACCGAATGACTAACTCGATGAGATATACTGCATTTGGAGTAACCGATCATTAATACAGACTTCATTGAGCCAATCGAACGAATGCAAATTTATCAGGTACTTTGAACTGCGCTCAGCGAGTAAACATCATAAGAGCATACTTTGCCCACCGGGTTGTTGCCAAGATGAAAGCCTGGTCCTTTTTAGGGTGCGGCTTGATCTGACTGATTGTGGCCAGGATGGATTTGTCAAATCAACAAAGATGCAGAGGGGTGAGCGCCGAGAGAGACGATCAAACTGACCGTCCGGGGCCAGGTTTCTCCGTCTGATTTGGAGTGGAGCTGGAGTGGAGTCAAATTAAAACCCGAGTGAAGTCAGAGTGGGGACTGATTGGCGCCCTGAGTGGAGTCAGAATATGAGTGGCGTCCGAGTGGATTCCGGGTCACATCTAAGTGAAGTCCGCGAGGGACTCAATTGGTCGTGAAGTGCATTTAAAAAGTGAAACTTTAATGAGGGCCAAAGAGATGGAGTGGACCTTCTGAGGTGCCCAAGCAGGGTTCAAGCGGGAATCCAAAAGGAGTCGGATCGGAGCCCGGGTGAAGTCCAAGTATAAGGCTTTATTACTATTTTGCGTTCCTATTTTGTAATAATTCAACCATTAATTTTTTGAATCCCTACAGTTATTATTTCCGTCTAAATAATTGCCGACTTTTATAACACTTTTTCCCTTTTTATGTTTTATTTTAATTTTTTTATTTTATTTTAAGTCTGTATTTTGTGTATCTGTCTATGTCTGTACAGTGCCCCTGAATGAGTATTTGGGCTTATGTTAAACTTAATTTCATTATTATCAATAGTAATACAATTATCAATATCAATACAACTGTTATTATTATTACTGTAATTACTATTATAATCATCAGAATTTTTATCAACATTTTATTGTCCGCAACGTAACATGTCTATTTTGTGTATATGTATATGTATATGTATATGTATATGTATATGTATATGTATATGTATATGTATATGTATGTAATTACCGTGTTCTTGAGCGCCGCGTATTCCACCTTAAATTAAATTTCTTAATATAATTATTTTTGTTATTATTATTATTATTAATATTGGTTTTCACACTGCAGCATAGTATTATATGAAAATACTATAAAATTAAGTTACTCTGTTTAATTGGTTGACTAACTGATGGAGATCAGTTTATATTAATTCAGCTGCTACAGCTAAATTCACAGCTAAATTCACATTTAGCTGTATCGATGTTAAAACAAAAGTCGTGATCAAGACACTTAAAAGAAGAAACAAAAACAATGTCACCCAATAGTTTTGAAGTATCTTGAGCAGCAGCGGTGACAAACAAACCCGTGACACAAAAGAAAAGTGTCTTATCAGGTTTATTCGAGGCAACAGACCCCCTCAGGTCTGATGCGGCCGATTTAAACTTTTGTCTAAATTAAAGAGCAGTCAGTAGAGCTGTCGGTGCCGCGGGGCCTCCTGAGCGTGAACCGCATCTCTAATCCGAATACCGAACAGCCGTCTCTGAGCCCCGTTACTGCACACGAGCCTCTCCGAGAGCGTAGCCTGCAAACTGTAGTGACAAGACACGAAACCCCCAAAGCGCAGCGACACGAAGCAGTAGAGTTGGGTAAAAAAATTGCTGTGGTGGAAAGCTGTTCAACTTTTTATGGGAAACTCTTCAATGTTAATGCTCTAATCATGACGTAAAGACAGCTGTGCTTAGCTAAAAGCTGCTGTTAGCTGCAGTTACTCAAGACCCAGTATTAGTTGCAGTTACCAAAGACCTGCTGCTAGCTGTAGGTAGCTGTGTCCTTGTGAAAGCTGTAGTTAGCTAAGCAGTTATCTAAAACATGGTGCTAGGTCTCGGTAGCTAAGTCCAGTTGTAAGCTGTAATTAGTTACGGCTCTTGTGTTTCCTGCAATTCGCTAAGGTCTTGTGTAGAATTAGTTAGCTATGCTCGAGGTGTGAGCTGGATATACCCAAGTCCAGGTACTGGCTATATTTAGCTTAGAGTTTGTGGACACGTTTAAGTTTGTAGGACCTGGGTGCTAGCTGTGGTTATCTGTAAGTGGAGATGTACTGGTGTAAGCTGTTATTAGCCATGACCTAGTGTTTGTTTGAGGTAGCCAAGAGTCAGGTCATTCTGGATGAAATAGCTGTGTTGGAGAGGTGTTAAACTTTTTATGGGCAACTCTTTTCGATGTTAATGCTCACATCATGAAGAAAAACAGCTGTGCTTAGCTAAAACCTACTTTTAGCTGAATTTACTGAAGATACCGTATTAGCTGTAGTTTGCAAAGACCTACTTGTAGCTGCAGGTAGCTATGTCATTTACTTAGACCTGGTGTTAGTCTTAGTTAGCTTAGACCTAGTGTTAGTTGTAATTAGCCCAGTGTTAGCTGCAGTGAGCAAAGAAAGCCTGGCTTCCCAATAGCATCCACAGAGGGATTATTTTATACTTTTACTTAGTGTCAGTAAGTAATTAGTCTCAAATGTATTTGTATTGTTTGTCTCAGTAGAGTTCAAGCTCATTTCTGGCAGATTCCCCGCAAACAAACCTTGCTGGTTTATGGGTTATTTATCAAACCCTTGCTTAACAAAACAAAGAACAAAGAAAAAGAAAACCGTTAACAGATCTGAATTTTAAATATATGTTTCTTGAATGTCAAAATATGTTACTCTGATTTTCTCTTGTGCCCGGAAGCTCTCACACACAAATAATCCAACATCCGGGTTGCCGTTTTTGGGTCCTCATGTAATATATTCAAGTGACCTCTTAACTTTTTTTTCTTTCCGTCACACTGAGTTTAATTCCATCTCTTCTATTTGCCCAGTTTCAATAACTTATAGAAATTGTTTTCTCACTTAATATTTATACTTATGTCCGCCATCTGTGTTTCAACGATTTCTCGATCTTTCATTGTTCTCGTTGGTGACTTTTAGGCAACATCGGCGGCCATCAGCGCCCTCTTCAAATGTCTGGCATCAATATTAATGAGGACTTCATCCTGTGGCTGCGTCTTTACTTACAAAATGTAAATGACAAAGTGAAATGTCTGTTTGCAAAGGAAACGAAAGAAAGTTGGACCAGTAGCGAACCAAAGGCCACATATCAAATGTTTCCACCGAGCCTGCTTCTCGGCAGCAACAACAGCTTGTTTGAACAGAACCGTGTTAATTAACCCCGCAACCTTTGGAAATAGATCTCTCTCTCTCTCTCTCTCTATATATATATTTTTTTTCCTTTTTTTTCATTTGCGGCTTGATTGTTTACGGGTCACGAAAAAAAAAAAAACCTCAACGGAGCCGCTTCAGTGATTTAATCCGGCAGGGGTTTACTTTGGAGCTTTGGCCAGTGGAGATTAACACAGTGGTCATTTCTGGCTCCTCTTCAAACGAGTAAACGTGTTCGTTGTTTTCAAAAATGTAACTCGTTTAACTTGGTTTGCGGTTATTTTCCGGTACATTCGTGACACTGTTGGTTCATTTGCCAACGAATGCTGGGGATTACACCAAAGATTTTCACGGTTACAGACAAAAAACTGAAAGTCGGAAGGGAATTTCAGTGGGTTCACAGGAAAAGTTAAGTATAAAGTGGTAATCTGAGCTGTTTTAGGTCAGTGTTTTCCTCACCTTCGGCTTACAACAACATAATCGCAAGTCTTTTGGTGTTAACTGTGAAATAGCACAATCAACAACCAATTGATGACCTCCAACAAATCCGGAAACGGGAAACGTGGTCGGCAAACAATTGCCAGAGCAGTATCGGCGGCAGAGACGGTATTCAGCGAATGACATTCCAATCAGAAAGAGAGGCGGATGCTGGAGCTGGGGGCGGAACGGCCCGACGTATCCCGATGGTCAAAAGTGATAGGCAAAAAACAGGAGGTGTGGCATGGCGCAGAAGGTAGAGCTATGGGCTTTGGAACCAAGCATTCCCGAACCGCTAACTGCTCCCCTGGCGCTGATGGACGGCAGCCTACTGCTCGGGATTCATCCATGATGGGTTCATTACAGAGAATGAATCCCCCCTTGAGGGATTAATAAAGTATACATTTTTATTAGTTGTAGTCTTGTAAATAGGGAGTTTATAAGATTGGCAGTCTTTGTAAAATCTCAGTCCGACACTAAAAACACATCCCCAGATGTGATAGTTTTCCCACAAGTGTTTTGTTTTTTTTTAATTATACTTTGTTAATCCCTTGCAGGAAAATTCCTTTTCTGCATTTAACTCATGGATGATTCATGAGTTGGCAATCGGCCGCCATCTATCAGCACCAGGGGAGCAGTTAGAGGTTCGGTGTCTTGCTCAACAACACTTCAACACACTCGTAGGAGCTGGGAAGTAAACCAGGAACGCTCGGTTCCAAGAACGATCGCTCTACTCCCTGAGCAACTTGTCTTCAGATGTGAGTAGGTGTGATATGATAGTTTTCCCAGAAGTGTTTCCCCAAATCTTTTCAGAGTCTTCTAATAAAAAGGTAGAATTTATGCTATTTCTGTCTCTGGCTGGGGTTAGGACCCAACACTTTGGGGGTACCATCATCGCTGTGCAGTTGCTGCATAAATGTTATTTCTGACAGATATCCACGATGCTGAGTACGTGTGACATGCGCCGCGGTGGGTGGGACCTACAGGACTTCCCAGGAGTTGTGAAGTTGTGTTTTTCTTGCAAACTACCAGGAGGAAAACAATGAAAAAGTTTAAAAAATGTGACTGTTGTGACTGTTTTCACAGCAGAGTTCTTGCTTTTTTTAAAAGGCTTTAGATGCTATATTTTTCTCCTTTTTTGCATATTATTGCATAACAGCTTTGGTTTTTTGGGGTAAAAACATTGAATTTTTTCAACCTGTTCAACTAATTCTTTATCTTTTTTTAAACTTTTTTTTTAAGTCAAATTTGCATTAACATTCTATAATGATTTCAACCATCAAACCATTTTTCTTTAAATCCCTAGAGTTGTTATTTAAGTTTAAAACATTGCATATTGCTGTGTTCTGTTCTACCAATGTGTCACTTGTTCTTATTTTTATTGTTTCTTGTATTTTTTTTTTTGCCATTTGCATATTTGTAGTTTGTTGACATACACGGTTACTTGAAAAACATTCAAGTTCTCATCATTTCTGAAATGATCAAATGTTAATTTTGGAACCTCTTTAAATCTGCCCTCCAATAATAAAATACTTTGAAGGTCCAGGCGAGGCCGCGGAACGACTATGTGGCACAGACATACAGAAACACGCTGCTGCAGTTTTGTCAGTAAATAAGAGAATAGGGGGAGGAGGGTGGAGGGTGGGGGGGCGCAAAGCCCCCCTGTGGCCACAGTCAATAGTGATGTTAGTCAACATAAATAGGATTGGATGTGTTACATCCACACAGGAGGACTATCGATCAAATCCCACCCAGAGCAGAAACAACAGATAACAGGCAACATTTGAAGGGTCTTTCATGTCCTGGAGGGAGAAAGTGACAAAGTCGGCTTTTCAAAAACACAGAAAATGGGCTGGGAAACTTTCTGTAGCACGAGTGGCAGGGTGTTTACAGCGGGCCTGCGTTCACGTCTCCTGGCTATGCAGTCAGAAGCCTTTATGTGTCACAGGTCAAAGGTTATCCCATCCATTAGCGCTCCTTTCAAATAGATACCATCATGCTAAGATTTTTCTTCTATTTAAAAATATGTTTAATATCTAAATAATTATTAAGTATTTACTCTATTATTTTTTTAATATTGGTGTCATTTCCTTAATGCAACTTCAGGTGACCTATTGATAAGAGCCAGAGAGATGAGAGCCAAAAAGGATAGGAGATAACGGATAGGTTTTCTATCATCTCTCTTATCATCTTTTTCAGAAAAAACAATTATAGATATATAACTGATAATAATAATATGATCTTTATATCATTATATATATACTGTAATTTCCTGTCTATTAGCCGCTACTTTTTTCACACCCTTTTCACGGCTAACAAGCTCAATGCTACCAAATGTATTTATTTATTAATCCTCCTCATATCCAACCAATAAAATTACCAAACAGGCTACTGTCGACCAATGAAATCATTCAAATTTGATCAAATGCACTTCTTTCGATCAGTCACAACAGTTGAAGAAATACATATGACGCCACTTTCAAGTTAAAGGCCATTGATCTGGCAGTCGAAGAAGGAAATAGAACTGCTGCACATGAGATGAAGATACTGATCAATGACTTTTCCTGGTAGGCGGCTATATTTTATATTTTTTTAACCATGTTCCAGGCACTGATCGGAAAAATGCATTTACAACAAGTATTTAATTAAAAGTTAAAAAAATCTTTCTGCGTAGATATCTCATTTACAAATGGACACTTTGAGTTTAGAGAGAAGTGCAGCCTATAGAAATTCAAATGTAGAGGGCGAAGCTTATATCCACATGCGCTCAGTCGTCCTAAAATAACAGTATTTATAGGATTAGTAGTAGTTATAGAAGATTTCACTGTATTATCCTCTTGACCAATCAGTTACTGTGACATAATCATATGCACACACACACACACACACACACACACACAGTCTATCATACCTCCAACACCGGTCAAACACAGATAACTGCCACGAATTTCCTCCACTTCCTGCCAGTTCTACACCCGGGCCCAACCATTCAACTGTCTTCAACAGGCACTTCCTGTCAACTCCATATAAGGAGATGCAGCAGAGAGCGAATTTACCCCTGGCTGCTGCAGAGCTCAGAACATCAGACGATCCAAATATCACACTGAATAAAAAAAAAAAATGAAACACTGACGTTACTCATGTTTGCCCAACGGCGAGGCAGATGGATGTGTGAACAGGAGCAGATGATCCGCTGGTGGACGATCTGTGGGAGGGGACGCGCCGCAACGCAGGGATGCGATTGGTCGCCGAGGTCGTTTGCATAAATGGTCGAGCGACGGGCCCTCGGCTCATGGAATCTGGCGTCTAATCTCGGACGTGCTCATTTGAGAATAAAGTAATTCAGAGGAGAAACGAAGGAAAGTTTGAGCGTGTTTGTGTGTGTGTGTGTGTGTGTGTGAGAGTCATTGCATACATAAGCAAATCAGCAATTTCCTGCTTATTATTGGTCAATATATATATATATATATATTCATTTTTATGTCACAACCTTATCGGATGATTGACCGGATATTAATATACATATTATTTTGGTTTAATTTACATGACCATTTGCTGAGCGCCCACGTCACACCATCAGCCTTAACGAAGGACGATAAGACCAAAGATTGGACCAGCGCATCTACATTTGCATGTGTGTGTGTTTGCGTGTGGCTGTGTGAGTGTGTGTGTGCACATAAGTGTAATCTCTCCTGATATTTTGATCATATCAACTTGCAGTTGCCTCCTCAGGCTTAATATTTCATTCACCGATTGTAGGAACTCCGCAGCAAACATCGAGTACTTTCACGGGGAGTTTTATATCAAAATTATTAATAATTATTAGATAATTAACTAAATTTGTACTAAAGATGTTTTTTTTGTGTTAAATGTCTCGTTTTCCCTTTTTTTTTTGCATTGGATACCTCTGCTGAAAGGCAGTTCAGTGGTTTCATGACTGACTCATCGATCAAGGACTCATTAGTTGGTTGATTGATGCATTAATTTTATTTTTGATTGGTTGGTTGGTCTGTTTGTGTTTCAGTTGCTTTCCAAGTTACTGCCAACAGTATTTCTGAATTTCATGTCAAAATCTAATCTTTAATTCATGTAATCTACTGATAAAAAAAAAAAAAAAAATGTAATCAATTGTTTTAATTACATACAATGACACACCAGCCTCCGAATTTAATTCATTCTATGACTCAGTTTGTGAAACAAATTAATTTTTCCCGCTGAAATGAATTTAAATCCAGTTGATCTTAAGCGGGGGGGAGGAGGGGTTCTCTCCAGGAATAAGTAGTTTTTAGTGGCAAGGTACGGGGTTGGTGTTCCAGTTAAAGAACAACAGGTATACAGATGTTCCCTTTTAATTTGAATTATTTCTGCAGTCTGAAATAGCTACACAACAGAACCATCAGTATAATCCTATACATTATACACAAACAGAGGATAATAAAGGATAGTAATTTACTAAATGATAACATTATATGAATCATATAACAAATAAATCCTTCACAAGGGGCAAATGAACAGCATGCAGTCTGCTGATTAGCTTAACACAACACTATAACAAGTATCAGCCCATACATGGATAAGTAATACAAGTTAACATAATGTTCGCATTCAACTTCAGTATTAAACATAATTAAACTCACTTTCTGTCATTCGCACACCGAAATAAACCAAGGAAACCAGATGAACATGAAGAAAGGTGAAAAACCCAACTAGCATCTGTTGTGTTAAAATGGAAAAAAATTAGCTTCTACCCCATCATACAAAGGTGTAATGCATTGGAATAACCGCGGTGGTTTCAGGAGCGTAGAATATATGAGAACCCGATGACAAACACGAACTGAACGGTATAATTTCAATAGCAGTTAAATGCACAGAAAAAAAGTGGGTTTTCACCATTTTCAACATTTACGAAAAACTTTGCGAACAAAGTTGACTCTTTAGCCAAATTGGCCAGCTTTAGTGCATCATTCTTCAGGATAGTATGCACAGATGACTTGGCTATGTTGTAGCTCTTGGCGAGATCAGTAACACGAATAGTGCTCTTACGCTTCGAAGCAAACTCACTCCAAAATGCACCTGATGAGCAGTGAAAGCCCATCAGACACCCATCTTCATTTTTCGACAAACCTGGAGCTTCTTTTAGACGCACTTCTACTTTTGGGTGCAGCGTCAACGGCGGAACGCGATTTCTCATTTACAAGAGAAATAAGTGGAAAATAAATACTATGCTTTTTATTTAGGTTTGTTTAGAAATAAAACAGATGTTGATGAAGACACGATGCTCCTGGTATGTTAAGGGAGCTTTTACTGTTCGACAGGTGGTTGACGTAAGGGAGTTAGGATGGGTTTTGCTAATATTGTTGTTATTATTATTAGTTATTACTTCCTTAATCTTGATCGACTGTAACACGCTTAGGCTTCCTAGCACCGATATCACTAGCACTTTTTGGTTTTCTTGGGAGCCAAAATGAGGGCTAATTTAACGCCATAAGCACAAAAAGGGTGCATTCAGAGGAAAATGTAATGATTAGCGATGTCAACAATGATTAGTACAGGCGACAGGCGACCGCCGCTACAACGCCAAATGGTGGAAAGACAAAAAGTTTGTTTGTTAATATGTTCGTACACAGAGGGCTTGTTAGTTGGTCGATTAAAAATTTAATTTCTTCAAAAAGGCCATTTGTTTGTGATTTGGGGCGAGGTTCTACTGTACTGTAGCATATCAAAATCCACAAAGAAACAATTGTATTTGTAATTTATCATTTATATATATTTTAAGTGTATGACACACACTCATATCAACATTTCCCATATTTCAAAAAAACACTTCTCATATTCTTAAACAAGTAGCAATGACACGTCGATTTGAAATGGATGAGGAAGGTGTGTGCAGGAGATGGAGGGAATTTTGCGAAAGTTGCTGAGCCAATCAGATCCCAGGATACTTAACACAATGAACATGCTTATTTTTCCATAAAAATAATTGAAATCATAAATTTATAAGAATGCATTGATATTGTGTACTATGGCAAACTGGCAAATCAATTATATAAAATTGCATTGTGGATTTAAAATCAAGTCGGATTTTAATTTTTATTTTATTTTGAATTTTTTAGGGAAAAGTCCATAATATCAAATTGGATTGCTGACTAAGCATCTGGATTTTTAATTCACAATATAAAACACATTATAAAAGTACTGGATATACAATCTACAATATAAATTGTATTGCAGTTTTAGGATCCAGATTTTTAATTTACATTTTTATTTATTTTCAATTTTTTAGTTAACCTCCACAATATAAAATTGTGTTGTGCACTGAAAATCCAGATTTTTATAGGATTTTTCCCTATATCACTGGATTTTACAACTTTATGTCAGTTATATTTAGGGAATATATATATATATATATATATAACATTTATAGGAAAGCTTCTCATGAAGGCCAAATGGCGAAGACAGTATAATGATTCACCCCTGATCCCCGCTGTGCGCCCAAACACTCACACACTCACACACAGATATACACACACACACACTTGCTTCAACAAAATGATGTGATGTAGCACTTTTCAGGGACAAACAAGTCCATCTGGCTTCACTGGAGAGGAGGCAAAATCTCAGACAGCCATCTATTCATCTGTGTTTGAGTGTTTGTGTGTGTGTGTGTGTGTGTCTGTGTGTGTGTTTGCCATCCCGAGTACAGCGGCACAGAGTTAATTCTACATGTTGGAGCGTAAACTTAATTAGCGGAGCTCATGTTCCCCGATTTCTGAACAGCTATGCGTTCCACCCTTGAAGAACCACAGCTGCATGCTTCCTCCAGCAGGGGGTACAGCACTAATCGGCGTCTTTGCATCCCAAAATAGAGGTTTGTTCATGTGCGTGTGTGTATGCATGCCTGCATGCACGTATGTATGAAAAATCAAAATATAATCCAATTTAATTTCATATTATTTTTCAAGTTTGAGGAATTTTCATGAAGCATTTTTACGCATTTCTTTTCCATATTTTTTTTTTTTAACTTTTCTTCCCTGAATGGTGGGCTCTTCGACAAATTGCTCTGCAATAAATGTATAAAAAAAAAAAAGGAAAAACAAACTGTCACAGTGTCCCTGCTAAATAAGGAGGTGTAATGACGCTGTGTCTGAAAAACAATTGACGGGGACAGTAAAGCCTGTTGAAAAAAAAAACAACAACCCGAAAAGGATGTCGCGTCAATGACATTCGCAGGCAAAGGCGTTATGATGAACATGAGATGATCACACAACTTCACAGCGTTTTTTTTTTTTTCTTTTCACTAATTTTCTCCCAGAAAAATTTGTGAAAAAAAGAATTTGAATACTGATTGTAATTTTTTTAACATAATTCAATAGATTTACACTACTAACTAAGCTAAGTCATATTCTGGTGCCTGATAAAAAAAAAAATAAAAAATTAAAAAAAAACTATAAATATATCAAACATGGCCTTGAAATTAGCTAAACACCATTCTCTGCCAAATAAAATAAAATAAAATAAAATTGAAACAGAGCAAACGGTCCATAAGCACTATGGATAAAATGTTGTTAATGCTGAATATATTACATTCAAAATGTCATCTTCCTCTGTCTCTAAAAGATAAAATAAAATAAAAATGACTGACAGGGTGACAATCAAGTCTGTTGAAAAAAATAAAATAAAAAATGCAAAGGACGTCTCGTCAATGACATTCGGAGGGAAAGGTGCCATGATGAACGTGTTGTGTTGATCGCACAACCCAACAGCGAGGACGCCATCTGGGCGATCAGCAGTCAGCATGACCTCCTCACACTCTCACATCTGACCGCCATCGCACGCCGCTCATCTGCCAGCGTCCCGCGTCCAGCCGCCGGACACTGGCGGACGGCTAGGGTTCAGCCGTGAAAAAAAAAAGGCAGAATTTGAAGGTTTGACATTCATCCATCCAACTAAGCGTCCTCAACTTCAACACACACACACACACACATACACCAATTGGATTTACTTAATAAAACCCAATTAAATGCAATTATTGTTGTTTAAAGCCTACTAAACAATTTTTCACGGTGGAGCGCTCAGCCGCAACGTGATTCAGACTTAATACCGTTCAAAAGTGATCTGATGGTCATCAAAAATCATCTTACTTTTAAGACTAAAACAAATACTGAGCCTTGACATTTGAAATTAAATTAAAGTAATAATGAATTAAAAAATGGTAGGGAAAAAATAGCACTGGTATGGTATAACCAACATATCAGCTAATATCCAAACTAATTAAAGAAAGAATAAATTGATGAATAAGAAAGTAGAATCAGTTTCAAAATTCAATAAAAAAATAATAATAAAATAATAGCATTAAAATAATTAAATAAAAATGTAATTAATTAATAACCGAAATTAATCAGAGTCCAAGAGATCAGATAACAAAATAAAAAGAGATAAATACTTAGAAAATTAAGATAATACACTTGAACTATAAATAATAAATATTGATGAAAAATATTCATACATAACAGATGAAAACATTACTCCAGAGATAGGAAGGAATTTGCCTTTGTGCAAATAATGAATATCAAAAAGAGGTCATGAAGATCCTTCAGAAAAAGGAAAACAAAGGGGTTTAGTGGTAAAAGCCTAAAAATGAAATTAGAAAAAAAAAATTAGAAATTAGAAAAAAAAAATCAAGATATCTGGAAAATGCAGCTGGCAAATCTGAGAAAGCGTGGATGGAAATATGTGAAAAGTGATAGAAAATCTTCAAATGACCTCAAAGTCTAAAAGACCTCATTCGAGAAAAAAGGATTTAAAACAAATGGAGGGCCGCACCCCACCCACGGCCCCCCGTCCCTCTCCGCCCTGCATTTAGACAAAGTCACCGACTCTTATCGCCGCCGCAGCTTAATCTCCTCCAAGTCAGTTCAATCAATTAAGTTCTGCTCGCGCCTCAAGACACTCCAGGTCGTCAGCGAGCGGGTCAGAACGCAGCTAAAAATAAAGCGGAGGCCAACTGTCGGGCAGGAAGTGAACGACGGCGAGGACGAGTGTCGCGCGGGAGGGAGCCGGTAAAGGACAAAGGCGTTGGCCTCATTCTGCCACCACTGTCATCCACATGTATTTTTTAAGACGGATTTCATTGAAAAAATACACACTTATAGCTTGTGTATTACTGAAGATGTTTTCTTTTTGCAGTTTACTTTTGTAAGAAAAAAATGTGCATTGACGTAAAGTTGAGAGCTTTGTATATTTTTTCAGATTGTAAAAAAAAAAATGCAAAAGATATTTACATTTTTATTTCTTATTTTTTTAAATGTAATTTATGATTTGCTAAAAATTGTTCCATGCGTGATTTGAAAATGTGGGACAATGGTAACTTTCCAAATATGTTTCTTTTTGTGAAATCTGTCCAATAACTTACTTTTGACTTTAACATGTATTTATTTAATTATGCAATTTATTCATATGCCACTGATTTCATTTTAAAATCCTATCTTTTAGAAAATAATTGTAAAGCTAATAATTGTAATAATTAATGAGCATGTTTCTCATATGCAACCTAGTTTCTAAATTAGAAATATCGTTACGATGAATTAAGTTGAAAATAGTGGTAACGCATGACTTTTTATCTGTTTTTCTTTTCAATTCACTAATTTTTTATATAGAAAAAAGGCAATTCATTAGCAAACAATGTAGTTTAATTTATATTATCATAAAATTAAGTCAAGAAAAAAATTACATGTACTTTCACCTCGTCTGTTTCACACTAAAAAAAAAAAAAAAAAAAAAAAATTAAAAATCTGGTTTCAGTTGTATTTCCTTACAGGTCGGTTCTCTTCGAACCCAAGGAGGTTGGGCGGCAGTCGGACCCATGCAGGTGTTTCCCTCGGCTGCTGGCTCAGAGCGTCCGGGGTGATAAATGCCGGGGGGATTGATTTTGTGCCAGCGAGGGCTCTATTCCTTGTGCTCTACTCTTTAGTCTGCTGCTCTTTGTTCTGCTTTGTAAGCACAAAACAGGAAGCTGCGGCCTCTCGGCCTCAGATAGCCATCGTCGCTCTGAGCAGTTGGCCCGCCACTGAGAGACACGGCTGACACGCTCCCGACGCCCCAAAAATCCCCCCTTGATCTGGGGCTCGACGATATGAGACCCTTAAATGATATTTCGTCATTTCTCACAGCATCCTGAACTGACACCTTGAGGAAAACCCCATGACTTTTTATCCTATTAATTTATTAAGCTATGTATTTTAGAATATTTTTGAGCATAAGTTAAGAATTTTGATTGTTTTACAATTAGAATTCTTAGTTTTTAATAATTCATAATAATCTATTAATGGATGAGAAATTGTCAAAAAATAGCAAAAAAAAAAAAAAAAAACACTGCTTGAAATCACGGTTAATGAAGAAAATAAGCAGTCATTAACAGCAGTAGCTTAAAGCATAAATACATATATTATGTATGTTAATAAAACAGTATTGTTCCTTAATAAGTCTATATTTTTTTCTGGAACTTGTTGGTTTTAAGCTTCCAGATTTTCTACTTAAACTTACTTCTTTCTGCCTTTTTTCAGTCTTTTTTTTGGTAATTATGACATTGCACTCGTGTGAAAAAAAGAGAAAAGCAAAATTAAAACCTCATTAAAGAACTCTATCTGGGTTAATGATGTCTGCCGTTAAATTTTCCCAGCGAATCGGATTTGCTTAAAACACAAATCCACATTTCATGTTCTGAAAAACAGCATCAAGGTCACCTTCTACTTAAAAGGAACATCTTAAATTTTTATTTAATCGTATGATGATCGTTTCATCATGATAATGTTTTTTTAGAAAATAGTTAAAAAATTATCAGTTACTTTCTCATGGCTCGAGGTCTCAGTTTACTTTCAGGCAGAGCTCAGTCTTCTTCCAGGAGCATCTCAATCTACTTCCAGGGGGATCTAGGTCTACTTCCCAGGAGTTTCAGTCTACTTCCAGGTGAGGCTCAGTCTACATCACAAGGATCTCAGTCTAATTTCAGGGGAGGTCTTCAGTCTACTTTCAGATGCCTTCTTGTTAAAATCATCTAGTTTTGGTTGCTAGACTTGAATTTCTTCACTTGAGGATGTTTCGCTCTACATCCAAGAAGCTTCTTCAGTTCTCTGCTGCATATTAGTGGACTTCCTGGGGGGGGGTTACTCTACTTCCAAGATTGTTTCAGGTTACTTCCCTGGTATCTCAGTCTACTTCCACTTGGTGCTAAGTCTACTTCCAGGTACATCTCGGTCCACAACCATGTGGGACCCAGTCTACATCTCAGGGGATCTCAGTCTACTCCCAGGTGAGACTCAGTCTACTGTCTACTTCCATGGGACTCATTCTATATCCTGGATGGATGAATCTCAGACTACTTGCAGATGGTTGTCAGTTTTCTTCCAGGGGTAGACTGGGGGGGTACCACTTTCAAATAAGTCTCAGTCTACTTTATGCTGTTCTCAGTTTACGTCTAAGTAAGTCTTAGTCTACTTCCAGAGGGCTTAGTCTACTTCCGGGGACTCAGTGTACTTCCGGGTGAAGCTCAGTCCACTTCCTGGGGGAGTTCTCAATCTACTTCTGAGTAAGTCTCAGTCTACTTCTGTGCTGTTCTCAGTTTACGTCTAAGTTAGTCTCAGTCTACTTCCACGGGCATCTCAGATTACTTGCAGGGTGTCAGTCTACTTCTAGGGGGCTTAGTCTACTTCTAGGTGAGGCTCAGTCTACTTTCAGGGACTTCTTTGTCTACTTCCAGGGCGATCTCTGTCTTCTTCAACTTGAGGCTCAGTCTACTTCCAGGATTGTCTCGGTCTACTTCCAGGATTGTTTCGGCCCACTTTCAGGTAAGTCTTGGTCTACAACCAGAAGGATCTCAGTGTACGTACTTCCAGCTAATAATTGTTTACAATGACTCCAACAGGGCAGTGGGAAAATTTTGCCTAAACCACTTCAACTTAGTGAATAAAAAAAACATTGTTTGTCCTCCACTTTGGTTTCAGCAGCATCATTGACAATCACAGCGTGTATCAGCGTTATTTGATTTTCTCTGTAAAAATGCAAATGATCCTCCAAAGCGGTGATCTGTGAATAATCACTTGATGCCTCCCCCCCCCGAAAAAAAGGGAAAAAAAAAGCAACAACAAACAAATATGGATTTAGACCCGATTCACTAGAAAGCAAGGTGACTTTGGAATGCAGCTCGAGACTCACACTTGAAAAGCACCTTCGCGTTTCGTTGCATCATGTCGCGCGACGGCGGCATCTCCTTTCACCTTCTGCTGCGTCTCGGCGAACGCTCAGCCGGAGAACGTCTTTCATGCCGCCCTGGATAAGTAACTCGTTTTTTCACTTTTAAAGCTTGGAATTAAAAAAATGACAAGCTTCTTGCTGAGAGTCACAGCCAGCTTAGCATCAGGGTCAAGCTTAGCGTCCAGGTCGAGGACCGGTGTCCTTCAAGGGTTTTAACGCTGACCTGAGGTCAGCGGTGGCTCGTAGGCATTGGGGCAGCTTAGAGGATGGCTGGTAATCACTACAGATCCACATGTGTCAAAACATAGCTTGCTGCAGACTTTGGCTAATTCATTTTTCTTTAATTCTTATAACTTGAGACAAAGGTAGGCTAGCAGTTAGCACTTCGGCTCGCAGCAAGAAGGTCCCTGGTTCGATTCGGACGTGGAAGTATTCTCCCCCATGACTGTGTTGATTTCCTCCGGGGTCTCGGACTACCTCCAAAAGTCCAAAAACATGCAGGAGTTTCATTGGAGACCTAATGTTGCCCAGATGCATGACTAGTTGTTTGCCATGACATGATAGGTTGATGAATGATTGTATGTCTCTATAGGACGTGAGTGAGGGAGTGAATAATTGTATGTCTCTATTTGATAAATGAATGAGAGAGGATGTCAATTATATTAGATATCAATGAATGAGTGAATGGTTGTATATCTTTACATGACATGTGAATGTCGGGGTGAATGTTTTCTACTTCCTTATTTGTCCTCACCTGGCCAACAGTCAAGGATAAGCAGTTTATAAAGTGAACAAGAGAATGAATGAATAAATTGTATCTTTTTCACTGTTGATTTTCACTATGAAATAAATTTGGATAGATTTATATATTTTTTCTCAACTTGATGTATCTCCAATGCACCACCTGTATTTTGATTTATTACATCCTTTTGAAGCAAAACCGTTCCTGCCTTCTTCCATCGGTGAATGACAGGAAACAAACAAAAAAAAACATGAGCGAGTGCTAATATGGGCGAATGTTAGGGGCGTCAAAACAGACAAGAATCCAGCATGTCACCTACGGCTACACTGCAAAAAAAAAAAAAAAAAAAAATTGTGATCTCTGAGATGAAACAGGATGCCGGAGGATTTGTTTTCGGGCACCTTTGATTTTTCCCGCCCAGACAGATCTCACATGGTCATCCTGTCCATCGATCCCCAGACAGAAGTTGCTTGATAAGCATCGCGCCGGCTTTATTTATCTCACTGTATGAATAATGTCGGGCTGCAGGCAGTTCATACTGGCTGCTGGCAGGGGGGCGGGGGTATAAATGGACAAAGATGGGGGGAGGGGGGGTGTGAATACGTCGGGTTGGGGGGGGGGGGTGGCTACATATTGGCATCGATCCACAGGAGGCCCCATCAAAGATAGAGTGACATTTATGGCTGCTGACGGCGCCGCTCCGCCTTCGCCAGCCATGACATTGTCAGACGTGGAGTGGAGGTGTGAGTGGGTGTGTGTGTGTGTGTGTGTGTATCGGGGGGGTATGGATCGGGTTCGGGTGATGGCGGGGGGGCCGCATTCGCCCCGAAAAATAAAAGGTCTCGAGGAGGGGGGGCTCGTAGTGTCTTAGAACGTGGATCGGCGGCGTCATTTCGAGGCGCAGCTGCAGAGGAACCTTTTCCCATCGGCCCGCGGGGAGTTGGCTATGCGCGTGAGAAATTAAAAGGGGGGGGGTTTAAGTGATATCCGGTTAGAAAATCCCGAGACACGCTTAACAGCTCTTTGGCTCGCAGGTGTGGAAAAGTTGGAGGTGTCGTCTGGATTTTTAACGGCCGCCATTTCTTTTGCCCTCAGACCCGAGTTCGTCGGTCGGTCGCCGCCCCGATTGATCGGCTCCGGCGATCGCCGATGACCTACATTTCAAAGTCACTCCCCGCCTGTCAGATCTGACGTCCTGTAAATGAACGACGGCTCTGCGTCTCTACATGGTGTTTGAATAATTGAGTGAATGGTTATACATCTCTTAGCGTACATGAATGAATGAGTGAACGGTTGATTGTCCCTATGTAAATAATTTGAATGAAACAGTGAAGGATTATACGCCTCTTTGGGAGGGCGGCGTGACGCATAGGGTGAGAGCGGTCATCTTTGGAACTGAACATTCCTGGTTTGATTCCTGGCTCCTCCTTGACTGTTGAAGTGTTGTTGAGCAAGACCTTATTTAAAGATCTCCGTGATGAATGAGTGAGGGCGAAGAAATGTTTTGCTTCCTGTGACTGAATTATCTTGCGGCCGCAAGTTGAAACTCATTCAGGTGCGGGAAGCAAAGGATTGCGGCTACTTAATAATTCAAGTCTGGGGAAAAGAGTGGATCAAGTGGCTACAGATATCAATGTGTGGTGACTGGATGAAACATTTATGACACTGGGAGTTTTTTCAGACCTCGTGATGTAACATCTCTCTCACACACACACACACACACACACACACACACACACACAAACACATTCGTCATCTCTGTCCCACTGTTGTCAGCACTAAATGAAAGATAGATAGATGGATGGATGGATGGTTGGACAGACAGACAGACAGACAGACAGACAGACAGACAGACAGACAGACAGACAGATAGATAGATAGATAGATAGATAGATAGATAGATAGATAGATAGATAGATAGATAGATAGATAGATAGATAGATAGATAGATGGATGGATGGATGGATGGATGGATGGATGGATGGATGGATGGATCGTGAGACCCACATTTGATCACCATCACTTGAAAAGGTCACAATTGTTGTAGATGCTGCTTGTCTAACAGAACAAAAATCTGCAAATATACACACACACACACACACACATACACACACACACTGGGGTAATTGTGCTGACATGGGCTTAATATCAGTGCCGCAGATATAAGTGAGTTAATGGTCAATGACTTCTGAGTATGCCAAACGACAGACATTCATCTCTAGAGATCCCCCAAATGTCGCCCGGACGACACGTTTTTGTTTGTGATGAACTCCCTGGATCCACAGCTCGGAGCTCCGCCCCCACCGCTGCTTTGACACAATTTAAAAAAAAAATTAAAAAAATACCACCCTGTGTCATTGGGACTCGCTTTTGGTCCCCTGAAAGGGACATCGGTCCTCACAATGTGACTTTAAAAACAGATTTATTTCCCTGCAACATGAGGACTACCTAATACACACACACAAACACACACACAAACACACACACACACTACCCTCAAACTACTGTATGTATGTGATTTGTGTTCTATCACAGGCAATCATAGAATGATTGCAGGGGGAGAATGGCGGGTAACAAGCGTCAGTGTTCAGCATTCCTAAACAGCCTTTGCTGTCAAGGTCATTTACACTCCACTGAGGTGGACACACACACTCTCACACACACACACACAAATTATACGTCTGGGGAACAGACTTCCCTTCAGTGTAGATTTTGAAGTACTGTAATATCTGCTGTTAGGGATTTATCATCTTTGTTATGGGGCTGTTTCTTTGTTTTCCCTCTTCCCCCATCCACTGTCCTAAATTCTGACATTTTTTCACACTGACAGATTTTTTTAATTTCCTTTTTTTTTTTTCTTTTAATGTTTTAAATCCTGGCAAACTCCGGGATGTCTTGAAACAACGGGTTCTTCTAATTACAGGAGCCGGAAAAGGAGCAGGATGCTTTTTTTTTTTTTTTAAGCGGTGACAAAAAGACATTTCTTTTTGCAGATTCTAAAAAAAAAAAAAAAAAAAAAAAAAATTAAAATATAAAAATATATTGACATTTTTACGGGGCTACTTTCAGTCGAAAATGATTAAAAATAAAAATAAAAAAATACGAATAAAAAAATGAAATAAAACAGGAGGAGCAGACTCAGGAGATAATATCCCCTCTGGGTATCAATATAGTTTTTCTTATCTTATCTTATCTTATCTTATCTTATCTTATCTTATCTTATCTCATCTTATCTTATTTTATCTTATCTTATCTTATCTTATCTTATCTTAAGCGGAGACTGTCACACTGTGGGATTTCGATGCATCTTATTCAGGTAGTTCCATGCATTTATCTTTTTTTCGAATGAATAAATCATGTTTTTGTGTAAGTGCGTCTATGTGTGTGTCTATGCGTGTGTGAATGGGTTTGTGCGTGTGTGTTTGTCGATGAGCGTGTGCACATTTGTCCTTCCTGGTGTTCTTTGAGTGTGTGTGTGTGTATTCATTTATGTCCTCTTTTGTATTTTGCGTTAGTGTCTAATTCTATGTGTAACTGTGTGTGTGTGTGTGTGTGTGTGTGTGCGCTTGTATGTGTGTGTAAGTCTGTTTACATGTATCTATGTGTTTGTGTGTCCTTTTATGGGGTGTCTTGAGTGACTGTCTTACTGTGTGTGCATACTTGTCCATCTATGTGCAAGTGTGTCTATTTGTGTTTTTTTTTACCTGTGTGCCTATGCGTCTAACAGTGTGTGTGTGTGTGTGTGTGTTAACATGTATGTCCTTTCCTGTGCCCTTGTACACATGATTGTTTTTGTGGGATATGAGTGAGTGTCAGCCTGTGAGTGTGTATCTGTGTCCATCAGTGTGTGTGTGTGTATTTGTGTCCATCTATGTGTGTGTGTGTGTGTCTTTGCACACGTCTTTTTTTCGTGTGTGTCAGTATGTGTCTTTAACGTCTGTCCGTTGTGCATTTTTTGTGTGTATCTACAGTATATGTGTGTACTTGTAGTCCATCTGTGTGTGTGTGTGTGTGTGTGTGTGTGTGTGTGTGTGTGTGTGTGTGTGTGTGAGAGTTGTATGCTCTGACAGCTGCAGACAGAGATCCCCCTCTCGACCCCCTGCTTAACCAACTCCATGTGGAGGAACCTGTTAGTGGAAGAGCTCTCCTGAGCTGACAGGCTGTGTGTGTGTGTGTGTGTGTCCTGGATGTCATGAGAGCCCTTCATCATCACGGCCAGCCGTCCTCATCCTCTCTCTCTCACACACACACACACACACACACACACACACACACACACAAAGGCACACACATACCCAGGAGCAGCACCACCAAACACTAGAAGGTCCTGCTTACAGATGCTGATGAATCTGTGAATGTGTTCATTCAATAGACATCAGGAGGCCTTAAGCCCCACCCCTATGAAGAGAAGACCAAATTCACGCTAAGGCAAAAATAACTACCTTTGTGACAGTGATCACATGCTGCTGTTTGTTCGAGCATGATTTCCAATCGATGTCGCGCGGGATGAACCCTGATCCCAATGTGCTGCGCGATTGTTAGGTTCCATTGGCTGATTAGAATGACAGGACTCATTTCTTCTATTCTATTAATTTTGTTTTATATTAAGTATGCTTTTATTTTACTTAACTTTTTAGAGCTTGCTAAGGGGAAAATGTTATATTTTTATTATTTGTATTCAATCTTTATTTATGTCATTTGTTTATATAACACAAATATGAATAGTAACAACAACAACAACAACAACAATAATAATAATAATAATGATAAAAATAATAATAGTAATAAAACAATGATAACCATTCTTTATGGTTATTATGGTTTGTTTTATTTTATTTCATTTTATTTTATTAATAAGCAGGACTTTGTTTTCATTTGTTTTAATAGTTCAAATTTATCTTATTATTATTTTTTTTTTTTTTTTTTTTATTGATTGCTTTTATGGACAGAACTTTATCCAGGCAGGTTACCTTGTGTTTTTGTTGTATCTTTAAACTAAACTTTTACACCTTTTGTAGTTGATGTAATTTATCTATGATATGTAATTAATAGTGTTATTAATTAATTATTTTAATGATAGTTATTAGTGTTACTATTTTATTTTACTTCATTGATAAGCAGGACTCTTTCCCTTCTTTTTATTTTTCTAGTTTTAATATATATTTATATTTCCATTGATTAGTGGACTCACCTTTAGTCAGGCAAGTCACCTTATGAATTATTCTTATTGTTTTATTTTATTCATTTTTTTCTGAAACTAAATCTTTTCAACATCATGAAGGGTAGAAAATTAATTTTAGTCAGTTTCATTTTATATACAATTTATTTTAAAATAAAATAAAATAAATAAAAATAAAAGAAGATTTAATTTCTATAATATCATCATCCCCATGCTATTAACTGACCACTCTGCTGCCATCTTTTTCGTTTCCACGAAGTTACATTATGTCGAATTTGACAGCAAAAGTTACCATTGAGCAACGAGCGATATGTAAATATTGACAGGGGTTTAAAGTACAGGGGTATGTAAAGGTCAAATGCTGAGCAATTAAAACAAACAAACCAAAAACAAAAACGTAAAACACACACACAGGTGGCTCGGCCAATCAGAGATCACGAGTCATCAAGTCGATGGCCAGCCATTCACAAAATACCTGCCGTTGTTTTTATATGGATTTACTGCAAACAGGTGCAGAATGAATCATTGATGTGCTGTGGATGAAATATGCATGTGGCCGCCAGGCGGGTGAGTGTGTGTGTCTGTGTGTGGGTGTGTGTGTGTGGGGTTGAAATTTGACATTTTCCATGTATTTAAAAAAAAACAACAATATATTGAATATTCAAAGGTGTGATTGGCTGATTTCAGTCAGGAATGACTGAATCAACAAAAAAAAAAAAAATATGATTTAAAAATTTAAAATTGAATTCAGTGATTACAGTAACTGCTCAACATATCACGGTTCACCTTTCAAGGTCTTTGTTACAAAGAATTTGTTAATCTACAATATAAAATTGATAAAAGTGCGAAAAATATGCAATATAAAATAACATCCAGGATTAAGAATGTGATTTTTTTTTGCTACACCACAGGTTGTTTCAGTATAAGTGTATTTTTATATATCAATTATTTCTATTCTTTTATGATAAAATAAGCATTTTCTCGGTTGGCGACCAAACAGAGCATGGTGTTTAGTATCCTGGGCTCTGATTGGTTGGCCCATTTTACATCAAGGAGAGAAAGTATTGTAGAAGAAGAGTATGGGAAAGGTGAGAGAGTTTGAGGAGGGACATAAAAGTTTTGGAATAAAATAGGTGCTCCTTTTCTGGTTTGCGGAGGCACTGTTGTACATGGGTCAAAATAGTACTTTAAATATATTAAAACAAATCTATAAAATTGAGAAATTAAAAAAAAAAAAAGATTGACCTGCTGGGAAAACTCACAATAGAGCGTCGGCTTGAATTCATGGGGAGAGAGTGGGCGGAGCCTAACTGTAGCTACGCAGCTGGTTGGCTGGAAACTAAAAGAGTGACTTTGTCCTTTTGGAAACTTCTCACTGGCTCAGACGCCACTTGATCGGCTTCCAGGAGCGATTCCGCTTCCACGGCCGACGCGCCGGACCCGATGCCAGCTTACTAGCATCATGGACGCTGCGTGTGTGTGTGTGTGTGTCGCCTGCTTCAAAGCAAGCTTCTTGGACAAGATCAGTATGTGACCCTTTTTCCAAAGCCTTCAACAGGCTGAGGGCCGGTGGGTTTCTGGAGACCAGCCCCAAATCTGGGGCGGAGAGAAAGTTACAAAAAGAGAAAGACAAAAAGAAAAAGAGGGGAGAGGAAGGGGGATCATAATAAACAATGTCTAGTCAAAAACATAGACTAAGACGTTTGATGACTATTTCCTGTCTCTTCATCATCATCGTCCTCAGAGCTGAGGAGAAAGTGTGTGTGTGTGTGTGTGTGTGTGTGTGAGTGTGTGTGTGTGTGTGTGTGTGTGTGTGTGTGTGTGTGTGTTAAGAAACAAAAATAGATTTAGGCGCTGCCACCAGACTCCTGCGAGTTTCAGTGTGTTTAAACTGGTTTAAAAATTAAAAGGAGAGACGAAGAGTTTCTGATGTGGAGGGAGGCTTCAGATTTGTAACATGGGGATAATAAAAAAGATGTGTTAGGGGAAAAGTCTTCTTGAAAAACAAAAGGAGGAAAATGATGTATAATGATGGTTACTTTGCTATTTGTATATTTATTTTTATTACTTGTAATTAATCATTATCAATTATCATTTACTATTTATTATTATCATCATCATTATAATTATTATTACATTATTGGTACTATTGTTGGTACAATTAATGGTATTGGTACAATATTGGTAATGAAGTTTTTGTTGTTATCATTAATCATTATCAACTATATTATTATTATTATCATCATCATCATTAGTAGTATTATTAGTATTATTACATTTTATTATTATTATCCTTAATTATTATCAAATATTAGTAGTAGTACTACTATTATCATTATCATCATCTGGGGCGCTCTAGCGCAGGAGGTAGAACGATTTTCCTTGGAACCGATTACGATTATGACGATTATTATCATTAATCATTATACTATTTTTACCATCATTATTATACTACTGATTATTTTAACTTTTTCTTTTTTTTTTTTCTGAGTCATGAATGTTTTTTTTTCTTTTTTACGCAACCTATTTCTAGCACTGCACAATTATTTACACAACAGTGCAACAGCAATAAAACGTAAAAAAAAAAAAAAAAAAAAACGAAATAAAAACTTCACCAAGGCAACCCGGACAGTTGGCATGTTGGGTGGAGGCAGACGGATCCGGTTTGCACCCAAGTTCCCCTCGTAATGGAGTCATTTTTCAGCGGGAAACGTCCGGCGGCTTCAAAGTAAACAAATGTGATGGAGAACAGCTCCGGCTCTTAACACGCGCCATCGATCTGTTTTCCTGCACCTGCTTGCCGCTCTCTAATTGCACCGTAATGGAGGTAAATGCAATTATTTCTCACTGAGAATGACCTGAAATGCGCAGCTTTTTTTGGAAGCTAAATCAATATATGTTGATTTTTTTTAAATGTACTTTTTTATAACACTATGATGGCACCACAGAACCCTGTGGCTTTTAAACTGAGGAATTATGTTTTATTCTTTTATTTCATTTGATCTCATTGATACATGCTGATTCCTGCAAAGGGTTGGGAAATGAAAAACCGATTTGACTGTCCTTTTTTTTGTGATTTTAAATAATTTTCAATTCATGTCATTCATATCATTTTTATTATTCCTTGTCTTGCTTTTTTCAAATGTCTTTCTTATTTATTTACTGAAATCCAATTTTTTTCTCAATTTTTTGTCAATATTGTGTCGCACATGTTTTATTTTCGATTTACAAATACTGTTACTGTTTTTTTTGTTCTTATATTCATGTTTATTCTTATTTTTTCTTTCTTTCTGATTATTTAATGTTGAGATTTTTCTTTACATTGATTCAAACTTTTGTCATCACTTTTTTTACATTCTATTTTTGCATAAACACTGATATTGTTCTTCTCATCATTTATCTTTTTTTTTTCCAAATCTGATTGTAAAAAAAAAAAAAAAAAAAATCCTGGTATTTAGATCATTCTGTGCATTCTCTTTATCCAACGTGCATTTAATTCTGTTTTTTTTTTTTTTTTGTTTAGTTTTGATTTTTGTTCAAGATATTTGGAAAAAAATAATCTTGCCAATTGCTGATAATTCAAAAGGCACTTTTGGCAGATGGCGTAGGAACTTTTTGTCAATCTAAGTCATTTCAAACCTTTTTTTTTCAATTTGTCAATCATTACTGGCCTCTTCCCAGATGTTCAGGAAGAAAAAAAATCCAATTCAATTTTTTTTTCATTTTATGAGTGAAAAGACAAAAATAAGCCATTTTTTTTTACTGTGCGTTTTCCAGCAAAGACAACTGTGTTGCCAGACCATTATAAGTATTTGTACTTTTTCGAAGTCCAACCAATTCAAAATAGTACGGGGGCATAAAAAATACATAACATGGCAAAGCTGCTAAGGTTAAAACAGTCTCGCTGTGTAATTATTCATCTCCAGACACAAAACAAAGACGGTGTGTTTTAGGAACACGGGGCGAACAAGTTCCTCCCAATTCGCATCGAGAGAGGCAACAAATTGGGATTCTTCTTCCGCTGTAGAAAAGCAGAGGACGGCGGAGACGAGCCAATGCCAGGCGTCCTCCGTTGCAGGCTACCTGATCCTGATCCATCTCCAATGTGTGCACGCATCCATGTGTGTGTGTGTGTGTGTGTGTGTGAAGGGTGGTGGGGGTGGGGGGGAGGCTGAGGAGGTGTCACATCAACCACAGGTCAGTGAACAAACCTCCAACTCTGCAGGCGAACGGACCATTCAGTGGAAAATTCTCAATTTTATGTGCTTTGTCTGCTGCCTATATACACTCTATATGCACTGTATTTATCACGTTTATTACATTACAACAAACACTTGGGCTAATTTTATTCTGATTTTCAGGGACTCTGTTCATTATTTATTTACTCATTTTCTATAGGTTTGATTTCTCTAAATAAATGAGTCACTAATTTCACATTCCTCCACAACAATTTTTAAAGTTTGTCCTTTTTTTCCTTTTTTTATTAATCAATTTTTACTTCATTGCTTTGATTTTTTATCTGTTTGTTTTTCAGTTGCAATTATTTAATCCCTATTTTTCCAAGGGAGATACTTTTTGCTGATTTGAAATATAAATGCAATGCTACGCTAACTTTGTTTTGTAGTTATTTCTTTATTTGTATTCCAAATTGTTGTATCTTTTCAAGTCTTCAAGTATTTTACATACATATTTGTTTTTAAATTATCAACAAATTAATTAATTCATTGTATATTTTATTTTTTTGAGTTATGTCTTCCAGAAGAGGAGAGTGAGCTCTATACTAAATATTTGGAAATTTATCAAAAGTTTTATGAAGTATGTTTCCAATGAGATTTACATTTTCACAGCATTTTAGGGAACAAAAAAAAGAGAATTCAGCTAAAAATGAAGCTCTAATATTTAAAAGATTCTTTCTTTTCTTATTTTGTTGGTTAGTTGGTTACTTATTTATTTCTAACATTGCCAGGTATTATATGTGAGTTTTAAACATGAACTGAAAATGTCCCCGAAAATATAAACAATTAATAAATTGTTTATTATGATTTTTTTGCTTACATATCGTTGTTATTTTCAGTCACAGTTTCTGCACTTTTTTGTAATTTTTGGAATACATTGGTAAGACGTTGATGACTTTTCTGAATCCAAAAGTTGAGGGATGGACCTGATCCATAAATAGTTTTCCCATACTACGAATACAAATCAGCGCACCTTCGGTGTCACAGACATATTTTCTCCCAAAGCCAGAAATCTTTATCATCATTTATCTCAGAGATATTTACATGATTGTGTTTTTTCTCTCTCCAAGAAGAAGTTTTTATATTACTGCCTGGTTATCAGTTTCAAAAGTGAGACGTGACAGGATTTAACTTAGTCAGCTTATGGGAACTGGGACCCTGAGCTGCAGAACCACTAATTATTACAATTTTTAATTGTATTTATTTATATTTTTCCCTTGTCAGTAAACTTTGCTGGCATTTAAGCTAAAACGACAAAACGCTTTGAACAGTTTATGGATTTTTTCTGGAACCTCCATGATGAGAATCTCGAGAGAGACCAAGCAGCGCTAATGCACTTTTTCACTTTCATGAACATGATGGTGCTATTTTTATTATTTATTATTAATTGTATTAAAAATAATAATAAGAAGAATAATTTTGGCATCAGCATCAGCTTTAACATTTAATTTATTCACATTATATATTTTTTTTATTCTTCGACTAATGCTCAGTTGTTAATTTATTCATATTGTTTCATTTCAGTTGGAGTTTATTCGTTTATTTATTTATTCATTCATTCTTTTCAGTTCTTTCAAATAAAAAAAAACTTCCTTTTTCCCACTTTTTTTGGACGTTGTGTTTTTCATGTTTCACTTTTCCCTGACAGACTTTTTATCATTTTATTTTTATTTTTCATCCTTCTCTGTGTATTTTCATGATGGCTATTTCGAATTTCTCCCCTATATTTATTCCAACATCTCTTTTTTTTTTTTTTTCCTGTTTCATTTATTCCTTTTTTTTTTTTCCTTTTGTAATTCTGCAAGTTCAGATGATACGTTTAACCGAGGGATAGTCTGCCCTTGACAAACAAACAAACAAACAATATCCGGTGAAAGGGGAAGCGTTCATATTATACAAACAACATTTTTCATCCCGGTCTGACAGTTTTATCTATTTATTTATTTTATTTATTTATTTATTTTCCGCTGTTTGGACAGAACTAATGTCGGTCGGTTCTAATTAAATCATGACTGAGCGCCTCCCGAGCTGCTGAATATATTTTCAATTATTTATTCAGTCCTGCAGCAGATCCAATCTAATCCTGGCTAATCTGTGCTAAAGCCGTGTTAGCAGGATGCTGAATGCGATCGGATCTGTGTGTGTGTGTGTGTGGGTGTGTCCACGCCTGTATGTATGTGTGTGTGTGTGGTATGACTTGTGCTTCGGGTCAGTTGCCGCACACGCTAACAGATGAGTGTGTGTGTGTCCCCGCCGCTCTACTATAAATAATAGATGTGTGTCTCTGCTGAAGCTGCAAGGCTTCAGATGGAGGGAAAAATAGACCGGCCCTTGTTTTAATAAACCGTCGTCAGCATCCGGACCGATCTACAACCGTCGACATCTCTATTCACCTGCATCTCCATCTAAATGGATCTCCATAAAGACTATATCTCTATCTGCATGCATGCATCTCCACAAGCATGCTCTCTATCCACTTACTTCTCCATCCAAATCCATCTCCATCCACCTCTATCCATCTGGCTGATTCACCACATGGCTCTCCATCTGGATGCATCCCCATCTACCTGCATCTCTATCCACCTATAGCTTTATCTGCATGCATCTCCATATGTATCTCTATCAGCATGCATGTATATCCACCTACATCTCTATCTTCCTGCATCTCCATCTACCTGCATGCCCATCAACAACCGCATGCATCTGTAGCCACCTGCGTCAACGCCTGTCTCCATTCCAGCACACCTTCATGTTCATCTTCCGCCATCAGCAGCCATTTCCTCCTCCTTCTCCCCTCATTTGTACCCATTTCCATCTCCATACACCTTTATCTCCATCTGCATGGATCTCCATGCACATACATGTCCATCCACCTGCATCTCCATCCTCCTATATCACCAACTGGCTCCATCACTACATGTATATTCATCTTCCTGCATCTCCGTCCACCTGCATCACCATCCAAATCCATCTCCATCCACCTTCATCTCCAATCACCTCTATATCCATCAGACTGATCCACCACATGGCTCTACATCTGCATGAATCTCCATCTACCTGCATCTGTATCCACCTATAGGTCCATCTGCCTGCCTCTTCACATGTATGTCCAACCATCCGCATCTCCACCGGCATATATCTCCATCCACTGATATATCATTGTGCACATATCTCCACATGTATCTCCACTTCCATCCTCATCTTCCTGCACCTCCAGCTTCCTGCAGCTCCATCTCTATCCACCTATAGCTCCATCTGCCTGCATCTCCATCCACCTGCATCAACGCCTGTCTCCATTTCCGCACACCTCCGTGCTCATCTACAATTATCCTCCTTTTCTCTCCATCTCAGCCCATTTTAATCATCATCCCTCTTCATCTCTTCTTACCTCTATGACCTCCACTGCAATCCACCTCCAACTTTGTTCTCCTACACCAGACCAACCTCCACCCAGGTCCCGAACAGAAAGCGGAATCCAACCGGGGTGATGTTCCACCGTGCCTTTACCATCATCAATTATCAATTATAATATATTATAATAATATAATATTATGAATCATAATTTTTTTTTAATTAAAAAAAAAAATATATATATATATATATTATAATTTATAATATTGGATAATTGGGAATTTGATGTATCTGGGAATTAAACAGAATTGTTAAAAAAACAACTATTTGCAACAAGGTTGGAATATTGAAACAGACCAATTAACCCGGAAGATTACCCGGAAAAAAAAGGAAAGACAGAAATTTGAACACTTCATTTTGACTAAAACTAAGAAAAGCTAGCGGCAAATGTCAGGAAAAAAAAGGAAGTGAAATAACAAGAAAAGTATATATTTAGCTAAGAACTGACTGACTTAATTACCTGCGTTTCAAAAAGGTCAAGGAGGACGGAGGTCAAAGGTCACACGCCGGTAAAAGAGGGAGTTTGCGTAGAAGGGACGAATAAAGGTGCTGAATGACAATGGGGCCGACGGCACGCAGGAAGTGGGTTTATCTGCGGCGGCGTGTCGGAAAGGCTGAATAACAAAAAGGTTGCCGCGGAAGAACTTCATTAACAAACTGGCTTTCTGTTCTCTTTCATTTGCGCGACAGAGCTTGTTTGTGTGTGTGTGTGTGTGTGTGTGTGTGTGTGTGTGTGTATGTCTGTGTGTGTATCGGCCTTTTATATAATGAGACCAATTTGTACTAAATGTTTATTGGATGTGTAAGTAAGAACCTGTCACTATTTTCAGAGTTGAGATCACGCTGTCGGTGGGGGATAATTCTTGGAACGAGGCGGGTGTAAAGTTTCATTAACAGTTTCGCCGCCACTGCTACGTTTGCGTGCACATGTGTGTGTGCATGAGTGTGCACACGTGTATGTACATACTGTATGCCTACAAATGTATACATTTTTATGTACATATAAGGGAACCTTAGAACCTAATATTTCAAATCATTATACTGAGGAACATTTGATCCCAGGATCTTTTAATAGCAGAACCTAAAAATTCATGATTTTATGACTGGAGAACATTAGACCTTCTGACCTTTTTGAGAACATTAGAACCTAAAATCTATTTTTTTTTGGGGAACCTTCTACCTTGGGAACTTTTTTACAAGCGAACCTTGGACCTACTTTTCTCTAGGACTGGGGGAATATTTAATCTGGAGAACATAATTATCAAACATCAATTGCGTTTTAGGGAGTATTTGAACTTTTGACCAGGAACTGTAGAACTCAAAATCCTCATGTAGGGCCAGGCTACATTAGAGCAGGGAACAGTAGACTCTGACATTACTGACTATATGACTGGGAACCATTATATATTTGGAACTTTTGGGAACTGGGAACCATTATATCTTGGGAATTTTTGACCAGGTGACATTCAGGATTAGAACATTTGGGATCATCAGACCTAGGGGAAGTTCAAGAAGTTTTAGGACCTAGTTTCTTTTTCTCCTAGAATTGGGGAACATCTAACAGAGGAACATTAGAACTGCACATCCATGGTTGTGTTGGGGACATTAGATTATGAGGAGTTTTTATCAAGGAACTCTTGAGCCTAAAATTCTTGATTATACAACTGAGGATCATTCGACCTTCTGAACTGTTGACCATGGAGTCTTGAACCCTAGTTTTCTCTTATTCAGGACTGGGGGACATTTAACCAGGGGAATATTAGAACCTAATATCCACAGGGGAATATCAGATTCTGGGAACTTTTGACTTTAGAACCCAGCTTCCTCTTGTGTAGGAACAGGCTACTGTTGACTTGGGACCCCTGGAACCTGCCATTCTTGAATATACCTCTAGGGAATATTAGACCATGTGAACTTTGGACCGGGGAACCTTGGAGCCTAATGTCCTCTGATCCTTAGAACCTTAGGACCTCATATCCTCTTCTACTGGACCAGGCTACATTTGACCAGAGGACCTTGGAACCTGAGATTATTGACTATGCGACTGAGGAAGGTTAGACCTTGGGAACTTTTGACCACAAAACCTTGGTCATGATCAGAAAACTGGGGATCATCTCCTTGAGAATGTTGGAAAATGGAGTCTTGGACACTAGTTTCCTCTTATCAGCAAAAGTACCTAACATCAATGTTTTTTTGGGTAATATTTGATCTTGGGAACCTTTGACCAGGAACTGTGGAACCCAACATCCTCATATTTGACCAACATGAGACCTTGACATTATTGACCATACGACTGGAAACTATTACACCATGGGAAATTTTGACCAGGTGACCAAACAGTCAAGATTAGAACATTGGGGATCGTTAAACCCCGGGAACTTTTGTTAAGGGAGACTTGGAACCTAGTTTCCTCTTATCTAGAACGGGTTAACATTTTACAGGGGAACATTGGAATCTATCAATCATGCTTATATTGAGAACATTAGATTCTGAGAACTTTTGACAAGGTGACTATGGAACGTAACATTCAGGATTAGAACACTAGGGAACATTAGACCAGGGAACATTTGATTTTGGAGAACCTAATATCTACTAGTATCCTCTACACCTCTTATACATGAACAATCTACATTTGATCAGGGAATGTCGGAAGCTGGCATTGTTGATAAAAGAACCGGGGAACATCAGACCTTTGGAACTTTTGAGCAGGGAACCTTGGAATCTTATCACTTCTGATCTAGGACTAGAGAACATTGGACCCTCACATCCATGGCTTACAGGGGAGCATTAGTTCCTGGCAACTTAGAACCTTAGAACCCAACATCCTCATGTAGGACTGGGCTACATTTGACCCGGGAACAGAAGAAGCTGATTTGATTCTACAACTGGGGGGAATTACACCTTGGGAACTTTTGACTAAGGAACCTTGTACCCTAACTTCCTATTAGGTAGGACTGAGCTACATTTCACCAGGGAACGGTTAAACCGAACATCCTTGATATAATGACTGAGGAACAATGGGCCCTTGGAACTGACTAGGGAACATTAGAACTTTATATCCTCTTATCTAAGATTTGATTACATTTGATCAGGGAACAATAGAATCTAATACCTTCTTTGACCTTCGGAACCTTTGAACCTCTCACACTCAGAATTGGGATTCAGTGTTGCCAAAATGCAGACAAGTGGAGTCGGGGATGGAATCGCCAATCTCCGTTCAATTGGATGTTTGGAAAATACTGGGGATATTGCAGCTTGGGTAGGTTGGACCCTGGGAGGCACAAAACCGAATATGGAAAATGATGAATGTGAGACAGTGGGACAAGTGAACCTCAGGAACCCTTGACAGTTGCAGGAATATAACATTATACCAGTTAGCCATAATAAAGTGGGAATAATTGATAGACTTAACAGTAGTTAGTGGGAAAATAATTATTTTGGGAATATTAGATCATGGGATCACAAAGAATTAGATCCCTAAAAACATAATATTGCAGAGAACAGCAAAGACAGCCCCAGTAGTAGATTTTTGGCATATCTGGAAACAAAACCCCAGGAAAACTACAAAAATGATCCCCTCTAACAATGGGGTCAGGTAGTAGTTGGCCTTTCCCTAAAAAAAAATTCTAATCAAAACTGCTGCCTTTGTGAGAAAATATATATATGTATATATTTATTTATCTATTTCAACCAAAAAACGATTTGACACCATCTTTCACACCAATATCTGCTCAACACAAAACGCTAAATTCCCCCAGCGAGGCGAGAGTTGTCATAGCCATCGGCGGCGGTGGTAGGGGAAGAGATCTCTGCAGACTTCAAACACACCCATAAGTAGGCTTTCACATAAGGAAACAAGTCAGGAATATATATCTAATATATATATATATATATTTAAAGAGAAAAGGAAATGAAACCCACTGACGCGCATCATTTGGCGAGATGACAGCTCCTTAGTAAAGGGAATTGGTATTGCTGTTTTAGCGACTTCCCTGCTGAACGTTATTGCCTGTTCGTCTCTGCAGCTGTTGTTCTGAGTCACTCTGAGGCGAGTAATTGTCAAAGCCGCCCCGGAGGAGAAGGTCGCGCCGCCTTTTTAGCGAACGTGGGCGCCCTTTGAATATCTAATGTCGCTCCCGCTTTAAAAAAAAAATAAAAAAAATGCAAGGGGTAAAACAAACACAAAGCGGATGTTTAAGGTTCGGGCTCAATTAGCTGATAGAGTTGCAGCGAATCCCAGTGAGGAAGCGGGGCTAGTCTCAACTCTGGTGTTGTCATGTTGATTTTTTTTAAGGAATTGTTATTTGAAAGGTAAATATTGTTATTTTTTTCAGCAAATGTCATTACTCTTCTATAATGTATCTATATATATTTATGTATTATTATTATCATTATTTTATTTATTTTTTTTTTTGGCATGTGGATTCCCATTATTTCACGAAATATCTACCTCAAGCGTCGAATACCCCTCTTGGGGCACAAGTTTATTCATTAATTGTTTCATATGTTTATTCATTTTAATCACAAAATTTGGATTTTTTTTTTTTTTTTGCCAAATTTTCAGGGAAATTTTGAGCTTCTGTTTGTTTTGTTTGTTTTTCATTTGCTGTTTGTACTTTAAACTTTCTGATAAGCGTCTCCTTTAATTTCCTTGCAGTTTTTTCAGAAGATTCAATTTCTCCCTTGCCTTTTTTTCAGCTTGATTTCAATTTTTTTTTTAATCGTTTGCCAGATTTTTTTTAGCATATTTTGAGTGTAAAGTGAAGAGTGTATGGGAGTTGCTTTGAGTCAAACGCAACCTTTGACTCTCCTAATATCGCATCTGAATGGGAAACCAGGCACAAAAAGCAATGAAGATATCGTGTCGTCTGCTGACAAACGGAGAGGAAAAAAAAAACACAGTAGGTTTTGAGCTAACAGAGATTTACATGCGCCTTTTGCGAAGTCTTCTTCTTTTTTTTTTTTTTTTTTTAAGGCAAATTTCATCCTCCAGTGATGTCGACGAGCACAGACTGAGGGAGGAACTGCCGCGATGATTTGGTCGTGATGAAAGCGGCGATTGATGGTGATGTACGGCGTTTTCCTGACAGGGAGCCGAAAAACGCGTTGGCATTTCATATTCTGTTGTTTGTTTACAGCGCGAGGATCTTCAGATGTTTCAGAGTGTGTAACAGAAATAAAAAATAAAAAATTGAGCTATTTCAGGTAATCAGGCCAGATGCTCGGCGACACCACAACACCTGTAGACTGAAACATCGGGTTCCACCGATAAGACTTTTTCTACCGATCTTGAAACTTTTTTGTGCTGGATTGTTTTCTGGGATAGGAGGGTAATTCGTGGCTGATTTTTAGAGAAATGCCACATTTTTCTACAGTTTTTTTTTTTTCTGATAAAAAAAAAAGAAATAATAATATACTCTTGAACATATATCATCCCTTTACCTGCAATTCTTTGGTTCTTATTTAGTTCATATTTCAACTATTTAATGATATATTTTTCACATTTTTAAATTACTGCATTTTCCTTTTTTAACACAATTTCAAAATGATCTTTAGCTTTTTTCCATGCTAATTCATTTAATATTTTTTCATATGCATTTTTGTTGATTTTTTTTTAGTTTAAAATTTATTTTAGGATATGAACATATACATATTTTTTTCTAGTAAGAATTACATAATATATTTTTAATATATGGATTTTTTTTTTTTTTCATCCTGAACGGGTTGGAGCTGAACCAATGTTGTTTTGGAGGTCAGGAGATCTGGAGCCATGATGAGGGCGCTTCAGAACGCTACCAAGTGAAACGCGTACTTCGGCCTATCATCAGCGCTCATACTCCTGTTTGTCCCATTTTGTGGCTCATTTACTAGCACATTTCAACATTCCCAACACACGCACACACACACGCACACACACACACACACACACCACCCCAGACTGAAGCGGCCGGCCGAGACCGTCGCACACGAGGCCCCTGTCAGCCTATAAATCACAGTGACAAACATAATATATACAGGTACAGAAAGACAATATGACCCCCCTCCCCCCGTCATCCCTGAATACTAGGCTGAAATATAGGTAGTGCTCCGAACATGGCACAAACACAAACACACATGCGCGTGCACACACAGACACACACACTGTGGGGTAAAAGTGCTGACGCAGGGAAAATATCAGAGGGTGACGAATGTGAGTAAGTTAATGTCCGGGGGGATTGAAAGCGACGTGATCTGGCGACAATACGAGCAGGCGGTGGGAAAAAAAAAGAAATTAAAAAAAAAAATGAAGCACTTGACCTTTAGTTGTCAAAAACACACCAGTGTAGTTTTATTTATTACTTTCTTTTCCCATTTTTGAGTAATAATTTTCTACTGAAAGTGATTTCAGTAGATGTAATTAATACAAATCAGGGCTTTGTTTTTTTTTTTTTTTTTTTTGTATTTTACAAGTTATTTTTATTTATTTACCAATGTTTTTGTTTAGATAATAGATTTAGATTTCATCCTAATTATGCAAATCTGATATACGGATGTATCGTTTGTCCGTGTTGACTTTTTTATTTTAAATGAATTCCTTAATTTAATTAGTATCAATTATTTGTAAATCTGTCTCATTAGTGTATCATCAATTTGTCGCCTATTTAAACGTGATTAACAAAAAAGGTTGGAGTTAACAGTCCATCTGCCATGATATATTATACATATTTACTACCACACTATTACTACAATAGTAAATAATATACTATAATAGTATATATATACTATATTTATTATACAATAGATTTATTTTTGTTTTGTTTGTTTATTTACTTAATGGTTTATATATGTCTGTATGTATGAATGTGTGGGTGGATGTATGTGTGAGTGATTACACGGTATTTCCATGATGTATTTGATTTAGATGTATTTTTTACACAGATTTATTTATTTGCTATTTTATTTCTTTTTTATTTAAAATGTATATATTTTTAATTTAATTGCTGTGTATGTATTCTCTTTTAAACATACTTTATCTATTGGTTTGCTTTTTATAGTTGTTTTTAAATTGAGTTTATTTATTCATTTATTTGCTTAATTTTTTATTCATTTATTTTTTTCCTTCATTTATTTTTTTTTCTTTAATCTTGGTAAGAAAGAAAATACGATTCCACGTTACACAACTCGAATTGATTATTCAAATACGAGAAAAAAAAAAAAAAAAAAAAAATACACAAATGCGGAGAGAACCCCGGCCCTGTTGATTTATCCTGCTTCCAGAGGCTCTGTGGGTCATTTATCAGCTAAATGGCTTTTTGAATCCATACTCTAAAGTTCATTACAGCGATTAAAGATTTATTCAGTCATAGTTAGAGATAATTCATCCATGCTGGTATTTTTCTTTTTTTTTTTAAAGGGCCGGCACGCGGTACTTGAGTCTCAGCCGACCTGAAGAGGCTTCCCTGAACCTCCGGCTTCAAACACTGGATACCCTCGAGTGTGTGAGGCCCTTATGCTGGAGACCTTTTCCATCAGGCTTTTATTGTTGAAGCTCAAGCACCTGGTGTCGACCGGCAAAGATATGGAAGCATGAAAACATTGTGTTTAAAATGAGATTTAAAAATTTTTGCCTGACCTGTATTTAATATTTCCATTGTAATTTATCAGAAAAGTAGTGAATAGTAGTGAATATTAGTAAATATTATGTATGTATTACCATGCTGATGATAATACTGATCATTATTATTATTGTGATTATTGTTATTTCTGAATAATATTAATAAAATACATTTATATATTTATAAATTTGTTTACTGTTTTTAGTTTATTTCTTTGTCCATCTGTCTATCTATTCTATTCTATTTACATATTTTTGTAGTAGGGGTGTAGCAATAGTATCAATGATGGATACTTTATTTATTTATTAACCCTTTGACGCATGACCCGTGATATACTGAGTTAAGAAAAAAAAATAATAGCTGTCCACTGTAGGGTAGAAAGAGTTAAGTTGTTTATTATTTCATGTGTGTATTTGATTTTGTTTTATTTATTTACATATCCATGTCACATTCTCCCTCAGCTTGGGTTCTCAAAAGGTCTCCTACTCCCACAGTCCCAAAAAATTGATAGAAAGTCAGAGAGAAAATGAATAACAGAATAATAACTAAAAACCGGAACTAATAAACAGATTTTAACTGAAAGAATGAATGAATGAAGTAGTGAATGCATGATTGTCATGTAGTTTTTTCAGCTATTGCTAAGCTACATCAATTTATTTGTTTTTTTTAATTGTTTTTATTTGTGCATTCATTTACTTCTTTAATGGTATTTTATTTACTCATTTATTTATTTGCCGTTGTTTTTCGGGCTCGTCTCTAAATCTTTGGGCAATTTCACGCTGATTTATCCGCTGCTCGTGCAAAACTGGATAAAATGGAAGTGGGATGAGATTTTTTTTTTTTTACCCCCAAAACAAGATTCCAAAAAGGAAAATAAGTCTTGTACGACTAAACAGGCCTGGATATTTACTCATGATGGCGCGTTGGGGGACGGTTCTTGCCGCTGAACCGGTTCTGTTTTGCATCCTAATAAAGTCTGCCACAGCTTGCCGGGAGCTGGGGGCGGGTGGGGGGGGATTGAGGGTTCGGTGCTTCCGAGTGACTGAAATGAAACAAATTAAAGAGTTTGAGTAAAATCTCCCGCTGTGAAACGGCCTGTTGTTTTTGTTTTTTTTTTTTCACCCACTTCGCCTCTCTCCTGAAAATCCTCAAAGAAAAGCATGTACTTCTTCTGGGGGATGAAGACGCCCTCGTTTCCTTTCCACTACAAGCCAAGGAGAGACACTACTTTAATGAAGGAGAGGAAGAAGGAGGCGATGAGGAGGTGGGTGAAAAGACAGGAAAATGTGTCACCAAATTAAGTGCGGGATTCATGTGGCCCCGGTGCCTCCTGCGCTAGGTTTGAATCCTGACAGTGTGGGTTTTTACATTTTTATGGCACAGAATTAAGGTTATGACTTCCTGTTTTTTTATTCCTCATCATCATCATCATCATCATATTATTATTATTATTATTATTATCATTATTATTATTATTATCTTGGCCTTCTTTTGTAATTAATATTGACATCATTTAATTTTTTGGGGGGTTATTTTTTATCTTTTTTTTTTTTCTGATTTTCAGAGTGGTCTTGTTATGTTCACGGTACAACATTGAATGATAAACATATTGAACAATTTGTTTTCTGAGTTCTGCTTTCAGAGAGAGGAAAAAGAGAGAGTATGCAAGAGAGAGAGTTCTGATTTCATGAATGCATTGAATAGGCTTGTGTGTGTATGTAC
This sequence comes from Fistularia commersonii, assembly GCF_037954325.1. Classification (NCBI taxonomy): domain Eukaryota; kingdom Metazoa; phylum Chordata; class Actinopteri; order Syngnathiformes; family Fistulariidae; genus Fistularia; species Fistularia commersonii. The sequence continues at coordinate 8,204,818 of NC_141298.1, read as the reverse complement.
AGTATGCATGTATATGTGGACATATAGTGTATGTATAGTTATATACACAATCACACACACACCCACACACACAATTATGATACCCATATCTTTCTATCTGTGTATATATACATATATCATCCATCTTCTTATCCTGCACTCAGGGTCACGGGGGATGCTGGCGCCTATCCCAGCTGTCATTGGGCGAGAGGTGGGGTACACCTTGGACTGGTCGCCATTTGATTGCAAAGCCACATATATCGACAAACAACCATCCACTCAATCAATCAATCGGGCCATTTTTCCAATCTTTTTCCAATTAACCTGCATGTTTTTGGACTTGGGAAGAAACCGGAGAACCCCGAGGTAGACATGGGGAGGCCATGTAAACTCCACACAGAGAGGCCTATAGGAATACATAATGTATATTATTAACTATATGTATATCGATTTTGCAATAATTGTGAATATGTGTGTTGGTATGTGGATAAGATGTGTGAGGTGGTATGAAAGAACATTGCGGGATCCACTTCCAATGTATCGCCATGCTTTAGCACTGCAGAAAATAAATACGAACACACGCTTGCAGTGAAAATGCTGTGGACACTTTCTGCGTCATCAGCCTCAGTGGTCACGCCACAACCGCCGCACTGTATGTGTGTGTGTGTGTGTGTGCGCGTGGTCTGTTATGCTTTTCAGCGCACATGGCTGCACGCAGGCGGCCGGTCAGGGTCGCGCCAGCGCACGAGGCCATCTGAGTGTGCCCATATGTGCCTTGTTTGTGTGCCATCCCCCCATTAAAGCTGCCCGGCAGGCAGGATTAGCTGCGCTCGGCGGCCATCTTTACTTCTGGAAGGGACTTCAGTCATCCCGCTTTCAAACGCCTTCAAAAATTCCCCATCGCACCTATTTCTGCCGCTTCCTCTTTACTTCTACAAAACACGCACACACCTTCGTCCTTCCACTTCCGGACCTCTGAAAGCCCCCCAACGTCCAAACCTCTCCACTTACCCCCCTCCTGGCTGCCACCAATGTCGCTGCCGCTGCACCAAGCAAGAACCGGTGTGAGTAATTAGTGGTCTTGATAATGGGTCGAGGCCAGAGAGGGTGCCAATAATCCGGACTAATTGCCGAGATACCGGCCAAAACGCTGGTCGACGACACGGAGGCACATAATGGCCCTGGCAGGTGCAGCGGGATGACGGTGCTCCGGCGACGCCAGATTTTAATGACCTGACTGTGTGCACATGCACGTGTGTGTGTGTGTGTGTATATACGCACGCATATGTACACGTGTGCATTTCTTTATTACGTGAGTGAAAGGGTGTGTGTGTGTTACCGCATGTGTCGACAATGCTAGTGTGTTTGCGGAGATTATGTACAGTATGTGTGCGTACATCGATGTGTTTGTGTTGCAAGAAAAGTCCAACATTTAAAAAGCTAAAAAGAAAAAAAATAGAAATATTATATTGGATTATATTTTTAAGGCATTAAAAAAAAAAACAACATGTTATTAAAGTGCTGTTTTCTGCTTTTTAAATAATAAAAATAACGTACATGCTAAGCATAAACAGGTAGCAACAGGTACACAATGTTCAAATGTAATCACAGTAACACTGGGAAACAATACCGCTGGGCCATTAGGATCCAGGAATCAAACCGCCAAACATAAGTAATTATATAGGAATCATAAAAAAAAAATGTGGAATGAATACTTCAATATTCCAGGTAACATACATTAAAAACAAAATAAGACAAAATAAAATAATAGTGTTAATAAATCAAGCAATACAATAAAAATAAAGTTGAAATAAAATTAAACATAAAACTAAAATAAACTAAAATAATCTAAAATAAAAAAAAAAAAATCAATTAATCAAGCAATGAAATAAAAAAAAAAAATAAATAAAAGCAAATCAAATCTGCTGTTATAAGCGTATATATATTCAAATCCAATGACTCATCAAGAAAAAAAAAAAAACATGCCTCAAAGATCAAACCCACCGCTTATTTCGGCAAACCACATCCAAAATTACACACTTAGCTTTTCTTCAAAAACTAAGTGGCTCGTCATCCTGCGACATCCATGTTTATCTGCCGTCGGAAGAAGGTCAGACATTTTCCTTCCAACTATTCAACACGAATTGACAAAATCGCCAACAGCCAAAATGCAGAATCGAAAACATCCTCAGAAATGATCGGAGATTAAGACAAGAACACTCAACCGTTGACCTTCTCTCCCATTCTCACTTGACGGCAATCAGACGGCATTCTGCAAACACTCCAATCACCACAGACGAATCAATTGTCTTTGTAATGCTCAGATTGTAGCCTGATGCAAAAACAAAGAAACAAACAACACAAAAAGCCACAGCAACAATAACAGAAATAATCAGACCGAAAAGGCTATAACCAAAAAGTTAAGGGTAGGCTATTCTAGTGAAATTGCTGTGATTTATTTATTTATTTATTTTTATTTTTTTGTAATTTTGGGAAGAATTGTTATCGTGTGTGTGTTTTAATGATTTCGATCCATTTTTGAGATTTTTTCTCTAAATCTTTTTTTTAGTTTTTTTTTTTTTCTGACGTGTATTTACAGGCGGATTATTTCACTCATGTGTTGCTCATTTTTGCTATTTTTTTTTCTACCCAAACATGCAGAAAAATGTACACACGTTTAGAATTTAATGATGTTTTGTTGGTGAGTTATTTGTTTTAAGTTTTTTTCCTGAAATTTTCAATGGTTTCCCAGGTAATGTTTAAGTCTTCTGTTTTGTAATATCTATTCAATGTTTGGAAAAAAAAAAAAAGACAAACATCATATCAGCCTCATGATACGTGAGCCCCAAAATCATCAGAAATTTCACAAGCTAGAGACAGAATGCTTGTAAAATGATTATGACTATTTGTCAGCAAACATCCCTGAAGCATTCATTTAATGTTTACGACCAAACCACCCTGAAAGCGCCAGATCTTGTCTGATTTCAGAAACATAGCAGGGTCGGGCCTTGGATGGGAGACCCCCCTGGGAATACCAGGTGCCTATTTTTGGGGGGGTGGGTGCAGGAGGTAGAGCAATCGTCTTTGGAACCGAACATTCCTAGCTTGATTCCCATCTACTCCTAGTGTGTCGAAGTGTTGTTGAGAAAGACACTGAACCCCTAACTGCTCCTCTGGCACTAATGGGTGGCAGCCAACTGCTCATGGTTCATCCATGAGGGGTTAATTGCAAAGGACAAATTTCCCGATGAGGGACTAATATGTATAAATTATTGTTGTTAATTATCTGAAAAAGTCTACAACAAAAAGAGAGAAGCCATACATCTATATAAATACATACATTTTATTTATTTATTTATTAGTTTTTTTTTTTTTCTCTAAGTCCTGTTAGGTTTTAGTTAATTTTTAAGTGATCTTAAATATTTATGTATTTTTTGCAAATATTTGACGCCAACAAAAAGCCAACAGCGCCATATGTGAATCTCTGAAATGATTGGAAACAGCAGTCCATAATACGATTACGACTACTCATCAGCAAATATTCCTGAAGTGCTCTTTGTGCAGGAATTACAGCTCTTTTTCCAATTTTTCCAAACATGTAAAAGAATGATCAAACAACTTCAAAAGTTACAAAGTCTATAAGATTATTTTTTCCAAAAAAAGCTAGAACCAAACTGTTAAAGATGATCTATTTCTGTAGTTAAATTCACAGCTGTTAGATTTTTTTTATTATTATTACTCCAATTTCAGGATTATTTGTCCAAGATGTCATATTATTTTGTGTTTTCCTGTCATTTCATTTCAATTTTTCCAAATTGTGAAGTAAAGAAAAAAAAAAAAAAGATTTGTTTTTCTTTCTGTAGAAGTACTTTGTTACTGTTCTCTTTTTTGTTTATTTTGTTTCTCTTTGTTTTTTAAGGCATGTTTTGCCATATTTGTAGTATTTTCTTGTTTTTATACTGCAAACATATTGAAAAACATTTTTCTCACAAATACAAGAATATTTTAGTGATTTCTTTGACATTTTCCGAAATTTCAATTTACTTTTTTCCTGTTTTTTTTTTTTTTTTTTTTCTGGGCGGAAGAATATAATTTTTTCATTTGTTTCTTCAAATCAAATTTGAAAAATATTTTTTCTTAATATTTGTTGAGCCCTTTCCTTTATCCTAAAAAAGATTAAGAAAATTACTTAAGAAAAATGTGATTTTTTATATTCATTTTATATATATGTCCTCTAAATCTTAGTTAGTTCAATTTTAGTCAATTTTTAACTGATTTGTCAATACTTATGTATTTTTTCCAAATATTTGACTGAACTTCAGGAGAACACCAAGGAAAAGCAAACAGCACAATATGTGAATCTCTGAAATGACTGGAATTATTTGAGACAGACCGTCGATAAAGCGATTACGACTACCTATCAGCAAATATTCCTGAAGCGCTCTCACGCAGGAATCACAGCTTTTTGCCAATTTGTCTTTTCAAGCCAAACAATGAACAAACAATGTGTAAAAAAAATACTCCCACAGACTCCCCGGCAAAAGTTTGCTTTCATCTTGACGTGTCCAAAGCGAAACTGTCAAAGAGAGACGGTCGCGGCGGCGCTGCGCCGCCACGGGCCGATCCCCCCCCCTCACCAGCTTTGATCAAAATCACAGAGAATCAGGGCCTATTTTTTTTTTTCCAAACCTGATGGCGGAATCACACAAACATGGCGAGACAGTCGGCGGCTGCCCGGAATAATCCAACGAGCGGTTGACTGACACTCACCTGAAAAAGAAAGGAGAAGAACAGAGAGAGAGAGAAGGCGGGTTAAATAATGGATTCCGGCAGCAAAAAATTGACAAGAATCACGAAGCAAAAGAGGGAAATCATGACGAGGTCATTGTTGTGGATATTCCGGAGGTTGCAGGTTCGAGGACAATAAAGTACTGCTTTAATTTCTTTTTCCGGGGGTGCATTGCATCTTGAAGAATGTCTTTATAAACTATAAATACATTTTTAAAAAAAGGACCCGCGAGCTGAATGTCACTCAGTTTTCATCCAGCTATGTACGATCGTGGCAATTAGAGCAAAATCAAAAATAAAAAAAATAAAAAATTAAGCAACATACATATACATTGGGGAGAAAAAGTATTTGATACGCTGCTGAATTTTCAGCTTTTCCCACTTGCAATGCATGTAGAGGTCTGTGATTTTTATCATGGGTAGGTTTCAGCTGTGAATGATGGAATCTAAAAAAAAAGAATGAGAGCATATATATGTGTGTATAAGAAAATAAATTATAGGACAAAGATAGAAACAAAAAAAAGTCTTATATTATCTGCCAACTAAGTCAGACCTTCCCAGTATTTAAAAATGTATTGGATAAATGCATTACACGGGAAATACATATACAAGTTGTCACCTCTGTAGCAGAGACCTGAATAAGGACCAATCTAAATATATATATATATATATATATATATATATAATGGATGCTCTCATAAAATAAAATGAATAAAGACAGATCTGACAAACTAAGATAGAAACTGACAACTTGTATGTATTAGTCATGTCCCTGCTGTCTCTTACTGGCCCTAAATGACGGCACAAATGTGAAACATCTTCTATCCCATCAATTGACAGATCTGTCACATGGTCCTATCATGTGACCTCCAGCCACGACTGCTGATTGGCTGTTTTCCCCTGCCTGCCTCATCCTGCGTCTGAGCGCTGAAATATTTAACTGCAGATCTGTTCCCATTAATGCACATTTCTAATCTCACAACATAAATGAATAAAAAGTGAACGTAAATATATATAGATATTAGTATATACATATATATATATATGGATTTTACACCTGATAGACGTCATTGATACTGAATGCAGGTTTGGAGGGTTATCCATCTGGTTAAAAATGAGGGTTAAAACAATGATAACGGTCCGGTTTGTTGCCCTTGGAACAATTATTCAATAACGCCCACCCTAACCCACGCACCCTTTTTTAAAGAAAAAAAAAAAAAAAAAAAAAAAAGCGGAATTATTCGCTCCCCTGAAAGGCCGAAGCTGTTGACAGTCCAAGCCTCGCAAATCTGCTCACTAGTTCAACTGTTGACGTTTTCTAAATGTCACTGCGGCGACCCTTGAAGGATGATTGAGCCCGGGGCGGGGGTGGCTCGGGGGAGGGGGGTCATTAACGGGCAAAACCGACTGGCGCTATCTTCAGCGATTTTACTTTATTTATTTAATTATCTATTTATTTATTTATCCCCCCCCCTCGGCTATAAACTCCTGCTGCCGCAGCTGTAAACTTTTATCACGGTTAAACATTTGTTCCTAAACGCAGGCCATGAAAGCTGCAGTTAGCGTCCCTGCTTTATCTAAGAGGACCGCTCCTCGTTTTCTTTTTCTCTTTATTTATTTTGTCTTTCCGCACATTCGAGCATGCACTTGAATGCACCATCACCCCTGTTCTTGGCTGCATTCATGACTGGGATGGAAAAAAAAATATATAGAGAAATGAAATTCAGGGTCATAAAATCCTCTGAGAAGCACACCAGTGTTAGTTCAAAACATTTTTTTGCTATTAATTTTACTTTTTTTCAGTTTTGATAGAGGTCCAGCTTTTCTGTCTATTTTTTTGATATTCTTATTTCATTCTACTTAAATGCCCGCTTTTCTGTTTAAAAAAATGGACATTAGGGTTCGAAAAATAGGACGGTTGCCGGACATAAAGTGGAAAAATAAATATATAAAAAATCCAAATAAAATATAGATATATATTTTCATTTAGATCTATTTTTTGTATATTTGTATCTATATCTATTTATATCTATATCTATCCAAGTATAGATACAGTAGATAGATGTAATTGTGAGATGTAATTTAACTTAATATTTTCATTTTCTGTTTCTGTACTGCATTTGTTACTTCTTTTATTAATTCATAGTTTGTTTCTTTTTTTTTTTTTTTTTTTCTGCTTTTACTTTTTCCAAATCTACCAGCATTGCACTGCTATTTGTTTCGCTGTCTATGCTTTTGCTAATATAACTTAGATTTCTCATATATAGGCATTACAGTTGGGCTTTGCGCTACATCTTCTAAATTGCCCCACTCCACTCCATCAAACTGGAAATAAAATGGGAAATAAAACTGTTACTGTTAAGCTCTCTGCCCTCGAAGTGGGACCTCTAGGATCCCTTGGATCTTCCAGGGGGTCCTCATTAAAGTTCACATTTGAACACTGGATCTTACAAATTTCAACCCCCTTCTGAGATTTTCATTGGATAATGAGGAAATAAATTGAAACATGTCGTTTCGTCAAAGTGTCTTTTTGTCTTTCAGTGTTGGTGAGTGCAAAAATGATATGCGGTACATTGCCATCTGTATTTAAATCTATATGACATGCAAGGTGAAATTTATGGTAAATAAATGAACAAGATACCAATATTATACTAATACTAATAGTAATGATAAAAATGATAATAATAATAATAATAATAGTAATAATAATGGCAACAACAACAATAATGGTAATAATAATAACAATAACAATAACAATAACAATAATAATAATAATGATAATAATAATAATAATAATAATTTAGATATTAATGTAGATGTAAACTTGCTAAATTAGCAAAAGGCAAACGTTAAATACATACACAAACATGACTGGAGATTTTAATGCTTACTCTCAGCTTTAAGTCCACACCTGGCTGAGAATAATACTGGGGTTCAACGAAACAGGAATCAAAAACATTTAAACAGGGAAAAGAGGGTGGGTGTTGCTAAGGTCCAACCATCTTCCCAGACTCCGGCCCTCCCAGTGATGCCAGAAACAAAAAAGGACCTCTTCTTGACGGTGACTGATGATCGATCGGGCAAATCGCACCTCCCGCAAGCTGACTTTTATACGGTTCGAATATGAAACTAGACAAACCCATTCATCAGGATGAAAACTTTGCAAAAAATCCCTTTTAAAGCAATTTTTAAAACCAAATTCCGTTTTGAGGCCAGGGGTACTTTTACATCCGCCCCCTGATTGGACACAGCATTGACATGTTAAGTTAGTATCGCCGTGCCGACGAGAGATGAGGCGGGAATATGAAGCCGCCATTTGTCAGTTAGACTGATGATTCCACCAGCTGTTTATCATTTTATGGCCTTACAGCAAATTTTGACAAAGTACTTACAGGTTGTATAAACCAGATCATCCATCTCAGCCCAGCTCCGACCCAACAGATATTTCTCGGCGATCTGCAACGCCGGGCGTTACACCCGCCCCGCACATTCATCTGCGACTTCGCAGTCAATTTACTGTCAATATTTCTAGCTTGTTGTTGTGAGCGGTTACAAAAATGTCCAGCATGCACCGAGGGTCATCGTAACTCTTATTTGTACTTCAAAAGTTCATTTATTTCTCTTTCTTTTCTTTACTTATGCATTTATATATTTATTGATTGATTTATTTTCTCTATTCATGAATTTATTTCTGCACTTATTTATTTTTGTGGCCGCCATTCTTACACACTCCTGTATGGAAGTGTTGTTGTGTATAATTTTATACATGACTTGATTTATGTATTGTAAATAATTGGAGATATTTTATGCATGGTTACTTTATCAATGAGATATATTTGTTTCATACATGGTGATAGGACAAAGAACCGAGAATAACGCTGCTTTGGCCTATATCAGGCATGGCTAAATGAAAATAAATTAAAATAAAATAAAATAAAATAAAATAAAATAAAATAAAATGTGTGTTATACATAACTAGATATACTTTATGCGTGATTACTTTTTCAGTTAAATAGTTTTGGTTTTATCGATGGTGACAGGACAAAGAACCGTGTCTATGCTGCCGTGACATAAGGTTGACAAGACAAAATAAGATTAAAGAAAATAATGTAAAATAAAATATTTCTAAAACAAAATGAAATTAAAGAAAGTTAAATAAAATAGATTTAAAAAAAAAAATCAAATAATGAATATATAAAATATACGACATATGGGCTGTTCTTAATTGGAGAGATGTTGTGCATGGTTACGTATCAATGACATATTTTTGGTTTTATATAAGGTTGTAAGGCAAAGAACCATACATTATGCTGCTGTGATGTATTATTGACATTGCTAAATTAAAAACTAAATTAAAATAAAATAAGATAAAACTTAATAAGTCTGTTACACGTGGTTGTTTATCAATGCTGTCAAGTTTTATGCAAAGTTGTATGTGTTATGCATGCTTGCATATACTGAATCTGTGTCTTAGATGTTTCCAAAATGCAGCTCTGACTTAAAGACCTAAATTCATCAAAGATAAATTTGGAGGAAAATATGATATTTTTCTTTGATTTTGGGACAAAATTCCCTCATTACGTTTTCATGTAAAATGTTTATAAGAAAGACAAAAATAAATAAATATCTATATCACCTATCAAGGCATTTCCAAAATAAAAATGACTATGAAGTTGTTAGAACTTCAGCCTCGATGTAAGAGGATTCAGCAGGAAATCAATATTCATTTGCAGGAAGAGCAGAATAGATAATGAACAGTCAGGTTTGTGGGGATGCCATTCATGGATTAATTCACGCATTCATTCATTCATGCATTCCATCTGTTGGGTAGTGGAGGGGTGGAGCTCAGCTATCTTTGGGCGAGATGCAGGGCTACATATGTACTATATAGTTTTACTGCTTTCTAAAGTAAGGTACCTTGTAATTAATTTTTAAAATTTTAGTATTCAGCAAATTTTATTCATTTATTTTTATTATTTATACATTGTCTATACCCTTATTGTACATAATGTGTATCCCAGCTGTTTTATGGCGTAGGTTGGGGTTCACCCTGGATCGATCCCAGGGCCCCATATAAAGACAAAAGCTATTCACTCGCTCATCTGCATGTCCAAGAAAAGCAGGGTCTCAAATAAACTATTTTCATTTCCTTACATTTTTATTAATTTGATCTGATTTTATTTAATTTGTACTAATAATAATACTGAAAATAATGCTAAAAATAATGCTATAAATAAAAATAATTAAATGGAGAAAATTGGTAAAAATGCAGAATTAGTGAAAGGCTACTATAAATTATGCACACAAAAACTCACACCCTTTTGGAAATTTTAATGCTAATCCTAACCTGGCAGAGAATCATCCCAGGGTTCCAGAAAACAGGGACCAAAACATTTAAACTGTAGTAAGAGGAATGTTCTTGCCCTGGTCCAGCTATTTCCCCAACCTTTATTCATTTTATTCATTTTTACTTTTGTTTTTTTTGTCTCAGTCCTTTTCAATGTCTGGATCTATTGCATATTTATTAATCATAATGCCTTCTGATGCCTGTCGTCTAGCCCAACAGCAATCAATGAAGTATTATTATCTTACCTTATCTTATCTGAACCTACTGCTTGTTATCGAACGTTTGGAAGAAACCTGCGGTTTTCTCTGCATTCAAAGTCCACAAAAGAAAAGCTGTCAGAATCCAACCAGGAACCTCTTTGGAAGAAGCCATTTAAAGAGATTCATGATGTTCAACGAATCCATGGGCTTATCGGTCAGCCGGGATGTCCGGGAGGTGAACCCCTTTTAAGAACCGAAAACCCAAAGCACCCCAATGCTGTTTGTATTGGGAAAAAAGAAAACAGCGAGTTTAGTGGCTATTCCTCCGACGCCTTGATCAGCAGAGACAAAAAACCTTGCAGACAAAAGGAGAGTTGCAAAGGAAAAGCAAAAGTTGCAGTTAATGGGGTCACATGTCAACCTTAAAGCACGTGCGCACACACCAGAGAGAGCGATGTGTGATCGGCGCGATTGTGGCGCGTGGAACTCATCACAGGTGACAAGCAAACAAGCGCTCACAGCTGGGAAGTGATGTGTGTCGGGCGTCGTAAGCTGCCGCCGCCTGTTTTGTCTTCTCGCTCTCAGCGCTAATAACCAACGTCAGGCTCTGTCGCCATGCTTACATTACCCGAGTCCCTCTCAACAGAGAAATGTTTTGTCGTAAAAAAGCGACTTATAATTTTTTCTTGTTTTTTTTTTTTTTTGAATTTTCCTAAATATTTATTTATTTATTTATTTATTTATTTGTTTGTTTATTTATTTATTTATTTATTTTTAATTCATGTCATTTTTTTCTTGCTTTATTTGGGGTTTTGGTTAAACATTATTTACATATATTTGAGGGTAATTATTTTTTTTGACATATTTTTTTTTAGATTATGTAATTATGAGAGTTTCTGTATGTAACATATTTGGCACAAGTTTGCTATGTGGTTCAACACATTATATATCCAATTAGTTTCAATAGTTACAAAGTCTCAAGCTAGGTTTTGCATAGCCAGTGATTAGAAAAAATATGTATTATAAAATAGTAATAATAATAATAAACATATTCTATTTTAATATTAAAAGACATCAAAAATAATTATTAAAATTTCATGTCATTTTAAGCTATTTTACATCATATCAAATCAAATCTGTCTATTTTGACTATTTGAAAGGTGATTTCTTTATTTGTTTCCAGATCATTTTAATTTAATCTCAAGTGCATTCACAAAAAAAAAAAAAAAAAGAATTCCAGGGCATTTCCATCATCCTACTCCGGCTTTTCTCTTGATGCACTACAGTGAACAACTCGCAGAAAATTCTGGATATTGATCCGTTGGCGGTCCTTTACTTTTTCAATTCGAACGCCTTGCAGCAGTCACGGCGCTTTGTCACGCTCTCGGCAGAAATACAATGATTAGGAAAATGTTTCAGGAATCGAAATGGGTTTTCAAAAAAAAAAAAAAAAAAAAAAAATGAAAACGTTGCGATGATTGATGCCGCGTCGCTGCGGCAGTGCCATCCGAGCGGCTAGCGGCAGCGCTAATAGTTTTCCAGCCACCTTAATTGAATGAGAAGGCAGATCTCAGCAGCCTGACTGCCTCCATTCTCTGACAGCTCAAGGCCGCCTTGGAAACCTCTCGTGATTCATGTCCTTTGCCAGCCCGCTGGATTGCCTTTACCACTTGCCAGGTTTTTTTTTTTTTCTTTACTGTTGTGTCTTTATTTTAAGGGGCGAGCGGTGTCGCGGGGAGGGTGGAGGAAGATGTAACAAAAAGAGAAAGACGGAGCGCTGTGTTTTTTTCACCGAGGCTTACGTGACAGGATAAGGGAATCTGATGAACACCTTCCAAGCGGCGGTGTGCATCATGAGCCTGAATGCGCCGACTTCCTGAATGTGAGCTTTCACGGGGTTGGGGGGGGGGGACAAGCCAAAAATAGGATTACGCCATGTCTTGGCAAGACTTGGAGCAAAGACTTTACAGGGATAGAAAAAAAGAAAAGAAAAGGGGGGGGGTTGATATATTGCAGAAGAATAGTTGAGCTTAACATTTGTATTTCTAGGGTTTTTTTATTGTTTGGTACAAAACCTGAAATGCACTTACTAAAAAAAAAGAAAGAAACAATGTATTTAATTTTTTTAGTACAAATCCATGGAATTCGCATTTCATTAAAAAATGAATAAATACATAATAATAAAAAAATAAAATAAAGATCCCAAAATTCTGCTTTATGAGTGACAAACTAATAATAATAATCACTATAAAGTTGAAACATATGTTCCAGGTTCACTGGATGAAAACATAATTGGTGTGTGAATGAGAGAGTGAATGATTATATATCTCTGTATGATCTTTAAATGACAAATTGAACAGCTTTTTGGCTTCATTTGTGGCCCTGTAATTGATCCAGGGTGAACCCCACCTTTACCCTAAGTATAGAAAATATATATATATTTATGTACATATATCTATATATATAATGAGAAAAAAAACAAACAAAAAAAAACATTATTCAAGAAAACTACAACAAAATACATAGAAAATGAACCTTACCAATCGAGAAGCATAATAAGTTGGAGGCACATAAAATTCTTAGATTCATTTACTATTTTCATTCTTTATTTATTTTTTTTTCACGTTTCAATCTGAATCAGTCCATATGTCTTTTAGTCTTTTACAACTCAACTAAGCTAGCAAATGGCTAAAAAGTATCTTTGTATTTTGGTCATATATTTGGACAGGAAATAATTATCATTGCTGACGACGGCCAATGAATCTGAGGGACAGAGATGGAGATAATGTGAATGAATGCAATGCTAATTTTCCGCACTGGAAACCAGGAGAGAAACAGTTATCACCTTCCCGCCCATTCAGTTTTTTTTTCTTAAATTTCTCCAGTAAATATTTCACGATCAATCCAACAAACAAAGCATGAATACACAGTTTAGACCGACGACACCGTTTGCATTATTTGATTTGATTTCATTCGTTTGATTTAACAGAATTAATCAGACCCGATATTTTGTATTTCCTGTTAGCTTTAAAAATATTTTTTTTGCAAATGTTTGCGTATTTTGTGTTTCCATGTCTCCTGTATTACTCAGCAATTACCATGTAACTATTAGGACCACTTCTATTAGCATCCATTATACTTTAATATATATAAATATACATATACATATATACATTACTATACATATATATATACGTTATGGTAAGAAACAAATGCGTATGATTTCGATAAAGAGGACGGGCATGAGGGTTTGGAGGGACAGGAACTAATGATCACATGCTAATACTAGCAGTAGCGCTAACAGTTACATGGTAAATGTAAAGATGATAATTCAATAGCTTTTATATGCAGTAAAAAAAAAAAATCATGTCATTGAATGCAGTGGGAACAAAAGAAATAAAAAATATAAACTCCAAAATAAAAATGTAATTCCAACTTTGAAACGACAACATTTTCCTGAGTGAAGAAAAATGGCAACATGACCATTTAACTATAACTATATTTATATACATCTATATATATATTAGTAAAGAGTAGTGCTATTTTTTTCCGCCACACGGGAGGCAAGTCATTGCAATTCCAACATCTAGTTAGCGAGAACGTGACGCGATGCCACCCCCTCTATTTTTTCCCACTCGACGAGTCCACCGTATCGCACACATGCTAATGAAGACGTTAATTAGCCATCTTGAGATGCCACATAAAATATGTATCGCGCGGGTTTCGTCGGACGTCAGAAGGTAGCCGTAAAGAAAAACGTCCCCAGACGTTTGGTCCTGTAATCCCTCTAGCACATGAAAGAGGAATGGAGATGTAAAGAAAAATAAAAAGTAGTGGCATTATCGTGCGCTGTAAAGCTGGGATTAAGACATCTTGCCGTGTTCTTTTCACTAATCGGACGTCTCAATTAATTCACTGCTCACTCGGCTTGGGATTTATTTTTTTATTTTCCTTTTCCATCTCCGGGACATCTTGAACTCCCAACCGTTTGCAGTGGCCGTAAAAGGCGAGTTTGTCCTTCTCATGTATTCCACCAAATATACAGTATCATTTGATATTAATTATTGAGTCTTTTTTTTTTTTTTTTTCCAGTGCCGCCATTAATGCTGGTATAATAATTATCATCTGGAATTTTAATATTTGCTTTTCTGTGGGGTACATATAGATAAAGCCTCAGTGTGGACTCCCCATCCAAGGGGATGCAAGACCACATGCTCAATCAGATTGCAGAAGAAGTAAATAATGAAAACTGTTAAAAAAAAATAAATATGGAAAAAAGAATAAAAATTAAGAAAAAAAAAAAATCCTCAGTCTTAATTAGAGTAATTATATAATGTAATTTAACCTTATGGCAGAGCTGTTTTTGAAAGGCTGTGTTGAACCACAAAGCACCACCTCTGGAAAGCACCGAAAAACAGGTAAGCAGGATTCAAAAAAAAAAAAAAAAAAAGGGACAGTAGATCGCCATGACCCAAATTCCGGCCACCCCTTTAACGGAAAAAATGGGCGCAGCGATTAAATGAATGGTTGTCATTTTAAAGCCCACAAGGTTGTTCTCTCAGCAAGAACGCCAAGCCTGTTTGTTCTCTCTGCCTCGGATTTGCTGGCGGGATTTACGCCACACTCCACAGAGAGGGGAGAACATCTCTGCCTGTTCGAGCATATTACCATTAATTACTTAAACGTAGCCTCACCTAATTAAAACAAAATTACAATAGTTAAAAATAAAACGGCATAATTATGGTTTAATTCTATAGCCTGATTCTGAGTGCAAAGCAGTAATTTAGCTCTCCAATTTGTGGAATTAAAGCGTGGAAAATATGACTTTGAGAAAGAAATGAAAAGAAAAAAAAGTCGGATTATTTTTTTTAAGAAACATTTTGCGATGCTATTTTGTTATTATTATTGATTTTTTTTTTGGGCTATTTGAGCCATGTCATTCTATGTGCTCATAATTGGGCAAGTTTCAAACTTGTTTTGAATTTTTAGTCATCCAAAAATAATTTCTTGATTTGTTTTCAAAACAAATTTTTAAGCTTTCTTAGTTTTGAATTTCCTGAATATCTCAACATATTACAAAGCGTTTATTTATTTATTCTATAGATAGATAGATAGATAGATAGATAGATAGATAGATAGATAGATAGATAGATAGATAGATAGATAGATAGATAGATAAATTATCATCACTTTTCCTGCAATAATTATGTATTTAAAGGTAGTTTCCTACGTATTTCAGCTGATTCTTTGATATTACAATACATTTTAGTTCGTTGTTTTTCATTTTAATATCTGTTCAGATTTCGAAGTCCATTTAGTTGTTTGTTTACTTATTTCTTTATAATGGCATGCTGAGGCAACAGCATGTTCGTGGTAAAAATGGCACATCTATTCTTGGGAGCACCTAGGACGTGCCCTAATTCTACACAGGTGATCCTGCACACACAGACACACACACCCACACACCCACACCCACAAACAGACACACACACACACACACACTCTCCATGTGAACAGCCTCAGGTGATCGCTCTGCTTGGCTGACCCGACGACTGACGGTTGCTGCTCATTTGCATCGCGGGCCCGACGGAGCTTTATAGCGTCAGAGGAGTTGTAAGCCGCGGCAACGGGAGCATGAAATATTTACATGTGGCTTCCCGAAAAATCACAGGTATGGAACATGTAGCGCTATTAACAGCTACTTATAAGTTTCCCAAAAAAAATTAATTTAATATCATTAAAATATCAAATAGGAAATGTCAATAATAATACTTTTAGCCCACCTAGAAAATTAAAACAATTCCAGCACAAAATAGAAAAGTAATGACAATACTATATACTGTGTATATATATATGAAACAAAATTATATATATATTTGGAAAAATATTGTATTGTTTTTTGGAAAAAACAAGAAAATTCAGAATCCAACCATGCCAGAATAAAGGATCAAAGGAGGAAAAAGTAAAAGTACTAACATAAACTCGGGACATTTTCAATGGTGAGTGAAATGCAATAAAAAAATAGTAAAAAATAGTAATAGTAAAAGTAAATGAAAAGTATAGAATATCTATCTGTGTCTCTCTTTATATATATTCTCATATTAGATAGTCGGCAAATTATTGATTTGTGAAATCAGAGGGGAAAACTGGAAAAATATTTCAAAGAAAATGAGAAAATAAAAATTTCAGCGAGATAATGTGAGTATGAATATGACTACATATATATATATACGTATATATCACAAAAAATACTTCCAAATCACAGTGAAATAGACAAGAAAATCCCAAAGACAAGAAAACATAAAAATTGCAAAATAATAAAAAAACAATACTCAGCGAATAAAGAGAAAATAATAAAAAGAGATGAAAAATAACAATTTAACAACTAATTATCAACATACCCTTGAAAAACACACCACACCTGACTATATGACGTTTGAGGTTGATCTTTTCTTGTACTGACACCAACACATACACAGATGAACAAATCGTGCATCCAAAGGAAGATATTACTCATAAATATGTAAACAAGTATTTGACTTTGCCAGTTCTCTCACCTCGATCTTTGAAAGACTAAGCGAAAGTTCACAAAAGATGAGCAGGTCCGTCAAGGATCATCTCAGAGAGGAAAATATTTTCAGAGCATCGGGCAGGAGGTCGTGGATGGAGACCTCTAGAGAAACCCGGCGAGTTCAAGCGAACGTGTGCGTTACTTCGGAAGAAAAGACTTGTTTGTGAGAGAAATGTGCAGGGATGGCCGAGGAAGAAGAAAAAAAAAAAACTTGCCAGGCTTATTTTTAAAAAAGCAACATGGCCTGTGAGGGTCTGAAAGAGTGACATCTGAGATTCAACTTTTTATGTTTTTTTTTTTTTATTTTATTTTATTTTGTTCAGTAAACAGTTCCATATGCAACAATGGCAGTTTTTTTTTTTTTTTTTCTGAAAAAAATTAAACATTGAACCAACGCTGGAACGTTGTATTTTAGAAAGAGCCTTAGACTTTACAACCATTACGAAAGTGTGAATACAAAAAACTAGATTTAATCAAAAAAAAAAACTTGAGTGTAAAAATTATAGTTAAAAATGACACATAACTACAACTGGCCCGGAACTACACGATGATAATGAAAGTAAACTGCAAAAATGTATTTAATGAATAAATAAATTACTTGTTTTTTTAATAGGTGGAGTACAGGGGACCCTTGCGACTTCATGATGGTTTTCACGCCCTTGCTACATCGCAAATTTTTCTTGTAATTTGGGTCTTGCAAAAATTGTTCTTTAGAATTTTTTTTGCAGTATTTGAATTTTTTCGTGATGAAATAGCCATATACTACCCCAAGAAGAAGACAAAAAAAAAAGACAAAATTTAACTAAAATCAATTTAGAAAATAAAGCAAATATGAGTTCTCCTTTGCTGAATAAAAATACCCAAATATGCAAATCAGAACTATTAATCTCATAACGGATCGGTTGAGGTCCGTGTTAACTACAACCACCATTGGTACTAATCACCAACATGGTATCAAAGGAAACTGGGCTACTGTAGGTCAAAGAAGGAGAGAAGGCAGGTGTGTTCGGAAGCGCAGAGAGAAGAGGAAAGGCAAGAGTCTGGGACTGAGAGTAGGCACTTTGAATATTGGGACTATGACAAGAAAAGGTAGAGAGTTGGTCGACATGATGTAGAGAAGGACAGTGGATATACTGTGTGTCCAGGAGACCAGGTGGAAACGTAGTTAACTCACATCCCACCTGCCCAGCAGGTCAAAGAAGGAGAGAAGGTAGGTGTGTTCAAGGAACACATGTTCAAGGAACACAGAGGGACAAGTGGTGGTAGACTTGGCAAAAAGGATGGAAATGGTTGTAGTAAACACTTTTTTTCCGGAAAAGACAGGAACAGGAACATGAACATTACAGGAAACTGTAAAAGCAGAGGTGGGAGCACACAGTTAGACTACATCTTGTACAGACGAGGTAACCTGAAAGAGAGCAGTGACTGCAAAGTTGTTGTAGGTGAGAGCGTTGCCAGAAAGCATAGGATGACGGCTCGTAGGATGGCTCTTGTGACAAGGAAGATCAAGAGGACAAAGGCGGAGCAGAGAGCAAAGTGGTGGAAGCTGAAAAGGGAGGAGTGTTGTTTGGTTTTCAGGGAAGAGTTTAGAAAGGCTCTGAGTGGTAGGGTAGACCTTCCAGATGATTGAACAACTATAGCTAATGTTATCAGGGAAACAGGAAGGAGAGTACTTGGTGTATCATCTGGAAGGAAAGATGATAAGGAGACTTAGTGGTGGAATGAGGAAGTGCAGGAGTCTATAAAGATTAAGCTGTAAGCAAAAAAAAAAGAAGTGGGACACTGAGGGGACTGAAGGGAACAGACAGGAGTACAGGGAGATACAGCATTAGGTAAAAATAGAGGTACCAAAGGGAAAACATAGGGAGTATGATGACTTGTATGCTCGATTGGACAGTAAGGAGGGAGAGAATGATCTATAGAGTGGAAAATGATGTGGATTCTTAAAGCCTATGAAAAATGTGGTTTATAGTTGTCAAGAAATCCTCAAAAAGTTGTTTAAATTATTTCTGTTGTTTATAAATGTACATATACATATATATATATCATCATCATCATCATCTTCCACGTCATCCACTTTTCTTTCAAATGAAGCTCAAACACATTTGCTGCAGTAACTGGAGTAATGAAGAAAAGAAAAAAAAACTTTTTCTAAAGAAACTTTAATTTAACATTAAGGCTCTCAGGACTGGGGTTTTGATTGAGGAGCAGAGACTCTCAAATAAAAGTTTCTTTATTGGCAGGTGATGAAAGACTGGAGCCCGAGTTGAATCCATCATGTGTTTTCGGACGGCGTCTGGTTAAACACACCGACTTGCATATATTAGCAGCGCTTTGTGCTACAAGACTCCACGAAAGCTTTTTGATAAATGAGGCCCGTTTTTACTCAAAGAGCAGGCAGAGTGGGCGACAGCCAATTACCCCCCGCGGTGGCGTGCACAGGCACATGGACGTGCACGTCCGCGTGCACCACGTAGGGCTCTGACTGTGTGGTGCTACATCATAGTTCACTCAGCGACATGCAGTGTTGCAGCGTTTGTACACATACTGAATATTTACATGCAATTTATATGTACTATGCGCTTGCGTTTGTGTGTTTGTTTGTATCAATATATATATCTATATTTACAGTGTTACCTGACTTTTTGCGGGAGCTACATTTTAAGACTCCCCGCAAAATGTGAATTTCCGCGAAGTAAAGGCATAATCCTTTTGATGGTACTTACAAATATATTAAGCCTCAACAAACCTCATCCAACCCTTTTCAAACCTCCCACAAACTGTAATCAAACCACCATCGACTGTATTACTCTATCACACACTTATACAGTACACTAAACACTTTGGGATAATTGTGTTCTTCAGTTTTTCCCTCAGGGGTCACCACGGGGTGAGACAAAGGTGGCAAGGATGAACAACAGGTTTGGATGATTAAGGATAGAGAGGTAAATGTATTGACAGATGCTAGAAGAGTGATAGAAGATGGAATGAGTACTTTTAAGAGCTGATGAATGAGGAAAATGAATGAGAGGCAAGGGTAGATGAGGTGACTATTGTTGGTCACAAAGTAGCAGAGATTAGTAAAAGTCAAGTGAGGAAGGTATTGAAGAAGATGAAGAGTGGAAAGGCAGATGCTCCTGATGATATACCTGTGGAGGTGTGGAAGTATCTAGGAGAGGCGGCAGTAGACTTTCTGGCAAGATTATTTGACAAGATCTTAGAGAATGAGAAGATGCCTGAGGAATGGAGAAGAAATATCGATGCTGCCCATTTTTAAGAATATGGGGGATGTGCAGAGTTGCGGCAACTATGGAGGGATAAAGTTGATGAGCCATACAATCAATTATGGGAAAGAGTAGTGGAAACTAGACTGAGAGCAGAAGTCAGCATTTGTGTAGTATTGATGCAGTATGGCTTCATGTCACGAAAGAGTACTACAGATGGAGTATTTGCTTTTTTGCTAATATATTAGTACAGAGAAGGCAAGAGGGAGCTGCATTGTGTTTTTGCAGACGTAGAAAAAGCATATGGAAGGGTGGCAAGAGACGAACTCTGGTATTGTATGAGGAAATCTGGACAGAGAAGTATGTTGGACTGGTGCAAGACATGTATGCGTGTGGTGCGGTGTGCTGTAGGTGTAACAGGGAAGTTCAAGGTGGATCAGGGATCAACTGTGAGCCCCTTTCTTGTTTGTAGTGGTGATGGACAGGCTGACAGATGAGGTGTTTGCGGATGACATTGTGATCTTTAGTAAGAGCAGAGAACAGGTTGAGGAAAATGTAGTGAGGTGGAGGTATGCTCTGGAAAGGAGAGGAATGAAGGTTAGTTGCAGCAAGGAAGAGTATATGTATGTCAATGAGCGGAACCTGGGTGGAACGGTGAGGCTACAGAGAGTGGAGATCAAGAA
This sequence comes from Fistularia commersonii, assembly GCF_037954325.1. Lineage (NCBI taxonomy): Eukaryota > Metazoa > Chordata > Actinopteri > Syngnathiformes > Fistulariidae > Fistularia > Fistularia commersonii. The sequence continues at coordinate 8,184,026 of NC_141298.1, read as the reverse complement.
GTTGGAGGATTTCAGGTACTTGGATCAACAGTCCAGAGCAGTGGAGAGTGTGGAAAAGAGGTGAAGAGGCGGGTTCAAGCAGGTTGGAATGGGTGGGTAAAAGTGTCAGAAAAGTGTGATAGAGGACTATCAGCCTCAATGAATGGAAAGGTGTACAAGAAAGTGGTGAGACCAGCGATGCTGTATGGGCTCAAAATAGTTACAATGACAAAAAAAGACAGGAGGCAGCACCAAAGGTCACAGAGATGAAGATGCTAAGGTTCTTTTTGGAATTGGCAAGGATGGATAGGATCAGGAATGAATCAGTTAGAGGGACAGCAGATGTTGGATTTTTTGGAGAGAAGGTCAGAGAAGCCAGACTGAGATGGTTGAGTCATGTACAAAGGAGGGATAGTGAATATATTGGTAGATGGATGCTGGAATTGGAGCTGCCAGGCAGGAGGTCTAGAGGAAGAGTAAAGAGATGACTTATGGACGTTGTGAGAGAAGATATGAAGGTAGTTGGTGTGAGAGAGGAGGATACAGAAAATAGGGTTAGATGGGGAAGGTTGATTGGCTGTGGCGACACCTGAAGGGAAAAGCCAAAAGAAGAAAGAGAAGAAGTTATACTAATTATCTAAATGCAGAGCACAATGTTATGATGGTCCAAAATGGTCAAATTTGCACAATTCAGCACAGTATTTATTATATATGTATATATTCACCCATATAATCATTGATGCGAGTACCTCATGTGCACCCCAATTTTTTAACTTTTTTTATTTTGATTCTGTTTCTTTTTCCTATATGAATGTGTACATATAGGTCTGTGTGTGTACGTGTGTATTGAAACATGCACTAAAAGCAATAATACTATACTAGTAATACCAAATATTTTATTTGTGTGTATATATGTGTGTGTATGTGTGTGTGTGTGTGTGTGTGTGTGTGTGTGTGTGTGTGTGCGTGTGTGTGTGAGCGTGTGTAATAAAGCTGTATTGAGATATAATCCCCTTTGTCAGTGGTGCATGAAAAATATATGTATATGCATGATGAAATACTGTCTGGATAGTATGTGATCTAATTTTATATTCACAGTAACCATTTTGTAACAAAATATGTGTTTTTCTAGAATTTTAAATCACCCCTATACGTTTTTGTTTTTTGTTTTTAAGAAGTTAGCTAACATAAAATCTGCTTCCCGTCAGAGTGACAGCGGAAGGTTCTGTATTTCTTATTCCGGCCGGGCAGCCTCTCCTCACTGTCACTCTGTCTTCTCACCGAGAGGAAACACGTCCGGCCTCGTCTCACTTCACACTGAGCCGAACGTCTCAGTGTCCGGCGGGTTAACGGCGGATCTCCAGGCATCGGCGCCGCGAGCCGGTGACCCGACACCACTCCTCCATCCGGCCCACCTGTCACTCCTGCCAGCGACCAGACACGGAGGCGTGGGCGGAAGAACACTGCTGCTCACGGACACGGAGCCAGGAGCGGCTTTATCTCCAGCCGGCAGAGGCCATTTTCCTCCCAAGAGGAAAGAGGAGCAGCTCGTCGCTACCCTCGGTCAGAGCGTTTTATTTGTTTCTGTGATTTTTCATATTTTTCCTTTAACCTAGAATTTTTGCAGGTTACTTTAAATCACCATTTTTCCTATCAATTGTTGTCATTAAAATATTTGTACATGTCCAATTTGGCTGTTGCTGTTCTTTTTTTCTTCCAGAAACAAGCTAAAAAATTGCCATAGAATAAACTAAATATAAAAATAGCAATAAATACCAAATTGTTTATTGAAATGTTATCAGCATCAATAAAAAAAAAAAAAACTTGGGAAACTCACAGAAATAAATAAAAAAAAAGAGAAAATAAATTCAGAAAGAAAAAAAAATAGGCATACTAAATTTACAAAACAGATACCTGAATAATTATAATAATACATAAATGAAAAAAAATAGGTTTGATGTTTACTGCAAAATAATTAAATGAATAAAGTGACTGCTCTTCACTTCTAGTAGGTTGCATCAATAAGTTAGTGGAGTTTAGATCGGGAAAGCCATTCAATGATTTTGTGTGACGTTAAATGTTGCAAGCCAATCAGAGACAAGTGATGCCACAAACTGCCGCCCATCATTCCTGAAACTTTGAATATACCTGCAATATGTGCACGGTGCAGTATTCAGTCGCAGAGAAACAAAGAAATTAAGGCTCTGGTCCACCAAAAAATTCCTCAGAAGCCCTCTAAAGTTCAATTCGGAATCGATACGGATGATTGTGATTGGCAAGGTTTACGTTGCAGCTGTTCAATATCAGACTGGAAACAGTCAGAAAAAAAGAAAAAAAATGATCATTAGGTTGGTCTGGTTCCCACGTTCCAGTGATTTTACAGGTCATAGTTTCGCCGCTATGCAGATGACAAACTGCTGTATATAGCAGATAATCTACAGTGGATGTTAGAGCAGAGGTCTGGAATTCAGAAATTCTTCACACAAATAACTAATAATGAGATAAAAAGGAATCATTTTAAAAGTAAGTACTATAAAGATGCTCTTTTTTTGCAGAAACTGAGAAAGTGATAAAAAAGTATTTTGTAAATTCTCTTTTGAGCTAATGTAAGCAGATGATGACCCCTTTACAGTCCTTTTACTACCATCTCAGGAAAATACCCCTCTGTGCTCTTTTGTTTGAATTTAAATCTACTTCTAGAACAGCATTATCAGAGTTTTTCCAATTTCTTTAACTCTACAGAGATGCTACCCGAGACTCCTCAGCTAATTCGGCCTCAGAACAACGCAAGTGTGGATAGGTTTACTCGATATAGTCAGTAAAAAAAGAGTTTATCGTGCAGATAATCTGGCTCTTTCTCAATGTTTTCTTGGGATTCACGACCCAAAGCCGGCAGCAAGATGGCTGTGCAAAAGGAAGCAAAGATAACGAAGATTCCAGAAGTGGCAAAACATTGTGGGGAAAACAATTAAGAAACACTGCATGCATTTGTTCCATCCCACTTCATGAGTTAATCTAAAAATGAATTTTTGATGAGGCAAATACTGTTATAAACCCATAAGAATAAAATATAAATGCCAAACAAGACTCATGAGGTTGTAAACAACAAAAAATGAAAAAGAAAAAAAAAAAAGTCCTTTGAGAAATGCGAAAGGAGTTATTTAAATTGCATGAAGCTCTAGCTGAATCTAAAAAAAAAGGAAATAAATAAATATAACACAATGAGTACAAAAAAATATATATATATCAAAACATTCATGTTTGAATTAAACCTTAGTGGGAAAAAAAACGTTCGGAAAGAGAAAAGACATCAAAGAATAGGATTTTAATTTGTTGCTTATTTACTTAAAAGACAGCAAGCAGAACACAAAAAAATAAAAGTAAATAAAGTTATCAAACAATGAAAACAAACCAAAAAAAAAAAATGCTTCCATTCATCAACCAATAATTACATTGAGTGACGCGATGCCAGTACATACGAAGGAGCGTGGCTGAGGGGGCGAGTGTGGGGAGGAGGAGGGTTCTGGGTGTTTATTTGTCCCTCACAGTGGGTGGCTAATCTATGCCACTCAATATGGCCATGTTAAAATGGCAACCTTGATTGATGCACCGGTGCCTTGCGTTCCTCACTCCCACTGACAAATAATGCACAGTTCCGGCGCATTAGAGAGCGTCTTGTCATCCCGACAATATAATACACCCTGGACCGTGGTATTACTTTCTGACTTATTTATTAATATTTCTTGAGCTGGTGGCAGAGATAATAAAATAAAAATGTGTTGGAAAAATAATAATAATAATAAGGGAACAAGCATAGCATCCAGCGAGTGCTGGTAAATTAAATCGTCTCAAATCTTCAGCCATGTTTTATTTGTCGTTATGTTTTGTTTGTTGTTCCGTTTGGTTTGGTGTTTTTTTTTTTTTCTTTGTACCTCAGAAGGTAATAGTGTTACCCGGGAGGTTGGTGACGCCGTCACACAACGGCAAGTTCAGAACAATGCGATATCAGACTTTGATTACTACCTTCTAACCTTTTTCCCCTGAACTGTTTGCCTGTTAGCTTGCTGCTAACCCTCACAGATGCTAGGTTGTATACACAGATGGTGTTTAATATTAAATGCTCTCACAGCAACCACATCTCTGACAGACACCAGTTTTCGATCTCCCTGACTTTCTACCCAGACCGGCCCACATTAATCTTGGATCCAGGTTTTCCTCAATGTAGCATTTCCTCTTCAAATACTTGAATACTTACTCATGTTTTTTTTTTTTTTTTTTCTCTTTCTTTCTTTTTACAGCATTTTGAAGATGTAGTCCAAACCTTCTCTTACATGTGAAGTCTCCTGGGACAACCCTGTTGTGATTTGGTGGCTTGTAAATAAATGGGACTGGGACTGTTAAGAATTCCTAGGGATCCAAATTGGTAGCTGCTCAAAAGCCAAAACAAAATCAAACAAAATCTTGAATGAAGAAACCAAGGAGGAATCTGCCCCTTGTCTTCTTGGCTGACAAGCTGGAGAAAGACATTCGGGTGTGAATTGTTTAGGGAGAAGAAATGGAGAAAGGGTGAAATTGTAGGCTCGCCTCACCGACAAGGAAGCAACATGGTGTACCATGAGCAGCATTGCCTTTCGATCCAATGGAGAGATAAAAAATGACAACTGCACAACTTCTAAATCCCAATAATAGTATACAACTGCAGGAGCTAGGGATGCCTGCCACAGAAAAACAACAACACAAATTACAGGGCAAGTTAGGGCAAAAAGTACAATGTCGAATGATAGTCTACATAAGTGGAGCCATTCCAGCCCCTCTGTTTTCCGAAAGTGGCCAAGTCCAGATGATCCGCCAAGGATGTGGCTTGACACACCTGCATGAACAAACCCAAGAATTCAGCATGATTGGGTCTTCTGAGTAAAAGGCAAAAAGTTGGAGACAGTAAAAAAATCCCACTCAGTTTTACAGAGCGTGGAACTTTGAGAACTGCAAAAGAAACTTGGGGCACTACCGTGGCTCGCTGGGCACGAGACACAAGAGAAGAAAGGCCAAAAGCGTATTTGTTTTCGTTGTAAAACAATGGCAGCTCCTGCCAAAATAACCAGGGGGGCAACTTTTGCAATAATGACTGAGGTGACCCATTGAATCGAGATCATGTCAAAATGAGTGGCCGTTCACAAATACTTTCCTTCTAGCTTCCATTGAGCACATCGGAATATAAGCCGAAACCGGCTAAAAATAAACAAATGCATATATATGTGCATATATTTGCCGCACATAATGGTAACATCCACAAATACGTACCGAAATGCTATATTTTCCAAACAGTGCCTGTAACAGGGTTGATGAAAAAGATTAATAATAAATAACACAAGGAAAAGTCCATCCATCCATCCATTTTCTATCCCCACTTTGTCCTACTCCAGCTCATCACTATCTTCGTCTTCCTGCTGTGCACTAAAACTCTTAAAGTCGTCTTCTTCAGTGTTGGAATTGAACAGCCTCAGAATTTCACAGTAATTTTATTGGTCACAAAATTCACACAAACGCTACAAAATAATGAGCAGCAATGGCGCATCAATGTGAAACGGTAGGATGCTAAATGTATGCTATTCAAAGGAGATGCAGAGAATGCTACATTGCCTGAGCCAATCAGAGCCACAGATACAGAACACCATGCTCTGGTTGGTAGCCAACTTTAAAAATGTTTTATTTGCCATAAAAATAATTAAAAGTACAACTATTACTGCAAATCAAGCGGTAGTATCTGTGAAATTGAACTACCCAGATTGCCCTTATGAACAATCGCCCTTATGCCCCTTTCCCTGTCCCATGTATGAATGAATCCTCAAGCCATTTTGAGGACATTTCAAGAATGTGATTTTCTCTTTTTCTGTATTAAAATTTATTTTAATTTGTATTTATTTATTTTTGTTTTACAAACAATGATTAATGTATGATTCCAGGTGGGTCTTAATTTTTTCCTTTCCGTCTTCTGAGATAATCATATAATCTGCCCGGGGATGCCATGTTGTGCTCTCAGCTAAATCCACAATTGATCTTTCTTCTTTTTTTTTTTTTTTCATCCCATCCTTCCATCTCGGGCGATCGCTCAGGCCCAAAGAGATGGAGGAGGATATTTAATCAAGTGAGTTAGTTAGTTCTGCGGCTGCCAAACAACAACTCCTATCACAAGTGGGATTTAGCAAGTGATCAGCGGGGGGGGGCGACTCTCAGTTCGGGTTATTGATCGGACATCAAGCCGAGCTCTGCTCCCCCTAATGAGGCCAATCCTCAGATTTAGAAACTTTTAGGTGAGGCTGGATGTGGAAGCTAATTAGGGGGAGTAGGGAAAATGTCCTCCTTTTTTTTGAGCATTTTAAACTTTGCCCTACTTTATCCGCTGTCGTGTAGCAACCTCCCTTTAGGCCCTTTGGAAGATGACGCTCCAGAACAAAAAAAAAGAAGCGCAAAAATCCAAGAAATAGTTTTTTGGGAATTGAAAAATGAATGACTAAATAAGAATAAATTTTAAAATGTTGCTATTTTTCACTTTTATTTTGTTCATTTATTTCCTTCATTTTTTTTCCTTTTCAAAATTTGATGGCTCTTCTTGGCTGCACAAATGGTACAAAATTTGGGACATTTTGTGCAATTACTATTTTGTGGATTTTGTGACTTTTTATTCATTCATTGATTATTTGTTCATTCATTCACACCTACAGGTGATTTAATTCAATTACTATACTGATTTTTTTGGCTGTCTGAGCAAGACAGAGAACCATGAGAGAACCTAGGTAGGAGAACATGGAGAAACCACTGAGCAGGACAACATGGGGATGAAACAGGAAAAACATGGAGCGAAAAACTTGGCGGGAGAACTTGGAGCGAGCCCAGGTGGAGTAACCAGAGGGCTCAAGTCAAGGCCTGTCTTCTCTCAACTCAAGTCCATAAAAATTTACAATCCAATCCAAAAATTTACAATCCAACAACAGTTTCTTCTTCTCCTTTTCTCCAAAACCAGCAAATTCCCACAGCGGGGCAGTTTTTTAGCAGCTGTCAGACATTTAAGCTTCAAGCTAAACATCACAGTTTAAGCTGAATCTTCTCACATGGGATTTTATTAATAATAATTCATAATTTATCCTTTATCAATTCCTTGTGGGGAAATTTGTTCTCTGCAATTAACCCATCATGGATGAACCATAAGCAATATGCTGCCACCCATCAGCGTGAGGGGAGCAGTTAGAGATTCTGTTGATTTTTATTTATTCTTTCTTTCAAATGTATCTACAGTATTTATTGATTAATTGATTCATTTATGTGTTTGCATTATAATATTCATTTTTGTTTTTATTCTATCTATGTATTTAATACTTGAAATTATTTTCTGATTTAGTCTAGGTTTTTTATATATTTTTTTCTGTAAATAATGATGGATGAGGACCTGGACATTTGGTTTTCTTGATCATTTATATGATGAATGTCATATTTATTTGAAATGGTTTATTTATGTATCATAAATAAATATCAAGTACTTACACATTAATTTTGGGATAATTGGATAAAATGCCTTTTATTCCTGAATGCATTTACTCTTTCATTTATATATAGATGTCTGTTTTATCAATAATTTGCTTATTTATTTGTTGTTTTGCCAATAATACTAAAAAATAACATCTATTTCAATGAAAACATTGAAGTTCCTCCTTGCCTTTCACAGAGGCAAGCACTACTACAGCTACTATTCATAATAACTATTATTATTATTATAACAAGAACAAGAACAGTAATAATAATAATAATAATAATAATCATTATAATGCTAAGAAGAAGAAGAAAAATCACCATTATTATTATTATAAGAAAAAATATTAGTAGTGGTAGTCGTAGTATAAGTATCTTTATTACTTACTATTAATATTAATTGAAAGGACGAAACAAAGCACACACAGACACACATTGGTCAACTATGTTTCTGTGGTTCTCCATTAAGACCACAATCCTAAGCATGGGTTCCTGTGGTTGCAACACCCTGGCGGTCAGGTCGACTGGTATCGTGTTAACCAGCAAGGACTGAGAGATGATCTGTCAGTTTTAGCACCCGTTTGAGGTAAACCGTCCGGTTTCCACAAAACATTGGGTGCCGTGGGATCCTGATCTTTATTTTTTTATTTTTTTATTTTTTACATTGTTTCGTCAGCTGGGGCTTATGCTAATTGAGGTCTACACTCCAAAAGGAAGCGGTGATGGGCCAGACACGACACGAGCCCGCCAAAAAAAAAAGGCTACGGCAATTGGCTCCCATGTTAATTGTCTCTTCAAAGTGCGGTGACACATATTTTAGCAAAGTGTCAAAGCACGCTAGTCGCTGTTTTTCTTTTTCAGCCAATCAGGCGTCAGATGTCGTCCCCGTCTGCTGAGATCAAATGACACAACGTCGCTTTGAGCCGCAACCCCGGCCTCTATATCAAATATGGAAGTGGGATAAAACGCGCCCGGGTCTTTTCATCTTAAAAGAAAGCAGTTGAAGAGGGGTGGGGGGGGGGGCTGTTAGCGGAAAGTCTACAGCTGTCAGACTGAGCCCCCCCCTCCCCGAGACGAATCCCCCCCTGACCTGAATCACCCCCCATGACCCCCCGGGTTAGTAAATGACAAAAAGAGACAGACCCCGAAACTGAAATTGTTTTGTCACGGTGAAGCACATCGACGACACGCAAATATGATGTTTTGTTGCGTCTGTACGAGATCAGAGTTAAAAATATGGTTAAGATTAACTATAGTTAATTCATTAAAAAAAACAATTAATTAAATTAACTATGTGTTGATGGGCAATTCAAAAGGCGCTTGAGCAGAAATATTTGGAATTTTCAAGGTAAACATTTTGGATCCTAATAATTGTAATAGGAATTTAATTTTTGAGAACAAGTATGTATTTTTCTATGTATTTATATGATTTTTTTTGATCCATAGATAACTATGATGATACAACTTTTTCGATAGCATAAGAGAAATTTATGACAGTGTACAACATAGGTCTGTGACATATGGAACATTAGTCTATGTTCTATAAGTCCTAAGATAGGTCAAGAAATCTGAATTCCTTGAACTTTGGTAGCTGTGTAGAGCAGGTTTTATAATAAATAAATAAATAGATAAATAAATCAAACAAGAGAAGAAAGACTTTACTCAAAAGTATTGATGACTATTATTATTATTTTTTTATGATTGTTATTATAATTATTATTATTATTGTGATTATTATGATTATTGTTATCATTGAAATATAAATAATAGCAATGGCATCGTTATTGCAATTAGTAGTATTAGTGGCATTATAACATTCATAAAACATAATATGATTATAATTATTTTTATTATGAGTAGTAGTAGTAGTAGTTTTTGCAGACATAGCCTTATTATGATGTATTATTACCAATAGTATTTTTATTAGTTCTAGTAGTATCTGCTTTATCATCATCACTAATGTAATATTGTATCATTACAATTATTTTAATTTATTTTTTTGTTTCAAAAAAAAAGTAATTTTCAGGAATTTTTAAGATTATTATTATTATTATTATTTTTTATTATGAATGATTTTTTTGTTTTTGTAATTAAATCTTAAACTGTCTCCAGAGACTAAAAAGGAATGATGAGGTCTCTTCCTTTCGAGTGCTGCGCTGAGGGGGAAAGCCAACACTGCAAATTCACAATCATAAATTCACATGCAGCTCAAACAGAATGAAGCAGCTTATGATATATTATAAAGTCACGCTAGTGAGGAATTACCATAGTGGTCTCATTTACACTGATTTATTCTGTTGGCCGGTGCAGCTGCTTCGAGCTAAATAAGGCATCCTGCTGCGACAAACCATCACACTGAGCGAGCCGCCATGTAAATACCAGCACTTTCAGCTGCTCTCGGGTCTTTTGGAGCAGAGCAAATACACCTTTACACACACAGCCCTCCCCCATACCCCAAAACAGGCAGAAAATAGGACAAAAACAAATGCATTTGCTTCTTCGCTGATGACACTGTCGACTATTTATGAATTCATGAGGGCAGCATTGGTGAACGCACGCAGGATGACAAGAGTTAGCAATAAACTGCTATGTATTAGCATCATGCCATGAATAACTGAGAAAATGTAATTTTGAAAAATTAATTCGATAATTTCCAGGTATAAGTGCGGCAGCAGTTTTGTCTCTGCATTTGATCAATTTAAATACACATTTTCTGATTTCCCATTCATAGGCTATTTGGTGATCTTTAAAGTGTATAGTCATTATTATCATCATCATCATTATTGTTGGTGGTGTTGTTATATTTCTTCTTGTTGTGGTTGTTGAAGTTAATACTTATTTTACTGTACTTTTTCAGATTTTTGTGGAATTATTTATTTTTTTCAGTTTTCTTGCATAAATTGTTTGATTCAGATTCTTAGCGGGATTAGCCTAACAACTAATCCTACGAAGAATCCACAAGTTTCTCAGTACCTTCAGGATTTTATTTTTTCTTTAATCTCAAGCTTTATTTACTTTTTTTGCTTTTGTTTATCAAAATATCTTGTTTTTTAAACAATTTTTCAAAACAAATTGCATATATTCTCATTTGTTAATTTTTATGTTTACCTTTTTTTTTTTTCTGGTACAAATTCTCCAAATTATTATATGCGAATCCCTGCTCCTCTGAAATGAAGAAAACATATCTTTTGGCACCTTCTTTTTTCAGTCATATGACAGCTGTAAATGGACATATAGTCATACGTGTTCAGACACGAAAGTTAAGTAAACATCGAGTCTGTCTGATAAAAAGCCAGAGAACCCAGAGCCCAATGGATTTCCATCAGTCGCTCATTCTGCTGCTTCCGACACTCTATTTATATGCACATTTTATATTCACAGATTACAACTAGAGAAAGCTTTTACTTGCGGCTGAGGTAAAAGAAGTGGTAGATGAATATGAAAATGAATAAATAAATAAAATTAAATAAAATAAAATAAAAAAAAACAAGAAGTTGTTAGAGATGCTACGCAAATTTGTTGCATAAAAAGCTTTATTTTTCTCGGTTTTATTTTTCTTAGAATGTCAATAAAAAAATGTGGACCTACTTATTGTTTTGTTATGTTTCCCATTTAGTGGTTTATTCTCGCCATTAAGGATGTGAGAGCTGTTCCGTTAATGGCCACGGGAAGGAGAGGAGACAGGCAGACACCAGTTAGTCTATTTTATTTTATTTTATTTTATTTTTTTATTTATTTTGTGACTCATTTATTGTTTCCAGCCAGAAGCCTAGTTTGGGGGAAGGAAGGGGGACTGAAACTAAGGGGAAGTTCAACAGATCCAAAAAATAAAAACCTGGACCCCTGCCTGCCGCTGGCGTCTCCGTGTTTGTCACAGTCTAGCCTTAGGGAGATAAATCCCGGGTGTCTGTGCTGCTTGACAATTTGCGGTTGCATATTTATGCTCCTCTTTCTGGATAAAAATTAGGAAACAACACAAAAACACTAGAAGTCGGGGTATGTTCGTTGGCTTTAAATATTAAAGGAAGCCCATATATTTTGAGTTTTATGCCTGCGCCTACGCATGAGGGAAGAATTTGCAGACTTATTGGTTTAGAGAAAATGAAAAACCCATTTAACTACATTTAAATAATCAAAAAAGGGAAAAAAAACATTTCAGAAAAGCTAAGCTTTATGTGGTTGAAATTCATTCATTCATTCATTTTCTTACAAAATGTGAATTTCTGTAAACCATTTTTGCTATATGTTATAAAGTATATATTTTTATTATTTATATAATTTTTGTTGTTGATGTAATTGTTCTTTTTATTGTTACTGTTATTACTTATTGTTTGTAGTTCAGTTCCATCCCGGTTGGTATAATACAATACAATGACATTAGTTCACAACATGAACTGAAATGTATGGGACATTTCAGTTCATGTTGTTGACATTGCATATCAGGATTCAGCAGACACACTGAAAACCGGATCCGAACATCAACTATGCCGTGTCCTGAATCAGCAACAGAGGAAAGACAACGAATGACCGGAGTGTTTCTGTATCGTCTTTCACTGCGCTGTGTTTGCAACTCAGGAAAAAGTATGTTCAAAACGCATGCGCCATAAATCAATAAATGTAGTCGGATAGCAAGCTGGAGAATCTTGATGAGATAGAGTTATCTGCAGAGGGTGACAGAGGCTGAAAAAAAAAAAAAAAAGTAAATTAAAAAATAAAGTAATTAAAAAATACATTTAAATAAATACATAAAAAAAAATAAAAAAAACATAAGTACATTTAAATCATTGATTTTATGTCCCTGGCCTGTGGGTACATCACCGTGCCAGTAAAAATTCTTACATTGGAAATACTTCTGCGTTGTGCTTTGTCTTGAGATAACTGCCGGACTGCTTTTTGTCGGGACTAAACTTTTACTTGATCTTGTTTTTTGACCCCTTGACCTTTAAAATAATGGTCTTGACATGGCATGATTTCTGTCCTGACTGGTCTCAGGATGTTTTTTTCAAACATGCAAGCTTAGTCTTTGCTCAGTCATTCCTTAAAAATGAAATACAGTTTAAATATATTTATATATATATGTGCATTTTCTTTCTAATTGTCCAGGCTCAGGAGCGCCCAAGGGATCTGGACTGGGGTTAATTATAAGAAATGCAACAAAAACGCCCATTTTCACCGTCACCTCCAATGTCACAACTGGACATCCCATTTCCCAAAAAAGGATGACTCACCCTGAGTCTAATTTCCAAATTTCTAGGAAGAAACGTAGTTTGCGGGTTCCTTTTTTTTTTTTTTTTTTGACCCGGCGCATCCCTTAATCTTTTTTTTTCAAGCTACATTATCTTAATTCTGAGCCGGGATATCTTATCTGGATAATGAAAAATATATTAATATAAGCTGTAAATACGCTAAGATACGGGGGAATGCATGTTGGAATTGACCGGCTCGGCCGGGCTTCATCTGGAGGCGCCTGCTGAAGATCATGATTGGATCTCTGGGTCAAATCCAGGTTTAAATGCAACCTGTACAGTAGATTTTGCATTTAGCGAATAGGGGTGTCGCAGAAAACAGCCGAGTTAGCATCTTGATGGATTTGGTGTCTCCACCGTATTGTTTTTTTTTTTTTTCAGGGGGGGTTCCAGCTGAAGGGCAGTGTAAAGAAAAAAAACAAGATGCCACACCGTCACGGACGGTATCTATCCAATCTGCAAATCGTCCAATCTACTGGTTCTGGTCTGCAAGAATGGGTGATTTTCATTGGTCAAAACATCAGTCAATTGAAAAGCGGATGACTCATTTTCCACAGACAAAAGTGATGCTACGCATCATTTCAAACATATTAATATCACATATCGAGATAATCTATGCGTTGAGAATCGTTTTAATTGCGGGGTAAACCCAGGGAACATTAAACCACTGTTTGTGGAGGTTCTCAGTCATCCAGGCCATGGGGAATTCTTATCGAAATCTTCTTGTCGTGGCAACTGGACTTGAATATCTTTACTTGAAGACCTTTCACCCTTCATCCGAGTGACTTCTTCAGTTCTAATGACTTGCGGGGACTTTTCGAATATAACCGCCACGGTTTTGGGAGTTGTTATGTGAATGGCAGAGTTGATAGGCAGAAACTAGGTGGAAGGGGGTTGTTATGCTAATGGGAGTGTTGTTCGTTGGGGACAAAGGAACAACTTTTTAGGATTACCTGGATTGGAATGTGAAAAGGTAAAGCCAGGTGGAGGTTACCGGCGCTGATGGTGGTGAATATTTTCTGGTTGTTTGGAGGGTGCAGATGGGCCTGGTTCATGTGTGCTTATCCATCTTGGTATTGATCCCAGTATGGCATTATACGTTGTTTCCGAAGCCGCGTCCTCTGTTCAGAGATTTTTTTTTTTTTTTCTGTTTTGACTAAGACACTCCCCATAGGTCATTAGAACTGAAGAAGCCTCTCAGATGAGGGGTGAAACATCTTCAAATCAAGAAATTCAAGTCCAGTTGCCACGATAAGAAGATTTCCAAAAAAAATGGCCAAACCCTGTCTACATTTAACCTTGGGGACGTCATCTTTGGAATCTTAAAGCTCGGGTACATGAGGGAACAATGCGGAAAGGGAAACCATGGTAAAAATGTACACCGCGGACATCGGAACCTGGGAACATCTAACCTTAGGTACACAAAACCTTGGGAATATGAAACCGTGGGATCAATACACCTTTGGAACGTTAAACCCAGGGGACAATACACTTCGGGAACATCCAACCCCAGCAACAATGTAAACCCAGCTATATTGCAACCTGGGGGGATTTAACATTTAACCTTGAGAACTTGAAACTTTGGGAACATTAAACCCAGAGAACACAAAATCAAGTCAATGTTACCTCCTGGGAACCGTCTGTACCGAAAAGAAGACCCAAAAAACAGGGACACTATTGCCAGGGACACTTAAATCCCAAGGAACAATATGCACTGGGAATATTCAACCCTGATAACAATATATACCATGGACATTGTAGACTGGGAGCATTAAAACCTTGAAAAAACTGAGAATGTTGAGCTCTGGGAACAGTGCATGCCGGGGAAATTAAAACCCAGGGAGCATTAAAGCCTCTGAAAGATATATGATGGGAACGTTAAACCCTGTGGATGGTACACAATGGGAACATTTCACCCTGAGGATGTTGAACGCTGGAAAGGAGACACGCTTGAAAGATCAAAACCCAGGGAACTTGTAACGTCCTGAATGATACATGCCTGGGAACATTAACCCTTGGGAGGACTGAGTCTTGTAAACAAAAGACCTGTGACTCAAAATATGTGGATATCGAGCACTATGCTCATCAAACACTAGGAGAACTCGAACCTCAGAATACTTTAAACTGGATTGTTTACACCTTGGAACCATTGGAAACGAGTTTTAATTCGAAAACCATTGGAACCAATGGAGCACTCAGTACAGTTGGAACCATTGGAACTGTTGGAACCACTGGAACAATCGGAATAATTGGAACAATCGGAATCATTGTAACAATTGGAACCCTTGATACCATTGGAAACAATGGAAACGGGTTTTAATTTGAAAACCATTGGAACAGTTGGAAAAATTGGAACATTCAGTACAGTTGAAATCACTGGAACTTTTGGAAATACTGGAACAATCAGAATCATTGAAACAATCAGAATCATTGGAAAAATTGGAATCCTTGATACCATGGGAACCATTGAAGTTATTGAAACTATTGAAGCATGGGGACCTTTGAAACCATCAGAACCTTTAGAACCATTGGAACGACTGGAACAATTGGAACCTTCAAACTATTGGAACTGTTGGAAGAAATGTAGCGATTGGAACAATTGGAACCACTGGAACATTCGGAACCATTGGAACTATTGGAACCTTTGAAACCACTGGAACTATTGGAACTATTGAAACTATTGGAACTATTGGACCAATTGCAATGATTGGAACTATTGGAACCATTGGAACTATTGCAACCTTTGAAACCTTTGGAACTATTGGAACTATTGGAACTATTGGAACTATTGGAACTATTGGAACATGGAAACATTTCGCATAGGTGATGTTGGACCCCGGGGGCTTTGGACATGTGGGATGTCAGACTCTGGATGCATCAGGTGACCCGGTGAACAACATGCTTCATAAAACCAAAGCCACGGTGAAACGAGACCTGGATAACATCAGACCCCAGGTTGGGATCCGTGACCCCAAAAAGAACGGGCACCACTGAAAGCAACAACGCGCCGAGACTTAGATGATATCATTAAGGGTGACTTTCTTTAGAGGAGCGGTTTGCGGCGACAGGCCGCCGTTCGTCCACTACTGTTACTCCGGTGATAAATGGCGGCGGGACGCCCTTCGCTAATTTACAAACACCTCTTGGGAAAAGACAAACTTAGCAGAGTGAAAAGTAATTTATTTTACATTCTACATCTGTCAGTCTGTGTTTTAGCCTGATTACGCCGCACTAATGAACCCGGTTAATCGCACCCCCAGGTAGAAGAGACGCTGAGACAAAGGTGGGGAGAAAAAGGGGCGGAGGATGAGGAGAACATTGCCAAAGTCCAAAAAAAAAAGTGCTTCCACAGCTGCTTTGGTCTTTTGTGCCGGAGGCTCCAGAGAGCTGTTCCACCGGGCGAGGCGGCGATGCAGCTCGCCGCAGAAAGACAATGGGGGCTGAGCTTGCAGCTGGAGTTATATATTTATTTTTTTAACGTTTTTCTTTTTTTTTTTTTTGCAAGAACAGCAAACCTGCCCAATAATGTGCTTTATTGTTGTAAACATTGTCGGTATTTTATTAGATTTGGGGACCCAGCAAATGCCAAACATAACGATATGTTCTCAAGGTTACAAAGTTTTATTGCAGTTTTAAAGAGTACTGATTGATTTCTCAACACAATCCAGAGTTTTGTTGTTTATAATTCAGTGCATTAGTTATAGTATTCATTTATTTTATATTGATATTCTTAGGTTAATTTTATATCAATATTCTTATTTATGTATCTTTTTATTCATTCATCCATTTAATGTGTTATTTATTTATTCGTTGTTAGATATTCATCAATTTATCAATGCATTTTTATTCTGTTTATTTTTACACATATATTTAGTATGTCAGACAGACAGAGACATTTTCTTATTCAACCATCTTTAAAGTATTTGTTTCCTATGCAATAGAGGTTTTACAGCATGCCATCGCCTGGTTATTTTTTTATTCTGAATAAAATAATTCATAAAAAGAATGAAAAAAACAACAAGGAAAACAAAAACAATGATAATAATTGATGGATGAATGAATACATGAATGCATGATTGCATGGGTCAATGAATGCATTCAGTTCCCAAACCAGAAGATAGATAATGTGTTCAATAATGTTTGAATAAAAAGAAATATATATATATATATATATATATATATATATATATATATATATATATATATATAAAACCTTTAATCTAATTTCATTTTGTTTTGATTCCATTTTTAAAAGTATGCGCTTGAGTTTATGGTCAAAAAAATTATTTCCTTTCCTTTCTTTTGTTTCCACATCCATGATAGCTTAACAGTTGTTTTGCTATTCCTACTGAATTTTTGGTTAGTTTCTAGATCATTTTTGGGCTTTAAATACTCAGTTCTTAAATAATTTTATTTTTTTATAACACCTTGCCAATTAATTCTGAATAAATTTAGGGAATCATAAATCATAAATGTACTTGTGTTTTTGTAAAAAATTCATTTATTAATTTATTTAATTATTCATTCATATATTTTTCATTCACTTTCAGTCATTAGTTTTAACATTTTAAGTATTTTTCCATATAAAACTGACGATTAAAGGTAATTTTTTTCAATTTTTTTTCAGTTTTCAAAATAAAATGTCGCTAATTTCTTCCAATAACTTTGAACTTCCGAACTTCAACCAATCAACCAAAATTTTGGGCAAAAACAGCTGCAACATTAGGAGCTTTTCAAGCTTATTTTTGTTCCTCTAACTGGTGTGTTTTATCATTTTAGTGTATTTATACTCAGCTTATCAAGTATTCAGCTTTAATTTCGTATTGAACTTGATTTGATTTGAAAATCCTTTCCCTATGCCGTTCAACTTCATGTGTTATTAATTTTTTAATAAGAGTATGATTATTTATTTATTATTTTTTTTAATGTGAATTTTTTTTGAGAGGGTGTTTTTTTTCACGTTTTACTCCGGGTAATTTTTTTCAGATTCATTTTCTTAGCTCATTTATTGTCAATTTGGGGGAAAAGATTGAACCCATTCTCTTAGGATTTATATTTAATTTAATTTCTTTGCTTCTGATACTTCGGTGTGTGTGTGTGCACACACCTGCGCACAGACACCTGATTTGTCAAAGCAAGGTGTGCATGTGAGTAAGCGAAGGCTGGCAGCGGCTTCACGCTTCCTGCTCAGCATGTATAAGGGCGAGTAGCAAGGGCCACTAAATAACTAATGGCGACGCGGCGTCCCTGGGATGTCGATGCCCGGACTCCCATGAAAGATCAGCCAAGAACATCTCTGTCATCTATTTCTTGGATGATGCCGCTTGTTTTTTTTTTCTTCTCTCTGTTATGAAATCATTTGTTAAATATGTTTCCCGCGGCCCCAGAATCCCAATTTGAGTATGAGTGGGATTTTATATTTATTTATCTTATTTTTCCTATTCTATTCTCTCCATATGCAACAGTAAGTATCATGTTTCTGGGTGTTTTTTTTTTTTTTTTTGCCCACATTTTTTTATTTTTTAAACAAGCCCACTGAGATTAATCTCTACCCGGATAAAAATCACTTAAAGGCAAAGCCACTAATGAATCGAACCGCAGGATTAATACGGGTTCCGCGGGGACGCCTGTCCCGTCTCGGCAGGACGCGTCTCACATGGCCGCGGCCGGCGTCTGTGCCGATAAATGAATATCATCCATCTTTTTATCTGTAACCCGACTGGAAGTCAGTGTGGAGTGGGGACTCCTTACTTGAGGAGGCAAAAAAAAAAAGAAAAAAAAGAAAAAAAAAAAAGTTGAGGTGCTGTAGCATGAAATTAACAACAGATGTGGCTTGAACTTGTATTAAAAAAAGAAATAAAAGAGAAAAAAATTCCAAGTTAGGGACATAAAAAAATAGGTTTATCATTTCTTGTGTGATTTATCGATGAGCTAGTTACTCAAAAGCGTGTGATTTATCGATGAGTTGGTTACTCAAAAGCTATTTGAAAATTTCACGTCGGGTCACTTATAAAGCAGTAGTTACACAGATGTCTTTGAATTTCACATATCCTTGTAGTTGGAGTCAGATTTTACTATTGCTTTTTTTAATCCCTGCAAAGTGTACCTTCTTCGCTCTAATTATTCTAAAAAAAATCCCTGTCCTGAAAAACACGGATCACGGTTGTGTCGACTCCCGCTGCCCCAAGCTTCGTCGGGATCTCCTTGTTTCTCATGTTCTCTGACACGGTACGTTGGGCCGATTTCTCTGACGCACACAGCAACGGCATGGAGGAGG